>NC_092522.1:58529160-59176910 GCF_037038585.1 Patagioenas fasciata
TATGGCAGAGCTTTCTTTTGTGATAGTGAAGTGGATCATGGCCTCTGTAGGCTTTGGCCTAGTACGGCTTACACCTAGTGCTGTTCTTAACGCAGCAAATTAAGACCTATGGCAAATGGAAATGGCACCCTGCACTGAGCAACCATTTAAATTTTTTTGTCACCTGTTAAAGTCCACGAGTTATGAGTGTTTTTACAAGGTAAATATCTACCTCCAGGGCCTGTTTTCTTAAGTTACTGTACTCCTTCAGCTTGCCCTTGCCTCAAGCCCTGAGTGCTCAGCATTAACAGGGGACATCATATCTGGAAACCCTCAGCGAAGGGCTGTTCTGAAAATTGGGGCCTAATTCCTTTCCTGTGACATAGACCTCTACGTGAGAGGTTTGTCAAAGTTACCAGACTAACTGCAGTGCTTTAGTTTTGTTATGTGTAGTCTCTGCCTTCACTGTGATGCTTTATTCCTATTTCTTAAAACTGTACTAAATGCCTTCTATTTCAAGTGGGAATTTCTGTTGAGCTATATGGCTGCCATCAATCAATATCAGTTATTTAGTCAAGAGCATGAGTATGTTGTGACATCATATAATCCAGAGAAGCTCAACTGATTTTTTTTTTCCCTCATTGTGGGTTGTTTTTCATCTAACCAAACTCATGAGATGCACCCCAGAGTATCAGCTGTAGTGTAAGACTTTACACTCCTCTTTCATCAGCTCACTTGTTCTAAGGATGGCAGAGGATTCATATTAAGGCTCAGGACTTACACACATAAAGAAAATGTGCCAGAACCATTTAACTTTTATGGCAGGTTAGAATAGAATGCCTTTTTCAGAAGCTCTTTATTTAATTTTAAAGCTTTAGGTGTAAACAGTAATGGGATATCAACTGAACATTTTAGGTGGCCTAACATGTGATTGATGTGGCACATCTCTAGTGACAAAGAACAGCTTGTCTTTTAAGTGGGTAGAAGATTCTCTTGGACTACCGATACCTAGTTAGCAATGAGAAGTATGATTTTGTTTGTTTGTTTTGTTTTCTATTAGTAGGATGGCTTTTCTAGTTTCTGATTTAAATACAATAAATGTTTCCTTGGAACTCATGGGAAAAGTCCCTGATAAGCAGTTTGGAAATCTGAAAACCCCAATGTGCTTCATTCATATCCCTTCTGTTCTCCTTTGGCATGCCTGAAGAGATTTTTTTTTTTTTTTTTTTTTTCCTTAAAATGAGTCTGTTTAGGGTGAGAATGTAGAGTTGCCTAGTGAATTACCTTTATTTAAACTACTAGCATAAGCTGTCACTTGCCATGCACATTCATCTCTGTAACAAAGGGGATAAATGGAGGGGGCAAATGGGGGTGCTAAGGAGGGATTCCTAGTTACATCACTATGTGCAAGGTAATATCACAGGCTCAAAGCAGAACCACCAGTATCAGCAATACGTTCATAAACCAACTATGTTAGTTTGAAAAGTGAAAAGTAAACATAAAAGACAAGAATGTCAATACAGGGGGAAAATGGTGGGCTCCAGTGTAGCACACTCAGTGCATATTCCATTATTGTTTTCCTGTTTCCTGATGGTGATCATCAGGTCTTTTATCTTAAATACGCTTCTTGCCACCTCTGGATGTTAGAGTGAGTGTTGGCATAGTGAAACTTGGAGTTTGAACTATCCTTTTCAGGGCATATGGAACCTGATAACAAAAATCCCTCATGGTCCCTCCAGTAAGAGATCTGGCAAATCCCTATAATATCCGTTTTGTTCCCATCCCTGTATGTCAATGTTAGCATGTGACTTCTAAGAAAATCGATAAAATGGAAGACTGCAACTCAAAATCCCATAAATTGGCAGTAGTGACTGGTTAATAATACTGAGTGGGTAGGACTTCCATTATAGCTCTCCTACGCTTTCATCCTCCCACATCCCTTCCCATGCAGTATTCTTCCAAGACAGAGTAACTGGCAGATGCAAATGTATTAAAAACAAATTAACCACAGTATCAGGGCTTTCTCTTGGATATTCTTCTAACACAGGAAATCCTTTCTCCTTTAGGCATAAATAAGTAACAAATAAAACACATCAATAAGAAAATCAGCGTATGTTAAATGTAGTGATTTAACTAGTTTAGTGTTTGTGCAATCTTTTAGTAAACTAGATGTCTTACTTCTAGAAACACAATTTGTGTCAATGCTGTTCATTGTCCTAAAAATGGCTTTATATTGTTGTGCCTTGAAAGGCAAATACTGATGTTGAAGCCCCATCTTGATCATTCCAGGGGATTTGTGCTGTGCTTGTTGAGAGATGGTGTTATCCTTATAGCTCTGACTCTACTGTATCTGGCAATTTTGCCCTTGAAGATCTCTTACCTGTGGTGATGCATTGGCAGCTTCTCTTCTGTCCATCAATGTAGACACGAACATCACTGTTTAGCCGTGGAGCTCTTTCAGATTTTGATGTTTCGTTTCTGAGTTGAGGTCAGCTATAGCAATTACCATGCAAAAGGCAGCAGTCCCTTTGGCTCTTCTTGCTTTACAGTGTTCAGGTCTTCAGCACCAGATGCCTTTGTCATTCTTTTCAAAGAACTTCACTCTAATTTCATTGGAAGTGGAATGTTTCTCCCAGATTGTTTTTCTAACCTTCAAAATATTTTGTAATGAATTTATTATTGGCAGGGTCTGTGCATAGTTTAAAGATTTAATGTTTCAAGTCCTTTAGTTGTAGGTTATAGCAAATATATATATTCAATGAAAGATTGTCAGAGTGGAAATTGTATATCTTTTGGTGCTCTAGTAAGTGATGCAGATCAATTGCAAAAGGGACCTCTCCTCATGCTACTTATCCTAGGGAAGAATATAGCCATTCTTATGGTTTATTGTATTGGAAGATAAATGCTTTTTGATGCAGAAATAAGTATAACTGATTTCATCCATAACTGTATATAGAAATTGATGATATGGTGGTCAACCACCATCCTTCTGTTTTCCTGAATAAAGTTAATGAAATTATTTGCAAACCCTGATTCAGTTCAAGTGTCTTACTAAACAGTTATGGCTGATCATGTTTGCATTTGGTTACTGATTTAAATCACACAAACATCACAAATATTTTGCCAGAATCCTTGTTAATAGAATATTTCAATAGCTACAGGATTTCTAAATAACTGTACAAGTGAGATACTTCTTACCGAAATTCTGCTTACGTGAGTAATACATTATAGGCAATACCAAAGGGAGAAAGTACAAAAATGCCCAGCTAAACTTCTTTTAACCTGTGCCTCTTTGTAACAAGGTAATGTGGTAGTCAAGGTTTCCAAAGAGATGGGGATTTGAAAAGTGAGCACGCCAGCTAATAGCTGCGGTAACAGGCTGAACATAGTGGAATAATACCAGTGTAGTGGCCTCTCAGCGTGTCTCTGCGCCTCAGAGCTCAATAGTGAATGCGCAGCATTGTTCAGCCCTGAAAAGTCTCAGAGCTCCTGGGATGTTGAGACAGACTGAGGGGAGCTGATTTTCAGCCTGTGTGTAACAGGGCTGGAAGCAGCGTGGGGGCAGTCGGCCATTCCACCCCCTGCCCTCCTGCTGGACCAGCTCCCTCCTTGTAGGTGGTGAGTCCCCTGCAGGGATCTTACAGCTCCGCAGTCTCTGGATGGGAGAAGACAAGAGAGAGGGGAAGAAGTTGTTTTTTTCACCTCGCCTCTGTTTGATGAGGTTCATGGTTGAATGTTAAGGGAAAACTTCCCCTGGGGGAAGTTTGAAGGCAATATTTCGATTTAAGGAAAAGCACAGGCATAACAGAAGATAGTTCACTGAGGATTTACAGATTAACGTTCTTAATTAGATCACAGGTTTTGAAAGAAAAATGTTTTACTATGTGAGGTTTTTTGAAAATAAACCAAGACCCTGAGTAACTCATGAGAATGGCTCTTAAATGCTAAACCATGTACCAAATTACCTTGTAAATTCCTATGCGTATAGGGTATGCAGTTCAGAAACCTTTGATATTCTCTCTAGAAACAGGAACAACAAAAAGAATTGTTTTCCAGCACAGCTTGTTGGGAAAAGCCTGCAGTTCCACCACAGTTATTACATCCTCCCTTCCTCAGCCCCACCATCACTCATTTTAGGCTGTAGTGTTGGCCTTTGTGGCCCAGTTTCTCCAAGTCTGGGCTGTATGTTTTGGATTTGAGACTTCTGTTTGGATCCCAGCTCTAATATTTAAATAAGGAGGGATTTGCTACTCCTTTCTCACAGAAAACAAGCAAGTGTAAAACCCAAACAAGAGAAATGTTAGGACTGAATGTCACTATCTGGAAGAAAGACACAGTGTGAGGGAGAAATCTGAGAAAACTCATTTAGCTGTACTAACACAATTTAAATAGGGGTCTAAGTTTCTGTTTTCCCTGTCTCTGATCGAAACACTGAGAAAGCTCATCTGAGTTGTTTACTACATACCTGCAGTTGTTTGGGCCACATGGTTGGATTTAGGTGTTGTTTATTGTAGTTAACAAGCAGTCTGAAAACTGGCCAATGTGAAAGTGTTTAAAGGCTGCAAAAGAGAAGTCATATAGCACTAAATGTAAAAAATCAGGAAAGCAAAAGGATGGTAGCAAACAGTTGTTATCTGATGTCTTTTCATGAATGTTTGAAATTTCTCCTATCTTGCTGTAAAACATTTTTATGTCCCTCTCTTGTTTGTACTGGTCAGCGTTGTTTTTTTTTTTCCCTCCGGATTGACAATACACTGCATAATAAATGCTCAATAGACATCTGAAGAGCCCTTTTCACTGACATTCTTTGTAGGGTATTATATGTGTATAAAATTCAATTAAAATACCCCTGAAAAAGAATGTTAGAGAACTGTAATACTTTTAAGTCCACAGGATTATTTTTCTATAGCTGGTGGTAAAGAAGGCATAGGGGGTCTGCAATATCTATAACTTAAATAAAATGACTGTCTTTCTGTTTTGAATTAAACATCTTATTGTTCTAATAAGAAGGAAGTGCCGAGAAAGGCCGATGACTCAGTAAGTCACTGGCTGTGAATTATGCACAAAATGTCCACTGTAAGCAAACCCAAGCCTCTAATCTGTTTGCTTCTTGCCCTGTAGCTTCTGAAGTGTGACTCTTGGCACTGTTAATCTTGAATACTGATATGTTGGTAAGTGATGCGGACAGTAACACCATCTGTACGTGGGTGCAGAGGCCATGCTGCTCTGTACACCAACACTGCAGCGATCTCAAATAATCTCAATTCCTTGTTTGCTTCTTGCATACAAAAGCTCTAAGGGTAGTATTGCTTGTTTGAGACAGGAATTTTGTTGTTCTCAATGGTTTACCTTAATGAAGTAACATATAAAAAATAGTAGAAGATATTGCATGCAGTCCAGAATGGCCTTAAAGCAACTCTGAAAGCACTGTGAAGCCAATTCTTCATCACAAGCGTGGTTTTGTTGGAGTGGCTTTCACCGAGAATAGTTTAATGACAAGAAAGGGAAGGGAGGAGTAGGGGAGGACCAAATCAAGGTAAACAGCAGTCAGGATGTGATAGGATCATCAGCAGAATATAAAAACTGAATATATGAGGTGACTGCGCTTTTACAGATCTCCTGTATGTGGTAGCAATAAGACACCTTGATTTTTCTGCTGTGACAAGTTATTTTGTTGCCATTTAGCAGTCTTGGTCGTCTTGGCCTTGGCTATCTAAAATACCATACTTAGCTGCAGAAGCAACGTGGTGAGAAGAGCTGTGGTATGTTGTATTTCTTTGAACCTGAACACCTGCTTGGTTTCTTTTTACTTATTTTCAGGTAAAGTGCTGTAAGATTTCAAAATACTAATTATTGTGTCCTGCAAAAATCTGTCAGTTATTTATTAACTCCCAAGTCCTTTAACTGTCACTGAATTTGTTCCCATTGAACTGGGATTTTGATAAAGCTGTTAGCTTACTGTTATAATGCCGCCTTGAAAATAAGACCTAATGTTCCCTTTTAGCAGGATAAGCATAAGAAAATGACTGATGACTTGAAATGCCAGAGCCAGTCTGTGATGGAGCCAGGTCATTAGTAGGTCTTATTTCCAACGTGGGTTGAATTTAAGGATTCTTCTCTCCAAGATGTAAACATGAATACAGCTTTCTGCAACTTTTATTCAAGAGAGGAAACCCAGAAGAAAGGTTTTATTTTTTTTGTAAATGCGAGCATCTGTTAGTATGAATCTGGCGTTACTATTTCAGTTCTGTTTCAAAATTGTAGTTGCTAAACTTCCTGAGGTGCAGAGGAGGTTCCAGTAAGTGTCTCCAGTTCAAAACAAATTGGAGAAATCATTTAGCCAGATTTAAAGAAAAACATCAATTATTTAAAGATTTGAAACTCAATTCTATTTGGCATCTAACAAAATCAGCGGCTATTCCAGAAAACTGGCTTTTACAAAATACATTTTTTTTTTCAGGCAGGATTTTCACTGGGAAGGTTTGGAAATTCACAGAAAATTCAGTGGCAGAAGTGAACAGTTTTAAAATGAGTTTAAATGAAATAATCTGTCTGTGCTAGATATTGTAGTTATGAGTTCTTGTTAAATTGGAAGAGATGAACTGTGCAAAGATGCCTTCTGTGTGGTTACACAATTACATTTTCCACTGTAACTGTAAGACTAATTCCTGGATGCTGTGTTTCCTTGTACTGGAACTGTGCATCCCTCTCTACAGTTTATTTTGCTGGCTTTACATTGCTAGCTATGAGGGAGTCCAAGAAGAACTAGAAACCAGACCTGGTGTCCAAGCACTGTTAGAGTGATTTAGCATAGGATGGAAAAACACTAGTGATGTGCCAGCAGCAAGGTCTGATCCTGTGTGGTGCTGGGTGGAAAGAAGTGTCCATGAGGATTTTCATTCAGGTCATGGCACTGAAGTTTGAATGTAAAAATACCAAAACATTCAAGCAGCATCATGTTGAATGCTTACTGTTTACTCCTCTTCAGTGAATGCTGCCAGCATGGGCAGAGAAGAGAAGGGTGTAAAAGCTTTGATTACATTATTATCTAAGGTATTATGCTTCCATATGCATTCGTATCTACATGTCTTCACTGAATTTTCATTTGCTCTGATTTAGAATAGAATAGAACCAGGCCATCTTTTAAAAAAAGAGAAGTAAGCCTTCAAAATTCACAAGGAGATGGAAAATAATACTTTTAAAAGGCCTATATATAGAGCATTGGATCCATATGCTCTCTTTGTGTTGCAGTACATCAGCAGCATGTGATGGCTGGTTCCTTTTGTTAGGTGTCTCTGCAGTACTGTATACAGATTAAATAGCTACTGCATTGCAGAGAGTTATTAATACATTACATTGCACTTTTGCTGAAGATGTCAGTGTGTCCTTAAGCCTGAATGTACCCTGTGGTTGAGTTATGGGTCTTTTTTTAAATTTTGCTGAGGATAACTTATTTCTTCAGTAAATCCTTAGCCAATTGAGGATTATAGAATAACATAATTCCTAAGCTTTGTAAACTCTACTTATTGTTCAAGTTTAGAAAAATAAAAACTTATTTCGAAAATAAAATAAAAATAGGTCACCCTTCTCAACTCTTAATCGTGATGCATTAATAATGTGGTCGTATGGCACTGTGCACACCATGGGAGGGAGCAGGAGATAGGGCAGAGAAATGGATGCTGCTCCTAAAAGATAATGCAGATAAACAAAAGCCAAACTTGGAGGGTATGGAATGGTAGAAAAAGAGAAGTGAGGCAAAACCAGTATTTTCCTGATATACCTGTGTACTGTTTCATTGACGATGCACATTAGACAGTAAAACAGAAGGCTTTTGAGTTTCTAGTCTCCTGCAATGACAGTCCTCAGTGCTGTGCATGTTTAAAGTGATTGGGAGTGATGGGTTGTTCTTGGGGAAGTTCTCATGTATGAGGTAAACTCTTGCTGACTTATATGTGGGGATATAAGGAAGAGCTAAGGTCAAATGTGGGTGTGCAAAGAAAGAGCAAGGTAGAGCAGAGTAAGGACCTCAGCTCTGTTCCACTCTCCCTCCCACCCCTAGCAATGCACATGGGAGCTCACTGTGCCAGTTCAGACCAGTGGCTGAAGCTCATGCTGCATCACTGCAGCCACTGCCTATACCTGGCCCACTGGAGGAGACATGGGAAGCTCTCTGTCACCAGCTGCCTCTGGGTCTGTCACCGGGCTGGAGTTGAGCCTTCAGCGTTCAGGAGGTTTGTCATTGTGAAATGATGAAGCTGCTGGTATTGTTCCGTGTCATAGGACTTCACAGAATGACCAGGCAATGCCCTATGGCTGGTTGATACTCTACAGGTCTGCCCAGGAGTTAATGAAAACCTTCCTCAGAGGTGATAAAAGCTCCATAGGCAAGGTGGGCACAAGGTGCAAGGAAGCAGAGGTCTGAAGAAGCTCCTGACAGAAATACATGTGAATGTGGAGCATAAGCAAATGTATGGTAAATTTGCCATGTTTTGAGTTATTTGACCGAGTACCTGGGTGCTGCACTGTGTATGTACTGGGGATGTTTGGGCCAGTGTTGGTCATCCTAACGTTGTGTCCACCACTTACAGATACACAGTGGCTCTGTCTGAAATATTGCACAGATCTTACAAAAAGTGCTCATGTGTATGTATATCTTTTAATATAAATATGTAGGTATTAAAAAAAAACCACTCTCAAAAATTACAGGATAATTTATGTGGTGATGTATGATCTCAGACATGGCAGTGTGGCAATCTGATCTTTCAGCCTGGATAAAAGGGACTTTCACCCCTATAGCCCCGACATTCAGATCAAAGTGTTTCACAGGTTTGCGAATGGTCTCAAGGCTGCCTTTGCTTCCTTTTTCTGCCTTCAGTTTCCTGTTGAAAAGCGTTGTTCAAGGACTACGCTCTTTAGGAAAACTCAAAATGAAGCTGAGGCCACGTTACATACAAGGAGATGATTTTAAAGATAGTGTATCTTTTAGCAGACTAGGTTTGAGCATGCAGGTGTGAGAGCACACCTGGAAAGTGGTGCCAGCAGCTGGGAACTATTTTGACTTCTTTTGCCTCTCAACTTCAAGATAGAAATCCTATCACCCCCTTTGCAAGCTAAGAGAGCCATCAGCTTTCCCACTGATTAGCACCAGTCTATATAATTTATTTTTTTAATTATCTCTTTTTCTTCATCTTTGATCCTGGTTTCCCCTCTCACTGTCTCCTTTCCCTCCTTTCCCACAAAACTCTTTTTTTTTTTTTTTTTTTTTTCCTTCTACTTTGCTTTGTTGTGATTTAGCACAGAGCACCTCATGATTTGGTTTTCACGTTTTCTTCTTGAAGTCTTTCCTCTCCCTCTTTAAAAAAAACACTGAAGCTTCACAAGCACTCTGCAAAAGCCAGTTCCTGTTTATGTTAGGGCAGAACAGAAATCAGAATGATCTTATTGCCAAGGATCATCCTATTGCATCGCAGGTTCATGGGAGTTTCTAACATAAACACAGAAATTTCACAATACCAGCAGGTGATTTATTTGCTTTACATCCTTATTGATATTGTCTGTAAATCAAGGAGCAAAGGGTAATTAATGCTGTGGAAATGGGGGCTCTATTTGATGTTTTCACAGCGCTGTGCCTGGAAAAATGGAAGTTAGTGGGTGTTGCTCAGTGAAGTGTTCATTTTAAAGTTACCCACAGTGATACCCATTGTCCTGTCCCTGAATTGCATGATGTCATGTTTCATTTAAGGCTCTTAGTGATGCCGAAGACTGTCGGTACGCTGGGAAAAAGGCGGTGAGAAAGTTGTGAATCAGGTTTCTGTAGAGCCTTTGTGTTTAGGGTTTTGATAGATAAAAGCTGACTCATGCAATATTTCTGGCAAAGGAGCTGTACAGACTAGTAAGAGCTTCTCATTTTACCTGAGTGCCCAATGAGGTAATTCGGGAACAGCTGAAGGCAGAGCCTGCGCCTCTCCTCTGCCGCACAGGTAGGTCGTGGGTTGTTCAGAGAGGGTTGGAAAAACAGAGAGGACTTGGTCGTCCTGGGTGTGAGGAGCCAGAGACATTCCTCAGTGGTGAGATACTGTTGCAGAGGATTTTCCCTTGCAATAATGTTCTCGGACATTAGCGTGTTTGGTTGTGACAAAGGCTATTGTGCTTGAAATATTGCAGGGGGGATGGGATGGGGGGGGGACGGGACAGTAACTTGACAGACAGGGGCACATTAGTTGCATTAGTTGGTGGCTTTTTTTCCTTACTCTAAGATTTCTAATAAATGGGATTTCTGTTGTTCAAAGTTCAGTTAAGTACTTGGCAGCATATTGTTTGTGACAGTTCAGACTAGAGATCTAATCCTGCTAATATTGTAGCTTTCAAATGTGATTTTATTCACAGAGGGTGTTAGTTTTAGAAATGATATATGTTCATATGCAAAATAGAGTAATTAAAAATCTGCTGACTTTCACTTGGACAATATTCAGAGCAGGGGATATAGGGAGTTAATTTAAGATCATGTTGGGATTCTTGTAGTGAATGTATTTTAATCTTCCTCAGTCTGGCAGCTGTATAACATTTATGTTTCTCAATTCCAGTGCTGCATTTGAATTTGATACTGAAGGTAGAAATTGTTCTAAACAATCTTACTTAATTGTATCCACAGTATGAATACTTTATTTGAAATATGAAAATATCTCAAGGAAAATACAGGAAAGATTTGTTGTAGTCTCATCACTTTCATGTAGCTAAACTTCCAGAGGATGTGAAGCCTGTAATTTCTGGAAAAGTTGACTTTGTAGATAACATCGAAGGTGCTCTTTTTCATGCCAGGGGAAGGCAACAACAGTACTAATTATGAATATAAATTGACTTCTGAGTTTTTAGTCATGCAGTATGTCTTAAAATGTCATGTGCAGTGAACAACTTGGAGGAATAAATACCTATGTTTAGATAGGGATTGGGGTCTTTGTATTTAAATACAAAATGGACTTAAAGCACTTTTTCTCTCATTGTATGCTAGTGTTCTAGAATAGCCAAAGTTGCAGAGATAATGGAAAACCATTTATCATTACCATGAATATAGTTATAGGAATGAGATGTTTGTTAAACTGATAGAAGCGTATGCATATTTGGTGAGAACTTTTTTATGGCTGAATGGTGGAAACATGAGATACACCAAGATAGTTGCTCTGCATGTGCCTTCAGTGTTGTAACTAACATTACAGTTGCCTGTTGGGGTGAAACATGAGTGTTTTTGCCCTTGCACTGCTGTAGAGTAGGGAGATGTTGTTCTTGCTGGGGTTGTGCTGCGCCCAGGGAGTGTGTGTGTGTTGCAGGGGGGAGCAGGGAGGTTTGGTGGGGAGGGGGAGAGGCTACCTCCATTCATGGAAAGGCATAAGCAAGAAGTGACCTTGTTCTGGGAGCTCGTTTCCTTGTGAGTAGGGACAAGTAGTAATTATCCTCCTTTCATTGCTGAACTAACAAGTAATTACTGTTATTCCTTAATGAAAGTATGCAAATTGAAGATTTTTCTTTCTTTCTTTCTTTCTTTTTTTTTTTTTCCCCCAGACTGAGTTAAATACCGTTATTCACAACTCACAAAAGTTCTCAATATTATTTTGGTCTGTCACTGAAAAGATTTAGGAAACAAAAGAACACCTAACAAAAAAAGCAGTGAACCAAGCAGATGTGGGTCAGGGTGTACAAGACTCGCTCAGAGCCTGTGCTGCTGTGGGTCTGGGGGTACTTGTAATGACACAGACTGTTTGCAGCCTGAGTTTTGGTGAATGACCCTGCCTGCTGGTGTTGCTGCTGAAATTGTTGGCTGGTGAGGGGGTTGCTTGTAAATCAGTTCCTCAGAGTATGTGAGACATGAACTTGCTTTTTATAGCAAGTTTGTATCAAAGACAGAAATTTGTAAGAGGTTACAGGGTTTGCAATCACTGTGTCAGTTATAGTAGGTAGCAGTCTTGGGGGAAGCTGTTTCCCCTCTCCCCTCTCATTAATTCGCTTGTGAATTTTTCATGGGCAGTCGGTAGAAACCTGAGGCTCCTGGGACAAGAGTGAAGTTACTTTGCCGCAAAATTATACCAGAGCTCTGAAAAGCCAAACGTAGACCCAAACAAAAGAAAAGAAGGATGGGCACATGGCTGTGGCAATGAGCTAGATTCAGCTGCTGACTTTTTTGATGGACTTGTGACTGTAGAAATCACCTAAAATACCTTTTCCTGAATTCAACAGCAGGGGTAATGCTGCTCAGAGGAGTTTCTGAATATAAAGCTGTGAAGCTTTAGAAGATTTTCAGATTCTTTGTTGTTGGGAAGGGCTGTGGGTTTGTAACAGCTACATGTAGCTGAGGCAGAAATTGAGGGCTGGGCAGAGCCAGGGCTTGCTCCCAAGCCCTGACTTCCACAGGCAGGGTGCAAAGTGTTTGGACAGGGCTTGCCAGCTGAGGAAAGGCAGCTGCCTCCCAGTTTTTACCCCCACCGAAATCCTCGTGTCCTTGTGTCCTGTGATTCTGCTGGGTTCTCCAGCTGCGTGGGTACTCAGCTGCTGCTCTGCCAGAGCAATGAGCTTCGGTGCCGTCTGCATGGAGCCCCACCAACGCATTTTGCTGGCTGGAGATGTAATGGGCAAAATTTTAGCAAAAATTTTCTATAGAGAAGCCAAATGACTGATTTACACATGGCTGGGAAAGGAGTAAGAACAAAGTAAAAAGTAACTTTTGAGGCTCTCAGTCAAGAGGAGGCTTTGAGGACAAAACATGCTATTTGCTACTTGAAAATCTCTGTTTGGTGTAATTTATGTAGAAATATACAGAAATAGTCATTGGTGTAAAAAAATGGAGGAACTTGAGCCATCTGTGTTGCATGTAATTAATTAGCCATGCCTGCCAGGTGCCTGGGGTTCAACAAGGTTGGGGGAATATGGGTGCTAAAGAGCAAGCCCATTTTAACTATTACAACTAATCCTGGGTTTGTGTGTGGTTTTTTTTTGTTTGTTTTGTTTGTTTGTTTTTGTTTGGGTTTTTTTGTTGTTGTTGGTTTGGTTTGGTTTTTTGTTTTTTTGTTTGTTTTTTAATAGGCAATGACATTGTCATTAAACAAGAAAATAAGTTTTGTTTGTTTTGTTTTTATGAGACACGTTAAGCTTTCACAATGCTTCTGGCTACAAGTTTGTCATATAAAAAACTACTTTTAACATGTATTCTGACTCAAATTTCATTGAACTGAACTGTGTTTTGTTTGTTTTTTATATTAATGAGTCTGACAATGTTTGTGAAGCAAATGTTACATATTAATGCCTTCAGGTTATCTGAAAGGCAGACCTTATATCAGTGAAACAGGAAGAAAAGGGCATGGAGTAATGGAATGCCACAGGAACCTTTTATTTCCCCCCTAAATATGGCTAATCAGCTGTTTCTTTGTCATGTAATTTCAGTAAAATGTCTTGGAGTAAGTTAGTGGAAGGGTATCCCTGTTATCTTGTTTATCTTGCGCCTTTTTCAAGGGAGTTTACATCTGCACAGCAACGTTGTGCTTTCTAACTGAACATGAAAAATGATCCAAAGCTGATAACAAAAATACATTATTTCTTATCAAAAATGCATACTTTCTTATCACAAGCAATAGGAAGGCAAACAACTTTGTCCGTACCCATTCAGAAACAGGAGAATTTCACAGCATTCTTCAGTTTTAAATACTTTACTGATTTATTGCTTTATATTCTATTTTGGAGTTTGTACTTGATGTGGTTTATTCAAGAAGGGTAAGAAAATATGCTTCTATGCTGCAAAACCAGAAGAACCTGGCACAAAGAAAGGCTGTAGATTTTTCAGACTTCAAGGTAAAACCAGGGGTACAGAGGTGCCAAATTAGGTTTTTAATCTAATGCCCAATTTCTGACCCATGTAATGAGCAAATTACTCTCAGTGTTAATTCCAAGTGTTACCTTGAGGGCAATACTTCTCCTTAACAGAAAGCTAATACCATCGTTGCTGAAATGGTGGTATTAATTACTCACGTAAAAATAAAATCTTATGCTTTCAGGATAGGCCAAATAAATAAAATTTTCTTCTCTGGGCTCCTTTTTTTTGTTTGTTTGTTTGCTTCCTTTGAGTTGTGGTTGGTTATTTATTTATTTATATATTTTAAAAAATATTATTTTAAAATAATTGGTAGTGTTTGATTTTGAAAAATGAAAGGATGGCTTTCTGTGATGAATGAAGTTCTTCCTCCTGCCCCTCTTCTCTGACCAAGTGCAGCAGGAGCTGTGTCCGGGAGGTTTCTACTCATAATTGCAAAGCAACTCTGCCTCAGTTGAAGAAAGGCCAGCTTAAAGGTTGTGCAGGTTTAATCTGCAGCTTACTGGCTTTACGGTTTCTTTACCGAAACTGCTGTCTGGAGCTGTAATTGCTGGTTTGACTTTTTTAAAAAATAAGGTTGTCATTGGAGTAAGATAAGGACTAAGCTACCACTGTGTGGGTACCTTCAGTATTGCTTTTCTTCCTGAATTGTCACAAGTTTCCCTTTTCAAAGGACAGACATTCTGAAATTCTTTGAGTTTGAGTCAGGGTTTTTTGGGTGGACGCTTCTTGCTGAAATGAAACCTTGAAGTACTGAATTTACCTGCAGCTGCTTCTGCAGATTCTTGTGGTGATTCACACAAAACTTGGCCAGAGAGAAATCTGCGTTGCATCGTGGACAGTGGCCTGCAGGGCATTTCAGCAGCAAAAAGAAAGTAGAATTGAAATCCTGTCAGGAAGACAGATCTCTTATTTTGGTTTGGCAGTGATTCGAAAAACAGCTTTTGGTCAGTTCAGCAGGGGGCAATATGTTGGCTTCAGTTGAGCAGTTTTAGGATGACTTATTTTCCCAGTAGAAAACGGAATTATTTGGCAGAACACTTTCCTATGGGAACTCTTTTTTCAGAAGCTATAATATTTTCATTGGGAAATCATTCTGATTTTAGTGTTTTTGTACAAGCCACAGAGCTGGTAATTGATATCTGCTTTTGGTTTTTGTTTGACTATTGGCCTTACAGTATTCAAAATGAAAGATATTGTCTGATATCATTGTGTGATTCATGAGTTTTCCAAAGCATCCAAGCCAGGGTCAGTGCTCAGCTTGCAGATAGCAGAGGTGGCTCTGGACAGAGGGTTTTTTTAACCTTAGGGAAAATCTTTGAGTCTTATTTCTCTCCTGTGCTGAGCCTGGGTAGAGCATGCATGAGCACCAGGCCCAGTATGCTGGTGCAAGGAGGATGTGCGAGAAACATTATGTGAGCAGGAGGTGTGTGATGCCTGTGTAGTAGCCTCCGGTGGGAGATTGCCACCACCTAAAAAGCATTAGAGCCATGGTGACCTGCAAATTGCGTTGTTCTGGTTGTCTTTTAGTTAAAATAGAGTTGTGGCAGTTTTGTATGCAAGAAGATTTAAAAGTATCTGTTTTCAAATTTGTGTTATATAGAGCAGCAACAATAAATCCACTTCTGTTGGTTTTTTTTAGATGACTTCCACTTACCTCTCGATGTTTTACCAGCTGTGACAGAGGCCCTTGACTCCAAGACGAAAGGGGAAGATTTGCACAAGGAGAGCAGACCTTTCCGCTACTGTGAAAAAAAAACCATGGACCTGTCAGACAGTGACCGTCCTGTAAGCTTTAGCTCCACTTCCTCCTCTGCTTCCTCCAGGGATAGCCACTGCTCCTTTGGAAGCAGAACGACCTTGGTTTCAAACAGCCACTTGGGTTTGTTCAACCAGGATAAAGAAACAGGCGCCATCAACCTAGAACTGGTCCCAGCCAGGCGATTTTCCAGCAACAAGCCACGCAAAAACTCCCCTGCAGAGCAAGAGGATCCTGAGGAAAGCCTTGAAAAAAGGCCAAGCATGCCAAGGAAAGCAGAATCAAAAGGAATGAGCAAAAACTGTGCGATGTCCCTGGTCACGGAGCCCACCAGTCCCAAGCTCCTCTATGTAGACAGAGTGGTCCAAGAGATTCTGGAGACAGAGAGGATGTATGTGCAGGATCTAAAAAGCATCGTGAAGGTAGGAGTCTTGCTTAGGATGGTGTTAACTCTTCCATAATGCTCTTCTTTACATTGTTTGATTTCACAGCAGGACAGATGGACCTGACAATGGAATTGGCATTTGGTGGTCTTTATAAATTAGTGTAACATCATTGTTCTTGTGTGTTTCTAGTTTTTATTTGATTAGATAAGTCTAAACTGTGACTACATGTTAATGAAGAAAAAAACGGGAAAAACATTCTACAGTTGACAGCAGTAGTGAATATTGGTAAGCATTTTGCAAGTAGTGTTTATTTACAAAAAAAAACCCCGTACTGTTTCTTAGAATGTACAGCAAGAGGGAAACAGGAGACAGCTTGTTTGCCACTTTTAGTGATTTATCTGAAGAATCTCACTTATTAATTTTTCCCCCTACCAAATCCTAGTACCGCAAGTTTTTTCCTGCCTTTTTCTCCTTTTCATGCAGTATTAAATATGGCATATTTATTTGCTGGAAAACTCTGTTGTTTGCTTGTTTCATGAAGGTATTATGTTGTCTTTAAAGTTAATTCTGAATGGGTGGTGCTTAATAAATGGGTGTAACATTTATTATCAGCAGTGACGTTTTTGTCCAATCCCCAGATGAACAGTATCTTTCATTTCCCCTTTCTAGTACAGGGAAAAGTATGGATGAGTCCTTCTGTGGATTGTTCTGCTCACTCCATGTACTTGCAACTTGTGCCATTAGTCATGTTCTTTTGTGGTTTTGAAGGTGACAGTTAAGTCCCTTGGCTGTTTGTAGTCTGTGTATTTAACCTATGTATGTATGACTACCTGCATAAAAGGATTTCTTGGGAGGTGCATGTTTAATGTGCTGTTTATAGAATATGTAGCTTTAGGTAGCTGTATGAGGTCATCTACCAAAGGAAGTATCAGTCAGCTGGACACGCTCTCTGTACCTGCAGTTCTAACCCACTTGGTTGCACAAGGAATGAGTGGGAAAAAACACTAAAGCTTTGATAACACAAGTGCATGTCATGATTAAACACCCCCGCCCCACAGAGTTCTCACAAAAAAGTCTTTTTCTGCAAGACTTTCTCAGTTTCTGTAGCTGCTGCTATTTCTCTACATTCAACTGTTGCCTAAGTTTCATTTTGGAGTATTTAAGGTTGTCATATGCTGCAGAAGCAATCCAGCTTCTGTGCGCAGTCACTGTTTTCTAGGCATGACCACCATGGTTTTGGAAACCTTAACTCTCACTCATCTTCCTGTGCAGTAAACTGTACAACTTGAGAAACTGGAAACTATCATCAAAATCTTGAAACATATTTTCCATTTACAAGTAGGAAGACCATCAAATGCTTGCTGGAAATACTTTAAGCACCGCTACAGTAGATATAGATTAAATGTGACAAATGCTCTTGAAGTTATGAAAAAAATGGAGAAATTTACCTGTGAAATATCCAAGCGTACTTCCTACAGTAGCTAATAGTTAATGAATCTTGAAAGATCTATGTGGCATTAAAGAGCCTATTTGAGAAATGTAGTGGTTGGCAATGGGGCTTTTTTTAGGTAGGTTTTGAGAATCTGAGTGCTTCAGAGAAGCTCCTTCGTGAGCAGTGAGGACAGTGGAGAACCAACTACCTCAGGCTGTGCACGTGCTTTGCTTGCTCTTCAGGGAGGGAGGTGTGATGGGAAGCATGAGGACCCTGTTTTATATGTTTCTTAGAATTCTTTTCTCCTCAAGTTACCTTAGCAGTGCTGCGGTGATTTACCTAACCAAGAGTTGTGGCTGTGAGAAGGATGGGAAGACTCCAGAGATATCTGCAGGGGAGTGACAGCCTTACAGGATTTGATTACCCAAGCCTTTGTGACTTGAGGTCATCTAGTCTGGCAACCAGCTGACTAGTGCTGATCCAAACTAAGATGAAGGGAAGCAGCTTGATCAGTCTTATTCTCCAGATAAACATGGGCCAGATTTTGGCAACTGGCTAGGAAATGGGATGAGAAAGGGAAAAGGGGAGCTGGGAAAGGGTCAAAGGACAACTGCTGCCCAAGAAGTGTGTGGGAACTGAAGAGCTACGTGAAAGTGGGAGCTGGCAGAAGAAAGTATAAGCACATGAACCAGTGCTAAGTGGAGAGAGAAAATCATGAGAGGGAAAACAATATGAGGAAATGAGAGAAAACCCAGAAAGTGGAGGGTTGGGGGAAGTATGAAATTGGTTGGAACTGAAGCTTTCTAGTGAGTTTTGCAGCTGAATGCAATATAGAATGTTACGCACACAAATTAAAAATAGTAAGAATAGTAAGGTGGTTTTTTTTTGTTTGTTTTGGGGTAGTTTGTTTTTGTTTTTCTTTTTTGTTTGTTTGTTTGTTTGTTTTATGGCAGGAGGAGGTAGGGAGGGAGGGAGGGAGGGAGGAAGAGAAGCAACCCAGGTACAAAGAGCTAAAAGCTGAAGAGATGTCAGGCTGAGGATGATGTAGGAACGGAAAGGGAGAAATCAATAGGTACTGTTTTAATCACCCTCTACCCCCAGCTGAGAGCTGTTGGTACAGATCTAGTCTATGGCTTTTTGTCCCCTGGTAGTGGGGAATTGCTGATGCCACCTTCTCTATATACAACATAAACAAAAAGAACATGTTCTTACTGTTCTATTGAGTAGTTTGAAAAAGGTTCTAGAGCTAGAACTGAGAGGGTGTCAGAACTCATGTCCGTGAATCCACGCTCTAAATTTCTGGTGGAAAGCAACGCATGTTTGCCTGTGGTCCACAGTCAAGCTTTTTTTGGGAGGGGGAAGGTGGGTGGAAGGGGTGGTGGTTTTCTTTTTGTGATTTTTAATACATCCACACTCTTTCTGGTCATCCAAATCATTAATTAACATCTTAAATGGACAGGATCCAGTATTAACCCATGAGATATGCCGCTAGTTAATGGTCTCCAACTAGATGTTGTACCTTTGATCACCACCCTCAGGGCCTGTCTGTTTCACCCGTTTTCGATCAATCTTGACTGTCTGCTTATGCAACCCATACTTCATCACCTTGTCCATGAGCATCTTATGGGAGACAGTGTCAAAAGGCTTTCTGAAGTCAAGGTAGACAATATCCACTGCTCTGCACAAATGTACCGAGCCATTTTGTTGTAGAAAGTTATCAGGGTGGTCAGCTTCCCCTTGGTGAATCCATGCTGACTATTCTTGATTACCTTCTTGTCCTTCATGTGCCTGGAACTGGTTTCTGAGATTAGTTGAACACAAATGTAAAGGAACATATGTAGCTGTATGCAAATGACCCATTAACATGGATGATGTGAAATTGCATGTAGGATCCTGGTACTATTCATCCATTAAGAGTTAGCCCAGCAGAGTATTTTAGGCAGTGTCCTTTCAGCCTATGTTAGTCTTACAACATGTAGAGTTATCAGGCTTGTTATAAAAGACTTTGGAGTAAACGGGGAAAAATAAAATTTCACTCTTTTTGATACCTTTATTGACCTAATTCTGTTAAGTCATTAATAAGTATATAACTAAAAAGAAACTAAAAAGGCATAACTTTTATTGGCTTTTGAGTATCTGAGTGATATTTGTTCTTAACAGTGCCAAAATGCTGGACAGATGTAGAAATCGACTTCATAGGATATGGCCAATGTGATCTTTAATTGATACTGTAAACCTGCTGGGGTTCTCCAGCTTTCTTGTAAACTGCTGATAAGAAATATTTCCTGGGCTTAGGATGAGTGAGAGGAGGCCATACAGGCCCTATTTGGCTCCCTTTGCCTCAGGATATGCTTTAAAACCAGCTGCTTTTCTAGCCAGTACAGCCATTTTGCCTGTGATCTGAAAGAACAGTTGAATTATGATTGTTTTGAGGTGTGCTGCTGTGATTCTTGCACAGGCAAGCACTGTAACAAAGGTAGAGTGAACTTTTCCATTGTTTGTTGTGTTTTATCAGATGATCTGTTAAGTATAATTAAAATTTTGAATTAGTACAGCTTGAAGCGTGTTTTGGGCAAGTTTGTGATGAGAAATCGGATACCTCTGCTTCCTGCTTGTGTCATGCTGACAGGTGTACTGGCCAGGGCAGAACCTGCAGACCTTCTCCTCTTCAGGACACAGCCTGACTTTTTCAAGTAGTAATTTATTTAGAATAGGCATAAAATTCAGTTAGAGTAACTTACTGAAGTAACTCCCCCCCCCCCCCCCGCCCCGCCCCGCCCCGAGTAAAATGCTGTCCTCAAGTTTATAATAAAAATGTGTTTTGCATTTGTGGGCACAGGGGTCAGAAGCCCATATTCATAATTTGTACAAATGCTTATAACCGTAGAAGCTACGTTTGTGGCTTACCTTTGGAAAAGGAAGTAATGATGCAAATGCCCTCTTACAGTGCATGCATGTCATGTTACATTGGATACACTCACAGTGATAGCAGCCTGTTGAGAACATCTACTGCGTGAACCTCAGCTGTGTGATGTAAGAACTCCTATCAGTAAAATAATATCAGTAAAAAGTCATTGACGTCTATACTGCAACTAGGGGGGAGCGATGCATGCGTTGTCAGTGCATTTCACAAATATTTGATGCAAACCGAGGTCGAGCTTCAGGAATCTTGAACTCCATCTGAAATCTGGGAGACTTCTTTTATGTGAAGGAGTTCCTCTACCCTTTCATGCCAAATATGACAATTATTTAAACCATCCCTACTGGACTAGTTGAAGTCTCAAGTCTCTTGCCTGTCTACTCTGGATCTTTTGTCCTCTGCCACGCTTTTTTTTTTTTTTTTTTTTTTTTATTAATTGTATTTGAGACTCCTCTTTCAAGCCTTTTTACCTAGAAATTCCAGTTTTCCTCTGCAGAGTCTTCTACCTATGGTCTTCCTGCCCATCTGCCCTAAGTCTTCTCACAGTACATCCTGTCCTCATCCCATCAGTCCATTTTGTCTCATTTCCTCATGTGATTGATCACCTTTCAGTCTTTCTCTTTTCCCATGTTTATAGTGTCTGCTGAGTCCAGATCTCTCTCCATAGTTCTCTTGGCAGGTCTTAAGACACTCTCTTACGTAGCTTGTCACAGTCTTTTTGCCAGGTCTGTTGTAGTTCTCCCTTTATTCTTCAGCTTTTTGTTCAGCCTTCCTGTTCTTCTGACAATGTCTTGATGACTATTCTTAATTTTTCTGCCCTTTTTTCTGCTGACATTCAGTCTCCATCCTCTGGTGTCCATCAAGCTTTGTTCCTGTTTTCTCCTTCCCACAGAACACTTCCCCACATTGCCTAAGGTTTGCAGAATGACACTGAGTCACAGAAACAATCTTTGCTCTTAATTCAAGAGGAGCAGATCTGAACCAAATGTGCTGACAGCATTTGAGAATGGCAGTTATGGGTTAAGACCTTGTGAAGCCTGAGCTGAAATGTGCAGAGGACTATCGCTAAAAGGTTGTATTGGTCCCCCCAAACTGGTCAAGTCTGTGGAGATTTGGACAAAGCAGCAAAAAAATGTACCCTCAGAAACAAAGTCTCTATTATGCTCCAGTCTGTTACTGCCCCTCCTTCAGATGTGAGGGTACGGTTCATGTCTCTGCTAGTCAGGCTGGGGTGCTTGTCTTCTCAGGGGAAAGGTCACCGAAGTTTTTCAAGGTGAGTAAAGGAAAAGAAGGGTGTTTTTTTCTCAAAAAAAGCTGAGGGGAATGCTTTTGCTGAGATCTCCTAAAACAGCTCAGCAAGGAGGCAGGTTTGTGGCATGGAAAGCTTCAAGGTGAGCAAGTCTGCTGAAGTTATGTATCCCTTGAAGGGGGTGGGGAAAAGTCTTGTAAGGGGAAATATTGGACATTTGCAGTAGAAACGTGTTGTGGCACCAGCGATGAAAGGAAAGCCTTCTGATAGGAAGTCAGTATCAGAGTTTTATTGTTCCCAGTTTCCTCCTTCCCAGCGCTGTGGTTAGAGGATGTCTTTTTCTACATTTTAGGCAATTAGTTGAAAAGACAACTCTGAAGGCTGTATGTGCGCATTGTCACTTCTTGTGGTGTGTTAGTAAAAGCATAATGGCTTGTGCATGGGATTTTTGGATAGCATAACTCTCACAGAAAGTCCTCCTGTTTCAAGAGGTGGGAATCCCAATATAGCTCAGGCATCCCAGAATGTTTGTTCCCACATTACACTTTCTTTTCATTTGCAGCCTCTTTTTCTATGGCTACCAACCTACATGCCTGAGGAAGGTACCTTTAGATTGCTGACATAAATTGCATGTGAAGATGTCACTCCGGAAGAATTCCTCTGTTTCTCAGTACAGAATTCCAGCACCCAACAAAAAGAAATGGTATGATTAGAAGAGCTGTCCTTTGTGACCATTTTGTATATGAGAAATTTCATAATGGAAATTGCTTCAATGGAACGTTTATTGAATGTTATTGAGAAGATAACTGTGATGTGAGAGGATGTACCAGTCCCCCTGGCATAAGCATCCTGAATTTTATGGCAGGGCTGTAATCATCAGACTCTAATGATGGCATTCTTTTGAGGTTTTTCATCACTTGTATTTCATTCAATATAGCAAGCAGTGATGTGTAGTCTCACAATTAGTTATTTTTCTTCAGTGCATTAAGGCCGGGAGTTATCGTACCGTATCAGTGGCTGTAAAGCCATGGAGCAATACCTCAGCTTCGTGTATAGGCACTGCAGGTTTATAAGTCCAGTCTGTCTGACAAAAATTGCTGACATACTTCATTTATTTGTCTTAAATCTTCAGCACAACAGAAAGAACTCAGGTGATGAGTGGGTGATTTTTCATCACTTTACCTCTAATTTCCTTATGAACAGAGTGATGATTTAGAAACAGGCTCTGCACTCTGGGGCCAGCTGCAGAGCCTGTCCCATGCAGAGAGAAAAGACATTTAGTTTAGATTTGAAGTAAAGCAGTGATATTCAGGGTGAGATCCTTCTTTGCAATTTGTCTCGCTATGTATTAAAAAGCAGTTAAAAGCAGGTTAGCACACATACTGTTCATTATGACTACAGATTGATCCTTATGCATTTAAAAAATATGGATGAGTCATTTAAATTATTTGCAAAATAAATATTATGATCATGACAGTGATATGTTCAACTGTGATTAGTATTAGTTACACTTCTGAGCTGATGAACTTTCTCACTGCTTGTGTTTTTCATTCATGAAGGAAGAGCTGTGTCAAAATCTGACCAACATCTTCAGAGAAAGCACAGCTTAAAAGCAAGGGAAGTTTTCTCCAGTAATATTGAGACATGATAGCTGAAGCAAAATGGTGCATGAGGTTCTCAGTGCATATCTAAGAGACCTTCTTGAAGCCTGTGAAGTTTAAACAGAGTTACAGCAGTACAAATTGGAGCAGAAAAATGTTCCACTTTAAAAATCTGTAATAAATTTGGGAGCAGCTATATTGGAGAAGGTTAATATTTTGTTTCTGGAGTTGCTGTTTAAAAGTCAAGACCATAATCCACACTGGAGACTGTTGAGAGGTGAGGTATCTAGTAACACCACTAGGTATGTTACTGAGCAGGTATAAACAGCTGTTCTGGCTACACTTAAAGAAATACCTTAAGTGAATCAGACTTCTTTCTTCTGAGGCAGGAGGACTGTTCAGTTTTCTCTGCAGACTTCTTGCTTCCTGGATGTGAGCCATATTAAATATCCTAAAGCAACCTAAAGTGATGGATGTATACAAAAACTGTTGTTCATGTTTATGTCTTAAATAGTTTTGGATGTGGTTATTTCTGAAACTCCAAGACCTTGATCAAAAATATTTTGCCAGCTATGTATGCTTTAGGCTTCTCATCATCTGTACCCTTAAATGAAACCAAAACAAAAGCAGAAACAAAACCCAAAACTTGTTTTTCTGGGCATATGAAAAGGATTCCAGGCTTTGGAAGAAGATGTTTTACAGCTGTACAGTAGGAATACATTGTGTTGTGAACAACCAGAAGTAACCTAACAAACCACTCATGTGGTAAAGGCAACTGCTTATGTTGTGGCATGAACAGGGAGCTGTTTGTAAACTAACCCCATAAGAAATATGCAAAGCCAGGGTTAAATATACTGATGGGTGTTTGTTCTTATCTGCGTCATCAGTACTCAGTCTTTTTTCTTCTCATAACATTCATAAATGTCTTTCATTCAGCATGTTCCTGAGTATTTGAAAGATACTGAATAAAATGTCATCACTGCCTTGTGTTTTCTCTACCACCACCTCACATCCAGTTCTTACCTTACAGCTGGATTGTAGAAACGTGTTGGGACAGGGGCTGCCTTTACCAGGTGATGGCTGAGCTGCAGCCTATGGCTGGGACTGCAGACATGCAGACAGCACAAATATAGAGCCATAACTTTTTGTTTGCTTTAAAGTCAGTTCTGCATTTGGACAGCACAAAAGAGGGAGTCACACTGCAGTAATAAAGCATCTGTCTGTAAGTGTACAGTGAGTCCTTCTCAAGCTCTGGGTGGGAGAAGCGGCCAAGATGTCTGCTGCTCTTCCTGGGAGCTGCAGAATTGCTGAAAAGCCCAGCTGCCTCTGCTCTTGTCTTCCCTCTTCTGCAGCAGGGCATAGCTCGTTCAACCGTGCTGTTTGTAACCTTCTACCCACTTTCTAAATCCGAATGAACATAGTTAAAAGGGTGAAAGTTAATCTTCTGTTCCAGAAAGCTTTATTCTTTTGAGAGGGGGGAGGCAAGGGAAGATATGGTTAAATACGGAGTGTGCCATTTAAGAGTGCTGGTGGTGGGCAGGGGGCTCCTGGAGGGAAGCTTTGCTTCCTGTTAGTGGGATGCATAGAGAGCCCTTCTGAAATTCAAAGAGGAGAGGAAGAGAGATGTGTTCACCTCTGCCCTCTGCCTTGCTGTTGCTCGCTGGTGGGGAATGAGGAGTGGGGCAGCAGCCCTGGGAAAGCAGCTTTACCCAAGGTGGACGGCAAAGCTGGGAGGAACAGCACTGAGAGGCAGGAGAGACACAGTGCAGGTCATGCTGCAAAACTTTCAGTAAATATTTAAATGTTTTACTAAGATGATATGTTTTTTTGCAGAATGATTTTTTTTGTCCAGAATGATGGGGATTTCTGTAAAGAAATTACAATATTTGGAAGTGATATCTTAAAGCCAAACAAATTTCTGATTTCTAGCCAGACAATAGTTTCTGGAATTCTGTTTGCTTATTCTGGCCTCTTCCATTTTCATCCATGGAAAAATTTGACCACTTTTAAATTTATTGTATCATTTTTATTGAATATTGTCAGTGAACTGTGTTCTTCTAGTAATTAATGATCTTTAAACCTGAAGGCTGGACAAACCACATAGCAGTCTCTCTTCCACTCTCTTCCACTCTCTTCCACTCTCTTCCACTCTCTTCCACTCTCTTCCACTCTCTTCCACTCTCTTCCACTCTCTTCCACTCTCTTCCACTCTCTTCCACTCTCTTCCACTCTCTTCGCTCCCACTGATAAAGGTGTGGAAGTAGCTGCTGCTTTTTATGGTTTCATGAGAAAATAATTTTGCAAATAAGACACTTTTAAAAAGTTTTCACTTGTGAACCACTCACTACTATAAGCTTCCATTTCACTGCTGTTCCTCTAGTAATAACAAAAGCCATCCATAAGTCTCTGGGAATCATGTGGTTACTAAGGTCAAGATAAATGTGAGTTCAGGATGTGTGCAGATTTTCTCCATTTTGCTGGGTTTGCGTTTTCATTCTTTGGAAAACAGACTCTTTCAGTTTCCCTTCCTGGGTTTAAAACAAACATTTCTCTTCTGGAATGTCTCCTTTAACTTGTAAGCATTTCAATATTTCCTTTAAAAAATGTTAATGTTCATTTGCCTTACAAATTGTGGAAAGTTTGTTTAATGTGCCAAGCACGAGACTCGGATTCCTTTCCTGGGTGATTCATACATTTAAAGGCTAAATTTGCCTTAATAATTCCCTGTGCTTTGCTTGACTATGGTTCAATAAGGTTATAATCAGCCAAATAATCTGTGTTGTGAGAATTTATAGATGTCGTGATGAACTTTGAGACTATTATTTTTAAAATTTATAATTATTAAACATTTCAGCTGGGACTTCTTAAAAAAAACTCTGGGTTATTGAATGATGGTGATGATGATTGACAGTGGTGTTGAACCTCGGTTGAAGCTTTATATATCTTTAGAGCACTTCATCTGCCTAACAACCTCAAAATATTTAACATCCTGATTACTGTTTAGTGTGTTAATTTGTTCTTGTTACTGTAGCTTATTTCTTCTGTTTCCTTTTAAGAAGTTTGTTAGATGGGGGCCTCACATAGCTATTTAATGAAATGCCAGGAAACTACTGGTGGCATTTGTTACTGTCCCATGATCTCCATCCACTCTCTGAACATGCCTCTTACTGCACCCCTGAGCAGTGATTTGGAGTGCCAGGTCCTGGGAAAAATTCCTGTAGCTGTTATTTAGCAGTGGATGCTGCTCGTATCTGAAGATAAACATGGGATGCGATTTTAGTCCAGTGGGTTAGAACTTCATTTAGTGTGCTCAAGTGTCTAACTGGAGTTGCACATGAGTTGCCAGTGATTTACCTATATTGTCTTTATAGATGATGGACAATTTTGGGGACTTGTATGTGTGCAATCTGTGAATCACAGTTGTAACTTTTGAGTGCATCTCTATCTAATTACAGCTTGATTTAATTGACAGCCTGCCTTCCAAGATGTCTTTTTAAGACGGGAGACTTTAGTATGAAATTCCTGCAGCCGAGCAGGGGAATATTATTGAACTTTGATTGTGTTTCATTAGAACAAAAATTCATTTCAGCAAAGAATGCAAAATCCATTAAAGCAGTCCATCCAGGCAGGCTGGCAGTTCCTTACTGGATCAGCAGGTGACAGGCTTTGACCCTCCAGAGAGTTTGGTAGACACAGCATGCCTTCTGAAACAGCTCATGGGACACAGATGACAGAAGAAGAATGCAGGTATTGGGTAAAAAGAAAGGACATAAAACCCTACACTGTTGTAAGTAGCTTTGTAGGACATGTGCCTCTTTCCCCTCCAGTCCCAGGAGGGCAGGGCTGGGAGCTGCCATGGGCATCCTCTCATGGTCGGGCAGGGGTGAGAGGGCCTGCAGACCCTACTTGAGAGGCTTGGACTCCAAAGCGCTGAGGGGGACCCCACAGCTGCAGAAAGCTGTACTGCTGCCTCCCAGCCATGCAGAGTGGCAAGGTTGTTGTTCTATCCCAGGGACAATGAACTTGGTGCAACAGCCTGGGCAGTGCTGAGGGACCTCTCACTGATGGTTTTCCAGGGCAAATGCTTCGGTTCAGTTCCTGGCTGTGCTCTGACAACTTCGAGTCCTGTGACACGATCTCCTGACTGTTATGTTGTTGACATTGATGTGCCCTAGAAATTCTGACTTTGTATACAACTCCCACCCATGCTCACGTCCTACACATGCACAACTGTTCAAAGGCAGCCTAAGCCAAAGAAATGGCATGTTTTAGAGGTGCAAGGCATAGTGTTAGGACTCAGGAATTCCTCGATGCTAATTTTGGCTGGCACATACTCCTTCTGTGTCTGTCTGTGCATGTGACCAAGGGTACCTACTAGGGGCCGCTGCTTTCAGTCCTAAGTATCTGTAAATAGGACAGTGTTTTAACATCTATAATATAGGTGCGGAAGTCACGCTGATTATAGAAAATCTGTCACTCAGGAATAACTATGTGGAAAAAAAAATTCTTCACTTTCTCTTCTCTAGGTAAAATTTAAATTAATACTGTTAACTTTAACTTATCTGCAGAACCTTAACTGTGGAAAATATAGGGAGAAGTCTGTCATGATCACTTTACTCTGCAACATTAAACAGTGGAAAGAAAACTTAAATGTGCTCCCCTATTTTTAGACTTTCTTCATACCACATTCTCACAAATGCTCTTACCATCGCTCTTTGCCCTTTCTACACGCAGTCAGTGAAGTATCGACTTACTGTATCATGCCTGCTTTAGTGCTGTTACCCACAGGCTGCGTGTGAGCTGATTGCATGTGTAAATTGGGTAATTCTGACGAAGCTGGTCATAAACCCCGGTGAGTGCCGTACGGCTTCCTCACCACCTCTACCCAGCGCTGGGGAAAGGCTGATGCCGGTGAGGTGGCCTCCTGCCAGATCAGAGACTCCACTCCTCTGCACAGACATCAGAAAGAAATCCAACAACCAGCACATCTAGTAACAGTACTTCAGATTACTTCAGATGTTCCCATTTGGAGGCTGGCTGGCAGTGGGGGGAAGTGTTCTCCTCACCCTTCTCCCTTGATGGCAGGGTCAGTGCTCTGCAAGCATGCAGGTGTGTGCTTCGGAGCCCACCTGCGAGGCCTGGCAGTGCTGTTTCCCACAAGGGCAGAACTTTGCTGTCACTGACAACTGGCAGTCTTATGTACAAGGTACTGAGGGACCTTGTAAAGAGAATGGAAAAGGTGGGTAGGAAGTGCACAAAGCTCAGGAGCTTTCTGCTCCCATTGCCAGCGTGAGCAGAGGAGGCTGCATCTCCAAGTCTGTGGTGTCCTCAAGAAGGCCCTGGCTTTGACTGTTGGTGGCAGAGCTGTGCTGTGCATAGCCCCAGGCAGTTGCTGGTCTTGTGGACCTGTCTGTGCTTTGGCTGATGTGAGGGTTTTCCTGCTTCGGAAGTCTTTTAAAAAAACCCCACCAAATACCACCATCCCTTTTCCCATGAAAAGTAGAAGGTAGAAAGATGGAAAGACACGCTTACAGAAATTTCCTTCTTTATTTAGTTTTATGGTTTTAGATGTAGAGGAGCAATATGGTAAACAGTACAAGCATTTTTTTTAAGTTTGATTTAGTGACATCGTTAATATGCAACTTCTGTAGCAGAAATAAAACATGGTTCTGATTTTTATGGCACTCAAACTGTATCTATGGTTAAAAAGATGCCTATTAGTTAAATGGAAGTATTAAGTTGTATTAACCTACTGTATGACAAGGTGATTATGTTACAGCCTGTGTTAGTGGTTGTGTTACTTACCTGGGAACAAGAAATGTGTGCTGCTAGGAAGCAAATTCTCACTGTCATAGGAAAGAGCATTTGAAAAGTTCCTCCCCTCTCTGTTGAATCAATACAGGTCAGACACCGAAGCAAAGCTGTTGCCACTTCTGCTTCTCCTACAGTGGAGTTTCAGAGGTAGGAGGTTAAGGGTGCTAATTATCTCGACGGGCATGGATTTCTGTCTACAGCATGGGGACATGCCAGGCTGTCTCTGGAGAGCTGCAAATGCCAAGTACTTTGATGTGGGACAGGAGGTGGGAAATTGTTTTAAAAGCAATTGGACAAGCATTTTCACTTAGAAGGATGGCTGCCTGTGCGACTAGATATGTGACCAGTTTTGACTGGTTACAGAGGCTGAATGAGGAAAAATATGGAAGACAGAAGATGAGATTCAGAAAGCAGTCAGAAATGTGTTTAGGATTGGCTGCATGAAATGTTTTGCTACAGCTATGTCCAAGTAAACCACTGTGCAAGTTGCAGGAGACCTGCACTGAGGTAGTGGGCTTGTCTACTTACATCACAGAAAGTGATGACAACAAAGATAATTGTGTTTTAAGGAGAAATCCTGACAAAGGGGTTTGATACGGATAGGAGATGGATTTGATTTTGGTCTCAATCGGTCCTTGGACTCATACAGCCAAAGGAACCAGAGCAAGAAGTCAAAATATGTATGGTTTACAAGTGCACTTTCACTTTGCAGGGTGCAACTATACTTTGAATATTTGAAAAGAGCTGCAGTGAGCTGCTCTGACCAGAATTCAGCATCCTTGGCCACCTGTTGTGGATAGTATGCTATTTTTTGATGCATGAGGCATTCAGAGTATGTTGCTGTACATGCCAGATAAATCTGCAAATAAAATAATAATAAAAAAGAATAGAACAAAAATCAGTCAGAGGGGTAATTGGTACAGATTATAATTATCTATGTAATTGGCAGAATTACCAATGAGGAACATGTTACAGCAGTTATTCTGTTCTACAGCTGTTGCCCAGCTTTCTCTTTGGTTACAAGTATGAAGACGGTCTGGTCAGCATGGCTCTAGCTAACAGGTTGCAAACAGGACTCAGTTTGTGGTGTGTTTTCCTTCTGACCTGCAGCCTTTTCCTCAAAGAAGTGTGGAAATAGTGTGTAAGTGGCCCAGGCTGCTGAACCGTTTCAGTGGTTCCTCTTCTGCACAGCCGTCTGATTTGGGCTATATGCATCTGTGCTGGTGGAGGGGAGTAGAGCAAAAATATGCCTATGGTCACAGTATAGCATCTAGGAGTAAAAGCTGCCTGATCAGTAGGCACAGAGTTAGGCAATATAAGAAAACTGGGTTCTGAGTGATGTTATGGCCTGCCTGAATTTAGGTCCTACCTGATGTAATATTACATATTCCTCCTCGGGTTGCAACCCTAGAAGTCACTAGAGTTTTGATAAGTACCTGGTTTTAAGCATTTTTTGGCTAGAGACTGAGTTTTCCTGATATGAGTCCTCAGCTCTTGAGCCAAAACTTGTGTTACTGAGGCAGAGATGTACAGCAACTTTGCTTTCTCCTACAGCCTGTGTTTAGGTATTGGAAAGCAAAGTTTTCTGGTGGGTAGAATCCTTTTTTTTTTTTTTTCCTTCTGTTTTGGTGTTGATAGTTAATCAAATTTTCAGTGTCTTGTGTGTTTTTCTCTTGGTAAAGGTGTGCCTGTGCAACAACACTGGTCTTTCAATAATTTTGCTTATCTTTGGTGATATTTATATATGCACAGTCCTGCCTTGTAAAGGGATTATTAAAAACAGCTATAGTGTATGTTTCTTACAGAGCAGGATAAAAACTGATTCTTGTTTCACAAGGCAGTGTGGCTTTTACCCATTTTTCTAGCATTACCATGTTAACAGTACCATTAACATTACTCATTTTCATGTGTAATTTTAACATTGCCTCATTAATGGATGGCTTATTCTTTATTGTTCAGCCTGTACTCTGTTTTTAAAGCTAAGTGTGTGTCTGTTTTCGAAGGAAAATCTGGGTGGCTAGATGAAAATGTTCCACTAATTTGTAGTTAGTTTCTGAAATTTGGTCATGGAAAAAAAAATGAATTTAATCAATATGTGAAGATATTTTTGCTCATTTTGTCGTTTTCTTGACAGTTTTTTCTTGTTCCAAATTCATGTAATTATTTGTTTAGCCTCTAAATTTAGTGCTGTCATCCTTCTGTTTCTCTAGAGATCCTCCTTGTGTGATTATGGAGGAGGAGACGATAGTCAGGATATGTAGCTTCTAGTAGAAATTCCTTCTGATGGATTCAATGTGATGAAAGACAAATGGGGAGAACATCAAACCCAGCAAGGAAGGTAGGGTAGTCTAGCAAGCTCTTCTAGTTTATGGAGAGTTTCAGGAGATAGGACAGAAAAATTGTGCAGTACAATTAGAACAAACTTTGCTCGATAAATCAGTATAAGGAGACTGGCATTTGTGTTTGTTTCTTTTCCTCCTACAAAGTAAGCTAAATGTTTTTGCCATAACTGCAGAGATGCAATAAAAGGCTAGTGAAGGCAAAGGTTATAAATAAATCGTTCGGTGCCGACAGAAGGTCCATAGATGCTGACAAGAAACAGAGGAGGTGAATAAGGCTGGTCCTCTTTTCTGATAAATTTCATTGATTTCTGCCCTGTGTCACTACAGTTGCAGCCTGTCCTGTAATCTTGTAGCTCCAAACCTTTCATTACAGCCTCAGATGATAACAGCTGTTGATACGCTGCAGGAGGTTGCAGTGACTACCATGGGGGTAAAGTACCATTTGCTAAGAAATAATTAGGAACAACCCTGTGCCTGGGTAGCTTTGATCTGCCTGTGGTGTTGTCCTTGCAGGGGACATTATGTACCAATACTGCATCTGTTTCCTGGATGTGTTCATGAAGCCTTTATGAGAGCACACGTGCTCTATAGAGCAGTATAACTCAAATGGTCCCACTTATTGTGTCAGTGCCAGCGATGTGCTGCTGGGCTGCGCATGGACTGTGTCAAGACCATCCAATGTCCACCTCTTTCACATAAACAGGGATATCAAGCTTTTTGCTGCTGTGACTGCCTTGCTGTCAGTGCCATGTTAAGCAGCCCGTGTCTAGCTCAGGTATCTGCTTGCACGTGAAACAGCAGTGTAAACATGTCTGCAGCTGTCTGACTCGCACAAGCCTAAAGTCAGCAACATTAACAAAAACAGAAAGCTAAAACATGAAAACAGTCCCCAAATTCTGTGTGATTGTCTAACAGTATGAGGTGAGATACAAAATGCCTCTGAATCCCACATTGTTTGAGCAAATAACAGTCTCCCTTTACTCTAGGTAAGCACAAATCCAACCATTAGTTTCTAGTTTGTTTCTGATCTGATGCTTGGAGAAGGGGGCCTGAAGCGCACTGTTAAGGATCTTTTAGCAAAAGAGAGCTCAAGCGGTGGGCGTGTGTTATAACCTGATACTGGCATATGCTACAAGAATGCTGGAAATCTGCCAGAGCACCTGCAGGCTGCTGCTTGGCAGGAGCATTAAAAAGTGCTTGGTTCCCTCTGTCTTACTAAGCATTGGTAAAAGACTGAGAAGAGTATGCATATGTGGAGAGGATGGAAGGAACACACATCAGGTCATGCTTGCAATACTGTCTACACTACTGGAAATAGCTGTGGACTGTTTGTTATTTTGAAGAAAACCAAGCTCCAGCTATGCTGAGATGAATGAATTTGAAAGGAACTTCTCTTTATTCAGTAAATACACTGTATGGAATTCCTTATTGTAAGATTTCTATTCCTCTGCAACCCACCCCGTTACACAAGCCTGAGGTGCTGTAGGTTCCTGTAGTGCTAAAAGTGTTTTCAGAGGATCACAGTTCCACTGGAGTCTTCCTGTTCTTTACTTTGATATGCAGATTTGTATCAGTAGGCAGAAAAGGTTGTTTATTTATTGCCGTCGCTGGAGTAGCCCTGGATCCATCACCTTTGACCTAGCATATTGCTTGCTGCAGTCCTGTCTGCCTCACCGTCCTGAACCTTTTACTCTTCTGCAGCTTCTAACTATAAATAAAAAGCCAAGGACAAGTGTAGGGAGTCCCAGAGATGAGGTGCCAATGATTTACCGCACAAATATATTTCAAGGACAGGCTTGGACTGTGAGGCTGCTTTCAGCTGGGAAAGAAGGTAGAGGACAGAAGAGAAGAGGTGACTCTCTGGGGACCTGCCTGCTTGCCTGCCCACTGCCACATGTTGCTCTTCTTAAAGACACTGAGGTTGCCTTGGAATAGGCTTACTTGCTTTCCCTCAGCAAAAAATACTGAGCTTTGAGGGTAATGAGGGGTGCCTTTCACTGGAGGTGATGAAAGAGTGTAGATTATTGAGCATTAGGATGGGGGAAGGGACAAGAAAGCTGCTGGTACCTAAATCTGAATCTTGGTTACACCCATGACTCTGCAGGCACTATTTCGGTTAGAAAGAAGATATCACCATTTAATTGCAGGGCAACAATAAACCGTGGCAGATGCTTTGTTAACTCCCTCCTCTTCCCTCATGACAGCCCCCTCTGCCCACTAAGGAAAGACAATAGGAGGGCAAAGAGAGAGGAGTTACAAGTTGGAAAAAGTTAAAAATGTTTTACTGTTAGTAATAAAATAGAGAAAATAATACAAAAATATACAAAATCAATCTTGAAATTCCCGGCACAGCTCAGCACTGCTCCAGAAACTGCAGGGCAGGCACACAGAAGTCCTGGGTTGGACTTTGCAGCAAACCAGAGCTGGATTCAGGGATGCAGGGTCTGTCACTAGACTTCAGATCACAGGGAGGGCAGGCAGAGTCCCTCCCAGATGCCGACCATAGTCAAAGAGAACGAGACCCTCGTGATCTGCCAACCTTTATGTGATGTGTGACGTGGATGGGATGGAATACTTAGTTGGTCAGTTTTAGTCACCTGTTCAGTTCACTCCTCCTTGCAAATACACAATGTGCGTTCTTATCAGTGACCTTGCATTCCATTGCTATATCTACCAAAACATGTATCTAACTTCAGAAAAGTGCAGTTAATTAGAAGAACTTAGCTGTAAGGAAAATTCACTAAAAGAGAAACTGCTCTTGTTTTTAACAAACCCAGGACAGAAGGAAATGGGGATGGAGGCTCAAGCCCTGCGATTCTTAACTTTCCTTATGAGGGCATCTGGAGTCCAAAAGTCAGATCCGTGGTTGATCCAAACCCTTTGTCTTCAAGGGTTTTACACAGAGGACTATATCTTGGCCAGTGTATGCGTTCTATAATACTTTTTTCTTTATGACTTTGGAACACAGTTATATGTGAGAAGTTTTCATGGTCTTGTTGATGTTTTGCAGGGCTCCTTCCTTGCCGCACTGTGGAATGCTGTGTTGCTTTTGGGAGGTTGCCACACCATGTTGTCTAGCCCCAGGCGAAGGGATTTTATTTATTTTTATTTCGCATTGTTTCAGCTGTTTTCACTTTTACTTTATTTCCATCCTCCAGCAGAATTTATTCATGAATGTGGCAGCACGTTGGGTTTCTTGGTGTATGAATTGTAGTTTGTTAGATAGCCTGCTGGATTTGTTTGCCCTTATCTGAGAAATTTTAACACTGTAGCAGCAACAGAATGAAAGGTGACACTTTGGGAGCTAAGTTCTTATCAAAGTGAGGAGAGAGATGGGAAAATTGTTCTGCCAGAATGCTGCTGATCTGAGCTTTTTCTAGCTGTCTTGTTCGTATTCAATTAAAGTCCCTGGATGAGACGCTGTCACTCTTGTGAATGCAAAAAGGAAATATTTGCTAGAGTACATAGCAATGTAATTTGCAATGTAGCTGGATCTGTGATTAAATTGTATGCACATACATACATTGAGATCTGTCATCTACAAACTCTGTGTTGTTTTCTTAACTGAGTTAAAACAAAAAAAATTGTAGCGGTTGCTTTTCTGAGCCTGTGTTGCTTGTATGCTTTCTGTATGTTTTCTGTTATTAAGACTGCGTCGAATGACATTCTTAATCTCTTATTTTTACTTATTTTTTTGTCTTTGAGACAGTTAAATGATCAGTTAAAATGCCATTGTGAATTAAATCTGAATAAATTTGTTTATCAGTAGCAAGACAAATGTTGGCTGTTCATCAGAGGGCTATGACTTAGCATTCAGTCTTTTGTTATTTTCTTGGTATCAATGAACAGATAAGTACTGTTACCTTTCATAACAGAGTGGCTGTTCACAGAGGGGCTACTGAAGGCTTTACTGTAATAATAAGGTGAAACTGATACGAAGAGACTCATCTTGTGCAATAGAACATAGCTCCATTTCCTGATCTAGAAAAGGACGAAATGTCTGAAGGCCTCCTTCTCATTTCTCTTGTAGGATTACCTCGACTGTATCACTGACCAGACCAAGCTCTCCCTGGGGACAGAAGAGCGATCAGCCCTGTTTGGAAACATACGGGATATCTACCATTTCAACAGGTAAATTCATATTTAACTAAAAGAAAACAATTCAACAGACTGTGTTAATGGGAAGGGAGCAAGCCAAGAAAATACTCTTTTATCTCTTCAAAACAGCCAAGATATATGAATTGAGAAATGGTCTACCTTTGATTCTCAGCTGAGGTTCTCTTGCTGAGGTCAGATTTTTTTAGCTGTTTATTTTGTGAATTAAATGTGGTCTTCATTGACTTTGTTTTCATTCTGAGTATTTCTGTGAATTTAAGCCTAATCTGCTCTGTGCCCTAACTGAGCCTAATGTAAGAACACTGTGAATGCAATTCTTACCTTACTAAAGAGACATTGTTCTATTCCTACTATGTTGGGTCCTTTTGTGTACTGATACACATCATTGAGATCTGGCTTTTATAGTGTTTTATATTACTAGGGACTCCCTGAATTAATTTCTCAAAATGACTTTCAAGTACCTTTCCACTTATTGAAGGCTTCTGTTCTGTATCTTTACAGCCTTCTCTAAAACTCCACAGATGGGATTCTAGTGTATATTGAGAGCCTGAAGTAAAACTTCTTGCTTATATAGTAGTCCCACATTGTGTGGGACCTACAGTATCTGCAGTTTGGGGAGCGTGCTACTGCTACTTTTGTATGAATTCTCTGTTACTATAAAAATAATTAACTTATTCATCATTTAAGGAGGACCTGAATATTCAATTGATGCAAGAAATATATTGGCATAAAGTTCCCATGTCTTTTATATACCGTTACTCCTGTAAAAGCTCTCTTAGCTTTTGCTATTGTTGACAAAACACCTATCAAACTACTGTGTTTGTAGAAGAGCAGATAATTTAGTTGAATCAAAAGAGGATTCAGAAGTGGAGGACTAGTGTCAAAGAACAACTTCAACATTTTTCCATCCTCGTGGAAAGCTGCTTTAAAGTGCTTCAGCTGCTGGGATCGCTGTTCAGTGTCAAAGGGAAGAGTGGGCATGGATCTATTCAGAACATATGGGCAAAGTTGAAACCTGAAATCTTTCCCTGAAACTTCAAACAGCTACAGCAGGGTAATGGAAATACACTTAACTAGAAAGGTCTTGTGTCCTGCTTCAGCTACAACAACTGACTTGACTGAATGTCCAACACTATGGAAAATACACAGTGGTAGCCTGATCATCTGTTTTAGAGCCATGAGACAAAGATTGTGAGCTTACAGCTTTCCAGTAGTCACAGGGTGGAACAAACCAGCCCTGGCCATTCTATTTTCTGATCCTTCAAAAGCTAGAGAAATGGCAGACTTGGTAGCTAGGACACATTTATACCAGCATTCTTGCAAATACTACCTAATAAAAATACCTTCAAGTATGATCAGTCATTATACAGAATAATTGAGTTGCAGAAAAAACAAACAAACAAAAAAGATTTGCAGAGGTTATAAAGAAAAAAAGGTAGTTTGTGACTATTTTAGATATATGTATGTTAAAATGGTTAAAACTCACTGGAAAGTTGTCCAAAGCCTCCAGTAAATTACTTATGTATTTCAGACCTTCTAATTTAAAATTCTACATGGAAACTGTGAGTTTTTAAGACTGAGCACTCATTGTAGATCCCAATATAAAGTTCCCTCCTGTGTGAAACTTGGCATGTAGCTTCTGGGTCCTAAACATACCCTAGAGTAGTTTTATTTATTTTTACCTTTGAAAAAGTTCCATTTGGCAGTTCTGTGTTAGTAGTTTCCCATGCCTTTTGTGAGCATGATTTTATAGTTTCAGTTTTACCTTGTTTTTCTCAACTTTGAATTTCACCATTAATCAATGATCACATGTTTTAGTCTTGGGGTTTTTGAATTTTGTATTGAACTGAGACGTTTCACTTCAGTAAATGGGAATTTCTCCCAACTAAAGTACTAACAATTTTAGGTGTTGCGTTGAATGGCAGAAATGATGGTCAGTATGGTCACTGCTAGTCTTGTGACTATGATCTCTTTTTGGAAAACTGTTCTTAAAGCAGAATCACTGACTGCATACTGGTCCACTAGTCCTGCTCTTTCTTTTGGGCAAACCTCTCCCACTATTAATTTATTTATTTGGAAAGGGGGAATTGTTGTCTAGGTCACCATTTGCTACATTTCTTCCTTCTTCCCTGTTGAGATTCTTCTGAACGTCAGTTTAGGATAAATTCTTCACCTGATACCAGGACTTGATTCTGAAGTGGGAATTCTGCAGAGAAGTGTGCTCAAGTTTAGTATTTCTGCGAACACTCAGACAATCTTAGGAGAGGCCAAACTGAAACCTCTGCTGCTAACACAGATTGTCCTGCATGAACTTTGTCCATTGGTGTCTACTGAGACACACAGATACAGTGCAGGGTCATCAGGGCCATTTTCTGTAACTGCTCTATGCAGCAGTTCCTGTGCTCTGAGCTTCATGGTGGTCAGGCTTGGATTCTTGTCAGGAGGAGCCTTCATAAAATCTATATGAGCTCACCTTTCATGGAAAATGGTGGGTTTTTTTTTGTTTTGTTGCCTTTTTGTTTTATTTTGTTTTGTTTTATTTTGTTTTGTTTTGTTTGTTTGTTTGTTTGTTTGTTTTCCTGGGTGGATAGAAATTAGTCTTGGCCACAGGATTTTTTTGACAGTGAAGTTATATCAGGCCTAAAGTTCTCTTGATTGTTTAGTGGTTTTTTGTTTTTTGTTTTTTTTTTTTGTTTTTACTGAAAGTCTGAACTCTTCAGATTAATTTTCCAGAACTTTATGTGGTGAACATATTCTACCATGAAGATCAGGTTGTGCTTGCTGCGTACATTTTTTGTTTTGAGTGCTGTGCTCTTTCAGGCATGAGAGAGTGAAGGTTTTGGTGATGCTATCACTTTAGCATTTATGGCTAGACTGTACAGTACTTGGTCATCAACTTTTTCTTTTCTTTCTTTTTTTTTTTCTTCTTTTTTTTGTTTTTGTTTGGGTTTTTGTTTTGTTTGTGTGGGTTTTTTTGTTTGTTTTTGTCAGGGGTTCAGGGCAAACCATGCTATTTCCTTCCTGTATCTTTCCATTCCTTCCATTCCACCAAAACTGCACGTCTGATGTCCCTGTCGTTACTGTCTCTCACTTGCTCCAATTCAGATCAAAATGGAGAAGAAATATACTTGTTAGATTTAAAATGGTGTCATGATGATATAAAATGAATAAAGTTCCTCGCCTGAATTGTGTGTGCAAATATGGTGATTATTTGCAGACCTATAAATGTGTTTGTTTCACTCCTGTTGACCTCCTGTAGTCAACAGGTTGATACTAAACTGCACTTCGTCTTATTGAAAGTCTTCACCCATGAGGGGGAAGACAAGTGTATTTTCTTGAAAATAATCCATACTCCAAAAAGTCAAAGAACCCTAAAAGGCATTATTATGAGACCTTCATTTATTTTACTTGAAAAGATGAGTGCGCTGTATGAAAAACTATCTCTTTATGCTTACCTCCCTCATCCCAAAGTAGTTAGCATTAACTATTGGTGACGATCATACAGAATCAGATTTTTCCAGCCCATAATAACCCAAGCTGTGTAACTCAGTATGAGGTCTTACATGGCACTGGCACTTGTGGCGTGGTTCAGGGTGAGTCTAGTTACCAATCCAGCTGCAAGAGCACGGAGCTCCTCTGAGGGAGCTCGTGCTCCAGGCATCTCTCGGCTGGATGGCACCAGCGAGTCGCAGAGACCGAGGCTGCAGTACTGTCTGTGAACAGCACAAAACCTCTGGATAGTCAGGTGAAGGGAACTAATGCCTTTCTCTATTGTTTCTTTTGCCCTCTGCCAGGTGCTTAGATGTAGCCTATAATAATATGTTTTCATGTCAACTTGGTATTATAGGGATTTATTTAAGTTTTTCAGGATTCCTGGGCATAACAGATTTTTATTTTTGCACTGGCAGGCTGCTCTTACCAATCCCATTCTTACCAGCCAGGTGAGACAGAAGAGAGTGCAGTATGGGTAGCAAAATCAGTTAAAGCACAGTCCATACCCAATGGGCTCATGGTGAAGACACAAGCCAGTAGCATATTTACTGCATAAACCTGGACTCATTAAATGAATATAGAAAATCTTTAAGTGTTGCATTACTGTATCCTGTGGGAGAAATATTGTGGCACTAGAGGAGACCAGTAGGTATAGCAATCAAGGCACTACATACTTTAAGCCATCAGGAGGGTGTCTGCCTGCCTGATAGCAGGAATCCTCTGAGCCTCTCTGATGGTATTTACAAAACTCATGTGTGGAGCACAATCAGTCATTATAACCGATGATTATGGCGACCATTGCTACAAATCACTCACTTTGCTGATGGAAAGGAGCTTCATGAGTGTGGGGTATCAAGCAAGGGTCATACTTTTATTTTGATGAAGAGAGAAATTGAGGTGTGGAAGTTAAATTGTTGCTGTACAGAGCGGCTTAGTGACCACTGAACCTAAGGTCTTTGTCTGTCTTTGTTCATTGTGACTGATTGCTGATTTCACCCTTTCCTTCCTCCAGTAATTAGAGAAGCAAAGAACAAGTCAGGAAACTTTACTGGTTTACTCCTTTTCTTACTTACAGAGGGAAATTGTGTCTGCTTAGAGGTGAAGAGGGTAGTTTCCTAGATACGAGCTTAGCAGCTCTTGAGCAAAACTCCTTTAGGGAACAAGCTGTGAACTGGGAGAAAAGTAGCCCTAAATGGAAAATCATCTAATGAAAAGGAAGGGGGCAGGGGGGAGGGAAAGTTCTGTTAGAGAACAGTTTGGCAGAAAACTCAGTTTCTTCTCTCATTTTCCTGAGTACATCTTTCAGTAAGACTGAAGACTATTTGGATCAAGGAGAGACCTTTGAGGTTTTCTTCTTCTGCTTGAACTCTTTCTTTCACTGAATTGGCTTTCGAGAGCTGAGTTTCATACAACAGTGAACATGTTCCCTTATTGCTTTGCTCCTGTTACAATGAATTCATTTCCTACTTGGCACGTCAAAATTATAAAATCCTCTTGGAAAGGTTTTGTTTTTATGCATATAGAATGTATAGATTCCTTCCAGAAAACTTTTTTCCAGGCTAACCATTTTTTCTTCAGTGAAGAAACCCATTAAAGGTAGACAAATGTGACTGAGTGAGCTTATTACTATTCTTCTTGTATGTGTAATACTTTCCTGGTTCTCATCTGTGTTTTTCAGACCAGATCCTTATCTCCCTCAGTCAAGTAAAGCTCGTAGAACATATGAAGTCTTTACAGGACACAGCGTATGCTTCAGTATATTTTAAATTTTGTTAGCTTTAAATTGTGTTAGTTGAGATACACAACTGTCTGACTACACCACTACGGGTATGATAGAATAGCTGTCAATCTAAAGGAAGAGGCTCAGCTGTGCTTAGGAGATCAGCAATCCATGGTCATTGTGATGAGTGGTATTTTTATGTGTGAATACCATTTCCTTAGAGTGCTTCCCTGCCTCCAAACAGAAAACACCAGGAGATACAGATCCAGGGGGAAGAGAAGGGCATCTTGTTTCCTTTTTAGGACTCCCCGCGTTCTTAAGTGCTTTGGGCATCACTACTGTGAATAATGAAGCATCCTCTGGCTCCAAATGTACAGGTGTGTCTATTCCAAGGCGTGCCATAATTCTCTCTTCTTTTCTTTGTTTTAGTGAACTTCTGCAAGATTTGGAAAACTGTGAAAATGATCCTGTGGCTATAGCAGACTGTTTTGTTTCCAAGGTAAGTGGCTACTGCAGGAGTCTGCAGCATAACACCACTTGCAGAGTGATATGGGGGAATAAGATTAATTAATTCAAGAAAAAGGTGTTAATTTCTTCAATAAGTGTATCTCAGCTGGTGGAGCTGTTGATCTAGAGTTCATTTTCAGCATCTCTTTGTGCAGTATTACAGGGATTCTTTTTTTTCTTTTTTTTTTTTTCCCCTCGTTTTTAATATAAGTGATCAAGTTGTACTCCAGTTTTGCCTTGTCAGCTTAAAAACAACTGGAGAATACATATTGGCTTGCATTTTTAGAAAAGGCTTAACAAACTTGTAGCCTTGAAAACTTTAACAGACTTGTAGCCATATTGTTTCCCGAGATGCATTTTTTCCTGAATCCAGCAGCCATACCTTTAATCTTCTTTTTAAAGAAGATGGTCTGAAGTCTAAACTTCAGATTCAAATATTATTCTCTCTGAAATGCTTTGAAATTTTTGAACATCGCTCTGACATCTTTATTCTTGGGGGCAATTCTGAAGCCAAAAACATGGAGAAGGAGAAGTTGTTAGGTACAGGAGAAATATATGGAACCAAATTTAGGTGTCCTTCATTGTAGGAAACTTGGAGAGCCAGTCAGGGAGAAGGGGAATGGCTATAGTGGGTAGGACAAAAAGAGATTAAGTAATTTGGGCTACAGATGACTCTAGTTCACTGGGGACTTCACCAAAGAACATATGTATGCGTAGAATCTGTAGAGCCCAAATGTGTTAAGAAATAATTCCACTTCCACTGGTGGAAGAGGGGGCATGTAGTTGTTTAAATTTGGATAATCTCCCTATAGATGTGTTTGACTTTTTCCATTAAAAAAAGAAGAAAAAAAAAGAAAAAAAAAAAGCAAACCCAAGAAAAACAAAAAGTCAAACAGTGTCATGTTTTATACTTTGTCCTGAACTCAGTATTGCCAGCACCAAACATTCTATGTAACGGGCCTGACACAAGTATTTAAGATTAGCTGGACCATCCTCTCATGGTGGTCCAGTAATTTGTTTGGCAATGTTGTGACATAAAGGATTCTATCATAAAGGGATGTGATGATGCCAGCTTAGTGCTGCTGTTTCACTAGATCACTTGCTTGAGTTGAGTCTGAGAAAGCTGATCTTTTGTAAGCACTGAGAGATCTGAGTGTTTGCACCACTGCTACGAAAGTAGGATGCATTTTTGCCCTGTTACAATGAGGTTTATGGCATGTTGTTATTGCTCCAAATAGCCTATATTGAATTGAAAGAGAGAGAATGGGATAAGGGCAAGTGTGAAGTCCTACGTTTGAAATGGAATAACCCCATGTGCACGCTGGGTCTAGCTGACTAGGAAACAGCTTAACAAAAAGAGATCTGTGGTCCTGGTGGATAAGAAGTTGGGTGTAAATTAGCAGAGAGCCTCTGCAGTGAAGGACAATTGTGAGACCTTCAGGATATTTAGAGATACCACAGTTTGGAGCTGGTAGATCTTTCTGCTGTATTGCTTACTCATAGTTGGGACCGCTGGGACATGAAACAGAGGTGGTGCAAGTGATAATAGCAAGTCCAGGAAAAAGTTGTGCTCTCATTCATATTGGCCAGCTGAAAGCAGTTTTCTGGTAGACTTTCTGGTGGTTAGCTCCAAAATCCATCTGCATATCATTGTTTGTGCTTTTTGTTCCCTTGTCAAATGCTTTTAGCATTTGTATAATTGGCAGAAAACTGCCTGATGGCTCAGAGATTGCTAGAGACTGCAGTCCTAACAAGCATTTTTAAGCTTCATCCAGACAAGTGCAAACACTTAAAAGCAAAATCAAACAATACCAAAATACCCCACAGCTTTGGTTTTGGCCGTGAAGATTTCATTACAGCAGCTGCTGACTGTCTTAACAGACTCCAGTTGTCCATTCTTGGTTGCTTGTATCTTCCCAGCATTGAATAGCGGAAATAAAACTGCCTTTTTTGGCAGTATGCAGTCCTTTAAGTCTTATGGGACTTTGACCATTTATTGTTTGATGGCTTTTAGTGTGCTAGATCTTCACTGTGAGTTAAACATGGGGATAATATCATTCTGAAGTCATAGCTCACAGCCATAGCTGATGGCTGTAGCTCTGCTGTAGCTTCTTTAGTGCTTCCAACGGAGCTGTGCTTAGGTCACACGAGCTCTGGCTCTAGTGCCATTTTTTTTCACTCTGCTGGTTCAGCTGTGGATTCCACAGTTTTTGATAATTTAAACAAATAATCAAGTTTTCATTGTAGGTTCTATGTTTGCGTTTTTTGTTTCATGAAGCTTAGTAACTGCAGAAAGTAATAGCCATTTCTTTCTTTTGGATTCATGTGAAATGACACCAGTTGGTTTGCATGTGTAACAGATGAGTTATGGTTAAAGTAAGTCTGGAGTGTGTTAGAACTAAACGGTTTGATATTTGTGAAAAATCTAGGGAGATTAATTTTTTAAGGTCTGCTTTTGGACGATATTTGATAGACTGTTTCTTTGAACTTTACTTTGTTATTTGGTTTTGCTCAATAAAATTTCTTGTATAGCATGTTATACTTCCCTCACACAATCATACATCACTGTGCTGTCCATAAGTTTTGTGCTTGAGAAGTAAACAGCCTTGCAACTTTTAAGGGAAGTACAGTTAAGGATTATCAAATCACGTTAGCATGCTTTGAACAAAAACTCATGGTTGTGGTTTTAAATCTTTATCTTCACATTTGTTGTGCTGAGTGCCCAAAGTAAATATCTCCTAAAATGGCAACTTTTATTTGTTAACAGACTTCAGCAGGATGTCTTTAGTATAAACTAGCCAGTAACATAAAACTCGCTAACAGATAAAATAACTATACAAAGCTATGACTTTATATAAATATTTAATAACAACTCGCTCCATTGTATTAAATCCTGCTGCTTCCAGGTATTTTAATTCATTAATAACTGACAGGCAAATAGAAATGCAGAAAAACACTTTTTCTTAAAACCTGTTGTTCAGTTGTGAATTTCTGCCTTTGCGCTCAAAGATGCAGATGGTGTGGATGGGTATTTGTTTAAATAACGTGGGATGGTGCTGCACAGAAATAACCTGCCACTGAGGGCAGTGGTGTACTAGCTTAGTTTCTACCAGCTCTGGTCCTGCCTCTTTGTATAGAAGAACTGCGTTAACTCTAGTACATTAAATATCTTGGAGACATTTTGCTCATAACTGTAATCAGAGGCTAATAAAAGGCTTCCAGTGCGAGCTTAGCTATAGCTTAATTGTTCACATAAAAGATTGCTTATAGGTTTACTTGCCAACTCGATCTTTCATTTTCATAGTAACAATGCCAATGATAATTAGAAGACAGACTTCAGTATTGTACACGTTTACATTTAAGAGTTGTTGTAAAGGAGAGCTTAACTCTGGCACATTGCTCTTCTCACTCAGCACTCCAGAAATTCAGAACATATGTTTTCTGAAAGACATACCAACAGCTTAGCCAAGGGGAAGGCCAGAATTACTCTAATCTAGTATCTCATTAATAAAGAGGAGATTCAGGCAATTGGCTTCAGTTTACACTCTGACTCAGCTCATTTGCTCAGTATCCATTTTCTTTTCAAGTGCCTTTTATGGCTATAAAAAAGCACAGTGCACCAAGAGTTGAGTGAAGATTGGGGATGTAGCCACGTGCTTGGCATCTCACTTCACATGGAGGAGATGTGCAGTGAATTTATTCAGTGGCAGAGGAGAAACTAAGTATAGCTGGGATCTGCCTGCACTTGGCTTTTCTCTCAGGGTGACCTGTAGTCAGTGTGGATGGACTCTCAGCTTGGGTCTGTTTTTGCATCCTCTACCACAACAGCTTTGGGCCCCTAGATTAAAAATGATCTCTGGAGAGATTCCAGTCTCCCTACAGAGATCGTTTTTCATCTGGCTTGAAGACAGTTGAGGTGAACAAAACAACTTTCAAGATGAGTAAATTTAAGAATATCCAACGAAATATCAGTGAGCATAGCTGGTGTTTTGCTTACAACATGAAAGCAGTGATAGAAATATATTAAATTCATCTTAGTCATGTTTTTTCTGTTGCTTATGAACATAGTTCACAGTGTTGGCTTTAGCCTGCACAGCTTGTGCCCTGGTGTGCTCCCAGCAACACAGTGCTCTCTCTGGGGAGTTTGCTGTGAAGCGAAGGCCAGGTGAGTGTGTAAACCAGAGGTCCCTCCTGTGACCCTGCGGAGCTGCTGGGTGCCCAGGTAGGCAGTGAGGGAATGGCTGTGCTGGGCAGCCTGAGGAACAGCCTCTCTTGGAAGCGACTCTTGGCCGCTCTCCCAGTGTGTTCCCATGGATCCTGCTGGTGCCTGGGCAAGGTGTGTGATGTTGAGTCACAACAGCATTGGAAGTTTGGGCGCATATCAGCAATGTTGTTCTGGAGGCAAAATACATGTGGTTGGCTTTCTACTGCCATTATGCTCTCAGTAAAAGTCAATCCTCTCTCATGGTTTCGTGTGATGAAATCAGCTGTGTTGCAGTGAAGTGAGTACACATGTAGGTGCAGTATGCAATTTGGTGTCATCTCTGTTCAGAAAGCAGGAATGATTGTGAAACCACTCAAAGTTTTTAGAGGTGTCGAGGGCATGAGAAACTACTTTATTTTTTTAATACATTTTTTTCCATTTAACAACGAGACTAAAATTCTTTTAAAACAAAAAATCCTATTGAAAATAGTTTTGACCTCATGTAGAAACCAAACTAAAACAAACAAACACAAAATCAAAGAGGGAGAGTATGAAAAGGCTCCTGGTGATTTCAGAGTTACTTTTGATTTTGTGGGGAATGTGCACCCAGTCCAGTCCGTAACCCTGAAGTGTTTGGCCTTGTCTGTTTTACAGATAGTGCTTTCATTTGTAAAAATTTCATGACCAATATTCTTTTCCTTTTTGCTTGAAAAGCAGAACAATCCTGTGACTATTTATGAGCAGAATATATATCTATAAAAAATAAATTGGCACAAAATATTCTGCACTTTGCTTATGAAGTAGCTATATAAATTGCATTATTCTGTAGCTGTAACCATGGGAATATATTATGATTTATACCAAAAGCCCCTAAACAAAGCCCTTGTCTTAATATATGCATATATAAAAAAAATGACCTTTTTTCATCATACTTCGTTTCATCCTAATGCTCCCTGACTTATTATGAGTGCAAGCTAGTTTTGTAGTGATTGTCATTACAGTGTAATGTCTGAAGTGCTCTGAGGTTTGTTCATTCTCCATTTTGAGCAGAGAGGGTTTGGAGCTGTGGCAGAGGGCCTAAGCGTGGCACGAGGTCGCTGTCTCTGGCTGTGGACACAGGGCGTGTGTACAGCACCGTGGAAAACAGCTGCCACAGCAAAATTAGTCTAAGAGTGAAAAAACAAGCGACATCATTTAACTGTATTTGTATCAAAACTACATTTTGTTGTTTGGTTGGTTTGTAAGAGAAGAGCAGTTCAATAAACTCACAGCCCACCAGTGAGTAAATGGGGATGGCAGTCCCCTAGAGAAACATTTATTAGAAGTTTGCTTGAGTTATTTCTTTTTCAGGACAGTTAATAATGAAATCCAGTAAGAAATACTGAAATGAACTTGTGGAGCAGTACCTTAGTTGATACAGGGTCCTTATGAATCACTGCTCACTGGAAAAATGAATGGCGTGATCTGCTTTAGCCCTGTGAGAGGGGGAAGGGAGCAGTGCTGTTGGAAATGGGGAAGGGAACTGCCTGAGTTGGCTTTTCCTGATGAATAGACAAAAAAAACCCCAAACAAACAAACAAACACCATCAATGACAAAAACCCCTCCAACCATGAGAAACAACACCCACAGCCCCCATCAGGCCTCTCTCCACATGGGGTTGCAGAGCACTGTTGCCTTCTGTGAAGGCAGATACTTGGTCTCACCATTGAGCAGCAACTGCCCCTCACGGAGCACAGCTGTTGTGCTGCAGAATGCCACAGGCCCTTCTGAAGACCCCAGTATCTGCTCATAGTATCTTGTTTACTACCAGATGGTTGTTTTTTTTTATCAGACTAGGGCTCGGGAAAGAAACAATAATTTATTTTAGAAGCAGTTCACAGTTCTTCAGTGCTTTCTTAGTATTTAGGGCTCCAGCAAGCTGCAGAAATGACATATTATTTGGGATAGAAGTTGATAGGCAGGTGTGAATTTAAAGCACATGGAATGTTTCTGGAAACCTGTTCTTGTGAAGAACGAAATGATGATGATGATTAAGAAAAAATCTTAGGCCAAGGAGGAAAGAAATTAAACTCAGGCTTGTGTTCTGAGAAGCCTGTCAGTGTTAAGTGTGGGTAATTTCACTGTGACAGGCAAGTGTGGAAACCCACTTAATTCTTGTTACAACTTGTCTGCTTTCACAGGAGCATTATTTACTTTTTTTAAAAAATGAAACAAAAAAACTTTAGAGGCTTCTAATTTTCATGCTTAGACTGTGCTCAAAAGTGCAAGTATTAATAGCTGGTAGAAAATCACACACCAAGCATAACCTGGAAAACTTACTTCTCCCTGTAATAAGCAGTTGTGTGCGTTAGCACAAACAAAAATAGGTGTGTGCAAGTCAGTTGTTTGAAGGGGGTGCAGGTGTTGTTGTTTTTTTGTGTTTGTTTGGTGGTTTGGTTTTTGGTTTGTTTTAAAGATGCATAGATTATCATAAAGGACCATAGAGGCTCTGTTGCAAAGCTGCTTGCTAATTTATCTCTGTACTTTTTCTTTGTGTTTGTTTTTTTTTTTTTTTTCCTTCAAGTAAAGGAAAAAAATAGCCAAAAAAAAGAAGAATGAAATTCAGTTGTTAGGTGTCTAGTGGTATTAGGGCTATCATAACGAATTCCTTAATTAGGAGCTGGATGAGGTGTTGTCTTGCATATGTATTAGCTGGTGGTTTGACAAAATCTAAATATATGTAAACCTTTCCTCCTCATGTAGAGTGAAGATTTCCACATATATACACAGTACTGCACCAACTACCCAAGGTAGGAATACTGGGTTCACTTTTTCCATTTGTCCTTTCACATATTTATGTAATGCAAGTTACATTCTATAAAAAAAATCATGCCTTTCTCCCCTCCCAATTGAAGGGAGAATCAAGGAGTTTGCCTTTTGTTCTTAAGTTAAAAACAAACAAAACAACAACAACAACAAAAATCCCTCCTCTGAAGTTTTGACTTGTCTTTCATTGCTGTTATCTACCTTTAGAAAATTATCTTATTCTGCATTGCTCCAAATATGTGATTCCCGGTAGCAGAGGATGGTTGCATGTCAAAGGAAAATATAACTGAATTCACAACATAACTTAAAGGAAACAAACACACGAAACAAAACAAAACAAAAAACAAAAACAAAATAAACAAAAAAACCCCCACCAAAACAATAACAAAACCTAAACCAACCAAAAAAAAAAAAAAGCAGCAGGGATTGTATTAGGAACATGCTGCCCCCTTTGACAAAGAAAGAAAGCAACAATTCTTGACAATGTATCTTAACGCTATGTATTGGTCTTTCTAGGTCAGTGGCTGTGCTGACAGAATGCATGAGGAACAAAACGCTGGCCAAGTTCTTCAGAGAGCGGCAAGAAGCGCTGCAGCATTCTCTGCCCCTGGGCTCCTATCTCTTGAAACCTGTCCAGCGCATCCTCAAGTACCACCTGCTTTTGCACGTGAGCACCCATTACAAATATATTTCATTCAGGGCTGCCACATGTCAAAGTTCCTGCCTCTGGTACAAGGGCTGTTGGTTAGAAAGGTTCTGGGTTTCTTTTGATGCTCTTTCTTTTGGAGGTGTTTGATTTCTACATATCGAGACTCTTTCTGCCTTCATCATTTCACAGTGTATGCATGTATTTGGAGTGGAGAATTTATGATAATTTTTTTAGACACATGGAATAAGTCTGTGTGTCCAAATAACTGTGTTTTGTGGTTTTTTTTTTTTTTTTTTTTTTAAAAAAAAGCTACTTTGTAATTCTGAAGTTGTATGGAAGATTCTTGTCATGATTAAACAATTTTGTACACAAATTTATTGTTCCAATGAAAAAAATGGCATTTTTCCACATGTTAAAATGCTGGGGGTGTCTGAAAGGAGGACTAAATACATATAAACATCCCAGATAATAAGAATTTTTTGGAGAGGAATGAGTTAGGAAGTGGGAACTCTTTCCATATTCAGTGAATTGAGTTAAGCAATTTTTGGAAATTCCTGCTTTATTGTTAATGTTTTCCACATATGTTTCCTATTAGAGTCATGTTCTAGTAAAGTGTAAAGACACTGATCTTTATTTAAAATGTCTGGTGCTTTTATACTATCCAACTGTAAAGTAATGCGTAGTGTAATTCCATTGGGGTTTTGTAAGTGTGTAGGTACATTCTGTGTTTTAAGTAAGCCATTAAATGCTATTTGAAAAGGTCTCCTGTCGGCGTGCTGCGCTTTCTTTCTGTGCCTCTGCTCACATCAGCTGCTGCAAGTATAGTTGCTGCTAAACTGACCGTAAAGGCTTGGCTTTGTTAGTCAGCTTGTGTTAATCAATTTGATAACAACATGCAATAGTAACAAAGGTGGGAACATTGCATTTGAGTGATGGCAGTGCAAAGACAAAATAGTACAGATAATAACATAGCATTGTGTTCTGCTGGGAAAATTAAATTAGAAATAACAGGACTTTTTTTTTTTTTCTCCCTGTCTTAGGAAATAGAAAACCACCTTGACAAGGATACTGAGGGCTATGATGTGGTGCTGGATGCCATAGATACGATGCAGAGAGTGGCATGGCATATAAATGACATGAAGAGGAAACATGAACATGCCATCAGACTCCAAGTGAGATCCCAAAGAGATTTTATGGGTGTTTGTGAGCTGTTTCTGTCAATATATATATGCCTTTAACATGTTTTAGTTTATCTTTAAATCTTGGTCAGTCATAATTTAGACTCCTGTTGAGTATGCCTGTAGCTGTTAGATCTGAAAGAATATGGTCCTAGCTGCTGCAGGACTATCTCAGACATCTCTGGCCTACGAGCAGCATCCTGTAAAGCACTTATTTTGCAGTAATATAGAACTTAAGATAACTTTTCTTTCTTCCTTTCCGTTAATTGTACAGCAGTTCTATAGAACCCTAAGGCATGGCTTTGTTTAGAAATCCTGTGATTTCTGATTTCTCCCCTTTAGGCTGATTAATTTTGTTTTGAGGCATTTCTTGTGCTTTCCTCTTGAGCTTTTGATGACCCATTATCAGTTGCATTGTGAAACATAGAAAACTAGAAATATGATAGTTAGGAAAAGGTTAACTTTACTTGGAATTAAGAACTTTTGAGGAGAAAACAAAAGCTACACCCTGAGTAACTTTTGGTATCAAGAGCAAGCTATTTCGTAGGCATTTTACAGAATGGTCATTCTGTTTCAAACTTCCAAGAGAATTGTGATTTTACATTACATTTTCATCAGCAGTATTTATATTTCTTTAAGATATTTTGGGAGTTTTTTTTTTACTTTATAAAAGAAAGTAATAGGATCATAATATCTCAAAAATCTATGTCATGTTATTCTTTGACCCTTTTTCTCTTTGTAATATAAATGATACTTATGTGCTCTCATTTTTGTGTGTTTTGGTTTTGTTTGTGTAGGGAGAATTGGGTTACATTTGATAGTGTCCTGCCTGCAGCAGTGTAACCTTTGCCACACATTGCTGGAAATGCATGCTAATGACTTAGGAACAGTCTGCTATAAATCTGAGTAATGATAACCAGTAATATTTGGCAATAAAGAGGGTTAAGTACTTTTCCAAAACTGGGGGCTTTTTTTTTTTTATTAATTTATTGAGCTCAGCTGGCAAATGTATGGGGTTGTGGAAAATGTTTATGTTCATACTTAACCTTTTAAAAAGTAAAATCTGTTTCTGCAGCCCTAAGGATAGGTCTTCTGTGGGCTATCACAGCGCCGTTCGGTCTGTGATGCTGCAGGTACTGTGACAGCAGTTCCTGTGCAAAATCTCCCACAAGAGTGGTGGAGATGATCCCTGTGCTGTACCCTGACTTATTAACAAGTTCCTGGAGAGACCTGATAAAATGCAATTTTTTTTCATTTGTTATGTTTAAATTTTTTTTATAACCATCTTGTGTATAGTCCAAATTGTGCTGCTTTTGGGTTTTCTTCCTGTGAATGCTCTAGGCAGCATTTGCGCATCAAATGTACTGAGATGTTTTCTAGCTGAATGCTGTATTAAAATGTAATATCCTAGAGAGACCAGCAGTAAATCTTTTCCTGCTTTGCTAATGTTGCTGGGTTTCAAGTCTGTTGGACATTTTTAAGGACTTCCCTACTTAAGATTTAGTCTGCTTACAATTTGCTGTACAGTTCTTAAGTGCTATGTCATTGCCACTGATAGAAAAAAAAAAAAGAAACAGAAGGAAACAAGAACAACCATAGGTAAGCCACACAGACTTTTGAAGATGTTCTTAATATTACTCCAACCTTTTTTTTTTTTCTTAAGTAATAAATAAGGTGAGAAATATCTATGGTATGTGTACAAATCATTAAAATACAAATAAATCTTGGCATCTTCAGGTGATCACTTGACCAAATAATTTCTGGTCCTCTGATCTGCTGAGAAAGATCTCTTCAATATGGACACCTCACAGAGATGTCTTCTGGGGTGGGCATAGAGGATATGGAGATTGCATTATAATTCATCCAGTGGAGGATCACACAACTTCAGGAGAATACACTGGGAGAGAAATGTTAGGAGAGGTTGGTTAGGCACATAGAGGGGAGCAGGCATGAGATAGACTGACGGCTGAATTACAGACTGTTCTCTCTCTCCGTCAGCTGGGGGAGATGGGGTTGTGCTCTTTCACCGCAGGCTGCCCTGGGGACCTTGAGGCTTTTCACTGGGTCCATGTAGAGGTAACCAGTACTCAGGAAGGCATCTTTTAGCCTGGGCCTAGCAACAGGCCTCCAAGCACCTGGCTGCAATGTTGCACATAACCCAGCAACCTCAGTACCACTGTGTGATGACTTTACACTGTTGGATGTGGGAGTGGCCTCAGCGGTTTCCCTCTGAGTCTTTATTTAAGTAGTATCTCTGAAACGAATGTTGTTTCTGATCTATTGCAGGAGATACAGAGTTTGCTCACTAATTGGAAAGGGCCAGACCTCACGAGTTACGGGGAGCTGGTGTTAGAAGGAACATTTCGCATTCAGCGAGCCAAAAATGAGCGCACGTTGTTCCTCTTTGACAAGTTGCTGCTGATTACAAAAAAGAGAGATGAGATGTTTGTATACAAAGCTCATATACTGGTATGTTGGAGAGTGGGTGGTCAGGTGCTGACTCTGGGTTTCCCCAAACCTCCTGTGTGAATCACATTGTTGCCTCTCTTTGTTCCAGTGTGGGAATCTCATGCTTGTTGAAGTAATACCAAAGGAACCACTTAGCTTTAGTGTCTTCCACTACAAAAATCCCAAGATGCAACATACTGTCCAGGTATGACAGAGGGCTCCCTGCCTACTGGGTAGTCTGTTTAATGACCATGTGCTATTCCTGAGCCTGCATAATGCAGTGATGCATTTTCTTATGGTGCTACATTTTCTTTTTATCAGGCAAAGTCACAGCAGGACAAACGCCTTTGGATTCTTCACCTGAAGAGGTTAATTCTAGAAAATCATCCTGCTAAAATTCCTGCCAAGGTAAAAATTAAAAAAACCCACACCACCTGCTTGTATGAGCATTTAACTTAAAACAATCTTGTTAGCTGCAAGATGCATGGCAATTTACAGAGAGTTTAGACTCCAGGAGATGAACATGTGTCCCTATGTCTTTAAAAGTTTGTCAGAAGTGATGATGGAGTTCCAGTAAAAGCAGCTACTGAGCTTGGTGCGGGAGCAGAAGATTTTAACTGGGTTAGCAGCATTGCTGTGCACATTAGGTTTTGCCCACTAAGACATGAGTAACAGAGATGTAATGTCAGTAAGCTCCACTGTAAGAGCATTCCTTGGCTGGATACTGCCTGTCTGCACAACAGAACACCGAGGAGTGCTAATTGCAGCATGTGTAGACATTACCAAGCTGTTTTTAATCTGTCTTGGTTAGATACCGTAGCAGTGGAGCCAGAACGTGCTTCATCTTACAAATACATACACCCATCCCTAACCCTGCATCTTTAGCCAGGACCTCTGAGACCTTTTTAGTGAGAAGCTAGCAAGCTTCATGCCAGAGAAAATGAGGCACCAGTGTATTCATAGCTGTAACGTAGGGAAACCTGCTATTCTCACTGGTCAGTTTCCCCTGACTTTTTTTCCCTGCTGAGTTTTATGCTGTAATGGCTAAAAAGTGTTACCTGTGACTGATGTACCCAGTACTGTACTAACTCTGATTTTCAACAAATAGAGAATTATGGGAGAAAAAAAGCTCTAGCAGTTGCTTTTACTAATTCTTATATTTTTGGTGACAGAGTTTATCAAAGGTTTATGTTAGTATCTATGCTTACAAAGTAAATACTTGCTGCACTTTATTAGCTTGGAAAAAGAAATACTGCAGCATAATCTCAGCTTTCATATCAAGATTTTATCTTATTTTTTGCTGGATTTTTTGTATCTCTGGAAAAAATGTTTAACCAAAGCTTAACCAAATAAATCTCTGAGGTTTTCTGCACTTCCTTATTTTTGACAAACCAGTAGTTGTTAGCCATGAGACTTCTCTCTGCCCAGATTTTGGAGGATTTAATATTAGTCCACATCTGACACCTGGTGGAAAAGTACTGAACTGCACATGTAGGAGGGCAAGCAGGTTGCATAGGATATTTTATTTTAGCTTATTTTCTTACTTATTAGCTGATATGCTTGATAAAACGTCCAGATTATTTTTTCTATTAAAAAAGTGACAAATGTTAAGCAATCATCAGCCACTTTTTATCTTGGTTCAGTCTTACTTAAACTAAATGACTTTTTTTTTTTTAGTAGCAGTTTCTCAAGGAAACTCTTAACCGAAGCAAGGTTGATAGTTTTTTGTGCCAATAGCTTCAAAATTGAAAAATAATTGAAGAGTTAAACTATTTGATTTTTAGGGAGGAAATGTTCTGTGAATCACAGAGAAACTAGGTCCAGTTTTGTGCCAATCCCAGCAATATGGAGAGGTGTATTGATGGCTCTAAATTCTGAGACTTGTAGAGCACTCTCTGGAGGTTTGTGTCCCCACAGCGGAGACCCAGCATGTGCCTCACTATCTCAGCACAGCCCCTGCCTTTGAAGGCAAAGTAGTTTTTGCGGACAGATGTGCTGTCACTACATCCTACAGACACATCTCGTAACAGTTTTACTACGGGTGGGTGGGTGCTCCTTCTCTTGCCCTGTCAGGAGAGCAGATGGGCACATGAGGCAGAGCTGTTGGTGCAGTGAACAACGGCGTGTTTTGTGAAGCCCTGATGATAAGCTCTGGTGAGCTCCTGCCAGCAGAATTCTTCTTCACGTATGTAATGTGTCCAGCACACAGAGGAAGACAGAAAATAATACTGCTAACCATATTTATTAGTTAAAACAATTAAAATTGCTTTTGTTTACCTGTAAATTCAGTACTGTCTGTACTATGCTATGTAGTTTTTCCTTCTACTTATAGTTTATCTTTTTCACTTGTTATTTTTTTCCTTTCAGGCCAAACAGGCAATTCTAGAAATGGATGCAATACGTAAGTTGGTTCTTTTTCACTTTCATTTTTAAAGAGGAATAACACCATCTTCAAAAGTTTGGATTTAACTGTTGGTTTCATCTGAGACAGAAGGCGGCCAAGCTTATGTTCTTTGAATTATGACCTTGCTGGAAAAACCAACCTTGGGTGCAGATTCTGTGGAGCTATGTGGGCATTGGGCTGACTGATCTGCCACCAACAGGTTATGTGTCTGACGAGCAAGGATGAGGCAGATTAGACCTTTTGCAAGCTCTGGCCACTCCCTTTTGCTTATTCCAGGCTGACTAAACATATGATCTTTCCTGTTTTGTTGCGTGAGCTCTTTCTGGCCAGAACCCACTGAAGGGCAAGCAGTAAGCAAACACAGCTCAAAATACGTAGCAGTGTTACGACTTACTTGTGCTGACAAACCTGCAGCTGAAGGACAGTGCGGGGGGCTGCCAGCAGCTCACTGCATTGTGCTCGGCCCCTCTGGAAGGGAAATGAGGGAGCCCAGTGCCACTGTGGCAGCAGCACGGCTGGCTGCTCCGGGTGTCCTGCATCACCAGGCAGTCCAGGAACACAGCAGCTGCTCTCCTGGCCACGGCAGAAAGCAACTGCACCTGCAGAACAGCCCCAAGAAAACTCCATGCTGGGATCTGGCAGGCTTGTGCTTGTGTCTGAAGAGTTTACCTGTGTGTGGCCCAGGAGCCAGGGGCAGAGAACGTGTGGGATGCTGCTATCTATGCTCTGAGCTTGGTCCCATCCATGCTGTCCCTACTGCTGCACCTTCTGCTTGCTGCCTCTGCTGGTGTGAGCTGCGCTAGCTCTTCATGTTGCCAGTGATCCCCATCAGTGTAGGGAAATGAGAACAATAGGCCTGTGGTACGAATGCTGAAGAAGTCTTGGAGTAAAGCAGGCTTGTTATTTACTTTTGTAGTTGTATTGTTCAGGAAGGCTCTGACTGAGAAACTGAGAAATGATTAAACATGATGATGGTGCATAAATGTTGCTGGGTTGGCCATCTGAGGCAAGGCACAACTAAATGGGCAAAGCGTTTCCATGGCTGGCTGGCTAACGGCTACCCTACAGCAGCACACCACCATGCCTGGGTTGCTTCAGGCTCTGAAGAAATGCCACTTTATCAGTCATAAAGGGATGATGGCACTGCCTTGAAAGAGAACTGTGAAGGTGTGTGAAGTGACATCCTTGTCACTCTCTTATTCCTTGTGCCTCTGCTTGTTCCACAGATCACCCAGGCTTCCACTATAGCCCTGAGGGAGAAATGAAATCATCGTACCACCCTAAAGAAGGCAGTGCTCCTTACAGAGTGAGAAGGAAATCAGGTGAATAAAATTCTTTACCACCAAGAGGACAGGAGGGAAAACAAACAGGGTTGTTTAGGGTTGGGTGAGGCTGAGCACTTGGAATTGATCTTCAGCCTGTAGTCTGCGCAGATTTAACATGGCACAGTAACTCTCAGATATGGGTGGAGTATCTTATTAACCATTTATTGTTTCTGTGATTTATTTTCTTTATCTACTGTTTGCATTTAATTTCATGGATGTACATTCCTAATGATGGATGCATAAAGAATGGTTGGTACTTTCTAATAGATAAAAGAATGCATATGCAGGAAAGCCAATCACATTATTTAAATCTGACATTTCTCCCCTCCACCCCAAGTAATTACTGTCTCAGAAGTGGTTCCACCCTGATTGTGACAGGCTTGTTATTTCAAAACATGATTACTGTCTTTACTTAGTGTAATGTCTTCCTTATGGATAATAGAGAACTGAGAGCTGGTTATGCTGACCTTTTTTTTTTTTTCCTTCCTAACTCAAACATACATCCATAACTACTGTTAGTTTCTTCTTGAATCCACTACAAGTGTCTTGTGTATTTGTGTGACTTCAAATTGCAGTCACTATGCTCCCCTCTTCAGCTACTTAAAGACCTTTCCAATTTGGTGTGTGTAATGTTGTGTATTGGGAATGATTTAAAATAAGGTTCATGAGAGAATTTGTGTAGTGACTTCTTGTACAGCATCATTTGTGTCTGAAAAACAATCAAGTCTTAATTGCTTTTCAGGCATCTTCCTTTGTTTCTGAGGTGAAGGACTGTATTAGTGCTGCTTTGCCTGTAAAAGGAATAATACCAAATACTCATCAAATGGCCTCCTATGTGATGTTCAGCTCCTTATACTTGTGAAGCCCTGATAAGCTGTTGGTACCTCACACGTATTTCTAATAGGAAATCTCCAGCAACTTAGAACAATAGCAGGGATGACCAAGTCTTTTGAAAGCAGAAATCTTAACATGGGATGAAAATTTACATCTGGCTTGTTGTATGGAGGGCAGCTGCTATTGCATTAAGAAACATACATTTTTTGGTAACAGTTGTAGGTTTGACACTTCAACAAATACTTTTTTTGTGAGGAAATATCAGAAGCTTAACTTTCAGTATGTGTGTTACAAAAAGTCATCTAAGATGCTCATAACTTTCTTTGGGATGCCAGAGTGCTTAAACATGTGGTTGTCTTTTTCAGAACCCTCATCCAGAGTCCATAAAGTTTTGAAGTCAAATGGTAAGCTATTTTGTCTACTCTTTATTGACCCAGTGCTTCTGTACTTTGTAGAACAAGTAAAGAAGGATCTTTTTCCTCCTATCGCTTTCCCTAAACACATTGTGGGGCGTAGAGGAAGTGTGCAAGGAAACAAAATGTTAGTGTTTAAATCCAACATCTCTTTTCCACATTTGGGTTCTGCTCCTGTAAACATCCTAGCAGCTGATAACTGAATACACAGTCTTGGCCCTTGTGAGGAGTTGCCCATATCATATCCATGTTGCAAAATCAGGACCTCAAGTGCAACTCATGCTGTTGCTGTTTTATCAGAACCCTATAGTCTGTTTGCTCAGTTGCTGCTGCATTTAATCCCCTTTTGGGAATTCATAATTGGGATATTATTGTAGCAATAAAACAGGCATAGATTGACACCAGTTTGATTATTAATTTATGACAAAGTTATATTTCTGTTTTCAGATATAAGTCCAGATATGCAGAAGGTAAGCCATTTCTTACATTTCTTGGTTTAGCATATTCAAATTACTTAGAGCACAGTATGTAGAATCCGCATCTTCTTGGTTGTATTGATTTTAAGAACAGAAACAAAACCATGAATGTCGTTTAGTATCTCAGATAAGATTATTGGAATTAAAGCAATAGAAATACGGCTATTTCAGAAATATCTAATAAAGGAAAAAAGACTGACCTAGATATTGGTTGTACTTTATAACACTATGCAGTACAACACTTACGATGACATAAGTTCTCTGTATAAAGGTAGTGTTTATTCTTTGGAGCATGTCTTTGCATCTGTTAAATAAGACTGGAAAGTTTCAGCTTATTCTGACATATGTATATATACATCATGATATATGACCAACTAGAGCTGATATAGCTTATGGAAAGCAGATGGAAATGAGCATTTCTAATTTTTACATCTTCTGTAAGAATTTGTAATGAAGTTCCCAGTGCAGTTTGAAAGTCTCATGTTGAATTTTGGGTCCTAGGCTTTTATTTGGAATGGAATTTAAAGTGCGGGCGTGCAGAAGATTTACAAATGGGACACGTTAGATATGACTAGACTGGGATGCCATAGCAATGAAGACCATATATTTTTTCAGTTCTAAATAGTCTATGGAAAAATACTGATTGTTTAACTTTTGACTTTGTGAATCTAATTTCAGTGCAACTAACTGAATGTATCTTAAGCATTGCCCATAAGGCTGATATAAAATAGAAAATCTCTATAAATTTTGAAACAAAATTTTGTGGTTTGTTTTTTTTTTCTAAGCGGATCAGTATTGAAGGAGCCCTATTATCTCAAGCCACCAAACTAGGATCAAATGAAGCCCTGCTGAGTTCTAGGAAGAAGGTTTCCTTGGAACCCAGTGGGCTGGAGAGCCAGTTTCAAGAGTCCATTGAGCCAGCCTACAGCAGCGATCAGGATGAAAATCTCCAGACTTCTGCTATGGAACAGATCGATGCTGATGATGAAGAGGAGTCTGAACAGGTGGGGAAAAATAAAATCCCTTTTTCTGGGGGAGAATGGAAGAAGGATTAAAATTATCTGTAAAACTGCAAGGGGGCAGGAATGTGTTACAAGTGTTTGTAACTCTTTCTGCTTAGAAATATTTTTATGTAGACATCACACAACACTCTCTTGTATTTTAGCAGAGAAGATGTAGAATTAGCCCCCATACAGCAGATTAAATCCTCACTACATGAAAAAGATTTTACTTAGCCCTTTACAGTCCTCAAGTCTAGTTTTGACAGAAGGCGGTTGCGCACAAGTGACCTTTCCTTGCTTCTCCAGCTGATGCCATGACAGAAACCTTTTTAGGCCAGATGCAGAGACAGGACCTTCAGGTGTCCGAAGCAGGGACTTGAATATGAAGTTAAAATTCAGGCTCTGCCACATGTCTTGTGATGTTTCTTGACCTGTGAGCTGCTGGCAGTAGATAGGAACACGTCAACTTTAATAGGAGATATTTGGAGTAGGATTTCTGAAGATGAGATTCTGTATTTCATACTACTGTGCAGTCATTTGGCAGGTGGTAGTTTTCCCCACTCTGCATGATGCTTCCAGACATACACAGCACTTCTGAAAAGCTAAACCCCCAGTTTTGAAATGTGACTGTATTTAAAGAATGTAGGTTTTCGGGTATTTTTGTTTAGGTAATGCTGACGTCATTTTCTTGTGAATTATCCAAACATATTATTGAAATTCTTTTCGAAGCTTACTGCACATTTCCTCTTTGAAATGACAGTATTTGCTTTGTAAATATTTGATAAAATATTATAGAAGTGTAATGCAGTGTCTTGTAATTCTCCCTCTTCCTGACATGAGTTAGTACAAAAGAATGAGTGCAAAAAAATACTGCTATAAAAATGTATATTAGTAGCTTATTGTTTAATCCTAGGTGTGGCAATGATACCTTCTCAGATTCCCCCTGTTCCCACCATGCATGCCCTTCACTCTGAGTTAATTTGGACACTGCTCAACATATAATATTCTGGCTGCCTATCTCATTTTTCTGGGAAGTTGGATGACGGCTTATTTTTTAGTTTGGACCTCTTTCTGGTTTTCAAGACTGCAAGTGATAGCAAGACTACCTCCTCTGCATTTTAAAACCAAAAAGAACTTTGAAAATTGAATTTTTGTGTGACTACCTTCTCCTGTTTTAACTTTGACTGTGAGATTAAGCTCTTTCCCTCATCTAATCTCTATGTATTCTTTTATATCTATATTTTTATACACAAATTCTGCTTTCGACACCTTTTGACAAGCTGTATGGATTGATTTCATTTAATCGGTTATAAGAAAGTGAGTTTTCTAGGCTCTGAATCATTCTTGTGGCAGTGCCCTTACTAGTTATTTATATTTTGTCCTTCTGGTGGGGATACCTGGTCTGCTCTAGCTGCTTGTAATTCTTCTGAACAAGGCTGTAAGAGATCTGTAGGTTATATTACCCCTCACTTGCTCTTCTATTTTAAATTACAGGGAGTGCAGCAAAACTCACTGCAGAAATCAAAAGGGGGAAGAAAAAGACTTAATAGTCAAGCTGCTGAAAACGTTGAAAAACGGAGAAGTGTTAATCTCAACAAGTGTGAAATGCAGGTATATAACTTTTTTTACTGCTATTTTGCTATGCATCATGGATATGTCAAAGAAATATGTGGTTTTGCTAGGTAGACAGATAATTCATTGTCTGATTATGTTATGTATTAATATCCATATCATTGAAATATTAATCTGTATGATGAAAAAGTATTCTTTTTGGGTCAGGGTAAAAAAGCAACCAAAGCACTCAACATTAACTTAAGACAAAAGAAATTGTCCTTTTCTCTCTTTCCCAGTCTTTGGCCAGGAACATGTACAACATCCTTCATGTTAGCATTAGCAGGCATGTGACCTTGCTGTAAATTAGATCTGCTAGCCGAGCTGGATGAAAACTTACTCCAAAAAGACAATGAAATCTTCAGTGGCATGTGCTAGAGAGCATAACATACCTTTCTGCTAGGGTTATAGGCAAGAGGAAAGGGAGCAGAACAAAACTTTTGGCAGAGGCCTGGAGCCAGATTAGCTTAATTCAATGGTGAAACTGCAGAGTTAGCATAAAAGGTTTAGTCTAACCCTGCCAAACAAATTTGCCTTTAATTACTCATGCATTAGCATGAGCCAGTGTCTTGTATTTGAAGTAAGATGCTTTTAAATGCCAAGAGTGATCTCTGAGCCGTGGTATGGATTAGGAGGCATTGCCACCTTGGCTCTCTGGCTCTTTAGCAAGGAGCCTGCTCACCCTGCCCATCTCCACCTGACCCTGTGCTGCAGGACACCATGGTCCTATGGCAATTCTATGAATGGAGGAAAGTGCTGTGCTATTGCAGGGAATAGACTAATGTTACCTGTGTATTTCAAATCTCCACAGAGCTCCAAGGACCCTTCAGATGAAGAGTCAACCCAGTTGAATACCGATCTTCCGTTTTCCCGCGCAGCCAGGCAACCCCAGTTGCCCAGACAATTCAGCACACCCCAGAGCAACTCGCTCATCATGAATATTCTGGGGGGAAGCACCTCTGTCAGAAATATCTGGACCGACCATCAGATCAGGCAGGCATTGTTTCCCAGCCGGCGTCCACCTTATGAGAATGAAGATGACGAAGACGATTATCAGATGTTTGTACCATCAGTGTCTACATCCAATGGTGGTTCAGCTGTGGGTGGAGACAGGAGGGGTTCTCCTGGGCGTCCATGCAGCTGGCACTTGGGGGTAGTGCATCAAAATGAGACTTCCAGCCCCACTCGTCACAAAATTGTCAGGCGGGCCAGTAGTGCTGGTGAAAGTAACACGTGTCCAGCCAGCACCAGGTATAAAATCGGGGAGCGCAGTTCTCGAAGGGAAATGAAGAGAGCAGAGGTGAGCAGTATGAATGCGTATCCTGAATCTTCAGAGGAGCTGACCATCGATGATGTTGAACATGTTTATGATAATATAAGCTATGAAGACTTAAAGCTGATGGGTCTGACAAGAAGGGAGGAGACAGACCATGGTCCCCAGAGGTCTGCTAGAGACTCTCTCTACGAGGTTGAAAACAAAAGCAGCTTAGATTCACTCTCCAAAAAGAGGACAGCAAATCAAAACAGGGCCTCCATTCATGCTAGTAGGGATGAGATACTACTCAGTAGAGAAGCACCTACTTCAAGTTTGGATGAGCTCAGGATTGTTGAAGACAACATCTATGACACCATAGTGCTTCCAGAAACGCCACTGTTGAATTTCAAATGTGAGTCCTTAAAAAGCTCTAAAAGGCAGAGTTTTCTGGGCCTGGAAAAAGACTTTGCATGTTGTGACAATCTACGGCAGTTTGTTTCTGAAGAGAGTCTCCAGTTCAGTGAAGATGAAAGTCCTTACCATCGTGTTCCTGTCGACAATGACTATTTGAGCTTAGTAGATAGCTCTTCCAACTCAGATTCACTCTCCCATAAGTCTGCAGCGGATAAACTCTCGGAGGAAGTAGATGAGATTTGGAATGACCTGGAGAACTACATCAAGAAGAACGAGGAAAAGACCAGAGACCGTCTCCTTGCAGCCTTTCCTGTTTGTAAAGATGATATGCAGGAAAGGTTGCATGCTGGTAGTACACCTGAACTGAGTAAAGATGTAGAGTACTCACTGTCTACACTCTCTCTGCCAGAAACTCCTATTTTCCCTAAAACCATGAAGCCCAGGGCTGCCACCTTAAGCGAGGCTAATCTCAGGCTTGAAGACACAACACCATGCAAGGAGAACTCTTTTATGAGCCTGAACAGATCTTCCTTCTCCAGTGAGATGCCTTTTGTAGACAGCCCATACGAATCTGCCAACACTGTTCTGTCCAGTGCGCACACAGAGGGCATGGAAAATGACTTGGCAGTTGTTGATAAAACAAAGAACAGAGTTTTTATGATGGCAAGGCAGTACAGTCAAAAAATTAAGAAGGCTAACCAGCTTTTGAAAGTTAAAAGTCCAGAGCAGGAACATCCAGCTAGCAGACAACAAAAACTGAAACACAAAGATCTTGCTGCCATTCTGGAGGAGAAGAAACAAGGTGGTCCTGCTATTGGTATGTCCAAAATATTTCTGTACAGATATATTTCTTCAGTAACTTTCAATGAGATTTGTGTATTGAATTGGAAGGTGATGAATTTTCCCCACCTTACTGGCTGAGGATCAGTATTACATTTTCTGTGTTACCACTGAAATGAGTTTTCTATGACTGCTTCTAGCATGAGTAGTCTTTTATATCGCAATAAATTCTTGCTGTGAATTGATAAAATTGTGAATAAATAGAAGGGTAGTGGCAGGAAAGAGCAATTCAGCTTAGGTTGGAAATAGAGCTTATACCTGAAAGACTATCGGCCTCCTTGCAGAAGAGCAGTTATTTCCTTCAGTGATGTGATCTTCAAAGTTTGACTAAAAAGGTTAAGTGTGTTCACTTTCTAACAAGTTATGTAGATTTGTTCAGGTACCACCCACATCAGACTTATAAGCATAAGGAATGGGGTCAGATAAGAAAGAGCTGATCTTCTTGCTCTTTCTAATGAATGTGCAAAGTTGGGGATATGCAACAGCTTTGGAAGTATTTTTGTCTGCAGTCAATTGAAACAAATTGGAGACGTGAAGCCAGCGGACTCCATGCACTAAAGTGTCATTCTTGCCTTCTTGTGGTATTTATAGAAGCCTTGTGATATTTATAAAATATCTTCTTTACCAGGCCTTTTTCAGAACGTTTGTTTCTATTTTAACATGAAACAAGCAGTGTATTATTTGAATCCTGTGCTACATTGCATCCTGCATGACTGTTCACTGTTGCAAGACATATATGCTTCTTTTTTTTCAGTGCAATGTACCGAAATGCAATTCGGCCTCCATTGTTTCATGTTACTTTGTTGATGCTGAAGATATTGACACAAATCTAAACGTTTATCTTGACCAATACAAAGTGGTTTGGGGTTTTGAAATTTTCATGTGACTCATTCAAATGAATTGCTTGCATCTGTTTTAATTCTCTCTCCTTTCTAGGTGCCAGAATAGCTGAATATTCCCAGCTTTATGACCAAATTGTCTTTAGAGAAAGTTCACCTAAGGTCCAAAAGGAAGCCTGGTCTACCCCTCAGGAGCCCCCTGCTGGGAGGTATTCCATGCCTGTGGCTGCATCTCCTCCCCGCTCCCAGGCTACCAGTGAATACTCAAGAGCAGAGGATTGGCTTTTGCACGCTACATACAGTAACGGCGAGCTGGCCGACTTCTCTTCATGGCCTGAGTCCCAAGACCCAAAGTCCAAGAGCTCGTATACAGAATCTGGTTCAAAAAGCAATTCCAGGCAGTTGCCCTCAGCTGGATCAGTGCCTTCCCTTCAGATTTCTAACCGTTTGCATGTTCCGGTGCAGAGGTGGAGCACCATTATAAGCCAACCAAATAAAGAAAATTTACATCAAGATCACATCTATAACTCCCTTGGGAGAAGAGCAAGCAATGTAAAACCACAGGTGTACAACAGATCACAGTCATCTTCCTCGATTGTGGTCAACAGGTCTGGAGAAGCCATCGTGTATCCTAATGAAACGGACAAGAAAAAGCTCCATTTTAATAGGAACTTCCGATTCAACAGTCATCAGATGCCAAGTACTGCTTCAGGATGTACGGGGCCTGATACGAGAAAGCAGATCCCTGAAAACTCTTCAGATATGATTCTACAGGATTCTCAGAAGGTCCTGAGAGTGAACAGGGCCTCCCCTCTGACAGCACAGGTGGCCACTCAGAACTATTTTTCTAATTTCAAAGATACTGAAGAAGAAGGGGATGATGATGACTATGTTGAAATAAAGTCTGAAGATGAGGGATCTGACTTGGAGACCTCTCAGAACCAAACAAGGAAAACAGATGCTGAACTGTGTAATGGAGACACTGCTCCTTCTGAAACACTCTGTGGCAAAACTGTCTCTTGTACTCCTGCGAAGTCCCCCAGCAGCAAACAGACGCTTACGCCCTATCTGACTGCATATAGTGATTCAGATAAACTGAATGATTACCTGTGGAGAGTACCATCTCCTAATCAGCAGAATATTGTCCAGTCTTTAAGGGAAAAGTTTCAGTGTCTCAGTTCGAGTAGCTTTGCTTGATGCTTTCAGTAATTTCTAGCTATACTACCTTATCACGACAGAGTATATACTAGGACAATCAGTACTGGCATCATGTATTTCTGTAATATTACACAATCAGGCATTATATCACAGTAATATTGTAAATAGAAGTGAAATGTATCTTTTTTTCTTTTCTTTTCCTTTTTTTTTTTTTTTTAAATGGTTTAGAATCCTGGACGTGAAAAAGGCCACATGTTTGCTGGGTCTGGGGTCTTACTCCATAGTGCAGGTGGACTTTTCATCTCGTCTTTAACCTTTGCATCTCTTCCCTTGTTAGGTGTGATACCCTTTGATTCTTACCATCAAACCAGGTGTGATGCCATTTGATTCTTAAACCATTTTAACACGTGAAAACCTTCATGTTTGGACTTTAGAGTTGGTGATGAGTGTACTGCATCCAAAATACGCACGTGATTACTGTGGTTACATATGGGAGTGTTTAGCTGAGCAGCTACTCCTGTGGCTGTGCAGACTTCTGAGCAGGGTTCTGGTAATTACACCAACAAGCTACATGTGCAATTGCACATACTTTTTGCACGTTACTTTTTGACAGATGTATTCCAAGTGTGTGGGACCAATGCTTATACTACATTACTTTAAGAACAGGCCTCTTATGTTTTTTAAATAGTCTAGTGCTAGTGCTTGTGAGGGATGCCAGACTGCTGGCTCTGTGTCTGAAGCCTTTTCTACTTTCTGTAACTACATAGTAGGTGGAGGATGGGCAGTGACAACTTTTTATGTGAATCTGTGGATGTGACACAGTCCTTGCCTGGAGGGTGTTTTGGGCAGCAGAAGAGGAGCTTTGCTGCTTGTGAAGATGGGTAGACCTCCAGCGGCAGTGGTGTTTGTGACAAGCAGGTGAAATTTGAGTATCTTGCAGCTCAGAGGCCAGCAGTGGAAAGCCACTGGGTGTGAATGTGTGGAGGAGGTGTGGTGGCCGGCAGTGCATTTATTAGAGTCCCAAAGTTAGTAGCTCTGAGAGAGAATGGGGCTCAGCCAGATGCTGGGGTGAAATATCAGCCGTGCGCGGCATGTTGGCCCACGGGGTGTTTCAGCCACACTGCCAGTTGAGAAACAAGCTGTCTTTCCTGGGGAATGTTTCTCTTCTAGTACGAAATGATCCTTCCTGGCAGAGAGAGGTAAAATGTGTTTTCTAAACCAGCCAGGGCTGACTGTAATCCAGTTTATGTACAATAAAAGTAGCTTAAAGATGATAATACATTCCATTCTTTTGCAAATAATATATAGAAGAAATGCTGCCATTTACAACAGGAACAGGCTTTCCAATACGATGCACATTTACCCCCCTTTATCATCTTTGTTGCACAGCTTTGGATTCTGTTACTTGAAAACATTGTACCCAAAGGAAAGCCTAAAAATGTCTACACTGATCATCTTGTGTGACTTGTTCTGTTTTGGTGCTTAAATTCTTCAGATTATGTGGATAAAGCCAGTACCGAGTTAAACATATCACTAAATAAAGGAGTGTAATTAGTACTGTTTTTACTAATCATGTATTGCTCCCCTCAGCTACAAAACAGCCAACTATTTACTACATTGGTTACCACAAGGAAAACCTGAAGTTATCAGTGTACAGCTGATTAGTTGTAGACTGAGATTTAAGGAATTGAATCTGTTAGAACAGATTAAATTATTTACTGCACGTTTCTTGCATTGGCTAGGAATTGTTATTTGAAGGGCTGGTTGGTCATGATACTTACCAGCTCGCGCCACAGGGTTACTTGTTACAGTCAGCACATCCTCTGTGATAGGACCCACATCTATCTAGCAAAATCCCTTCGAGAAATAGTGTTGTACATATTTAAGATGCCGAGATGTAGCAGAGCCTGTATTTATTTAATATAGCTTGTAAAGTATTGTAAATACGAATAGAAGTCAAATCTGTGCTTTACCCCGCACGTCTAGATTTGGTTGAACGGCTAGGGGAAAGTTGTTTAACTCGCATCTCATGCAATCAGTGGAGTTGGGGTTCGGGAGGGAGGGGGACACTGAGGAAGGAAAACAAACCAAACAAACAGAAAAAGGGACTTATACTAGTGTGTAACTTCTTCCCGGGACCATTTCGTACTATTTTTTAATAAACGTTGAGTATGCAAAAGCTTTGAGTTCCGTTCACTGGGGATAGGGGGGACAGAAAGATGTTCGCGTTTATTAGATGGTGGTTCCTGCCAGTCATAAACGATGGTTGGGGGTGATTTGGGATTTCGCCGCCCTTGCACTCAAGCGGAAGCGAAGGGGGCTGAGCGGCAGGGCCGGGGGCAGAGCGGTGCTCGGGGGAAGGCGGTGCTCGGAGAACCGCCCTCCCCCTCGCCCTGCTCTCCGTCCCGGCTCCACAGTTGCTGGCGCCTCGGAGCCCGCCGGGAGGGATGCGGAGCGCGTTGCTGAAGCGCTGCCTGGCCCCGGCACTCCCCGCCGCGCTGCCGCGGGGCCGCGGGCTCTGCGGGAGCCAACCGCGGGGCGGCGGAGCGGCCGCGGCGGTGCGGTAAGAGGCGCACGTGGGAGGCGGCGCCGGCTGATGCAACCGGGGGTGGGGGGAAAGGGGATTTGGGTGGGGGGGAGGATGTTTCTTCAGTGGATGCGTCGGGTTGGGTTTTGGGGTGGTAAAATACGCCTCTATTTCCCCCCACGCAGGCACCGGTTTGTTTGTTTTGTGTTATTTTGTTGGGGTTTTTTTGTTAGTTTGTTTGGTTTCGGGGATTTTGTGTTACGACATTTTGGGGGTGTGCAAAGCAGGCGGTGTGTGGGGCTGGTTCAGGTGAGGCTGCCCACGGACGTCTGCCTGGAAAACGTGTCGTGGGTGTCGTCCCTTGTCGCAACCCCCCTCCCGCCCCATCCATTCAGCCTCAGCTGGGACAGTTTGTCTGCCGCAGTACTGACCTGAATTGACCGTTGGCTTCTGCAAAGGGGAGGGTATGAGGTAGCAAAAAACCACTCTAGGCTGTGAATTCCTCTGTTAGGCTTGCCCGCTGTGAGGGACAGACAGATATCTTTTAGGGGGTCTCCTCCTTTTCTGGGTATGTATCATCTGCATGTACAGAGGGTAACAGGGGAGAGCCAGCAGCCCCTTGTCCAGAAATTTTTTCCTGAAAGCAGTCCCAGTGCCTGGCTGCCAGCGGTTTTTCCAAGAAGTAGTGTGGCAAACAGAGCTCCTCTTGTTTCTCTGCTGCCCACAGCTCTGAATAGCATCCATGAAATTGGCTGGTTTGCTGCTGTTAGCGCTGGTTAAGCTGTACTGGCCCCAGGTGTAAAGGCCTCTGCTTCTGTCACCACCAGGACCTGGGGTATGAAAATGAAGGACCCACCTGAGCCAAGGGCTGAGGGTGGTGGATCCCTGCTTTGGTGGATCTGGACAAGCCTTCTCATGAAATAGCATAGACTAGCTATAAAGTTTGGGGCATGTTGGAACAGTGACATGCGTAGCTGTAAAACCAAGGTATTTTGATGTCTTAAGGTTTTCTCTCCCCGTCTGCTCAACACTAGCCTTCACAGTTTACATCTATCTGCAATTTTGGTAATTAAAAGTGCACCTTCCTAAGAATTTATTCCATATTGCTGACTAACGTAGGTTTCGGCTGACTGATGTTAGGAAGGTTCATTTTGCTAAAGATTTTGTTGTTATGTTGCAGCAAAATCACAGAGAGTGCAAAGAAATCCTTGGCCTCTCTTAAGAGAGAAAACCCTCGGCTTGAGCCAACACTTGCCATTATTCAGGTAAAGTATTTCTGTATGCTACTGGCTGTGAGACATCCCCTTCATACTGTTGCTTGTCTGGAACTTCAGAAGAATACGATGCTGAAAGGAACTTTTATTCAAGCAAAGTGACAGAAGGAGGTAATTCCACCGGACTGTAGATTGCCCTTCTCCAGGCCTGAAACAGCCACAGCAAACTTCAGGCTGTGGGAAAGGTTTGGAAAAGAATGAACGATTTCATCCCTTCCACCTTTTGCTAACTAAGTCTTTCACATTTTAAGTAAGGATTGCTTTTTCTTACAGGTTGTCTAAGTTGGTTGACATAATTGAGTTAAAGTCAAATAAGTTGTTCTTGACCTTTATTTAGCCTGAAGCTTTTGTTGCAGTCCTGAAAAAAGTGTTTATGTGCCTGAAAACACTGGCCTCCCATCACCTCCCACTCTGAAATAACATTGCCATGGTTAAGGAAAGACCCTGCCTCTTCCTGCCAGCCTTGTTGCCTTTGGGCAGCTGTAGCTTATGACTACATTACCGAGAGATGGTTCTGCTTAGATTTCTTGGGGTTTCAACGCCAAGCAACTGGGGATGTTTGTCATTCAGAGTGAGACCCAGAGCTGTGCAGGCAAAAACATTTTTGTCCTGTTTCCTAGGATGGCGATGTTGGTTTTGAGTGGGTGCACACTGCATCTTTGACCCGGTAGGTTTTAATTTTAAAACCTAGTTATAAATATTTTAAAGCCTTAATAGTGAATCTAAGAAATGCAGCACCAACTTAATTTCAGTAGGTCTTCTAGTGAGGCTGACTGAACAAGCTCTCCTCTTACCTTCTTCAGGTAACTGCAGATAATGTTTTCAAATAGCCATCTAAAGCTGTATTTTTAAGGACTGCTAGAAAAGCAGTGACCTGTCTTCTCATTGACCTGTTGTTTCTCACTCCTATCTTGTCTCCATCCAGTTGTACTGTTTGCTGGACTGGGGCAGTGATCCAGCCTGGGCTGGAGGGCTCTGCAGAGGCTCCCTTTTAGCCACATTAGCCCATAAGTCTGGTGTTCTGCATGGCCAGATGAATGTTTTATGCTGGCACGAGGGAAGGGATATTGTTAAGATATGAGAGAGCGTAGTGTGAGGAAGGGGAGGTTCCTGCTCACTTTTAATATCAATTGGGATGCATCTACATCGGTGTTTTGGTCTTGATCAAGGCTTTAATTGAATGTTCCTCTTGTTCTCATTTACCCCACTTGGCCTACATCCTGAGACAGCTGTAGGAACATGTGGCCTAGATCCTTCTGGATGAAATTCACCCAAATGATGTTCTCCAGCTGTCAGTCACCCAAGGTCTAGTCTGGTTTTAAGGACTGGTGCAGTAACCTAGTAGTGTTAGGTTAGTGGTTGGACTAGATCATCTTGAAAGACTGTTCCAACCTAAATGATTCTATGGCTGAAGCAGAACTCCTTTAAATGTGCATCTGTTGTTACAAAGACTTGCTTTAGTCTACAAATACTCTTGTGGTGCACTGTTCTACTGGGTAACATGGGCAGAGCCTTAAAATTCATGCTGGTCTCCATGTGAGGTGTTGCACACAGGAGCAGAGAGAGGGCGGTAAAACGATCTCCTATGCCAGTTGCTCTTGAGTAACAGCGCTCGGCATAACATGGCACCACCTCCGCAGCAGTTCTGGGAATGAGGAGTTGCAGACTAAGCCCGCTCTGGTGTGGTTTTAGATGCATTCTTTTCCTCTTGAGCCATCTGAACCTGAATTGAGACTGAGATTGATACCTGCATTGCTTGTTTTACCCCTTTTGAACCTTTGTTGGAGCTGTGCAGCAGCAAAAAATCATTGGTGGCTGCTTCTTAATGTTGTTGAAGCTGAAAACTAATACACAGCAGCAGAATCCTGTTTAGTGGTGGAGCTGTGGTCCTGCAAAGCTCAGCAAAGTGTTGCCATCGCCCCTGCACCCCCTGTCCTGCGCTCTGCCAGACCACCACATCCTGAGCTCTGGCCTTGGCTGTACCACCCCACAGGTTGTGATGGGAACCAGTTCTGGGCAGGGATTTCTGCGCTCACACAAGGTGAGTGTTCACCAGCTGGCACCACAGGAACAGGGGCATTACAGGGAACAGTGTGGTACAACTGGTGGCTGAATCCCAGGTAAACCTCTCAAGCAGTCCTGGTGGTTACACATCAGTGTGCGGATACAGTTCCACATTTACTGGTGTGGGGGAGCAGGTGCTGAGCTGTCCTTAGTCCCATCTTCCCTTGCCACAGAGTGAGCTCCACACATGTTCTCAGTGGAGCAGCCTCTGTGCTGCCACTTGCCTGCAGCTGCCAGATTTGGGGAGTGGGAGACTGGTAGTGGGGCACCAGGGACATATGCAGTGCTGAGCTGGGCGAGGGAGGTGTGGGATGGAAAGCAAACCTTCATCATCTCTCAGGAGCTGCCTCTCTCCATGGAGCCTATCCTATTAAATACTCTTTTTTTCATGGTCAGCAGTCTTTGAACCATTTGGGATTAACAGGTTGATAAATTGTTAATGGACTTGAATGGAAATAATTTTGGGTGACAATAGTGACAGTCAAAGCCAGCGCTGGCAGCTAACCACAATGTGAGCAGCTCAAGTCTGATGGGAAGTCACTGGCACTGAGTCTTCTAGAAAAAGCTATGTAGAGTGTGTTCATGAAATTGTGATGAAACCTTTTAAAATGATTTATTTTGGTCCTGTTGTCTGGGTTGGAAGACAGGTTTTATACATAATCGTGTAGCCATGGGAAGTGTTTTATTCACTCTGTTATGCAGCCACTAATGTTTTTGAGGATGGAAGAGTCACTGTTCTGTTGGTATTTCTAGTTCTGGGTAGTGAATTCTTAGTTTATTGTTACATTATATTAAAATTTTTGAAAAACCACCTAAGATTCAAGAGTAATTTGGAAGAGTAAAATTTCATTGTAATTATTATGATTAAATATTGTAGTGTATATGGTGCAGAGACCTCAGGGAGGAGGATTCCTGGGTAAGATGGTCTCCCAGGTAAATCTGCCCAGGAGAGACTTCTGTCCTAGGGCAGGTGCCTGCTGGCAACTGAGAGGAAACAATAACTTCTCTTGCTTTGGCATAGACAGAACTCACTGTAGTATGTGATGATAATTATTTGCCTCATTTTTGGTGGTAAGGCAAACCAGCACTGTTACGTGTAATGGGGACACTGCAGGAAATGCTAGTATTGCTGTAGCTTCTTTCCTCCTTGTAACATGTCTGGTTGGAGAACGGTATCTTCAGATAACAGACTGGTACCTTTCTTGAATGGTAAACTTACATTAAGGAGCTGGCCACTCTTTTCTATAAAAGCCAGGCTAATATCAACACACAATTAAAGTAATCAAGCCAAAATAAATTTACTGGGTGGCCTTCTGCTTCTTTCTTAGAATTGCTAGGCTTTTTATTTGCTTGAATTTTAGTAGACACAAACATCCTCATGGTCGTTACTTGCATAGACCTGTGCATTAGTGTACTCACATTCTTAAACGTAAATTTATTATTTTAAAACTTAGTTTCTATTTTGTTTCGCAAGGCACATAATGACCCCATGACTCAAGAAATGAACAAGAGCTTTGCCAGAGAGGTAAGCTTTAGCTGGCACCCTTGTTATTAATCATGAACTACTTGCCTTTCATAATTATAAGTATTTTCTTTTGACAGATTGGTCTACGTGTTATTCACATCTGTCTCCCTGAAGGCAGCAGCAAGGATGAGGTAACTGCAGTACCTGGAAGGACTCTGCCCTTTTATCTTTCATCATAAATTTATTCCTGACTTTCGTTAGCACTTTGACTGACCTCTATTAACTCAAATGAGGGTTGGGACAGCCTTAGTTCAAATATTATCACAGAATCACAGAATGGTTTGGGTTGGAAGGGACCTCTGGAGATCATCTGTACAACCCACCTGCTAAAGCAGGTTCACCTAGAGTAGATTGCACAGGAATGTGTCCAGGCAGGTTTTGAATGTCTCCAGAGAAGGAGAACTCCAGAACCTATTTGAGCAGCCTGTTCCAGTGTCTGTCACCCTCAAAATAAATTTCTCCTCATATTCAAATGGAACTTCCTGTGTTTCATTTTGTGCCCGTTGCCCTTATCCTGTTGCTGGACACCACAGAAAAGAGTCTGGTCCCATCCTCTTCACACCTGCCTTGAAGATATTTATAAGATCCCCTCTCAGCCTTCTCCAGGCTGAACAGACCCAGCTCTCTCAGCCTTTCCTTGTAAGGAAGATGCTCCAGACCTGTAACCATCTCTGTAGCCCTCCACTGGACTCTCTCCAGTAATTCCTTGTCCTTCTTAAACAGGGGAGCCCAGAACTGGACTCAGTGCTCCAGATGTGACATCACCAGGGCAGAGAAGATGGGGAGGATAACCTCCCTCGACCTGCTGGTCACACTTTTCCTAATGCACCCCAGGATACATTGACCTTCTTGGCCACAGGGGCACATTGCTGACTCATGGTCAACCTGTTGTCTACCAGGACTCCCAGGTCTTTCTCTGCAGGGCTGCTTTCCAGCAGATCAGCCCCTAACCTGTACTCGTGCCTGGGGTTATTCCTCCTTAGATGAAGCACCCTATATTTACCTTTGTTGAATTTCACCAGGTTCTTCTCTGCCCAGTCCTCCAACCTCTCCAGATCTTGCCAAGTGGTGGCACAGCCTTCTACTGCATAAACCCTTTCTCTCAGTTTGGTATCATCAGCAAACTTGCTGAGGGTGCACTCTGTCCCTTCACCCAGGTTACTGGTGAATAGCTTGAAGAAGACGATCCTGTACTGACCTCTGGGGAACCCCACTAGCTACAGGCCTCCAACTAGACCCTGTACCACTGATCTCAGGCCTCTGAGCTCTGCCATTCAACCAGTTGTCAATCCATTTCACTGTTAATTCATCCAACCCACACTTCCTGACCTTACCTATGAGGATGTAGTGAGAGCGAGTGTCAAAAGCCTTTCTAAAGTCAAGGTAGACAATATCCACTGCTCTCCCCTCATCTATTCAGCCAGTCATGCCATCACAGAAGGCTACCAGTTTGGTCAAGCATGATTTCCCTTTGGTGAATCTGTTGACTGCTCCTGATAACCTGATTATCCTGCTATTGGCAAGCATGGGAAAAAAGGGAATTAGTGGGCTTGGGTGCTGTCCCCTGGCAAGCTGAGACAGAATCACAGAATGTTAGGGATTGGAAGGGACCTTGAAAGATCATCTAGTCCAATCCCCCTACTGGAGCAGGACACCTAGATGAAGTTAAACAGAAAGGCATCCAGGAGCGTTTTGAATGTCTCCAGAGAAGGAGACTCCACAACCTTCCTTGGCAGCCTGTTCCAGTGTCTGTCACCCTCACTGTGAAGAAGTTTCTTCTCATATCTAAGTGGAACCTCCTGTATTCCAGTTTGTACCCATTGCCCCTTGTCTTTTCATTGGTTGTCACTGAGAAGAGCCTAGCTCCATCCTTGTGACTCTCACCCTTTATATATTTATAAATATTAATGAGGTCACCCCTCAGGCTCCTCTTCTCCAAGCTAAAGAGACCCAGCTCTCTCAGCCTTTCCTCATAGGGGAGATACTCCACTCCCTTAATCATCTTTGTTGCCCTGTGCTGGATTCTCTCAAGTAGTTCCCTGTCTTTCTTGAACTGAGGGGCCCAGAACTGGACACAATATTCCAGGTGTGATCTCACCAGGGCAGAGTAGAGGGGAAGGAGAACCTCTCTTGACCTACTAACCACCCCCCTTCTAATACACTCCAGGATGCCATTGGCCTTCTTGGCCACAAGGGCACAGTGCTGGCTCATGGTCATCCTGCTGTCCACCAGGATCTCCAGGTCCCTTTCCCCTACGCTGCTCTCTAATAGGTCATTACCCAAGTTATACTGGAACCTGGGGTCATGGGTTATATGATGGAAAAGATATGCTCACATGACATTTCTTACATGAGAAAACTTTAAGATGTTTCATGCCATTGTATTGTTTGCGGTCACAGCAGAATAGCATATCACAGTATCACAGTATGTTTGGGATTGGAAGGGACCTCAAAAGATCATCTAGTCCAATCCTCCTGCTGGAGCAGGAACGCCTAGGTGAGGTCACACAGGAACATGTCCAGGCAGGTTTTGATATATCACTATGAATCAGCATTGCACTTTAGAGATGAAGCAATCAAGGGTAGGCAATACAGTCTTGGATGTCGAATATTGGTGTATTGTAAAATATTTGAACTCATATCTGGTTCAGTACTTGAAATCCTTGAACTTTTGTGCAGGGCCTTTTCAAAATAGCAATTCTTCACAGGATGACTGACAGCTCTTAGGATCAGGGTGTTTTGAGAAGGAAAACTGGTAACAATATATGCTCGTTTAATAATACACAATTTATTGTGTATAATTGCTTTTGCCATTGTTACAACTTTTTGTTCATGTTCTGTGTTGGTACACAATCTGGTCCTATTTTGAACCATATCGTAAACAAGACTTCTTGTTTCTAAAACGATCTTCTGATGTGTCGAGGTTTTGCTGAGATTTGGGACAGTGAGAGACAAAACGTTTTTGGGAGCGTAATGTCACATAATACGTGTTTGCAAAATGTTTACAATAAAGTCAGGGTGGCTTAATTTGGTAAGCCATGGAAATATAGAACAAGGAAAGCAGGTTATTGCTTTTCCATTTAGTTGCAGTAGTATGTGAGAGAAGCAAAGGTGGCTATAAGGTAGTTTTAAATATAGGTTTTATCCCTTTCTATTTAAGTTCTTCTTTTGTCTGTTGTTCTGATCTTAAATGCTTTTTCTTCACTTCCTAGATTGTCAATGAAATTTTGAGACTTAATGAAGATCCTAATGTGCAAGGCCTTGCCCTTGACCTCCCAGAAAACTTATATAGCAGTAAGGTATTAAACGCTGTGAAACCAGAGAAGGATGTGGATGGGTAAGTGAAGCACTGAGAAATAACATTAGCAGATGCAATGCTGATGGCTCTGTAAAATCAATTTTCCCCTCTGCTTTTCATTAATGGATTCCTCAGACAATGTGTCTGGCTGTGCTATTGAGCAGTGATAAAAGATGCCACTGAATCCATGAGAAGTCTTGTTGAAGTCATTTGGATCATTATCTTTGTATACTGTATATTCAGGACATGGTCTTTTCAAAGAAATCAAAATCAAAGTTCAGATTTACTAATGATACTAAAGATATCTCAGTACTTGAGTACTATAAATGGTAGTCACAAAGTACTGAACACAAACCCCCAAATTTTCACAAGAAGGATTGAAGAAAAAGTTACAGAGAAGGCTTTAACTTCCTTACAGCACTCTCTTGCAGTGGGAGAGTAGGCTGTAATAGTTTTAGCTTTCGAATCAGTCTTGAGTTGCACTGCTCTCTGGAGAGACCAATGGCATAATTTAGGCATCTGTGTTAACCATTTTGCTGCTCTTGCAACCTTCTTGCTCCCAAGACTGTTACCAATTTTTTTTTCACTCTTTTTCTGTCTCCTTTTTTTTTTTTTTTTTTAATTTCAGGGAAAAAAAAAAAAATGAAAATCTTGCAAATTAGTCACCTTTCCATTATCTGGAGTACTGGAGATTGACAGAATAGAAAAGTCAGAGCCTCCTTGTGTATGAGAGAGGATGCAGGGGGATGCAGACACAGCCGAGTTCCCCCCGGCCCGAGCCTTGGCGAGTGTGTTGCCTCGGGCTCAGCTGGGCTCCGGCTGTGCTGGTCTGGTTCCACTGAGGTGTTTTGTCCCAATGTGCCACGGGCAGCCCACTGTGATGAGTAAAGAGCTGCCTGTTAATTGTGGGCTCATGTTACCTGTTCAAACTCACACGTTCGTCTTCTGGTCTCTTTTTGTTTTTTAATTGTCGTATTTTTCCCTTACAGAGTATCTGATGTAAACTTAGGACTCTTGGTACGTGGTGATACCTATGACTGTCTAGTTCCTCCTACAGTGTGTGCTGTGATGGAGCTTCTTGAAGATTTAGGTGAGACCTTATATCATAATTATTACATTAATTTTAGCCTAACTAATTTTCTCAGTTTTAATCCTGGGCTGGGAGACAAATATATTCTCACCTTGTTGTGTTTTCTGGTTTGTGTTCTTTCCTACCTGACATGTATTTGTCTCCTGTTGGTGAGGAACCTTAGTGAGATCTGAATGTAATATTTGCAGAAATGGATCTCAGTCCTGGAGATTTTGGAGATAAGGCAGGGGCTACCTGACATCACCAGACTTAATCTCACTGAAGCCACCCAAGACACCTGAAGCTTCAAAACCAAAAATACAAATATCACTTAGGTATTTCACTTGGCAATTTTGATTAGTGTAAACAGCTGGAGAAATCCACATCTGCCTGTAAATAACTGCTAAGTGAATCTTTTGTTTTAGGTTGCACTGTGTAAATCCTAACATTGAAATGGCACATTTAAACAAGTGGCTTTACAGTGTGTGAAGCTGCTAGTTTAAGGCAGCATTTCAGAAATAGTCTCTCATAGTGATTCTTAGTTGTTGAGACAAGGATTTCTGTAACAGAACTGTAAACAGGAGTTCAAATGTACTTTGTAACAAACGTTAATGAAAGAATTTGTGCAAATAAAATACCAGAAAACTAGAAGAGCAGTATTTGCTTACTCAAATTAGAGAGGCACCAGGTAACAACTTAAAACCTGTGGTTTCTGTTGCTGCATGGGCTCGAAAAGAGTTGCCCATGGTGCCCCGGCAGCAGTGGTTGTGCAGGCACATAGTGCTGCCCTGTTAGAAGCCGCTTTTCTGGCTCTTCTGAGGGCTTTGGTGATAAGTGGCCTGGTAAAGGGGAGGTTCACGTAGGCACTCCAGTTCCATGGCCCGGCAGAGGCTGGTGCTGGTGCCTGTGCAGCCGCGAGCCTCTGAATGACTTTTTCTTGTGTCACGCAGGTGGGAAAATGGTGCTGCTGGTGGGAGTTGGTGGGGCAGTGGGTGCTGCCTTGCAGTGCGTGCTGCAGCAGGAGGGAGCTGCCACCCTGACCTGCCGCTGGAAAGCCCCTCAGCTGCAGAGCCAGGTGAGAGAGAGATCTTCTGCCTGCCCCATGCCCAGGGGTCATCTTGCATCCCCACCATAGAATCATAGAATGGTTTGGGTTGGAAGGGACATTCAAAGGTCATCTAGTTCCACCCCTCTGCAATGAGCAGGGACATCTTCAACTAGATCAGGTTGCTCAGAGCCCTGTCCAGCCTGATGTTGAATATTTCCGAGGCATCTGGAACCTCTCTGGGCAACCTCTTCCAGTGTTTCACCATCCTCTTTGTAAAAAAATTTCTTCCTTATGTTTAACCTGAATCTCCCCTCTTCTAGTTTAAAACCATTACCCTTTATTCTATTGTAATGGACCCTACTAAAAAGTCTGTCCCCATCTTTCTTATAGGCTCCTTTAAGTACTGAAAGGCAGTAATAAGGTCTCCCTGGAGTCTTCTCTTCTCCAGGCTGAACAACCCCAACTCTCTTAGTCTGTCCTCACAGCAGAGCTGTTCCAGCCCTCTGATAATTTTTGTGGGGTCCTCTGGACCGTCTCCAACAGGTCAATGTCTTTCCCATACTGAGGGTTCCAAAGCTGGACAAAAGACTTCTGGTTGGTTCTCACCAGAACGGAGTAGAGGAACAGAATCACCTCCCTCAACCGGCTGGCCATGCTCCTTTTGATGCAGCTCAAGATACAATTGACCTTCTGGGCTGTAAGCGCTCATTGCTGGCTCATGTCCAGTCTTTCATTCACCAGTACCCCCAAGTCCTCCTCCTCAGGGCTGCTCTCAATCCCTTCATCCCCCAGCCTGTATTGATACTAAGGATTGTGCTGACTCCGGTGCAGGACTTTGCACTTGGCCTTGTTGAACCCTGTCAGCTGCTTCCATTACTTTACACCAATAGCTGTGAGAGAATGAATTCGGAGGTACGTTTTCAAACAAATTTGTTAGGTTTCCCTTTTTCTTTCCCTCGGTGCAAGAGATGCCCACTTTCTTCTCATCCTGTGATATAGTCATCTGTATGAAATTACTTTCGTTGAATTTGTGTCTTAAAGGTTTGCAAATGCTACCTGTTTGGGACAATGAGGATCACAAACTTTATCTTTGAAGAGAACTGTAAAAGGCTTCAAAGAAATTTAGGAGCCTGGATTCAAAAGATTTAATTTACCTGGTCTTCCTGGTTGCATTTTCCAGAGCTTTTAGCAACAACTTAGAAGTTGGCGTGACTTCCTGCCAGACTTCCCAGTTTATCCCTTAGTTCCAAATTCCACAGAATAAAACAACAGGTAATGGTGTTGTCCTTTGGACATCTGCAGAGGAGTTCATATGTTGGCTGTAGAAGAGGTGCAAATACTTCCAGGGCTGTTTGCAAGTCGCTATAGGGGTGAGGAGCAAGTGACAGCTGTAGCGTTATCTCTGGTAGCACTTGCCACAAGGTGGCAGCCAATGCAAAATAGTATCAAACCGCTAGGTTTTGAAGGCAAGTACAGGAGGAGGAAATCAGTTTAAGCAGCTGTGATAGTTAGAAAGGTCTCTGGCAAATCGGTGTTTTCACAGCTGCGGATGTTTTTGTCAGGCTTGTCTCAGCTCTGTGCTTTAAGTGACTGACAGCACTTAGGAAACATATGCCACTCTTGGAGATGGGAGCACTGTGAACTTAATACTGGCCATGTCTCTCTCTTTGATTATTTTTCATGGCCTGGGGTTGTGCTAGAGGACTGCTTTGGGCTGGATGGTGTGGATCGTGGGGTGGCCAGAGGTGTTTCCACTGGTTCACAGCAAAAGTCTTGGAGTGGGCCAGAGCTGCTTGTGTAGTGCTGTCTATGTGCTGGAGAGGGATCTGTTTCCTTCCATCCAGATGCTTTCCCATAACCATGCTTTGCTTTTTATAATTCCCCGTAGCTTACCTCTCACAGCAGGTCACTGATGGGAAACAGAATAGGAGGCCTAAGCAGGAGGCAGTTTGAGGCTTTGCACATCAGTCTTCCCAAGTTCATTTTAACTTTTGGCAGTAAAGGAGTTTCTGCTTTGCCTGGAGGACTAATCAGCAGAGCTTGGGGGAATTCTACCTTCCTCTTCCTCATCTGTAAGCCTGGAACCATGTGTCACCAGTAACCTTCAGAACGTTGTTGAATCTGCCTGGATGTAACTTGGTTATAGTTAACTCTAGCTCCTAGATAAAATCTAATGCACACAGGGAAAATTGTCTTGCATTCTCAGAAGCTGGAGAGTCAGAAAACAAGTAGAGATTTCCTGCTGGACAGTGAGGCACTGCTGTCTTGTGGCAACCTGTGCTTAAAGTAAAATGTTGCTAGATAACATGATTATAACTGATGGTATGAATTAATTTTCTCTCACTCATTCAAAGCACTGATTAATTAAAAATGGTTTAAAGGCTCATAAGGTTTCTCTTGAGGTTTATTTATCTGAATGTCAAGTAGGAAAATGTGTTAGTCAATGCCAAAGTTTTTCCAAGTCTTGGAAAAATTAATTCATGTTTTGTTTTTATTGAAAAATACACTGAGTTTAGACATGGCTGTACACTTTTTGTCCTTCCTTTGAATGTGATACCTCTACAGTAAAAGTCTGTGTACTGTTGTTTGGGAGTATAACCTATGGTAGCACAATAACCTCATGTATGAAGTGAGGGATGAATTTAGGAAGAGTATGAACATTTCATTTGGATGTTCCTCCCCCACCAAAAATACACCAGGGAAAGAAAAATGGAGCTTAAGGGTATGTGTACCTTATTTGTCTTAAGCCATTGGCTGGGCCCATTTGCACTGAAGCGCTAATCCTGAACTTGATGGTGTCATGCCTTTCTTAAGCAGGTACTGCATTACCTTTGAGTAGCTCTGCTGATTTCTTTTTGTTTTTAAAGACAGTCTAGCAAGTGTTTTCTTTAGAAATTCCATCAATTTAAATGAGAGACACAACACTAAGGTTGCAGGTCTTTTAGATCAGATTTTGTATTGCTATGGACTTGTTATTGCTTTTATTACTCATGCACTTTTGCAAAAATATTTTGAAAATAATCAAGAGGACGGTATATTTTAGTCCACCTTAGGAAAAGTCTAAAAATGTAGAGGTAGCTCTGCTGACAAACAGCATAATACCATCTACCATCTGACTTACTGTGCTCCTTTAAAGCAAGTCTTTTCTGTGTTAGGCCAGAAAAAGGGAATAAAATAAATGATAGTACATTTTAATTTCCTTTCTTTGACATGTATGATTAATGGACACACTTTGTATGTTCTTTTCCCTCCCCACTTCATATTTTGGTAAGATGAGCAAATTATTAATGTTTCATTTTGTTCCATTTTGGGTTTGCTTGACTTTAACTGTTAAAAATAATCATCATGGCACAGCTGAGCCACATCCGTCAACACTCTTGAACTTCCTGGATTTTCAAATAAAATCACAAATGAAAGAAAACAGTATATTTCATAGGTTCTGGTACAGCTGTACATAGTTGCCATGAAGAAATGCTGTTCTTTTTAATTTACATGTTGTATGTAAAATAAATTATGAAGTAAGAGATAATGACTTGAGCATTTTGGTGGAAATAGGTAAGATGTTATCATTCTGTAAAGCTTTGTGTAGATAACTCTTCAAAGTGCAATCACTGCAGAGCACCTGAAGAATGACCTAGTCACATACTTTCAGGAACATCTCACTTGTTGTCAGGTAAAAAATAGGGCTGCAAAAAAGTTGATTCAGCGTTACAGGTGAAGAATGGGAACTGACATGCTTAATTCTTTATTATGTTAGAATTAGACTTTCTGGTATGAAAGGAGGTTATCAAATAGATTCAAATTTAAAAATACAGATTCTTTTCTTGCCAAAACATGGAGAATACTTAGTACCTATGAGGAAACTGGGTTTCATTTCAGTCAGTTGTGATTTCAACACATCAACTTACATGTATTCTGTATGTGAACCACATTTTGGCTGTCTAAAGAGAGCTGCTATCCTGCAATTTTCTTGTAAAAGAACTGAAAATTGGTCTATCTAGTTATGGTTAGGAATGCAACACTTTTGTGTAAAAGCCTAGTTGAGAATTAGGACGGTGGTTCAGCCAGAGTGTGTGAATGGAGGTTCCTTTTCAGGTTGGATAAGAACCTCTTTTTGCCAGTCTGCTTTTCCTTAGATCCAACATTTCAGCTTCAGATGATTAGACAACTTTGAGTCCTTTGCTGTCTGTTTTTGCTATCTTGATAAGACCAAGAGTCTTGGTACTGACAGAAAAATACATTTTGTATTGTAAGCATGTAAGTAAGCATGAGAGAGGAGAGGAGAGGAGAGGAGAGGAGAGGAGAGGAGAGGAGAGGAGAGGAGAGGAGAGGAGAGGAGAGGAGAGGAGAGGAGAGGAGAGGAGAGGAGAGGAGAGGAGAGGAGAGGAGAGGAGAGGAGAGGAGAGGAGAGGAGAGGAGCTGCGTGAGAGATTCTAGTGATGATGCTGTAGACAAAGTCTGCTTCAACATTTTGTGTGCACCATATCTATTCCTCACAATTTGAAATTTACCTCCCAGCCTGTGAGCTAGAGGAACAGTTCCTAAACCATGCATTAGAGCAGAAGGCTTGAGCCCATAGTAGAGTTGTGGACCTAATTTTTACCTGCTCCATGTAGGGCAAATGGCAGCAGGGAGCTGGTGGCTGCTCGCTGCGGCTCATCCCTGAGGACTGTGGCCAGTGGGGAGAGATTGGAGCAGACCACACATAGCTGTCCCAGTGGGTTGCCAATAATTTACAAACAGTAGCTTCAGCTTCCCAAAGTAGAGATGGAGCTGGAAGAAACCACATAAGTAGAATATTCCTTGGTGGAAAAAGTACCTGTAACTAGTCACTGACATAATCAATTTTCAAGATTTCAGAAAGTAATTAGAATTGCTGTGGATAGTGGTGTATAAAATGACTTTTTTCATGAGGAGGGTTCTGAAAAAACTTTGAATGGAGGTCCTATTCCTCATCCCATCTCTTAAATTTTAGCTGGCCTAACTTCAGACCCAGGAAACTGAGGGCTATTCAAAATAATAATAATAATAAATAAAAAACCAACCAACCAACCAAACCTGATGGCATTTCAAAGATTAATTTCAAATGTTTTTTTCTTTGATTATATGTTTAAAAATGGCTTTTGTAGCAGTCAGTTTTAACTATTGGGAAATTTTTATTTAGGCTTCATGGCAAAACGGATTTTCACTTGTCTAGAATATAGAGTTACTTTGTACCATTATCATTAAATACTTGGCTGGAAAGTCCATTGTTTTTTTAACATTTAGTGATCTGTCTTGGGAATGGGTGGTGCTTCTTAATCTGCTTCTACTTAAATCTTGGTGGAGAGAGTCATATTTTGTTATGAGGTAAGGTTTCGGATTATTTATTGGCACAGCTCTTCCCAACTGAAAAAATATTTACTGGTGAGAAGGCAGGGTACTACTTGAGTATTAGCTTACTTCATCTTCAGCCTGTTGCTTTGGGCATTAGGGGTGGTTTGGTATGATGCTCCTTGTTCCTTCATCTTGCCTGCCTGGTGGGCAGCCTTGCTGCCCAGAGAGTACCAGGCAGTCGGTGGCCCTGTGTCCACACATTCTTCATCGTGGGCATCTCCTCGGCTTCTGGCTATGGCTGCCTGGAGCATCTGGTTCCTCTCAGGTGCATCCTCTGTCTGGACACTGTGCAGTGTGTTTGCTAGGGAGGTTGGATGTGAAAAAGAGCTTTCTTTCATAAGTATTTTCTATCTCTAACATCTGTGATTTGTTCCTGATGTAGGAGATAAGCCTGCACATGCCTCCCAGGGCTTGCTGCTTGCTTTAGTGGTTTACAGGCAGTCAAAATAGTAGGTTGTGGCAAGAGAGAAAAAAAAAAAAAAACCACAAACAAAACCCAAAAACAAAACCCAAAAACAAAACCCAAAACCAAACAACAAAACAAAACAAAACAAAATAACAGAGGAAGCATGGGCATGACATCTTGCAAATGAAATTGAAAAGTCCTGATGGAAATCACATAAATCTCATCCAAGAATACCCAGAATTCTGTAAGCAACTATTTTGCTTTCAGTGGACTCACTCTCCCAGTCAAACAAGTTTCTGGATATAATTTTTAAAAAGTACTCACTGGGGAAAATAAGTTCTGTAAAGTGTTTGTGCTGTATACTTTATTGACTTCCCACAAGTTTTTCAGTAGTTGCACATAAAATAATTGTATCTGTACCTTTGTTTGTTTGTTTTTCTCTTTACATTTACTTTCTTTGTGAAATAAGGAAAAGGGAATCATGGTGGGGAAGGCTCTGAGATCTGTGTGTCTTCAAACCATAGGACAAGTGTTTGCTGCCGTGTGATACAACTCTTGAGAGAGGAGGTGGGGCAGGGCAATGAGGTGAAAGGTTCAGTTCTTTTTCTGATACATTTATGGGTATGTGCAACATTAGCCATCCAAAATAGTGTTAACATTGGCTACAAAAATGATTTTGTTCAGCTGTTAAGAACATTTTTGGACATTATGATCGGTAGTCATAGAGATGAATATTTGGTCAGGTCAGTTGTTTGCTGGCATTATAGTTACATTGGATCAATTCTGTCATAAATGTGTTGGCTGAACATTTGTCAAAATTATTACTTGTTGCATACAGCTCTCAAGTGGTTAATAGTTTCATGATGCTATATAGAGTGCAAAGCTCTTAGTCCTTGTCCCAGAGGCTTCGCATGGGATAACATACCTGACTTTCAGTATACGCGTTATAACTGCTAGAATGTGAATCATTATTTTGTTACAAAAAAGACTGGATTAATGTAACAAAGAATAATCACTGCTTTTCTCTGTGTTGATGTTGACTGTTATGGCAGAGGCTGCATACTTTTGCAGGGGAAAGTGCATTTTCAGCATAGTATTCTTGGTACACAAGTCATTACAGCATCTTTTTATCCAAATTTGCTTGCAAATTCCTCAGTGTGATTTGACTTGACGCTGGTCAAGCATTATGACTTATGTAGCCATCTAGGAGGGGCATGTAAGTTGATATTCACACCAGATGGAGGCATGTAGGCAGTTTGGATAAGGCTGAATGACTGTTGAGATTCTGTGCTTGCAGGTAATCATAGGAGTGCTGCAGGACTTCTGACTGAAGCGTTTGTCATTTGCCAAGCAAGTAGATCTTCTCCCACAGCTTTGGCTTTGATTCCGCATGTGGATCTCAAAGGAGCGTTAGCCATCCTTGTGTCCTCTGAGGAAAAGATGGAGCTTTTTCAGCCTTCTGCCTTTTCCTCCACAGTTATGCTCTTCTCATCTTCTGGATGCTCAGCTCTGCCAAAAACCTGCTATCTTGACAGGATTTGTGGCCGTTCTTTCTTGGCAGGAGTGTTGGGCAGGGTTGCGTCAGAGCACTTTTGGCCAAAAAAGAAGCTGGAATGCTTGTCACAAATCAATTCATAGAGAAGCTCGCCGAGTTTGTGACACTTGGTATTAACTTGAATTTTTCAAAATATTCCCAAAATCACTGTATCTCTGAAATAATTTTTGCATTCAGGCTTGAGGCAGTGCTGTGCACAAATTCTGCTTTTTTAGTGGATCTTTATACATCTGCCTCTGATGCTGTCCCTTATGTCATGGTGATTCAGATAACTGGTAAGCACCCTGTTTCAGAGGAGGGAGGAAAGGAAGACACTTATGTCTTTGATTATAAGAATTTTTGTAGTAACCATTTTTGGTCCAACATCTGTCAGGTTGAACTTAGTCAGAGGCACTGATTAGCAAACATGAACTGAGAAGGAAATAACTCTTTTATTGGTATTCTTCAAAGGCAGTGATGTTTGCAGATCAGGTCATCTTGCATTCCCATCAGCTGGCCTGGTTTTCTACTGTCAGAGAATCTGACTACACTCTTTATAATTGCCTATTTACTGTCTTTCAACCCTTCTCTTTCTTATGTCTCTCCAAGTTATCTTGTTGGACAGGACTTTGGACAATGATAGGGCTTTTTCTTTGAAAGTATGTAATCCCCATTAAATATTGGTGCTGACTCTAACCCTACTTGCCTGATTTCAGTTTGTTTGCCTGACTTTATTTTAAGTTCTATTGCATATTCAAGAATGTATTTCTAACATTAAATGCTTCTTTTGTTTCTGGGGGGTGTTTTGGGCTGTCCCTAGCTTCAGCACGCAGATGTGGTGGTACTTGGCAGTACAAAACCTGATGATGTTCCTGTGAGCTGGATAAAGCCTGGAACCACCATTATCAGTTTTTCTCGTGACTTGCTGTCAGGTAAGAGGCATTAAAAGATAACAGTTCTTGAATGCGATGTACCGTGAGTCGTTAAGTGTGTGGTGACAACACAATGTGGTTAAAAGCTATATCTTTGAGACAGGGCCTTTAAAAGTTAGTGCTTGTGTATAGGGGATGTATCCATGTGTCTCTGACGTATGAAATAGGAAAAAGATATCAGCTGAGGGAAGAAAGGCTGGAATGGATTCTGTATACCAGAATTTTTAAGTAAGTGCTGAGCCTGTAGATTCAATGAATTCAGAGAGAAGACTTTTGGGTCATCAGCTGAGCTATTATTTAGTGTTGTTTTGTACACTGTGTTGTCCACTTCTGTGGACTTGCCTGGAACACGAAGAAAAGAAGGGCAAAAATATCAATTGCAAAGTGCTGTGAAGCTGTGTGCAGGAGGGAGCAGAGAAATCATGTGTGGCTAAGAACAGGCAGAATGTCTCCTGCAGTAGATACTAATAGAAAAAAAGTTTGGATTGTCCTCCCTTCTCCTCCCCTGACTGGTTGGGGAGCGGATATATGTTAATTAATTTATCAGTTGAAAAATGCTACGGAATTTTACTAGGAAAAAACTAAGAAACCTTCCCAGAAGTTATTCTATTCTACTGCTAGAATTGCATTTGCTGTAAAATTCCTTAAAGTCCTGTGAAGATCTCTAGATATTTTGTAGATTTTTTTTTTTTGTATATATATGAATTTGACTGTTCAGTGTCCAGATGAAACTGTGCTGAGAATGAGTAGGAAAATGAGGAAGAACATGGGTAGTGTGACTGAGTAATGTGTTTTTCTAAATCTGTCACAAGTGTGCTTATTGACATCTATCGATACAAAACTGGGGAAATGGGCATGAGGCCAAGGAAAACTAATTGTATGGTTCTTGAACGAGGTATATTCCCTAAGGACAAATTAAGCAGACACTCTATACAGAGCTAATGCAAGATCAGGCCCATAATAAGGCAGCTGCTGTTCCCATGCAAAGCGTGTCCTTAGCAAGAGATTCCTTTCCTTGTCTTTTGTGATATCCTCTTGACCTGAACATACACTGCAGGTGTGGGAGATCTGGGTTATTATTCACTCAATTATCTGAAGGCATTCGGGCCTTTGTCTTCTACCTTCCAGAACAGTGCTCTGATCCTATTATAATAAGGATCTCAGGGGTGGCTGCCATGTCTTATTCCTTGCTGATACTGCACAAGTTGTTCAACAATAATTCATATTTTCTTTTTCTCAGCCTAGTGATTAGGAGACTTCTTGCATCTTTATTACCCATTTACTTTACATAGAGGTTGGTGCATATAATTGTTAAGTATCTGTGGGCATAGGTCTCTTCAGCAGGTACCCAACCTACTAGTATAACATACCCTCAGATGAAGGTGGAAAGGAAAAAGGGGAAGGGGCAAAGAAGAGAGGGATTGGTGGTGCATCAGTAGCACCTATAAATAAATAAATGAAAAGGAATGTCCCCTCCTCATTTTAATCCTTCTAAGCAGAAACCTCTTAGGCGTTGGATGCAGGGTAGAGGTGCCAGTCTATAAAGGCAGGATGGGGATAAGCCAGTCATTGCAGTCTGAGCAGGCACCGCTTATGACTGAACTCTCCTGGCTCTGTGTGCTGCCTGGTGCCAGTCCCACTTTCAGATACTTCATTCTCTCCCTCCATTGCAGAGGGAGTCTGGGTCTTCAGAGACTAGTGTAACTGCATGCCATGTCTTGAGACTTAGGTATCTTAGTGCCTTATTTACTCTATAGAACTATAGGTACTATTAGTGTTTCCCTTCCCTAAAAGAGTGCTGTTTGGAACACTGCATTAAAACATTTGAGTGGTGTTCATGTACCACAGCAACATTCATTCTTAAGGCAGGAAATGTAAGATTTGGCCTAAACATATACACTTCTTTGCATTTTTCAAGTTGTAGCAGTGGGCTGTGCTTTAGTACAGCATTTCTTTGGAAAGGCAGCATGAGGTATTTAGCAAGATAATTTAAATAGAACTTATCTACCAAATGTCCATCTGTCTTTACGGTTATGCTTTTGAGACTGTCAGAATCTTGGAGAAACTCTTAAAAAATAGCAGAAATACATTTTAGCAGCTTTAAAAAATGCTGGCCTCAAGACTTACTAGAGAGGTACATGAAACACAGGTGTCTGTTTGACAGGAAGAATGCACTTAGTTTAATTGCAAGATATTTATTAAAAGCCTATTGTGGAGCAGTCATGACCTTGGAGAAACAACTGAATCTTGCAACTGACTCTTCATTTTGAGTATGTGGTGGAATCTGGCTGAAGTGCTTAGAAATTGTTCTGGGTTTTTTCTTGCTTTAGAAATGTCCAGCTTAACAGCTGTGGGGTCACAGGAGCTACATGAAACCTGAAAGCAACAATGGCCATGAAATAGCTTTTATTCTTGCTAGGTTTCTCTTACATAGGTATACATGTAGTCTAACACACTCAAATGTTTTAAAAGCACTCAAAATTTGCAAGCACATAGCTGAATTGCGCAGCTGTAATGATGTAAGCCATGAGAGTAGAGCTAAAAATACTTGCTCCAAAGAGACAGAATTAGTTTTCAAGTCTTTTTTTTTTTTAAACTGATAGAAGATTTTTTAATTACCATAATGTTAAAAAGTATACAATTTCTAGCAGTGAAGCATCTTATTCTGCTGCACTACTGATTGTGGAATCAAGGGAGTGCTGCTAGTGTCTTGCAGAAAATACTTTACTTGTAAATGTATAGAAATGAAAAGTTTTTGAACCAAACTTAAGAATGCAAAAATTGTTTGCGATTTGATGTCGAGTTCCTTTGGCATCACTTGAAAGCTGAAGTCTATTTGGTTTAAGTATGTTAGTGGGAAATTCAACCATTTCCCCACCTCTTCTCTATTCTAAGCTGCCTGAGCAGACAGGTAGCGCATGACAGGAGCTGTCACCCATCCACACAACAGGGTATAAAGAGATGGGCAGATGGGGTGAGTCAGAGGAGGGAGCACAATGCCTGTGATTCAGCTGATCTTCTGGCCATAATCCAAAGCGGAGAGTGCTATTCGAACTCCCATCTGGAAAATTTATCCTAAGAGAGCTGTTGCAATCCTGTGATTGTCTTGCTAGTTTGTGTATGTGTGACTTTCACCTCTACCTTTACCTTCACCCCTGTAAAAGCCTGGTTAGTCATTTGTGGGGTGAATGTGTAGCATAGACAGCCTGAGAGAAGTAGTTTATTGAAGGGAAATGTCTTATTCTGATATGTATTTACACACATGCTAGCTCTGCCCTGATAAAGAACTCATATTCAGCCAAATCACATAAAAAGTCGAAATGTTTCTGTAAAGCACAGCTGTCTGAAAGGGGATTTGAAACTTCATTCTTCCTACTCCATTTGTCTCTTTGGCAGCTCTCCCAGCCTGGTCTCAAAGCAACAACAGTCAACTTCTGACTGTGACAGACTGTTCCAGTAAAACTCTTCTGTCTGAGACTGAAACTGAGCATCTCCAGAATATTATTTTTTTTTTAATGGCAAGTGTTAATACAAGTGGAAGGACTTTTCAGAGACTTTCTTAATCAAGAGTTTAATGTCAGGATGACCAACTTCTACTTGGTTAGCTTTGTAACTGAAGTATAGATGCCTGCTAGCAAGAAAGTTTGAGAGAGGATTAGAAAACACACTGAATGAGGCAGAGGGTGTCTGCAGAAAGGGTCTCTTGCTCTCTCAGTGATGGGTGTGTGGGCGTGGGTGCTGTTCTGGCTCCCCGTGCACCTCTGCCGGTCCCTCCAGCTCCAGGCTGAGGGTTCTGTGCCCAGCCGCCAATGGGACCCATGTCAGGAGGGGGAATTGTGCAAAGCAACGTGGGCGTTTTGTAACCTTTACAGATGGGATGAGTAGAGCGAGAGCTTGACTAGGTCAGGGTTTAGCACTTCAGTTCCCCTGCTGGGGGAAAAGGATAAAGCTGTCAGCATACAGTTGTTATTTTTTATTACAATAATGTCTACGCCCTTTAGAATGCGACTAGGGCTTTGATATGCCCACAGAGACTAGGATGTGAATCTTGGATAAATTGCATCTAGATAGAAGTCAATAAGCAGCAAGAAGAACAAGCCAAAAGAAGGATTACAGGAAAATGACAAAATAATATGTTTAGTTAGGGTAGCTAATGTATGATCATTATATGATATGTTGCCACTAGAAACAATTACAACTGGCTCTAAAGTTGGAGTCACTCTGATTTGTGTAGACTCTTCAGAATACCTACTTTTAATGTCACATTGATGAAGATAACTTTTGCTGCTCAAAAAATTTTGCGTATTCTAAGTTATAAGTCCCATTGGATAATAATCCTAAACAGTATTTTTTTGTTCCTTTCGTTGTTCTGTCTCGCTGTAATGGATGTGTGGAAAAGGAGAGTCTTTACCATGTTCATTTAGGTGTTCTGTTTAAAAATATGTGCAGCTTTTCAAATCCTCACTGCTGTCTGATTGGTTTTTTTTCTTTTTTCCCCAAAAGTAATTGTTTGGATCCTGGAATTCATCTCTCTGTTTCCTTATTTTCTTTTTCAAGTGTATGTATGTTTCGTCATATGCATGTGTGTGTTTGCATACAGTTGCTCTTTGATATCCACCCTCCCGCATGATTTCATTTGAAGTATTAAAGAAGCCACCCATAATTTTGTGAGTGACACTGTTAAATTTCAAGTCAACATTCACAATTTTTTTTGTTTGGACACAGCTTTCAAATACACATGCTCCCATTCACAAAAGCTTTGTGATTTATTAGCATAATACTTCTACTTTACAGAGAAGCACAACTATGGCCAGCAAAACAACCATGCTGCTGAAAACGCTGTTGGTTCTCTTGCAATAGCAATGCGAATGCAGGTTAGTGCAACTTGAAACATTGTGAATTCATTACTCTTTCTGTAAGTTGTGGAAATTGCATCTGCAGTTTAGGTTTTAGGTTTTGTTTTGCTCTTTTGAACATCTTACCTGCTTTCCATTTTAATAGCAACTCTCAATCAGTTAGGGTGAGTTATGCCTGTTACATTTAGTTAGAGAAAGGTAAATTAAAAATCAAACATCATAATTCTGATGATTGCAGTAAAGCTTGACAGAAGCACTTGTATCAATAGACTAATGTAACTTAACATGGTAAGACAATGGAGATTAATTAATTATATCTGCACACATTTTTGTGGTGTGATGGATAGAGGGTCTGAAATTTCTTTGTTTTATGTGGAAGCAGCATGACTCAGTCCAGGAATAATTAATATCTTCCATTATTTTTAAGGGGTGAGAAAAGAATAGTAACTCTGCATTTTACCAGCGTAAAATCTCCAAGTGCCTAATTAGACACTTTTCTCTGCCACTTAGCATGTTGATGGTCTTGTTTCTTTTTGAAATTGGACAAACAATAGGACAGTAGTAGTGCAGGGGTTTTTCTTTTCTCTTAAAAGCATTAAATGGAAAGATTTTTAAGTTTGTTTTTTGGTTAGTCTTTGCCATAAAGTTATTTCAACATACTCTTGAGATCATTTGAAATTAGTGTTGAACGTTTGTGATGCAGCTGGTGTGTGCTGCTTTTTTGTTTAAAAACAGAACATGGTAAAAAACACGGAGCGATGGATCCAGTCCCAGCACTACAGGAAGTGGGACCTCTGCTGCTTGAAACTGCAGCCCCTCACCCCAGTGCCCAGGTAATAAGTTATTTTTACATTAAAAAGAAAAAAAAAAAAGAATAGGCAAGTGTTAAATGTGACAAGGAACCTAAAAATGGCCCATACCTACTTATTTTTTAATCTACTTATGTGGACTACATGTTGTGCTTTTTTGTTTTATGCCTCATTGTGACCATGTCCTTCTGTTTCCTATCAATTTTTACTTTTATGATATGCACTGGAGCCAAGCTTTATTTAATGAAGACCTAAAGCTGGAAGATTTCATTGAGGGAGGGACGTGAAGGCTTGTGTAACATCAACAGAAATACAAAATACAAGAAGTTCCTAATCACTAAGCCCTAATGTGGAGGGGTGTTTATGGATCTAGTTAAGGTCGAGTGGTTTCAACGGCATTTGATCTTGCGTTTATTTTCTTCCCTCAGTAGAAGTACTTTCTTCTGCATTAGACTATTAAATTCCTGTGAAAAGCAGGAGCCATAGTTGTTCTTATAGACAGAATCTTTTCAATCAGTTCCTGTTATTCACCTCCCAAGGCTCGTGTCTGAGCCGTGGGGATTTTGCTGACATCTCTGACATTGAGAGCAGCCTGAGCGATTTGCTGTGCTAAAGTGCTTTGCTGTGTGTTGGCTGTGTTGGGTGACGGAGGAAGGAACCAAAGACTTGAAGTGAGGTTCTGCCATGTAGGAAAACTTCAATATTTTTTTTGTGTATATTTGTATGCCTGCTCCTGGGCCATGCAGGGACCTCACGTAGGAAGAAAGGGAGAGAGAGCTGGGACTTCTAAGCCTGGAGAAGAGAAGGCTAAGGAGGATCTTTTCCAAGGTGTATTCAGTGTATATAAAAGGATACAAAGAGGATGAAGCCAGGCTTATTTCAGTGGAGCCCAGTGACAGGGCCAGAGGCAATGGACAGAAACTGAAACACAGGAAGCTCCATCTCAACATCAGGAAACACTTCTTTTATTGTGAGGGTGGCCAAGTGCTGGCACAGGCTGACCATGGATATTGTGGAGTGTCCATCCTTGGAAATATTCAGAAGCCACCTGGACAAGGTCCTGGGCAACTTAATTGGCTCTAGGTGGCCCTGTGTGAGCAGTGGGCTTGGACCAAGTGACCTCCAGAGGTCCTTTCCAACCTCAGCCACTCTGTGATTCTGTCATTCTGAATCCTACTGCTGTGTTTTTGGAAAGCTGTAACAAAATGTTTTCTAAGCGTTTTGATGCAGTTTTCGCTGTCTCTTACAACAGTTTAATGGAAATGGATGCAACTGTAATTTAAAACAGATGCAAAAATAATGAGTTTTCTATCATACTCAGGGGGGCAACGGGAAAGAAATGCTTAAGCCTTTCCTCAGCCAGAATGCAACATTTCTGGAATTAAAGCCTGAAAAATCTACCCTTAAATAATGCAGTTAATATGTAGATTGGAGCATGTGATGTTATGAGTATGATGGTGAAAAAACTCTGAAAAAAGTATTCCCAACTCTCTCTATGGCGTTGTGTGTTTAATACATATATATTTTCATAATTAATATATAATAACATATAATATAACCAGTAATAAGACTTTGATAACTCTGTAGCTTTGTCTTTTTTTCTTCTAAATTTAAAATAACTCATCAGATGGAAAGTATCCTGCAATAAAATGTAATCTTACAGTAATACACCACATTATGTGGAAACAGATGGAGTTTTCTTTGAAAATGAAGCAAAGCTGCTTAAGCACTAAAACTAGAAACATCTGCTTTTTGATTTCTGTGAGACCTGGGTGTTAATTGATGTTTTTCCAAAGATATTTGAAATGCAGTGCAAGATTTTCTTACAAATGTGCACCAAAAGAAAAAGTCCAGCACACAAGCTGAGTAGGTGTAGAGCCTTCCCCCATCTTTTAAATTTTCCTGTATTTTGTAAATGATGATATACCATTGTCAGTGTTGGACTTCTCGCTTAACAGTGCTCATTCATGCAGAAGAACCACTGCTGCAGATTTCCAGCAATACTGAATAATATAACTTATTGGATAATTGGTATTTCCAATATAGTTAATACCTTGTCAAACTAAAAGACCTAGCTACAAATATAGACTTCTAAATGCTAGTTGTAACCAAATCTTTAATTTCCTGTGTTTCAGAAAATACTTTTACTATTAAATCTAGTCCAGTAGACTAGACTTGGAGATTTCAAATGTGTTGTTTAGCCCCAGTAGTAGTTAAGGTATAAATCTTATGTTAATTCATTGTGAAATTATGTCTTTTTTCACTTTATTGTCTGTATCAGTGAGCAATCTGTCATTAAAGGGTTTCTAAGTTGTTAAAAGTCTAGTTGCCTTGAAGGTTCTTGAGGGAATTTCAGATGGGAAAAAATGACAGCAGTGGTTTTACCAACAGAAAGCTGTTAGCATCCATTGCCAATTTTACTTGACATGTGAAAATATTTGTAATTTTATTTATCTAGAAATTTGTTACCTTTTAATCTATTTATAAGTGTACAGCTTGATTAGTTTTGCTTCTTGCAATTTTTTTGCCAACAATAGTACCTACAGAGTGGGAAAAGCTTCATTGTTTCTTCTAGAACTCCGAGGCATTTGTGACCCAAGAGATGAGGGAAATAGAAAGGGCTGAGGTTGCTGTGAGTAGTCTTTATAGTCTGGCCTGATATTCAAAATAATAGCTTCTGTCTTTTAGTAAATAGGCTGGTATATTTTGTAGGAGGAAAAAAAAAAAAGGCAGATTAACTTTCTGTCATGTTAGTCTACATCCTTCTGCCCTTGCTAAATACCTCAATTGCTTCAATAAGAGAATAGTCACCCTACAAATTTTCTGTGCTTTAATCTTTAAGGGACTACGCTGTTATCAACTTACCAATATTTTTCTGGGACTCAAGTTGTTTTTATTTAGAGAGTTGTGAATGAAAACCTTAAAAATTCTTTGTCATGTGATGTTTGTAAGTTCCTTCATCTTGTGTCCTCGATACATTTTTATGGATAGTTGTGTCTGAAGTGATGCATGAGAAAGCCGAAGGTACATCCTTCTATGCAAGAGGATGCACTGAGTATGTCTTTGAAAGAAAACAGATTCCAGGTTAGTAAATGCAATTAAATGGTCTGCAGCCCAACTGTTCTGTGCTGTGCCCCTGTAGTACTGGATTATGTCAGTGTTTGGATGGATGCTTTCTAGGTTTCACATAGCTGTTGCATGGTGTAAACATGGGATATTTGTGAAATTCCTTCAGAATTAGAACTGAATAATGGTCCCAGTTTAGGATATCCTCAAAGAATTGCAAGCAATTAAGTTGGCACAAACTGATAATTTGCTGGTGGATGGAGAGCAGCCGAAGTCCACACATGGAGTTAAGATCAGGCAGTAGTTCTGTGTTCATCTGTGAATACTTGAGGCCTTGCAGTATTGTAATCAACTGAAACTGCAGGAAGGAATTGAACGTGGTTGGGCCTATAGTAATTAATCTCTTGGTAGTTTTTTAACTTGCTCTTGTGGTGATGTAAGCAATTCAAAGCCAAAGGAGACAACTCCTCACATCTTGTGTTCTGGGCCTTGGACTTCACTGCCACGGGATCTTGCAGCTGCTGAACACTTACGTGGACATAAGAGGCAACCAGGTCAAGCTCACAAATGAAAAATCCATGAAGGAGTATTAAATCCAAAGACCCCAGGTGGTCTAGGTCTGGAATTGCAGCTACAACAGTGTCTTCCAGCCTACAGTCACCACTCCTCAGGCAATCTACCATGTGTGCTTGCTCCATGCTTGGTCTCTTGCCTCAGCTGCCACTCACAGCCCTTGCTGGAAATAGTTTATAAGTTCACTGCACTTCCGGCCTGAGCCCTGTGCATTAAACTCGTGCTATGTGGCCATTTTCAATTTAACTGTCTTTATAAGTGCATGAGTTGATCTTCAAATGCCTTGTTTCCTTTGGTGCCCTCATGGGGGAGTAGCGAGGCTCAGCTCACTTGGTGGAACCCTCTGATGAAAGGCACCACATGCACAAGCATCGGGCTTAGCTAATGTGTTTGTGTGACTGTTGGCCAAGGAATGTATGTGCATTTCAGTAAAGCGTATGTGCTGAAATATACAGGGAGGGAGGAGAAGAAAAACAAAACCAGAAACATCCATTCCAGTGGGACGTGCTTGAGCATCCAGCAGACACATCTCTAGCTTGATATGAAAGCATTACGTAATATTTGGAATCTGATTAAACGAGAGAACTCTGAAATTCTAACAATTAACAAACACTGCATGATATTTTCAATGTTATATTAGGTGATAGCTAATATTTAGGTTTGGTTAATAAAATGTGAGAGAGGACTGAAAAACTGATTACAATAACCCCATTGTTGGAGTATTTGCTGTTGTTTTGTGCTCTGTCGTCGACCACCTAAGCTGAGAGAAATCTCCTGGCTCCTATTTGTTTTCTTTTCCAGTGATATTGAGATTTCCCGAGCACAGAGTCCAAAAGCTGTTGATGTACTTGCCAAGGAGATAGGATTGCTTACAGATGAAATTGAGATCTATGGCCAAACCAAAGCCAAAGTACGTTTGTCCCTGCTGGAAAGGTTAAAGGATCAACCAGATGGAAAATATGTTCTAGTTGCTGGGTAAGAATGCACAGTAATGTCATTAGTATCCACTCTTTCCACTCATAATAATATGAACATGTGGCTTATATCTTTTCAATACACTGCACAAATAAGAGCCCTGAATGTTTTTGGCTGTATGTCGCTCTCTTCTGAAAGTGAGCAGTTTCTGAAATTTTTTGAAGTAACACAACTTTTCTTTAAAACCGTTATTATTGAAGCAAAGTATATTTTATAAAAGGTAGTTTGTTTTAGGCTTTTTAAATGTGATCTGTTGATATGTGGGGTTTTTCTTACTGTTTTATCAGAATTCTAAATGTTTAACTACAATATTTAAGTCTCTGTGTATTGTGGCTGTTTATAAACAAACTTTAACAGAAGCTACAAGCTAATCTGTTGATATTAACAAGAAATTCTCTTTTTTTATTGAAGAAGAGATTACAAAGTTTAAAAAGCCATGTTTTTTCTCTGAAATGTAGACATGTCTCCAGGCAGGCTTATCCTGCTCTCTGTTCCCACGATTATAGCAAATGCTTTGCTCAGCAGGAATTATGCACTTCTCTTCGGAAGAGCTACAGGTTTTTTCTGCATTCACTGACACAACATTTTTTCACTCACCTGGTTTGCTAAGTGGATCATCTTATTGTGAACAAACATGTGAGGGGTTTCATTAATACCTAAATTGGAATGTATTCTTTATATTCTAAATTAATTTCATTGCTTCCTTATAAGTAAAGCAAATCAGGTTTAAAATATAGCTTTAGGCTGATCCAGAAGAAGACTGTTCTCAGCTGCCTTGACCTACCAGTTCCTCAGTTGGGGTAGTGTTTTGCAGACTTCTTGCTTTACTACCTTCCTGTGGGGACAACCTGGATTTCTGGCACTGAGATGACACTGTTGTAGACTGAGAAACCTGATGTTACGAAGCTGAGGCAGGCAAGTTATGAAGCCATCTTCAGTGCTGTGTGATAGAACTGCAATCTATGAAGATGTCCTGGAGGACATTGGAACAGTTGTTTAAGAGAAGAAAACAATAGCTGGTTGAGCTTCATTTCCTTTGGTAGAGTTTTATTTTGTATTTTGCTGCTTTGGAGAAAGAAAAGCAGATTCAGTGTGTGGCTGAGCTTGAAGAAAGTTGCTACCATGTGATTTCAGGCTCGCATTGTCAACTGCATCAGTTGGGTGCTGTGCTGCAGGTTGTGCCAAGCTTCTCTAGCAGCAAAGTCTCACAGAAGCAGAGGTTATGTGAAAATATCTGGAGGTGGGAGACAACATGATGCAAAGCCCCACTCAGGTGGTTTTTAGTTGTCTAAGGTTGTGTGGACCAGTGCTTATGTTTCTTCACCCCACTTTGGCTCCCAGTCTTCTTCAAGGAAGGTATCTCAAGCACTTTTCTGAATGCTGTTTTGTTGGCACACAGAAGTATATATACATGTGGATGAAATAGGGAAGTTTTGACTAACAAGATGAAAAGCTGGCAACAAACAGGAAATTGTATCTTCTTAAGTTTGTATAACATGTCTAAAGACTGAACTGTGTTTCATAAACAAATGGCTGGATTTGGTACCTACACAGATTGATTATGCAATATGTTGCTATCTGTAACTTCTCTGAAGTCATTCCATCTGAGGGGTGAGTACAAAAGCACATCTGCTGCAGTAGGAGCATCTGGGCAAGGTGGCTGCAATAGTGGGAACATTCTCTTCTGAGAGAGTTCAAAGTTTTACTTTGAAATATTGTACAAATAAAGTATAGATAGAATTTGTGTTTATGTGGTCACATTTGCTGAACTGACTGTAGCAGACAATGATTTTAAGAAAAGTGGGGAACTGCATCTGGTAGGGAAACATTCAGTACAATGAAAACTGGAGACCGCTCAAGTGTGGAAATCGGGGAGTAAAATAATACCATCAGTTGCTTTCTTCATCTTCTTCCTGCCAAGGCACGGCCAACCAAAACCTACGGTTTGGATAATTATATTTGTTCACAGTAACCAAAGACATTTAGAAATTCTTTTAGAATACAGTATAGGTCTTCGGAATAAGTTTCCAGTGCTTCAGAGGAAGCATTTAAGATATATGCTTATACCGCAGGGTATTTGGCATGATAGAAATATTTTTTATGTATGATGTGGGCTTTTCATATGTGAAGGGAGTGAAAAGTGTGTGTGTGCATTCAACAAGCTGCAAAATCTCCAACCTTCACCCATGATACAGTCAGTGACATTTGTGCCTGTTTAAATGTTTCATGATGACTAGGAATTATAAATATTTGCTACAAATGCTCTTCTAGTTTATTCCTGATGTGCTAGAGCCCAAACTTCTTGTTCTGGATAGTGAAATGCAACCAAATCTACCTTTCTATGCTTAAGGATAGCTGTATTTATGACATTTGAAAAAGTTGCTACTATCTGGAAAACCTTTTTTGTACTTTCTGAATGCATACAAGTATGACTAAATGGCTTATTCAAAAATACTGTGTATGCTGAAAAAATTGCAGTTTATATAAGAGATCCTGTCACCCAAAAATAGGATGAAGACTTAATTTCTTCATAACATTTCCATTTTCCTCTGTGTGGAAAGCATTCTTTTCACTTTTTCTCGTTCTCACTTGTTTGGGTTTTTTTTGTGTGTGTGTGTGACTTTTTATTATAGGTCTCATGTTAAAACACCTTGGGGTCAGAGCCACGAATTATCATATCGCTCTTGGGTGGCAACTGCCTGTCTACAGGCTTTTAGTGTGCTAAAAAAATAATATGTTGCAGGATATTTTAACTTGAACTGCCTCCCATTCACTGCAAGCTGAGAGCATGCAAGTGAATGAAGCTTGTGCATGACCTAGTAGGTAAGTTTAGTGCCCAGGGTAACTTAATCATGCATTCAAGCATGTAGATAGCATATTCGTAAACAGAGTATGAAACTGTATCTAAAATTTGTTAGGATCTGTGTGTGTGTTCCAGCATTTTGTTTTTAAATGCTCCAGTGCTGTGGCTTTTACCAGTTAATTTTGGAAATGTGTTGACTTCAGAAATGCAAGCTGAGAAATAACATAATGTGAAAAAATATTAAATATAATGCTGCTTTTAGAAGAATTGTGTTGGATTTTGAATGCTGGCAAATTCAAAATCAGAACTTTTCACCTAACATGAATAGATTGTTTTGTGACAAAGTACCTTTAGGCAAGATAAAAATAGAGAGAAAAAAATAAAAACTTAATGCTTGTACAAGTTGTATGATGGTAAATATCTTAGAGACAGAATTTTCAGATATGGAATTGTGTTTTACTTCTAATGAGTGCATATTGGATTGCATTTCTCTTCACTGTATTTCTTGGGTCACAAGGTGCTTGAAAGAAAACAAAAATGGTCATCATAGCAAAACAAACAAAAACAAAAACAAACAAACAAACAAACAACAAAAACCAAACCAAACAATAAGCAGGGAAAATACCACTGTCTTGATGCACTGAAACATCTAACAGTCCAAAGCAAAGTCATGGCTGAGACAGTTTGTCATGTGTTCATCATGTCAGTGCACAGCTTCTGATGGGGATTGTCTTGGATAAGTCTCTGGCTTTTGAGAGTTTGCAGTTATGGTTTCCTCAGTCTATTCCTGGCATTCAGAGAACAAGTCTGATGAGGAGCGGCTGGGGGAGCTGGAGCTGTTCAACCTGGAGAAGAGGAGGCTGAGGGGAGACCTTATTGCTGTCTACAACTACATGAAAGGAGATTGTAGCATGGAGGGTGTCGGTCTCTCCTCCCAAGTAGCAAGTGACAGGACAAGAGGAAATGGCCTCAAGTTGCACCAGGGAAGGTTCAGATTGGATATTAGGAAAAATATCTGCACCGAAAGGGTTGTCAGTCATTGGAACACGCTGCCCAGGGAAGTGGTGGAGTCACTATCCCTGGACGTGTTTAAAAGGTGCATAGATGAGGTTCTTAGGGACACTAAACATGCCAGTGTTGGGTTAATGGTTGGACTCGATGGTCCTGAGAGTCTCTTCCAACTGAAATGATTCTTTGATTTTAGCTTCACAGCAATCACTGTGCTTTGGTATCTGGAAGCTCCAGTCCCATTTTGAGGATGCCATTGCAATGTAGTCATAATCTCACCTCAATGAAGTGACAGGAGTCACCACACTTCCATGCTCAGAAATACATTTCTGATAGTTGTAATCTTGGGTGGGAGATGTATGTAGGTGAAGCTGCCATGTGCAGGGACTTGATTGCCCATGCCTTCCATAGCTTGGCTTTGCAGGATTCCCTGTGGATCACAGGAACGGTGAACTCATGAAAATCTTTGAAATTGCTGATACTGATGAGTTGAAGATAGGAACTTTGAAAGAGGAGAATTGTCACATATCCAGTAAAGTTCTTGCTGGAGTCACGACGGCGGGGGTAGCTGTGAGGAGGTTACAGCTGGTGCAGTGTATCATCTCACTGGTTGTTTATTTTCTCTTTGGGAGACCTCATGTAGCTTTCCCACAGAAACAGCTTGGCTGTAAGCTAACGTGATGTACAACAGACAAACAAAAAGTCTGCATATTCTTATCTTTGTTTTGATATACATAAAGAGGGAAAGCTTTCCAATGTTATGGAAAACTTACTTTGCCAGGGAGCTGGTGACTGCTTGGTAGGTGGCAAAGTAAGAAGTTTTAAAGAGGAAAATTATTGTGGGCTTTCTGTGTTTAGATTGAAAACATATTAAAGACATTTCAAGAATAATGCAAATGGGTTTAAAAGTCTCTTGGAGTTCATTACTGTATTTTAAATGAGTTGTTTTGTTTTTTGTTGGTTTTTTTTTTCCTAGATTTGCATAAGGTCAAAACACAGTATTGCACAGTTGAGCTAAAGTTAGCCATTGGCAGTTGTAACTTTATACTCATGTGAGCAAGTGACCTAAGTTGCAAGAGTGTAGGCTCAGTAGTGCAGCTAACAAAAATGTCTCAATGTCCACAAAATAACTGAAGTGGATGGATTATTGTATTTATAAAAACTGATCAAAGTAGGCCAGGTACAAAAGGGAAGATATTTTAAATAAGTTTTCTAAGGAAATAATTTTAATAGAAATTTCTTTTAATTTCAGGTGCTTTTTTAGTATTTTTTTTAAATGATATTTAAAACTGAGGTTTTGGTAACTATTGGAACTGTTAAATAACTATTTAGTTCTTAAGGTTTATCCTGTAGTCTCTGGGCTGCTGCTGAGCCTCTGAGTACCAAAGGTGTCCTGCCCAGGTGTCTCATGTAAGATGAGAAGTCAATCTTGCTCCACTGAATAGTGTGGTTTGCAGAGTCCTCACATTTTGTTTATTCTGTTAGGTGGAAAGAGACTGAAAAGTCAGGTTTCTGGTTTTGACTTCTCAGAGTTTTGTGTCTATTCCTACCTACTGCAGTGGATGAGTTTTCTTGGAAGAGTGTCACGCAAGTGCTGTGTAGACCATTTATAGAAGTCCAGTTGCTGGTTTTCTTCCTCCATCACAGCCACCTTTAGACATTTTGAGCCTTTAGATATTCATCTGAGCAGCTCTAGTCCCGGAAAACTAAGGAGCACAGAGCTTCGCAGAAGGGAAAAAACAGATTAAAGTGAACAAACCCATCTGAGGAACACGCTGAAAGTGTAGGCTGTTAAGGCCAAGCAGATTTGATGGAGTACAGCTGCTGTCTGCAATGACATGTCCACTTACTGCTGCTAAGCTTTGTGTGCTTGCATGAGTACATTGGTGAAAATAAGCTTGCTCTAGTTCATTTTTACCCCCACTTTGGTGGTGGCTGGTTCTCCCAAAGTGCCCCATTTTCAGCAGGGACGTGGCTGGTGCAGTGTCAATGTACTAGAAGTTCAGCAGAGGCAAGATCTGTTCCTCCCAGTTTGATGGATGTGCAATGGTGTGTTTCTGTTTTGGTTCCCTGGAAAAAAAGTTATTTCTCATAGAAAATTCCCAGTGCTTTCTGGCTCATTTTACAATAATTTTAGAATAGGCCAGCTGGGTTACCTGAGCATTTTAGTAATGTGGCGCTTGATTGTGTGTATCTTGTGCAACAAGTAGATACTATTCTTCATGCAACGACCAACATGCCTTCTGGTTATGGATTTGTCAATTCTAATTTGCTTTCCTTGACTGAACAGTGGGATGCATCTTTGATTTTGCTTGTTTCATAGGAGCTGTAGGGAGTCCTTTTGCTGCTGTGCATGCCAGGCCAGCCTTCTGCTGTGTTTTGAACTGAACTTGACTAAATAACCTAGGGAAGGTACCTCTGAATTCTCTTGAATGTGAACTTCATGTGTCTGGTATTCAAAAATAGAGGTCACCACCAACAGGACGCACTGCAAATACAAGTTGCTCTGTTAGCAGTGCAGCCATTGTGTGCACTGTTTTTGGGGGTGGGTTTTGAGAAGTCCTTTACTAGTAACTTCTTGTAAATAGGTAGAAGTGTCTTTTTCGTAGCAGTATGATTTGCTTTTTGGTAGTTTTGTAGTTTTTGTTAATTTTTAAATAACTAGTGACTTAAAGAGTTATCTTAATAGGTCTTTAAATGAGTGCAGTAATGCCTCAAGATTACTCATACATTCTTTAAATCTGACTTTAATGCACAGGAATAAGAGGATTAAGTAAATGAGATTAGGGCAGTTCACAAAAGTGAATGAGACAGTAGGAGAACAAGGAGAAATGATGCTAATAATGATCTGAATGGGTTTTGGGCAACCAGTGTTAGAAAAGTAGTCAGGAGGGTGAAAGTGAGTTAACCTGGCTGTGGTGCTCTGCAGGAAGCATCTTTGAACAAAAACAGGGATCCTGGGACAAGATGGAGATGGCAGAAATAGTGGGAAAAACAGAAGCTATCATTGCAGGAACAGTAAAACTGGGAGGGCTTGAAGTTGCGACAATGTAGAGATTTAAAAGTACCTGTTCTCCTAGGAGCTGCATACATGAAAGTAGCATTCTGTGCTCCTGGAGTAGATCAGGAGGAAATAAGAAGGTATAGTGTGGATAAAAAGGATGACACAGACCAAAACTGCTTTTGAGAGTAGATAAAATGGATTCTTCTCAGGATATGCTCCAAATCTCCCACCTTCTGTTTGCTCTACACAAATAATTTGCTAAAATCTGCGAATTTCATGTTAAGTCAAGGGAGTGCGGTTCTAGGAAGGCAAGATGACAAAGTAGTCTGAATAGTAAGTTACGGATGATGCTTTGGGATCTAATGGTTGGCAATCATGATGTTATAAACATGTGAAAAAGTGACTAAAAACAAATCTCCAAATTAAGTAACCCAAGTACTACATGTTCATATAAGAGTAGTGCAAAGCTATCAGCAGATAAAATACTATGTCTGAAGAGTCTCAGTTCAGGGAATCTCTTATAGATGTACTAAATCCTGTTGATTTCACTGGAACTTGAATTAAAACATTAATTTTCTGAATAGGAAAATTATTTCCTAGAACAGTATAGAAGTTGTTAATTTGGCTTGCCTTCTATTGGCCAAATTTTTCCAGACATATCTAACAAAGGCTTCTTTTTTAACAGAAAGCTCATGATCAGATGTTGATATAAAACATAGATTTGTGACAAGTTAATATTTTCATGTGTTTACGTTTTGTGGAACAAAGAAGAGCCTCTGCCAATCTGTGAACTAACTGAAATAAACTGAATCTTAAAGGCAAGGAGGTAACGCAGGTGTCTGCTTGCATTTGACAATTTTATGGATATTTTTACACCATTTAAATGATCTGAAGATAGTGATATGTTGGAAAAAATACTAGCTGGGAAAGGAAGTGTTCCTAATTAGAGCTAGATGGCTTAGGTCAGGTTTTGAAGAAATTATAGGATAAGTGTTCCTTTCTGACTAGGATGCATGTGCATGTTTGTATTTCCTTGGGAATGAACATCAGTTCTTAATGTCAGCTTCACTAAGGCACCTGCTTCTCTGCAAGTACTGAAGACAGCAAAGATATAAATGGTTACACTTTGCCAAAAAGTAGTATTTGTTTTAGAGTGGTGTGAGTAGCAGAAGGACTAGGGCTTTCTTCTTTTGCCAGTCAGAAGGAGAAATGCAGTGCCTCAACTGAATCATTTGAACGCATTTTGGAGACGTGAGCTGTGTTCATACTTTTAAGGAAGGAAAAAAAAAAAGAAGAAGGAAAAAGCCCCCAACACCCCCCACTTCTAACATGGATCATAAACAAATGTGCTGGCCTTGAAAGTAGAGAAGACATCACTTAAACTGAGGTGTCTCTCATTCACAGAAGGCTGATGGAAGTTTTCTACTTGCAAAGTCAGCTGTCTTTGTCCATTCATTAAAGGGACAAGGATAGAGTCTTTGAGTGGAGGTTAGACTCTCTAATTCAAGATTGGATGAGTGTCTTTGTAAAATTCTGTCCTGATTCAATGATGGTCTAGATGTGGGATTTGTACCATGAGGTTTTTGAGCTTTTGTATGGGAGGTCGGATAGTAATTGTCCCTCATCACCTTTAAATCTGCAAAAACATCATGAAACACAAACATAACATATATAATGTTCTGTTGAATATAGTGACTTTTATGTCCTGTTTTCTTTAAAAAGCAGTTGATCTGTCATTGTTGAGGATTATGATGACATGGAAGCTGGAGAGGTATAGATGAGCTCTACAAACAAAAGTGTTGGTTATTTAATTTAAAATGTTCTATTATTTAATTCGAAGTCTGAGCAGTGGGAGCAAAACATCTCATGCATTACTACAGAGTATCTTGATGGATGGTTTCTTAATGAAACTAGTGAGACTTTTGTGCTGTAATAAAAATATCCAAATTCAATATATTCTTTTTAGAACTTTTGCCAAAATAATCTTATCTTTTGCTGCTATCATAGTAAATTGCTTAAATAGAAGACACATGTGTATTAGCATTCCAGCTTGAGCTAGAGGCTAACATTGTAGCAGTATTTTTGTGGAGATAAAGTAATCTTATTGAAATTTGCTGTACAAATATTCTTCACTGAAATAAAAAACTATAAGTTCTGATATCCATAGCCAGGCTGACATCAGCAAAGAATTTGATTTATCTTTTTTCTTGTTTTGCTAGAATAACCCCTACACCCCTAGGAGAGGGGAAAAGCACAGTCACAATTGGTCTTGTTCAGGCGCTTACTGCACACCTTAACATTAATTCCTTTGCTTGTCTGAGACAACCTTCCCAAGGACCTACTTTTGGAGTTAAAGGTACATAATATTTATACATTCTATGACTTCTTTAAAATTAAAAGGAAATACCATTTTTTGTTAGTTTTTTTCTTATTTAATTCCTTAGTTACTTCAATAACTCTGTGAATTGTCTGAATGGTAGCATATTAGATTTTTTATGAGTATATAACTAATAGATAAAGGTTTCTTGCACACATCTTCCCATGCAAGGTTCATATCTACATTCATGTACTTGTATCGATAATGCAGATAAAGCCCAAATATGATGAAAGGCATGGGGATGTGTTAGCCAGGAGGAGTTTTCTGCAAGTACACACCCCTTCCAGCCCCTCCTCTGCTTGGAGACTCTCTAAAGATGTCTCTAAATTTTACTGTTTAATTCTTGCTTGAAAAAGAGTCCTAAATTCCCTCGTATCGATTGGAAATATCTAAGCTAAGGAAGTTGGCAGTTGTGCATATGGTTCAGCTGTGTCTGCACCTCACCCTTGCTGTGTCTGAACCTCTTTCTGTTCTTCTGAGTTATCATCCCTACTCGTGCGCTGCTACCTTTTTGCCTAGAAACCCTTTAAGAGCCTGCGGGCCAGGTAAGAGCCAGCCAGAGTTCAAGCCTGTCTTCAACGCTGATAGGAAGTAATGCAATCTTTTTTTTGCCATTTCTCAGCTGAGATTGGTGCCTAACTGGGCAGGCACTCCCCATCTGCTCTACTTTGCTTTGCTGAAGTTTAAGTTAACAAGTTTGATTTCAGCTGGAAGGCTCCTGGTGCTTGGTGCTTCTCAGCCAAGACTGGTGCATGTGAGTGCTTTAATCCTTCCACTCAACTTGTGTGTAGGCTACAGTGAACTTCTTTGCCTGTAACCTAAGGAGCAATTGGGATGGAGCGCTCTGGCCAGGGTGTGAAGGTTTTGTTCAGAAGCAACGCTTGCTCATGACCGCTACATCTTGCCACTCAATAGCTGCATGTGCATGACTGCGTCCTAAATCCCGGCAGGAGCAGAGGGTAGCCCTTGTGTAGCCTAAGTCTGGGCCACCCATCATGTGTAGGTTTTCTTTTCAGATCAAGAATTCCCATTTTACTGCCTGCTGAAAAAAGCCAGCAAAGTTTAAGGAAATCCCATTTCTTTGGGTACATCATTGATCCCGTAATAGAATTCAAAGCTCTTGAGAAATGTGTAATCAACGGTGTGTGTTTCGCTTTGTGTATTTAAGGGTGGCTGTTTTTTTCCAAAGCTGGTGTGAGTCTGATGTGACCATATGCTTTCCTGTGCAGGTGGAGCAGCTGGTGGTGGATACGCTCAAGTGATTCCCATGGAGGAGGTGAGACAGTGGGGGTGGCAGCAAGTCCCTGTACCTGCAGGAGGGGTGGGAAGGCTGAGGTGGCCGCTGCAGCACTTGGTCAGTGGCAATGGTCTACTTGGAGAATTTGAGAGGTCCTTGCCATCTCCACATGCTTTTCGTGTGACAGGGAGGGGCTGTGGAGTGGGGGTGCAAAAACATTGCACAGATACTGTACATGTTTGTAACATCTTGGCTATCCTTCAAACGCTTCCTGAGAAGAGGGCCGCTATCTACACCTAACATACAACACAAAGAGTTGGCTACTGCTATTTTTTTCATTTCATATCATATCCCCATCTATTGTGAAAGAGAATGAGAAAGCATTACTTTTCTGGTGAAGTAGAAAAAGGCAGAGAGGCCCAGGGCAGGTGGGTTGGGGAAATAAATTTTTCAAATGTGGATTTAATATTTCTTTTTAGTAGAAGTCACTGAGTGCAGCAAAATGGACTTGTTCTTACCCAGGCTGATCCTCCTGTGGTAGTGTGAGACATGCCCAGAATACTGCGGAGGGGTGAATACCATAACTTTTGCTGGATAAGTAAAAGGAAGTTGGTTTGGCTCAACAACAGTAGTGAAACAGAGAAGCCTCCTGAGAAAAATAGTTTTTCACCGGTGCAGGCTGTTGGGGAGCTGCAGGGGCTGGACCTCCCCATGGGGGTGGCTAGGCAGGGCCTGGCAGCCAGTGCCTGCACAAGCCCCAGCCAGAAGCAGCAACTGGGGGCACTGGGACAGCCCCAGCCTGGGCATTGGGCACCTCTCTGGGGATGGGCTGAGGCCAGGCAATTGTTTCCTTACTCCTAAATTAATCTGCAGCTTTCCTCTACCCATAAGTAAATGGAATTCTGTGTCTGGTGTCATGCCTAGCTCTCTTTTAGGGCTTCTGAAAATCACATGTCAGCTTTGGAAGGAGCGGGCTGGGTGTGTGCTTTCAAAATGCTCTCACTGTAAAAACTGTGATATTCTGACTGAAGCGTGCACCCTTGCCGGGCATAACATTCACGATGTAAAGCTACGTGATCCATGCATTTATCGACAGGACACCTGTCGAAAGGACGGAGGTGAAACCTAGACCATGTGTAGTGTTTTTTGTCAGTTGGCTGCAGTCATCCACCCTGGGTGCCTTCCTTAGCCCTCCCTTCCTCGTTCTCAGCAGGATTAGCCATGTGCTGAGGAGCTTCACCACCCGTAGCTGTCAGCAGGGGTTTGTGTTGCTTTCCAGAGCGTAAAGCACAAGCAGATTCTCTGGGCAATGGGACATGTAAGGATAGTATGGCTAAGTCTATGCACACATTCACAGCACTTGATGATTTCACCCCAAAAGAGTCGAATTTAGAGCTCAACAAAACCATGGCTCGAACTGGTGAACTACCACCTTGAAAGCACACAGCTGATCTAAACACAGCCCTGATGTAGTGCTTAGTTACAGTTTTGATCCTGTTGCACGAGAGTGTGAGCACAGCCAAGGTGCCCCTCTGCAGCCAGCTCTGCAGCTCAGTTCAACCTGACCTTCTGCCTCCTTCTGTCACAGGTACATAAAAAAACAGAGTGGCTACATAACACAAGTCCTCATCTAGTCTAATCTAAGCTTCTGATTTCAGGTTTTTCCACAAAACTTTGTTGGGCAAACTTTGTATCAGTAATGTTTGAGCCTGATTATCTCGGGGCTGTTCTCCTGTGGCCAGCAGAAAGTTCAGCCCCAGAGCCAGCACGTGAGGTGTGCTCTGGGGGGGTTCCACAGAAATCTACACCTCGGCCCCAGGTTGTTAATTAATACTGACAGTAAGCTGGTTTAGTATTAATGATGTGGAATCATAGCCCTGGGCTCTTCATTTTTGAATCATTTAGCAAAGAATGAAGATGTTCATGGCTTTGTTTGGCTAAACTAAGGGTAGTTTCCCACATACTCAGGTGAAAACAAGTCCTTCATGTAGCTCAGTGTATTTTCAGCCTAATAATATTTCATCTATACTGACAAGTGACTAATCAGAGCAGCAGCCTCAAGGAGATAGCAACAATTGTTGCTGCTAATCTGCCTGAGATTAATAAATTGAGTTCAATGGTTTCTTATAAAAAGATTTTGTTGGTTTCACCTTCTAGTTCAATCTTCATTTAACTGGAGATATTCATGCTATAACTGCTGCAAATAATTTGCTGGCTGCTGCTATTGATGCTAGGATCTTGCATGAGAACACTCAATCTGATAAGGTGAGAATTATTTTCTGATATCCACGTGACATTTTTTCTTTTCAGATTTTCAATAAACTGCATTTCAAAGCAAAATAAGTTGATTATATTTTTATATTTTCACTGTGTGAACAGGAGCTATTTCTGAAGCCATTCTAGGTTCTGTTGAGAAATAATTTTGCTTATAGAATATATTTTTCTAGCAGATAACTATCATAAAGTAGTCTTTAAGCTAAAGATCTTCTGCCCAGAACGTTGTCAATTATTTCAGACTGTACCAGATAGTTTGACAAAGTATGTTTTCTCTATATATATATTTTTTAGTAATTTGTGTACTCTTTTTAAAGTTAAAAATTACACTTCTGATGCATAGTTGGATATGATGTACCTTAAGAAGAAGAGGAGGTTGTGGGGAAAAATAAACTAGATCCTCTTCCCTCCACTGAATCTGTTGTGATCTTAACATGAATGCTAACTTCAGACTTTAAGGGGAAGGGAGAACGTAAAGGAAGGAGCCTCCTTTTTTTGGCTACAGTGTTAAAACTGAGCCAGGTTGTCATATCTCTTTTACTTGGTCCAACACAAATATGCATTTAAGCCAGTTTGCAAGTGATAGTTATAGTTTGAATAATCTGAACCTTGGTTAAAGTCTAAAGGGTTCCCAATTTCAAAAATAATAGTTTTGTGTGTGTGTGTGTAAAACATAGAAACAAGGTAATTTTGGTAATTGGATTTAGACTGTTAGACAGTGCTCAAAAGCCTACCACCTTCTCAGAACTGTTTTTAAGTTGCTAACCAGAAGTCCACTTATGTGGTTGGGAAATTCTTACTGAAATTAGACTGAATAATGCAAAAACATTACCTTTTTATGTAACTACTTCCTGGTTGTAACTTTTTCTTTCGTTAACTTCTCATGTGTTTTTTCTAGGCTTTGTATAGCAGACTGGTTCCAGTAGTTAATGGCGTGAGAGTATTTTCTGCTATTCAACTTGCCCGTCTGAGAGTAAGTTGTTAATGTAGCCTCTCCTCAATTACGGTATCTCTTCATAAACACACTCTCTTCTGCAACTTCTTTAAAGTTATTTGATGTATGAGACTGAGATTGTATAAAACTCCCTTGTGAATTTATCGAGTCCAGACTTTTTTCTGAAAGCATCGTCCTTGAAGTAATAGTATCTGGGTCTGATATTATTTTCATAACTAACATTTTTGCTATTCTTTTATCCTGAAATAAACCAATAATATTTTTAAATGCTATGTCTTTCCTGATGAAATATTAAAACTAGTTTTTTTTAAATACTTTTCCTATTATGGTAAAGTTGCTTTTGAAATCTCATATTCCTTGGTTTTGCAATATTTTCTGGTTTTGAAAGTTTATTATAGCATATACTTCTGGGGTTTTACTGATGCCAATTTGACAATCTTCTTCCTTTGAGGAGCAGAAGTACATTTGTGTGCATAGTATATTTTTGCATCCCATCTTGCTTCCTGAATGCTTCTAGAAGATCTTCCTGTGTAATTCATGTATGAATAACATCTCTGGATTTGAGGCTGCCATTCTGATAAATAACTAGAGAGCAACACAGCCCACTAGCATAGGGGAAGGAGAATATGAACCCCTTGAATATGACCCTTAAGGAGAGCTTCAGTCTTCTGTGTCCAGTTGCATGTGTGTTGTTGGCTTTTGAGTCCCGACTGGTGGTGTTTCAGAGTCACTGGATGGGAATGGATAGCTGCCAGGTACACACTTGGAATTGGAGAGTGGAAAGCAGGATAGAGGTAACACCAGCTTCTGTTTTGGAAAAAAAACAAACTAGTTTCTCATAGTATTTTATGCTTTTGTGCTGCTCATTTGAATGGCAGTAAGCTAAAATGTGGGTGATGCCTGCTTGACTCTGTGGCAAAGTAGATCTCACAGAATCTTCCATGAGACTTTTGGAGTATTTTCATTTTGTCTTTGTTTAGATTGTGTGTAGGGGAAGAGGTAGGGAAGGAGGCGGAATGTTCTTGGCTTTGTAACATTCAAATACTGGCTTCAGATTTTCCAATATAACTGAATTATTTTGCTGTGAATTATTTTTAGTATAATGATTCCTTATACCTAAAAGAAAAATCAAATGTAAAAAAAATATCTTTATGGGATGACATTACAGGTTTTTGTTTGTTTTGGTTTGTTGTGTTTTTTTTTTTTTTTTTCAAAAGAGGATTATTAAGATTTAAATTCCTCCCTTACATGTGTGGTTTGGACTTATAATTACAGAAGGTCCCATGCAATTTTTTTTTATTTACAAGTTCCTCATCTAACATCAGGACCTACCTTTCTCATTCCCCTGCTCCTTAACTTTTTTGCTTTTTTTTCACAGTAATTATTAGCCTAATACCTCCTTACCTTACCTCCTCTCTTTCACTGCTTCTGTCCTAGTCTTTGTCTCCTTTTCCATGTCAGCTCTGTGTCTTACTTCCTCCTGTCTGCATCCAGATCAGTCAGCTTTTTTCTTGCTGCTTAGATCCAGGATAGATGTTGTTGAGACCCTGGGAGGGCTGGGCTGCTTCCTTTGCAGTCCCAGTGCCCAGCCCTCCTTGCAGCAGTTGAAAGTTATAAAAATGACTGAAAACTTTGCTTTCAACTCTCTGTGGAAAAGTACTCTGAAAAAATGTATCTGGGCAATTGCCTCATATGTCAAGCAGGAGGGATGAGCACTGAACTCAGACCGCCATTCCCCAGTAGAGATGCTGGTGGATTATTGCTCCTTTCTCAATCTGCCTATTTTCATAGAATTTATAAGAAACTGTCATCTCCTAACTATGTCAAACTGGATTAAAATTGGCCAACAGATTAGAAAAATATAAACGTAGGACTGGCTGTTGAGGACATAAGCCTTTCTTTGTTAAAACTGGGGTGAAAAATCTTAGGGTACCAAGTGTCAAAACCTGCAAAGTGTTCTCAACAGCTTTTTTCCCTTAGTGCAGTGGAAAATGCCCTAGGTTTGGTGTTGCTGAAATAGTGAAACTGTAAAAGCCAAGAGGTATTGGCTTATTCGTTAGAAGTGACTGAGTTTATGGATGATGATGGGCTCTTAAAGAAGAATTTTTTATTTCATTCAAAGTTGATTCACACAATACAATGCATGGGTCTTTCAAAGATTTCCACTAACTAGAGCAAGCAATTAATTGTCTTTTTATTAGTAATGGATATAGTTGAACTTCCTCTGTGGTTTTTACATTAAGAGTTTCCTCTGTGTAAGAAAGAGATTATTCATTTAATGGTCTATGAGCATTTCTCCTTTTTCGTTTCATTTCTCCATCTGCATTTGCCCTCATTTTAGTTACAGGTGTTTGCCTATGTGCTGTTTTTTTTTTTTTAAGTAGTTTTGATCCTGAGATGCTTCTTTCTAAAATGCTTGCTGAAACCGAGGGTGATAAACCAGAGCAGCTATACCTTTTGAAGCCAAACACACTTCATAGTGTATCTTTAACTTGTTTTTGCATAGAGGCTGGGAATAAACAAGACTGATCCTGGGACTTTAACAGAAGAGGAGATCAGCAAATTTGTGCGCCTTGATATTGACCCATCTACCATAACATGGCAAAGAGGTACGTAGTCAGAAAACCTCACTACAGCTTGGATTTAATGATAATTTATTTCCTAATTTGCGTCATTTTATCTGAATCAGACCTGTTTCTGCTCTCTGACTCTGAAAACAAGTGGGAAATGGGGGTGCATAACAAATTTGGGTGCAGTATGTTGCTCTAAACTTGGTTAAATATCTGCAGTAACTCAAGAGACTTCGCTAATATTCTGAAGGATAGGTTGCTCTCACAGTTTAAGTACATCCCTTGTGTCTCTCACCTCAGATGATGCATCTTAAAACATGTGAAAGTGGCTTTTCTGTGCATTTTAGAAATCTTATCCATTCTTTTCTTAACTGTGTCTAGTATGGTTTTAGATTATTTGTACTTACTCTACTTGATTTAGGTCCCTCATCCTCCCCAGATCAGCAACCTCAGGGATTATACGGGTTTTTTAACTGTCTTGAGTTGTTTGCTTTGTCAGGAAGAACTGATGAAAGATGTGGTACGGTTTCAACTATGTATGCCAAGCAAACCAATATCCAATCTCACACGCTTAGACAACTCCCCTCTGCATTTTCCAGTTCTAGTGCTGGGTTAAATCTCAGTGTTTACTTCAACTTCGGTATCTCTTTTCTTAAGCAATTTCTCTGCATAAAGTTTTGAGCTAAATTCTGTTGGATTTTATTTTCTTCTTAAGTTTTCAAACACTAAAGTTATTAGTTGAAAATTATTGTTAAATGGAATGTGTTTTGATGCTCAGAGAAAGAAGGTGGATCTGTTGCAAAGTGGGGAGCCTTGGCCATGCTTTACTGTGTCCTTTGTGCACGTGTCATCTCAGATCAGATGTTTTTCTCAAGACAATACTGGGAGATGTGGCATAGGATTTTTTTTTTTTTATTAGTCACACAGTGCGCCTGCATGGAAGACACCTGTATTAGGATGAAGGAATAATACAAATCTTTAGTGTAATATGAACTCATCGATTTTATCAGCGCGGGTTTGGGAGGAGGCAAGATTACTCCACTGGTGTTAACCTCAAGTGAGTTATTTAATTCATCTCATAAACATTAGTGCAACTTTTATTCCACACAACTCTATATGATGTACATATCTTCAATATTTCAGAAAAAAAAATGGTTCAGGACCATTGCAGATAACTTGGAAAATATTTTGCTTGAGGCTGTTTCTGCAATCCATGTATCTGTGAAGCTTGTGATGTACAAGGGAATTTGTAGGGCAGAAGAGAAAGCCATCAGATTGTCTGAAAATTAATTTTAGTCAGGACTTGTTTTCTTAGAAGTGTCACAAGTTTAAAGTTCATTGTAATCTTCTACTAACTTGAACAGGTACAACGTACTGGAAAGACGGAAAGCTTCCCCCTACTTACCTTTTCCATGGTATTCAGATCCTGTTAATACCTTTAGAGGATAAGGAAATACATACATTAAACCTAATACTTGATTGAACATTAAACCTAACACTTGATTGAACCTAAACTTAGCTGAAGTGTTTACTTTGGGTGAGGAAGAGGAAAAATTTGGAGATGGAAAATTTGCTTTTGTGGCAAAAACAATTATTTCATATTTTACCACTTCTAAGTACAGCTATTGGAATTTTTCTGGAGAACGAATTCTGACCATGGTGAGAAAGTCCGTGTGTCCTAGTGACCATCAAGAGTTGCAGGAGTAGTTATAATTTCATGGGAAGGGTGTTCAGGTTATATGATTCCACTAGGAAGGGCCAGATAAAAAGCAGCCCACTGGCTGGCCAGGCTGGTGGGAAGGCTAATTAGCACTATGAACAGTGCCTGGGTAGGCAGAGAAGACATTTAGGCTGCTCTTGAGACTGAGCTTCCAAAGAGGAGAAACAGTAAGTTTGTGCTTGAGAGATGAGCTTGCCATGTGGCTTCATGGTAGCATATGGTGCCACAGCTTGGTACGAGGCTGCTGCTCTGGACTGGGCTCTGTTCTGCAATTTCTACCAGCGCTGTAGTATTCTAGAGCATGACTGTATATAAATAGCAACCAAAAAGAGTTAGCCAGATGTGTGCTGCACCATCCCTTAAATGGAATTCCTGAGGAAATTAGGGACCTAAATACCATGTAGTGGGAAGAAGGCATGTGTGGTATTTACAACAGCCTCATGAGAAATGGCCAAGAAGAGGGAAGTGGCTTAAGTCTTGCTTTTCTCCCAGCTCACTCACAACCCTGAATTCTGGTTGTGTACAACCAAGATTCAAAGTCTCTGTTGTTCTTGGGTAATTACGTCATCCTTTTCTGTACAGACAAATTTGTTAATCTGCAAAAGCACCGGGAAAAGTGGGAGGAGGTGATTTCACTGAGCTTCAGTACAGACAGCTTCTCTAGAGGTTCCTTGATTCTCTCCCTGTAAGTAAGAGCTCAGATCTACATCTACCAGAAGATGGACTTGATTGTGAAGCTACAGGCTGAACTGATCAGGAGTACCTTCCACCCTTCCTTTTAGGGTTGATGCAGATTGAAATCTCTGTAGGGCTAAAGAGCCTGTAGGAAAGAGGGAGCCTGTTTTTGCATTCTGTAGGCACTGCCACTCCTGGGAAGGAGAGATTTTGGAGTTTGGTCTCATTTTCTAACAAATAGAAACATCCTCCTAATGGTTCTTCCTAAGAAACATTCCGATCAGTTCTCAGCAGACAAGAGCACTCTTTGATTATTCTCAGTATTGCTGTTTGGTTCCTACAAAAGCACATTTGAAGTTGAGTGTTGTCAGTGCAGAACTGGAGAACTTGGCTTGCGATGGTTGTTAGTGAAGTTAGCGCAAGGACATGCCCTTGCAATACCAAAAGTGTGAGAAATACAGTTGTCTGAAAGGAATTGAAGTTGTGTTAAAGAGCAGATGGTTGGTCTTGGCAGTTGAAAATAAACTTCCTTTGAATGCTGTGCAGTTGAATGTGGAGTTAGTTACTGTCATGTGCAAGTAAGTGACTTGTCTGGAAGAAGCAATCTGACAACATAATCAACCTTCAAAAGAAAAACAGACCAAGTTTACCCTTTATCCTGCAGTCTTAAAATCAATTCTTAACAGATCAATGACAAAGCAAATGTTTTGAAGCAGGTCTGAGGTGCGTTGTACCTACTATGACAGATTTTTCTGATGTAGGTAAAATATTAATTTATATCTTAGCATATTAAGAATTTGTTAATTTCAAATATTGTTCGGAGACATTGTGTTTGAGCTATTTCAACTTGTCATCCAATGGTGTCGACTACAAGGGAGAAATCAAGTCAGTGCTAATGCTAACATGCAGGAGCAGTTGAATCTTACGTGTGTAACGAGGTGTGCCTGGAAAAATCCAGATCCCTGAGCCATTGTTAACATTTGTTGCTTTTGCTATTCCCTTATTTCAGTGGTGGATACAAATGACAGATTCCTGCGCAAAATAACAGTTGGGCAAGCAAATACAGAGAAAGGATTTGTCCGTCAGGTATGTAAAGGCAGTTAATATATCTCATCCTGGACAGACTTTGCTTTAGAGGCTGAGGGGCGTTTCTGCAGTTCTTTCAGTATACTTCTTTGAATTGCAATGCTAACATCTGTTGTTGCTGAGCAGTATTCTTGCAGTTAAACTGATTGTGTTAATGAGTAACTGAGTCTGAAGTTTCAGAAATAGAAACTAATGCATATTACACAATGTGTTGAAAAGACTTGAAAAAATTGCAGATGTTAGAGGTTGAAAATTATCATCCCATGGGTATAAACGGTGCACTTATGCCCTCATAAGGTTAATTTTAATCATTTTTCTTAGTTTTTTTCAGTCAATTGAACTGTTTAGATAGTATTTATGTAATTTAAATTACATTTAAACCTAATATTAAGAAACTGGGGGAAGGGATGGATCATGTTGTTAGTCCCATTGGTGAGGACTGAAAATTACCATTAGCTTTTTATTCAGAGTTTTCATTTCCCTGTCATGCATCGCAGCTTTGGGATCTAAACCGTAAGAACTTTGAGCATGTGCTTAATTTTAATATGTGAGCTTGAAGGTGTAGTTCAGAAAATGAACATGTGTGTACTTTTCAGCAGTGTAAAAAGTGAACCTCTGTTACTATATGAGAGCTTCTGGATGTTTATTATAGAACTTACTGATAAATTGGAAGCCAGACTTCTCCCATACTGTCTGAACAAGCGTTCCTGGTGTCATGTGGGTAAAAGCATTTCTGAAACAATGCAGTATGGAACAGCAATGCCACGTGGAAGAAACACATTGTGGTGATGTGGAGTTGCTTCTAACTCAATGAAGATATTGTAATCTAACATTCGGAATCATGAAATTCGTGAGGTTCTGACTATTTTGAGGTGAATAGCTCTTATGGTAGAGATAAGGCTTTCATGCATTTTGGCAATACTATCTTTCATTTTTCTTTGTTATTTAAGACCTCTTCTAGGCTTTGTGCCTAAATAGACTAAACAGTGCTAATGTTTTTGTTCAATTCAGCAGTTAAAACAGTCAAATTGGAGATAAATGAAAAGAGAAATCATAGAATGGTTTGGGTTGGAAGGAACTTTAAAGATCATCTAGTTCCAGCCCCCCTGCCACGGGCAGGGACACCTTCCACTAGAAATGCTCTCGCTTGTTTTGGTTTTGAGCACACAGGGTAGAGACCTTTGTGTCTATAACTTACAGAAACTCAATATTAGCTAATACTCAACTCTGATAATGGGCTGGGACCACAAAATATTATACTTGGTACAAGTTCCTTCAACACTTGAGCTTTTTTCCTATATTTAGATTTGTTTCAGTGACTCAGTGTGATTATTAGCTTTAAGCCAGGTTCTGCCAGCCTTATTGTGCAGTATTTTACCACCATAATTATGCTGCTGAGTTAAATGTGGGTTGTTTTATTATAGAGCACTACTTGACATATGGCTGTCAAATGTTTGTGTACTGTACTGTTTTGGCTAAAAGGACCTTGATGCTTTCAATTTCAATATGTTGGACTGGTGCATATCCATTCACATTTTAACATGGACTCGGTGACTTGAGAAGTAGAGCTAACAGTTAGGAAAATTCATTTCAGAGCCTAGCCGGAGATCCAGAGAAAGCAGGACTTCATAGTTAACAGATGCATTTTATAAATATTTGGAGTGATGTTCTAGCACTCTTAAAATCAATGACACCTGTGTAAAATGGCAGAGCACAGCAGGCACAAAAGTCTGCATTTTAATGAGCAGGGATGCTGTGGTTTTTAAAGAGTATTACATGACTGATGCCCTTGATCCTGCAATTGAATCCATGTGGGTGGATCCTTTCATCAACAGAGAACTGACTTTACAGCTAAGGCTTCTGTCACCACTTCGTAGGTGCATAAAAGTTATTACAGTTAAAATAGCACCTGCTACCACAGTCTTTTGTGCTTGTTTTTTCAATTAAATATTATGTCAATCTTTGAGCATCTACCTGGGATTGTTTTTCCTGTCCTTTTTGGTTTATATAGAAAAAATGATAATAACTGTTTTTTTTAGTCTCCTGATAAATATTCTAGTAAACATAGATAATATTGCAGTATATAGGTCGAGCATAGATTTCTCAGGCCTATTTCCTCTTACAAATGCTGCAATGACTTACAAGGGACATTCTTAACTCCAGAAAAGATAGTAACATCCATGTCATTGCAATGCTAACAATGTTCATTGTGTACCCAGCTATCCTGTTACGTACCGAACTGCTTTTGGGGAACGCAGAAAATCTGCTTTGTAACTTCAGCATTTCAGTTGAATCACTGTGCTGAAAATCTTGATTACAGGATTGTTTTTTCTGTTCTATGGTATTTATCTCTCCCTGTCTGTGCCCAATGCAGAAGAGCTGTCTGTGCACAATGCAGAAGAGTGCTCAGGTGTCTTCAGAAGTTTTAAATTAACACACAAGTACACAGGGGTCAGCCTCAGGGCTGCTCTGGGATGTTGCTGTCAAGACAGAATCTAAAAGCAGGAACACAGGTTAAAAAAAAGGCAGAAGCTGTTAAAGTACTAGGCAAATGGTAGCAGTGATAACGTATGTTTTAAACAATTCTCTGTGTAGTTGCTTCTTAAAAACAGGGCTTTTTTTACATAGCTAGCAGTAGGATGTCAATTACTACTTTTTTGTACAGACTTTAATTGCTGGCGATGGAGAGATTACTAAAGAAGCTGCAGTTCTTGTTCACTCCCAACATTGCATTCCTACCACATAATACATTAGTGACTTTGACTTTCTTCTCTGTTTACGTTCTGACAGCATGTGGTCTGGGATTTACTAATAGTAAATTAGAACAAACATTGCTAGTGTGTTCTGCAGGCTCTTAAAAGTAAAGACTGCAGCCTAAGTTGTGCTGAAATACTGCACAATATGGGCGTATTTCTACAAGAGCAATAGAACTGATGCCATGTATAGTTCATGTTGGGTTTTTTTTAACTTATATATTTGTTCATTAAAAAAAGAGAGGATGAAGATATATTTTACATTATCATAGGTCAGGCACAAGACCTAGCAGCATAGAATGATCAAATGTAACAAGAATGTTTTTGAAACCAGAATAAAAAAAAAACTTTTGGAGAGCATTATAGAAAAAAACCACAGTGCTGTGCTCATGCCAGTAAAGTTCAAAACACATCTGGTGATTTTCTTTTTTGCCACAGAAAAAAATTCTTAGTCCTTCAGGGAGCTTCTGCTAAGGATAATGTGAGCCAAGGGGCTAAGCAGTCTGCAGGCTTGGTCCCCAAGTAAATGAAGTGTAACGGAGAACATAAATGAGTGAATATAAACAGTGTTTTAAGTTACTCTAGTCTGAGTAATCTCAAACGCTGTGGGTTACAATTTAGAACTTGTTTGAATTCCAGTGTGAAATCTGTCTTTCCTGACCCTATTCCTGATGATTCCCTGTAAGGATTTGATCCAAGATTCTGATTTCTATTTTACAGGCTCAGTTTGATATTGCTGTTGCAAGTGAAATTATGGCCATCCTGGCACTTACCACCAGCCTGCAAGATATGAAGGAGAGACTGGGGAAAATGGTGGTGGCTAATGACAAGAAAGGAGAACCAGTGACAGCAGAGGATTTGGTAATGTTCAGTGCTGTGGATAATCTCTGATGCATTTATTTTGCCTCTTGAACCATTAGAAAGGCATGTGCATGCCAAGGATTTTGCTTTGAACAGCACAGTCAGATATCGAAGAAAGATCTTCTGGGTCAAAATTTGCTCACAATGAAAACAAGATGTAGAACTCATTTCTCCAACTCTCTGGTAACATCTGTTTTAAGAAGTCTCTGGTCTCCATAACCTACTTGGATAGTTTTCTGCAGTTCTTAAGGCAAACAGATTTGGTGCTGGAGGGAGTCAGGGTGTAGACTCCTATTTGAGAGAGCTGATAATGTTTGCTACTGTACTTGTAAAGTGTGCTCAGATGTTACAATGATAGTTAACACATGAATGCTTATACCACTAAATCAGAATGAAAACAAGATATTCTTAATTCATAGGTTGCTGACAGTGCTGGGCACAAGGTTATCTCTTCACATCATTAAGACTTTTTCTTCCTTACCTTCATTAGTTACTGTTTCCTCATTCTCTACTTCAGCTTCAATATGTATTTCCATCTAGCCCTTATAGCCAGGCTGTGAGTCAGTAAAAGGGGATCATTGCCTGGCAGAAAGGGATCTGGGGGTGTTGACTGACAGATGGCTGAACATAAGCCAGCAGTGTGCCCAGATGGCCAAAAAGACCAACAGCATTCTGGCTTGTATCAGGAATAGTGTGGCCAGCAGGACTAGAGAAGTGATTGTGCCACTGTACCCGGCACTGGTGAGGCCACACCTTGAATCCTGTGTTGAGTTTTGGGCACCTCATCATAAGAAGGACTTTGAGGTACTAGAGAGAGTGCAGAGGAGGGCAACGAAGCTGGTGAGGGGTCTGGAGCACAAGTCTGATGACAAGTGACTGAGGGAACTGGGGCTGTTTAGCCTGGAGAAAAAGAGGCTGAGGGGCAACCTTATCACTGTCTATAACTACCTGAAAGGAGGTTGTAGCATGGAGGGTGTTGGTCTCTTCTCCCAAGTAGCAAGTGATAGGACAAGAGGAAATGGCCTCAAGTTGCGCTAGGGAAGGTTTAGATTGGATATTAGGTAAAAATTCTTCACCAAAAGCGCTGTGAGGCAATGGGACAGGCTGTCCAGGGAAGTGATGGAGTCACCATCCCTGGAGGTGTTTAAAAGGCACGAGTAGGCTTCCTGTGATTGGCACGATTTTACTGTAACATTACATTACTTGACTTCTGGCCTAATTGCCAAAGTAAGTTGATATCTTGCAGATTCATGGCACACCCTAAATACAGTAAATATAATAATGCTATGTTTTTATGCTTATTTTGTGATCTAAATATATCCTCATAGCAAGTGTGATATGTCTTAGAGACATGCTTTCTTGCCATCCTGCTGGCAAGGACTGCCTGCATCGCACAGACTATGTGTATTTTTTCCTGTTTGTCCCTTTTATGTGGACATCTGCATAAACTTACTGCATTTTTAGAATGAGCAAAGAACAAGTATATCCTGTCTTTTCAGCAAAGACACCAAATCCACAAGCCAGGAATACATTCACAGCCTTAATGGATTCCAGTTTAATAGGGAAATGAAAACATAATATCTAGCTTGCCTGCATTTAAGATTGAAATTAAGAGAAGCACACCCAAATTTCCAAGTACCATTACATTTCAGAGCAAATAAGCTATTCCAAATTATGCAGGAGACCTGAAGAACCACATTTATTATTCTGTCTGTTGGAGTTTTGATTTTCTTTTTCAATTGCATAACGTTTGGAGGGGGTGGGGAATGAGCTACCTTATAATGCATATGCAAAAACTTTAAAATAATTCAGTGTCAGAGTTAAAACTATATTTTAAATACATGATTTTAATCTTAATGCTGCTTTTGTATGAAGGTACTTTAATGTATTAAAATTGCAAAATGTCTAACTGGTCTTCATCCAACTAATGCTAATCAGCTTGATGGATTAAAGCAGTTGCTTTTCTCTAGCTTGTTTCGTCTATAGTTGCTCTGTGGAAATAAAATGCTAGGGCTCAAATTTTGAACAGCACACAGAGAACTTGAAAATTTTTCCACTAAAATGAAAGAAGTGCTCAGCAAAATGTCTGTTACTAATTCAGTTTTCTTTGGCCCTTTTTTAAACAAACTTCCTATGCTTAGCATCTCAATCATTTGATAGCGTCACGTGTGTTAAACATATGTTTCTAGTTCTTCTTTAAAGCGGTGTTCTATATTATACAATAGAAGAACTGTCCAGAAAAAAAATCATCACAGTGTCAGGGAGATAAGTATTATGACCATCTGCAGCTTCCTCTGCAGGTTCTCCATACTGTGCACTGGGAGGACTTGGGTGCATATCTTGATTGTGAAGTGTAGAAACTCCTACCTTCTTTGTTGCAGAGTGTGTTACAAATGAGGATGAGAACTATGAGAAAAATAGGAAAGTGATTTCATGGTTAAGGCAAAAAGGTGCCTCTTTGGAGAGTTGAATTCTGTTCCTGTGTTTTTCACAACGCTTATGTCTGATGCTGTGTCCATACAAACTGGTTCTTACAGTACATGAGGAGCTGTGCACTCCTCCAGCTGGCTTGATACCCAGGAGCTAAAAAGCTGATATCTATGGAAAGCATGAAATGCCATCAAGAACTTTGAATGAGGAGAAATTATTTTATGTTGTCTAGGGTTGTTCTGGATTTTCTTCTGAAAACAGTAACAATTGTTCATTTCGGCATACTTATTAATATTGGTGAAGAAGTCAGATGCTGTGGTGTTGGGATTTGAGAAAAGTCATCAAAGGAAATTAGTGGTAGGTTTTCTTGCTAAGATTTCTCTGTCAAATTAAATACTGGTTACTTTGTACGAAGGTAGAGAGCTTATGAATAACTGCACTGCACTTGTGAAAGTGTACTGTGTAAAGTTGAATCCTCTGCAAACAATAGCAGGAGATGTATAATCAAAGACCGTACCATGTCAAAATCCATATGTACGAAGAAGACAAATTTCAGTTCTGTTGGGTGGCATGTCATCTCTGTTCCTGGTTTCTTCCTACAGGTGGTCAGTCTATTTGGACAGCTTGCAACTAAACCTACTATTTCTAGACTTTAAATGGGGTATCTACCCTTCCCCCTGCTGCTAATGTTACCTATGTGGTTACTGTGCTTCTGCAAGCCCAGCTTTTCACCCCTCTTCATAGGGACCGTGAGGCTCTCTCTTCCTTGTATGTATTAGAAAAGGATTCCAGTAGGATCCAGGAAAAGAGATCTTTACTTGTGGTCCAGGTGTCCAGACTGTAGATCCAGCTGTTACACCCTTGGCTATACAAGCACACTGCACAGCACAGCTAAAGCTTTATGGGCAGGGCAGGGGAAGCCTTAAGCATTCACTAATGAGTATCTATGAACTGTCATTTTCATCTTCCCAAGGTTTATATCTTGAGCGAATTTTCAGATGTGATGAGAGATTTGGTGTGAAGCTGTTCTCCTCCTGAATTTTCATCCTTCTTTTGAGCCAGGGTCAGAGAAGAGGTAAAGCTTTATAGCTCAGAAAGGAAAGATCTCAAGATAAGTGAACATAGGAAAAACAACATGCATGGTTTTTGAATGCTCTTAATCTGAGAACAGTTCAATCCTTTTAGCTCAAATTTTCATAAAACAAAATCAAGTTTAAAAGGTGAATCTGTCATAGTCACTTGACATGGAACTGCAGTTGTATATAGTTTTAACAAATATTAAAGGCAGCTTTATCATGGGAAGTACCACACAACCTGAATAATGAGTAGTGGTCAGTCCCACCTGTCACTTTAAAAAATTCTGGGGTTCATGTTTTATATGTACTACCCAGACTGAATTTATGCAAGCTTAAATGTTTGACAATAGTCTTTGGTTCATTGGAATCTATGTGAACCAAAACCACTAAACCCTTTCTCTGTGATTTGTTTCCAGATGTACACACAATATACTTCACAAAAACTCAATTGTTCTTAATTTTGACTTTATATGCAATATATTTATAATAATATAATAGTAAAACCTAAAGTACACATTGGCAGATATAAACCAGATGCAGAGGCAGGCTAGGAGTAATAGAAAAAAGATAAATTGAATATTTCATGAATTGAGAAGACTCCTTCCATAAGAGTGATGGATTAAATATCTGTCCTCTGCAATGGAACATACAGAAGTCTTTGCCAAAATGTGGTGCTCATTGTACAGTATTTTTAAGACTGAATTGCTTTTTGGCTTTTACAGTGTAGTAGAATTTTGATGGACACATGCCATGTCTTTATGTGAAATCGAATGAGTATGTATGCCCTAGATCAGTATTTCAGCAGCTGTGAAAATTATTAAAGAAATATGTCACTATTTTTTTAAATAAGACTTCTCCTCAGCATACTTTCTTTGCCATGCTGTTATACTTCAATAATTCCAGGACCAAAACAAATAGCTTCATTTTGCTTTTATAACTGATCTGTTGGCTGAATATATTTTGTACTCTGATTCATCAGAAACATTGTGTACATACTTCAAACACAAGTGGTTGCAGTTCTTCTCAGCTTACGGTTTAGGGTTTAGTTTTTTACAGAACTGATATTGCAGAAAAATATCATTATTTTGTTAGAGACTATAGTTTCAAATGAAGGGGAGTTATAAGTATTTTTTGATTTTTCTTATCAAGAAAAGAGTTTTTCTCTGCCTTTCAGTCTGTGTAACCCTTATTTATTTAACAGTAGTTACTCAATCACTTCCCTTGTCACCTGATGCTGGCTTTCATTTCTGCTCTTCAGAGACTGCACCACTGGAAGTTGCTTTGAAAGTATTTTGGTTTTTCATCTAAGTTTGCCTTTCCTGTGTCATGTGTGTAATTTATTTTGTGCTCTATGATCTTTGCTGTCCTGGGGAGCATACCTGTCCTGACAGCTGGTGGATAGATGGAGGGGATATTCTTTTCAGAAGTACTTGGGATCAGTTCCAGGAGAGAACCCAGGAGAGTTGGGTGTCCATATACATTTAATTCAGAGTTTTACTTCTTTCTTCTGCCAGTTAATTAGTTCAAAGCTAATGATCCTTGGGCTCTCACATGCTTAATTGGTGTGTAAGTGTCTAAGCCTCTAATTCTTTTATAAAAAATCTATCTACCTTTGCTGAATTGGAAATGGGAACCTGATAATCCTTAAGTAGCTTTGAGAGTCAGATCCAGGATGTTGAGTGAGCTGTGGGAATTCTTTGCCAGCTACTTGGAGGATCTGGGATATGAAGGAATGAAAACTTCATTCTGATAGAGTCAGGTCAGATAGATATGAAAACCTTATTAGCTGCTTAGCTTTTAAGGGCCGTTATTGACACCAAACCTGTTTAAGCACCATGTAAGGCAGACAGCCGTGATGTGTCGTAATTGGAGGTTTTGCATCTTTTTTTCTTTGTTTTCAGCTTCAGATATGAGTTCTGTCCAGAATGTGTATTTAACATGGGTGAAGTTTCGCAAAAAGTTAAAATGCACAGGAAGTGTATGGGACTTTTGCTTCACTCTTTTTATCAAAGTGGTGACAGACTATCAGAAAGCAAAGGAGACAGGATTTGAGCAATTATGGTCTAGGAGGAGGAAGGGAGGAAAATGTGTCCTGATTTTATTTTATATTTTACTTCTTCCCCAAAACCTGCTTTCCGGTCAACATGGCTTGGGCCAGCAAACGACTGTTGGCATGCTTACTTTGAATGAGCTGGTGGTCTCATCCAGCATAAAGTAGACACCAGAAACCCCTAATCAGATGGCTACAGTTAACGTGAGTTACCACTTGTCAGTCCTTAGGCAGGTTGCCCAAGAAGAGGATTAGGGCTGATCTGTGGCTGCTCAGGTAGATGTTAACCTTGCCATTGACCAGCTGGTATAAAGTTTTCCATTTGGCTTTTTTTCTCCAGAAAGCTGAATAGCTATTACAGTTGCCTTTCACATGGTAAGATTGTAAACTATCTCAGTGTTCATGTGCTGAAAATGATCAGCAGCTGTTTCTCTTTTAGCGTAATGACCAATAGCTTATGCTATATGATGATGGAAAAACTGAGATACAGAAAGAAAATGTAAAATTAACTGACCTTTTCCTTGAGATATTTGTTACCTATTGCCTTCTAGCTAGTGTATGTACCTGGTTCTGCTTAGGTTTGTGTTGCTAGCAGCTAGTGCTGAGCATCATTTCCTTCAGCTGGGGGTGGAAGGGGAAGAACTGCGCTTCTGGTCTGAGAAATTCTGTCCCAGCTGGCTGTGGAATTGATCAAACAGCAGGAAAAAACAGGCTTGTACATCTACTCAATAAGTGTATTGTGTACTCTGATTTTTATTTTCATGAATTCCAATTCTGCACTGTGATCAATAGGAAAAAGAATATATTTGTTTTGATAAATTAGTAGGATTAGAAATGGGCATTTAATTTTAGTGTAGAGGAATGCAATGACTTTTTCTTATTTTAAACTCAGTGTATAATCTAAACTTAATATCCAGCAAAACTTTTAGGGAGGAATAAGATTATTTACAATTAAAAACCAGCAATTCACTCAGTTCCTTTTGTCCTCTCATCACCACAGTAAGGCATCTCTAACTTTTAATCTCGGTGCTGTATTCATTATCTACCCCAGTCAACTCTGTGTCTGCTTTCATCCTGTGTCTGTTATGTGTATATTTGTACAAGTCTTGAAAAATACCTTTTCTGGTTGTTGCCAGCTACTGATTCATGCTATTGATTCTGTCATGAAAGAAATACATCTGCCAGTTCTTTAGGCAGTTTTAGCAAGTTATTGCCTTCTTGCTGTCTTGGGTCTCAGTGGCCTTTTCTTCCATTTCATCTTTTGGTCCCATGAGCATCCTCATGCTGATCAGTGCATAACTCTGTTTCTGGTCTCTCCGTGAAGTGGGGAGAATATTTTCTCTACTGTCTTTTAAGGGTATTCAGAGCAAAATATTTTCTATTTCTGTCTTGAAGTAACATCTAAATTGATTCTTTATGTAACACTTTAACACTGCTTATCCATTACGTCTTAGGAGCACGCTTTCTTTTTCACCTTTGAACTGTAAGGTTTTTTTCCCTGTTTTAGCTGTAAGCTTAAGTGTAACTCAGGGATGTTGCACATTAGAACTGGCTTCCTTAAAACACATACTCTTGTTTTTCAGGGAGTAACAGGCGCTTTGACAGTTTTGATGAAAGATGCGATTAAGCCAACACTAATGCAAACATTAGAGGTGAGTGTCACTTATGATGCCTGCCCTTCTTCTCAGGCTTACCAATTCCATATTGTGCTTGTTGTGCTTCTCTCCAGCGACTGTGTTCAACTTTCAAGGTTCAAGCCAGGGTCAAATCCATAGAGGTATCTTAGGAAGTGTATTTCTACCTTTTGGGGGTTTGTTTGTTTGTTTATTGGGTTTGTGTGTTTGTTTTTGTGGGGTTTTGTGTTGTTTTTTTTTTTCCTTTCTTTGAGACTCTGGCTTTAGCCATAATTTTGCCTATTGTTGCAAACAAGCTGCAGTGCACAGTTGAACTGCTTCCGGGCACACTGGAAAGCAGCTTGGGCTTCCAAGTAATAGACTTCCTTCTGTTTCCCATCTTGCTCTTCTAGGGAAGTTTCCATTTTTTGTATTTTCTTTACATGTATGTTCCCATGATGATTCCCACAGCCCAGCATTTTGAGTGGAAGGTGGATGATTCGCTGAGGCAATTCTATTCTGTGTTTGTGTCATTCAGAAACACGAGGGTCCTTTTGCCTGTTTATGCTTTTTCAAAAGAGGGCTTCCAGCCACCCTATATTGCCATAGTGCCTTCAGAGACTAAATGAAGCTTTGCTGGTCTATGAGTGCAATGTTTTGCACTTGCCCTCATGAGTTTTCTTCCACCAGCTCCAAGAATACAGAATTAGCACAACCTAACTTTGTGCCCGAGTACTCTAGTATTGGCTTTTCAAAGTAAGCTGAATGATGAACAATATTCATGGGAAGAGGGACGAAGAAAAATACAGGAATAATGAAGTAGTTATGGAAACAAATGCATTTGGAGAAAAATTAATGTACATGATAGTAAGTTTGACCATCAAAATTACATAGCTAGAAGAGTTCACAACAGTTCCTGGTATGATGAAAAGCTGAAGAATGTAGAAGGATAACAGCACAGTCCCTGGTTAGTAAAAATGTCTCATTTTCTCCAGTGTGTCAAAGTGGTAACTACCTTTTTGCTTTTGTTTGAATGGGGACAACTTCCTGCTCTCAGGGAATATTAGAGAAGTAAAATTTGAGTCCTGTGATATGTTATTGTATTATAGCCAACTTAACTGATTGCTCCTGCAAAGAATTTCTGTTCATTTATGTAAGTGTATGAAGAATATATGTGTGTCAGAATTTCATGTAGCATCTGATAGCAGAAACTAGAGGTCACATAGGATCAAGAATGTCACAGCCAGGACTGTGTATGAAATTACCACTTGGATAACATTGTATGCATTAAACATCAGTGTCAAGGTAGCTTTGATTCTGAGTGTTCAGTCTGCATCACTCTATTTGCACTTTGCATATCTGTTAGAAAATAATGTGGTTTTGTTGTGGTGTTCTAAAAGACAATTATAAATGTCAGAAGAGTTTCTTTTGATCAATAGGCATTTAATTCTGGGACTTACATTCTTTTCTTTCAATGTATTACTTTATATAAACATTTCTATGCAATTAAATTCCTGCTTTTAACGTGGTATTATTTCTTGGTGGGTTGATTTCCATCATAATCCTGCTACTCTGTCACCAGAAATGCTGCCTCAAGGCGTTAACGATTGACAGTGTTTTAAATGCAGGAATGACAGTAAAATCTCAAAATGGGAAACATGGGGCACTCCACCTACAATAACTCTAGACTTCAACAGAACTTATATCCAGTGCTGTAGAATTGAGATGACTTTGTTTCAGATGTGCATAATGATTTCGTAGTGTTTATCCATGTTTGTCATGACAGATTTGTTCCCTTGTGAACTGATCCCTTAATGTTCAGCATTTATATATACCATGCGTAACAGAGCAGCTGCTCTATGGGACAACTCTTTGTAGTTGCAGGCTGGCTGCTTGGGGATGGTCTCCTCATGTTACATTTAAAGTGCCATTCGCAGTAAAGATGAGGGGAGAGTGGTAATAAGTATTATAAACATCCATCTAGCAGCCAAATAACTTGAGATATTTATTGACATTCTGGGTTTATTTTCTTTTGCTAAAACTTGGATAATAACATTTCCTGTACTGAAAACAGTCAGCAGAATGGATCCCTGTGCCACTGTTTGTTTCTCCATATAGTTTATTAAGAGTGTAATGAAAATAAGTGGCACTCTGCAGTGTGGGACAGATGGGCTGAAACAAGTTGCTGAAGCTGGCCTGAGAAGACATTGTTGTCTCTGTTCCAGGGTGTGCCTGAGGCTCCCGAGGTTCTGCTGGAGTTCACTCCCTTCAGTACCTACACTGTATTTTTCTTTCAGGATTGCTTTTGTAAAAAGACCATTCACATAACTCCTCCTTTCTTCTGGTGGATTTCAGAGGAGTATCTGTCCATGCCAGTGGTTTAGTAGCATGCTTGAATTTCAAGTTAGTGGCAGGGGGACTCTTGGCTACCAATATTCTGGATGTTGGACCCCACAGTCCAAATTTTGTTCTCATCCATGCTGTATGGATGAACTTTTGGAAGCTCAATTGCACAGGGAATGTTGTGGGAGACCCTTCTGGCCCCTCTTCTGCATAGCAGCCATGGTATGGGCTGGGCCACCCTCATCATCTGTGTTTGTGTCCATACATCACATCTGCCCACGTGTGTGCTGGGCTCTAATGGGAGCAGCCCTGTAGTTGCTTGCCACAAGAAATTAAGGGCTTGGAAGAATAAAATTAAATTTAGTGAGTAATAAAACACACATCAGAATCAGCCCTGTGGATTTCAATCTGGTAACTGAAAACTGTATTCTTATTTATTCGAATGCCAGAAGGGTAAATACTGAGTTAAAGTAAAATTAAAACTTAAGGAAGTAAACCTTAAACTTAGGTTGGTTGAAGTGGTTTGCATTTTATTTTGTATAAGTTATAAGCTCTTTGGGATAGTGATAATATTTTGTACAGCACCTTACATTAGATTGATACCTAAATGCTATTATATAAGAAGCTTTGAAGGTCAAGTTAAATTTTTAGCATAAACGTGGAAAACTCCAGTTGATGTTGCACTATGTGGTCATTAGCAGATAGAAAACAAGAAAAAAAATCCTAAGTAAACACTCTTATGTCAGTGTGTTAGGGTGATAATAATCTGCATCATTCCTTTTGTTACAGGGCATAATTTCTGGTTTATTTACTTTTTCTGCTCCTCTTCCACTGTTTCTTCTAAAATATGTATGATCTGCCAGTGGATAAAAAGCTACTTGCCTTTTCTCTGAACAAAACTATTAATTACGTAGAATTAATTCTAGAGGAAACCATAAGAACAGATGCTTGTTGTTGATACATTTTATATGATTTGTATTCAGTACTATGGAAATGAGGAAGTCTTTCTTCCATAGTAGCAAATATTTCACTACTGTAATCCAATTGTTCTGGTGTTTTATGGAAAACATGAAAATTTTTCTCTATGTAGGTTGTTTTCTTAAGTCATTAAGGCAGGGAACAACCCGTTTTTATTATGTGGTCAATAGTTTCCAACTTGTGGTTCTTGGGAGTGTTGGATGTGGTCTGCAGCTGATCCAAAGAACACTGTCCTCCTTAATTGCTATTTCTGGTAAAAAATTGAGGAAGGTCGTCCAGTGGTTTGCTTGAAATTTTGCGAGTTGGCAGTAGCTCCTAATACAGAATGTGTAAAGAACATGGATGGAGATAATCTGAAGTTGTCTCCTTACCTGTTCTTCAACTAGCTGCAGATTTTTAAAAGCATTAACACAACAACAGGGATTTGTTTGTTTAAGTATTTTACCGTAAGACAGTTGAAGTGGCATCCTTCCCTCTGATTGTATACTCCGACTTGGAGAAAATATAGCAGTTAATATATCTCATCTAATCCTAATCCCTTTCTATAAATACTAATTTTCTAATTTCTATTTCCTTGTGCTGCCTGCCAAAAAAGTAACAGGAAAGATGAGGTTTGCTTGCTATATGACAAATTTCCCCGTGTCATTACTTCATTAACCCTTTGTTTATCCTTTTGCTAGTTTAGATTGCTCCCTGCTACAGAGTCTATTTTACTTACGTATTTGTGTAGTGCCTAGTGTAGGGGAATTTGGGTCTGCACCTGGGGTGGCCAGGTGCTTGGCCAGCAGCGTTGAGTGCTTTTTCCATTGTACGTTAGCATACCTGTTGTACTCCAGCCATGTCCCTTCCCTTCTCCCTCTCCAGCTCCTTATCATCAATTCTGGTCCCTCATTACTGCTGCTGGCTACTTTGCCTGCACAGGAATGGCAAGTACCGTCTATGAGGAAAACAGAAGCAGTAAGGGATGGAGTACGGCAGGAACTGGGCTCTATCTGTGTACTGTCTGCCCCAATGCAGTTAAGTGCTGATTGCAGTACATATGCCAGAATAGCACACCACAGCATTAGGGCAGTGGAAATACGAAACCTTAGTAGCAGGTTGGGTGAGAAGTTGTGTAATTTACCTGCAGGTAGCACTGCTGTCCATTACCTTTCTGTGGATGAAGCAAGTTCTGACACCTAGGCCTGTCAGTGAATGGGGTCTCAAGCACTTGAGATGTACCTGCTCCCTTCCCCCTCTCGAATTATCTAACAGCGCTTACTTGCTATATGTGCTTTTGATTTATATCAATACTGCAAGAGTATTGAACTTGTGTTCTTACCTATCCACTATTAATGTTACATCTGTTTTTATCACTCAGGGAACACCAGTATTTGTTCACGCTGGACCTTTTGCTAACATTGCACATGGCAATTCTTCTGTTTTGGCAGATAAAATTGCCCTTAAATTAGTTGGAGAGAAAGGTTTTGTAGGTAAGTAATTATTTTGCTTATTATATTATGGTTTGTTGGCAAGTTAGCAAACAGTGATAAAAGTGAATGGATAAAATTGCAGCGAAAGGTAAGAATTCTACTTCATTTTATGCCAATATTAATAATAATCTCAAAGGGAACATGTAAAAAACCCAAAGCACTTCTTCTCTCACCCTGCCCTTTGTCACAGGTGTTTTCTATCATCTGAATGGAAGTAGATTGGTGGCATGATTCAGGTTTTGGAGCCCAAAAAGTATCATCTTGGATTTGGATTCCCCTGCATTCACTGCTTCCCTCAGGCATGAGAGCATATAATTCTGTTTCATGCTTTTTTTTGGTCGTATCCACCTATTTGTCTTTAATACTCCTTTTTGCTTCATTCGTCTTTGGACAGAGTTTCTCTGTTGGTAGACAAAGTGGTGTAGCGGCAATAGAGGAAAACCTTTGTGTGTTGCCAGCTAAAGGCTCTTGTTCAGATTTTATTCTACATAACACAAATCCCCGTGAAACTGGCTTCAAAATGAGACTGCCTTTGCTCTGCTGAGCAAAGAATTTCAGCATGAGTTTTAGATCCTTGTCAGATTATTAAAAGCAATAGCTCCTAGAGTGGCCTAGTTAAACAAACTTTGCAGGTAGTCACAAGTATAAATAGTTGTTCTAATGGTTGTAATTACTGTAAGCTTTATGTTTTTTAAAAATACATTGTTTCTTGAAGCTCATCAGAGCACATGAGCAGAGACCACATGTAGCTCTTACTGGTTTTTGAAGTACTATCACATCCTACCCTACACAACTGAAGTCTAAAATGACAGCTGGAAGGTGTGTACTAGTCTACGTTGAGGTCATGTTTGTACAGGCAGAGAGCCCAATGCCTTGTGAAGCTCCACAGCAAAGCAGTTGGCAAGAAACTCCACCACATTCTGCTCAGGGAGTTGTGTGGCTGAACCCCAGACTGGCATTGGAACTCAGTGGGGAAAGCTGATCCTCTGGTTAGTTCAGACAGGAGGAATGCAGGACAGCTACACTGCAGTGCTGTAACTAGCTGAACAAGTTTACTCACTCTTGCTAAAAGTAAAAATTTTCACTGTTCCATGTTTCTCTTTTGCCATTGTTCTCATGGAGTTCATCCTTTCCTTGCATTGGATCTGGCACTCATTAGGTTCTTGTATGAGCAATGGCAGTTCACGTTTTGCCATGCAGGTTAGTTGCATAAGCTCATGAAAGATTCCAAGAGGTGCTGGAAATAGCATAAGTGGCAGAACTTCATGTCCAGGAGAGGCATTTTAGGGACCACGAGCTATGAGAATGGCTCTCAGTGTTGTGCAGCTGTTTCCAAAGCTAGAACATAAGAAATCTGTGACAGGATCTGCAATTAAATTATTTTCCTGTATAGTAGAATAAATATCTTAATGACTGAGCTAGCATATATACATTATGATGATATTTTATATATTTATTATTTTATTTGTATATTTATTACTTTATTTTTCTACTTAAGCGATAGTTATTTTAAAGCAGAACATCCTGCGAAGTGTGCAGACAGTACTAAAGAGAATAGCACGGCCCTGAACTTGCACCACAACTTCACAGATACAGATATTTTTTATTTTCTGTCCTGGCTTAAGCAGCCTCCTTCCTCCAGCTGCTTGTTTCCAGTCCTGTAAAACCCCTCGCTTGCCAGCACACCTGTTTGCAGAGTCATGTGATAAACTAAACTGGAGAGCTGATCTTGACTGAAAACAACTACAACAACAACAATCTTCTTCCTTCCCCTCACGCAGTGGCAGAGCAGGGGGAAGGTGAGATAATGCCACATAAGATAGTGGTTTTGCTGAAATAAGTATTTGTAATATTATAGCCTCATTTGGAGCTTTAAAGTGCCAGTAAAGCTACTGTGGATGCACTAGCTAATCAGGTTGAGCCTGCATTGCTGGAGCAGCTAAGCCTGTCTCCTTTCTCAGGCTATGCTCAACTGTTTTTGCATGACATCCCGGCAGAAACCTGTTGCCCTTTTTGTTGGCTTAGTTTTCTGCTGACTTAACACAGAAGCAGTTCAGCTCAGAGTCACAAAAACACTGGAGCTGGGGCAGGACAGGGTGAGCTGGGACAGCCAGCAGCAAAAAAATAATCTGTTGTGTAGATCCCACTGTTTGTGTGACTGTGTGCCATGGCCAAGGCAAAAAAAAAAAAAAAAATCCTCTCAAAATGTTATTTTAAAATTTATTTTTAAACCTTGCTTTCTCTCTCTGGCTTACATTGCCTGCGTCTCTGCTTGCTCTGCAGCTGGAATTGCAACGTGCTGTGCCTGTTGAGTAGTGCCAGTTAACAACGGTGTAGACTGTTTGGTTTAAATAAAATCTAAACAAAGTTTAACCGTTGAGTCCTGTTGTGAACTCTCACTAATTTAAGGCATTCCCTATTTCAGTGTCAGGTATCCAAGTGAATCACAAGCCCTCATTAGTTCAAGGCATCCTAAGCCTTTTCGCTCAGCTTGTCCATTTCCCTTTCCCTTGTATGTAGCTTTGTTGCTACATACTCACAACTCAGTCTTTTTGCTCTAATGCTGAGTTCTCTTGGTACGAGTTTTATCACTGAACTTTTAGTGCAATATCTTGGCCAGCACTGGGTGACTTGCACTTGTTTATCTTCTCAGCCTTCTACTGCTTTGGGCCCATTGCCCTGCACATTCTCCCCATCCTTGATGTGAGCAAGTGCAGCCCATTGAGGATGGCTGAGGGGCGCAGGCAGCCCCTGCACTGGTGAGTTGCTCGTGTGCTCGATTCTGACATTTCATTTTTCTTTTGTATGAAAGACTGCCTAAACTGGCCTGTTTAACTAATTCTACGTTACTTGCTTTTGGCTCACCGTAGCTGTTAATCAGTGAGGACAGCTGACATCTCAACAGTGTCAGGAAAAAGAGCTTTGTGTTTAGGCTGAGTCCTGTGCTATAACTGAGTGGGGAAATATGCTTTTATCTGTATTTAGGCAATTACTTCTTTTGGGGTGCTTTGTTTTGTGGTGTTGACCTCTTTCATTCCCCTTTTGCTCTTCATTGCTGTCCTCTGATGTTGGAATGACAAACTCATGGCTGATCCACAGAAGCTGGTTAATACTGAAGGCCACATCTGGTGTAAATTGCAACTGAAGTTTTTGGTGGCAGGCCTGAGGATAAATTTACCACTTCTGCAAACCTTCAATTTTGCAGAATTTTTTCTTTGAGCTTGTGTTCTTATTTCATGGTTCAGGGGAGCGTGTTTTGATTTTCTGGAAGTCCTCTTCTGAAATTACCTCTATGCCTCATCTTTCTTTCCTCTGTAGTTTCCCACCATTGCTTTGAGGAAGATTTTCATGGCTAGTTCAGAGTGATTGCCTGAAGTGAACAAAGAACTGTTGTATTTGTTTCTCTGACAGCAGAAGTCTCATGTTTGGATCAACATAATGTATGATGTATATTGCAAAACACTTGATTTAAGCGCCAAAAATTGCACTGTTTAAGGAGCTAAGTGTTCCTGGTAATATTTTGCCATGTAAGATGCTGCAGTATAGGAAAGAAGCATTTCACAAAACAGTTTTGGGTGTTCTTAAACATGCACACATACTTCTCAGGGATTTGGGAAACTGTGCACGGGTTCAACCACTTTGTAACTGCTGCCAGTTAAGACTTGCTTGTTACTCGAGAGACAAGAGGTGACAAGTGCCTACTGACAGGCAGCTGGCAAAGCACAGGAAAAATTGCCTTTATCACAGTAGTATTGCTGTTCTGCTCACCCAGCAGTTTTCTTTTTTGTGGTAGTTTCCAGGGGTGGGTGAGGGGAGGAGGGGGGCAGGAATTCTTGGTGTAATTTGCAAGTAGAGGAATAGTGAGAGAGTCTTTGCATTTCAGGAGGCATGTCTCATGTTGGGGAGAGCGGAGGTAGTGCAAAGCAGCATCAGTGGGATGGTATTAATTCTGGTTGCTGATGTCTTGAGTGTCTCATTGGAGATACAGCCTTGTTTAGAGAGAAGTGCCATGAATTGCACCCAGAAATGTAGGGGACTAGACTACAGAGCCCATACCAACTTGTCAGCTTTCAGGCATGACATGAGGACAAAGTGTTTTGCAGTCCTTGTTGACTCCTGTGGGCATGTATGCAGGCAGCCTTGCTAAGAAGGTAAAGGAGATATCAATAAACCAAAAAAAGGAGAGGGAAATTTTGGTAACTTTATCAACACAGAATGAAGTTGGTCACTCCTTGTGATGAGTCTGGTGTTTTGCTCAGGAAGAGGTAATAACACATTTAATATCATTGGGTCTTCTTGCATCACATCTCTCTGCCAATCCTTCTTCCTCCTGTGTTGGCCTCATGTTCCTTTTCTGCATCATTCTGATTGTTTCTTAATACTCTGTTAAGGTGAATAGAAAGGATGAACTACTAGGATTTTTATTCAGTGAATGCAGGCTGCCCAGGAGATGTTTTGAAAACTTAAAGGATGAAAAAGGAATGAGCTTTCCTGAGACATATTTGCCAGCAGGTTGTCCTATCCACCTCTTTAATCCCTTGAAGGTGTTTCAGCTGAGGAAAGGCATTGTTGTAAGTCAGAAAAAAAGTGAAGCACGAATATGTTTTTGGAATCCTAAACCGAAGTCCTTCTGAAGTTTTTTTTTCAGGCCTGGACTACCTGATTGATGATTGCTTTCTTTCCTACTCTTAGTAAGCCCATCCCATTCAATGCTGAGAGCACACTGTGCTAAGCAAGGTTAAGTGTGCCTTTGTCTTTCCTCGTGGCATATCAAGTGACAAGAGGGAGGTCACTGCAAGCTGTTGGTGCCTTTCATAGGAAAGGTTCCTTTTCTGTTTCTTTCTTTAGTTGGTCTGCTTGATGTAATTGGAAAGACTTCGTCACACATTTTTAATGGTATAAACTCAAGCAGATGCAGTAAATTTTTATAAGCTAAGTAACTGACTCTTTATTGTGCTGGTACTCTTGTTAGAATAAACTAATGATGCTAGCTGCTCTGTCTGTTCAATACATACGAAGTTGTATTTCCAAGGGTATCCATTTTACATAACTCTCATAGTAGACATTGTATGATAAGTTTATAAACCACCTAATAAAATTTGTATGAGTTTAATACACTAAGTGAATAATCTTCAGTAGATTTTTTTTTAAATGTCATAAGACACTTCTAGCTATGTTCTTAGTAGTAGTGTTTTTCCTAAAAAAGAAATAAAGCCCAAATACTTTGGCTAAACTTCTTTTGGCACCCGTAGTACATATGATATTATTACATTTGAAAGCTGAGTTCAAGGATTTCCTTTTAATTTTTTATGTTGTTCAATACCACTAGGAAGGGGATCCATGTGGTGAACCCCCAGAGAGCTTTGATTTTTCACATTCTCTCCAGCATCTTTCTACCTTGTGTTATTTCATCTCTGACTTCTTCACACATTATTTTCACAAGAAATAAAATGTAGTACGATTACATTCCAACATTGTGCTCTTTGAACCAATGTTTTTTTCTTGCTTTAAGTGTTAAAGCCATGCTACAGTTTCGTGGTGCAAGGTGGTTGACAGCATTATCAGTGTAGGTGTTACTGGCCTACTCTGAAACGTGTGTGCTACAAACTAGAAAAGGGATGTTCAAAACTTTGCAGTGTTTTCTCTGATCCCATTCATAATGCAGCTGCTCAAGCAGCTGTGCTTAGCACAACTGTGGCAGTGAGCTGTTGGGGAGAAAGATGATACTGTATTAGCCAGTGTTGCTGCAAGGCTCTTAAAATCATGGCCTAATAGCACAAGGCATAGTGGTACTGCAAACTGCAAAATAAGGCACCATTGCTGCAAGAGGATTGTGAATCTTTGCCATTCACTTGGGAATGGTGGTGCCATTCACATCACAAGTGCCCTTTTTATTTCTTTCTTCACATTTCTCAAGGTAAAAGTAAATTCAATTTCTTTCACGTGTTGTAAAGTGGAAACAAAACATCTTCTCCTCTTCCCTGTTGCTTTTAAAATCTTAGCAAATTGTCTTACCAGTAAGCTGGAAAGTCTTCAGAGACATCATGCGACACATTTTTCTTTCACTGACAGGAATTCAGAGTTCCTGAAAGCTTAGTTACTTACCGTTTCGTCACAAATGATCTGAGTGCAAATCATGCATCCCTTGCTTACGGATTGCTGCCACTGAAGGTCAGGTGACAATTATTTAAATGACTTTCTATTGCAAAAAATGCTTAGCACAGTCTTGTGGTAATTTATGAATTATTATGCCAAATGGGAATAAAAACTTTTCTTATATCTTTGTGTGTTCAGAGTCCTTGAGAAAGCCCTGAGTGACTCCACATTTTCAGTGCAGATCTCTTGAAACTTTTGCTTCTGGCAGTTCTGATCTTTAGCATACATTGCAAAATAAAACTTTTCAGAAGGAATATTGGGTAGAAGAGAGCTGTTGTGAACATTTTTGTGTGTCAGGAAATATTCTAGCATTGACCTTAGTATAATATGTCACTGTATTTCAGAGTTGAATTAACTGGAAGCTTGTAAACTATGCAAAGCTAAGCTCTAAACTGAAAGTTGATATTGATTGTGAACTAATGAATTATGTCTAACTAATATTACACTTTTCATTTAAAAAGTGGTATTGTGCCCAATAAGGAGAGGTGATGCTATTTTGAAGATAAAAGCTCCCACCTTATGGACCGTCTTGTGAGATTTTATCTTCTTCCCTTTAAAGAAAAAATAAATCTGCAAAGTGTTAAAAATTCACATGGCATTCCCTCACTACAAAACATATTTGTGAATGTGCTTTCCCAAATCTGTTGTTGATATCCAGAATGATGAGGGGCAATTTACAGGAATAAAAGAACGTGCGATTATAAATCATCAGCCATTTAGTTGCATTCTCTGCTTTATCTGACAAGTATATCAGATGATCTCCTTCATAAATTGACTGAGCTCCAGTTTGAAACTAGCTGGAATTTTTAACTCTTGCTGCTACTGCTGGTAAGCAAGCTGGGTTTCTGTGGCAAATTTGGACTGATTTGTTCTGTAAAACTGTTTTCCAGCTTAGTCTTTTCTTTTGCAGGTGAAAATTTTTTTACTGTCTGTCAAACTAAACAAATACAACTTGTCTAATCTTTTCTAGGCTTGCCTTTCCTATAACAGCCTATCTGCATTTTTAGGTGTTGCATCTGTTACAGTATTCACTTTCTTCAACATATGTGCATGAACAGAGCTCTGCAAAGTCAATCTTGCCTTGCTGGTGTTTATCTTCAAATCAGTCACCATTTTTTTTCCTCATTTTCCTTACATCACTCATTCTGTGATTGACAATACTGATAGGCTCCCACACTCTGATGTTTGTAAGTACAAAGTTCCCAAATCGCAGGTCAGATTTGTGTCATTGATCTCCAGTGGCAATGGCTGTTTACTAATAACTTTCGAATCTGTTTATCTTCATTTCTTTCTAAACACCACAGCAGTTTTTTCCTGTGTCATATCCTGGTTCCTCTCCATGTTGGCAATGCTTTCAAACTTTGTCATTGGCAAAAATCTCCATTAGCGTTACTCATTCTGCTGAGGTTGTTTAGCAGATAGGAAATTAGAGCTCTCAGGCTGGTCCTCTCCTGTCCCACAGTTCTCCTGTCATGGCTGAGTATTCTCCTCTCTCTTAATCATGTGATTATATTTTTTTCTAGTCTTGCTGACACATTCCTCTGTATTGCTGTAGCACGTTTTTCTCCTGAAGGCCACATTGATGAGATGTTGTCACATTTTTGTTACTGGAGAAGGGTTTGTATCTGGCATAGCCTGCCTCTGCAAAACAAAGCTTGTAGTTCTTACTTATCTCAAATGTTTTAAACATTATTCTTTTCTCAAAAATCTGTTTGAAAACCATTAAGCCTATAGTCACTCAGATTTCCCCCCACTCCTCTAAATTACTTACCTACAGGTTTTGATACTTTTCAGATACAAGGCACCAACAGAAAATAAACTTATTTAAAATGCTGATACAAGCTTTATGTTGTATGGGGTTTGTTTTTTCTTCCACGATTTTGAAATTCCTGATTCACTCTTCATTAAGAGTAGTGCATTCAGCTCTTCTATAGGTTTTTTTAATTTCATCTTTAATATGTTGACCTTACTTTATTATTATAGCTTCTACTTTTTAATTCGTGTGGCTGAAGACACTTGCAATTTGGTTTAGTTTCCTTGGCAAGCTCTGACACTCTTTCTCTATTGTAGCAACACTGTCTGTCTTTTACTTTCTTCTAAAGCTCATATAATTACTAGTTACATATCTCTGCTCAAAAAGTCCGCCCTGTATGGTAACAAAACTATGCATTTGGCTGCTTTTCCTCCTAGAGGCCAGGAGTTACCACTGTTCTCAGCCCAGATGTCATGTGAGAGACCAGGAATTTTAATTGGTACATTTAGAGGAGTTTCAATTCATGGGTGAAGTGATTTCAGTGTGAGGAAAGCAATTTAAAACATAACGATGGCATGATAGAAGATAATGAAGCGACAGCATGGCCTTGCATGGTTGTTTTCAAGTTTTTTTTAAACTTTGCTGGTGGATGAATACTGCTGTGTGCATCTCTGGCAAAAGAAAATATATGGTTTTCTCACAGACTAAGGGCTGTGCAGTGGCACCATGTATGTGTTGGTCTGGTGCTGGTGGTCCCATCCATCTCCACCAAGCAAGTGGAGAATTGGACATACATAGCTTATTTGAGAAAGCCACACTTTGTTTTCTTCATAGTGGGTTTTCAGAGTAGAAGGGAGATGTCATGCGATAGTGTTTGGATGGGGATTGTATTCCCGGGGGATCTGCCATGGTGATGATGGAGAGGCAGGAATGGCAGCATGAGTGTTACTGTTCGTGTCTGGTAAGCAGAGCTGGCTGGCTCCTGAGAAGCTGGTGTCCTGAGGACACATGTCCTTGCTTCTCCTCCTTACCCAGGAAAAGACAAGGAGATAGAGCTGCTGAGTCCATCATTTGTCACCAGCAGCTCACGTTCTCAGGTTGAGAACTGCTGGTCTCATGGCTGAGGCACTGTAGTGCGTGTCAGGAGGCATACATACAGCTTGTGACCACATCCACCCTTGACTAGCTTTGCGGCCTTACACAGGTAATTTCAGCCTCCATGCCTGCATATGTAATCCCGTTCTTCCTGATTGGTTTATTCAGTTTCTAAACTTTCTTAGGGGCAAGAACTGTCTCACCAGAGCAAATGGAGAGATGCCAAACACTACAGTAGTAAGAACTTTAAGGTAACAGGACTTTTGTAGAGCCATGGCAACTGCTAGTACTTAAACATGTGTCAGGAATTCACTGACAAGCTGACATGGTATTTTAATGCTCTATATGCTGACCTCTTCTGCAACATGTTAGAGCTTAACACAACTCTTCCCTCTGTCAATGACATTCGTAAATTAAAGGTATGGAGTGTATAACTGTTAAGGACTATCCATTATGCCCGGTCTCAGGACAGTTATCCAGAGGTAAAAACAGATAGGAAGGATCTGTCATTCATTCAAAAAGTAGAGGCACTGCCCAGTTCCTGATAAAATACCATTCTACTGAGTAGAAACTGATGACATTGCAACTTCTGTCCTATTCGTTTTCCCTTCCCTCCTCAAGTTAGCCATCTTACCTAGTTTTAAAACTCCCAGCTTGTATGAAGCAAATAAGCAGTTCCTTTTGTTCTTTTGTTACCTACTGTCTGCATTGCTTTTATTTATAAAAAGAGAAGAACCAGAGGTTAAAAAAATACAAACAGTAAAACATAATATATGCTAGGAAGTTCTCTCAATTTATCGCTTGGCAAAGGAAATAAAAGCAGGCTCCTTAGCTAACAGCGTTACTTTTGCTTGGGGTTATTTGGCAGAAAATCCATCATCCTGTCTTCATTTGTGAGTATTTCATATTGACTTACACCCTTTAGCAAGGGTCAGTAGGGCAGAGTATGCATAAAGAGTTCAAGTCCCTTTTCAAAGGCTGAATTTCAATTTTAGTGGATGGTTTATTTTTAATATCATTTGGAAATGAAAGGTCTTTATTAGATTTTTGTTTGTTTGTTTTACTGGCTTTTTGATACTGAAATCTAATATTCTTTTTTATGGACTACTTGCATAAGAATTAGGTTTCTTCAGACATGTCCGTCATGTTGGAGAAACCTTTGCTTTGCTTTTTGTTTTCTGAGCCATTGTTCTGAATCTGCAGGCAGGAGTGCTTTGTTGCCTGCTAGCTTTTATAATTAAAATTGTTAATAATGTACAAATATGAAGGGGCCAATGTTTGTTTATATGTGTATTTACTTTGCGAACTGTTGACTTACATTTTCAAGTCTCCAGAGGAGTCAATACAAATGTGAAATGTGGTAAGGACATAAATACGTGTATTTCCATTTTTTATTATGGCAGTTATAGTTGGCAGAGGTTTAATATAATCCAGTACAAGTTTATATTTAGCAGAATTGATTTTGTGTTTTCTGCTGCTATTCCATAAACATGTGCACACTAAGAGCTCTGTTAATGGGTGTTTTCAGGGAGCATTGTTCAAAGCTACATTGTCTCTGGGATCTGAACTCCAAAATGTTTTCTTGTCCTGTGCTACCCTCCCTACCAGCCCAATTGAAATAAAGTCATGGTTTGAGGAAAAGATTACAGTATGTCTTTAGATGTTCTTGGAAGAAAAATGCACATGCAGAAGGTTCCTAAGATTTTTATTTGCAGATGTTTTATTTTGTCTCATAAATTTTATTACATACTCTATAAGACAATATAAAAGAAAAACACTGTGACTTCTCAGAAAGTAGGCTGACTTCAAATTGGGGTTTGTTTTGGTTTGGTTTTTAAATTTTCAAACAACAGACCGTGTGTGTTATTCTATGCTGAAAATGTCTAAATATAATAATTTTAAAAGAAATTGTTATTTCTCTTTGAAAACAAAAATTAAGTTTGCTTACATATCTGATCATATAACCTGGTGGGATTAACTTTAAAGAAAAATATCAATAATTCATGACTAGTCATATAAATATATTTCTAAACCATTTCTAAACATGTTAATTAGATTGCAAATAATACTAGGTTATGTATGGCCAGTACGATTTGCTAATGGGAAGAGTGTTGCTTTGGCAGATGTCCAAAGTGCTTTTGAAGGTCAGATGTTGACAGTATTTGATAGTGTTCAGAGACTGTTTTCTGATTATATAAAATAATACATTAAAAGAAAAGATTAATATCCTAAGTGATATATCAGGGTCAGTCTGCTGCTCTGACCTTGTCATTTTATTTTTGCAGTTTTATATAACTGCCCTGTAATTAATTTGATTCGATTGAGAAAACAGATTCGATTCAGAGAAAATGTGGGCTACATGTTTGTACATATTTGAGTGGCCTGTCTTTTATATGGTGGGTCTTTTTGTTGATCCCTTTATCCTTGAATTGCTATGCTGACAGCTTTATCGAAGCTGACAATCTCAAACTCTTCAACTTTGCTTCCTGAAGTAATAAGGCACATGCTTGTAATGTATCTTCAACTTGGCCCCAGCTGCAATCTCTGAGTGGGAATGAAGCTTCAGGGACAGAGCAGATGCTTTACATGCATGAGGATGCTGCGTCTATCCTCTGCCTTCATCTACTGCATCTCAAACAGAGCTCCCAAGAGGCTGAGTAACAGCTTCATAAATCAAAGGTTGCAGATTCAGCTTTTCCTGCAGCCAATTAGGAACTGAACATACGGTTTGGGGTCCTTTGCTGCACGAGGAGTGAAAAAGCACAAAAATGTGGGGGAAGGCCAAGGGCAAAAGTGTAGCTGAGATGACAAGGTGATAGGCAATTATTAACAGGAACTGAAAAAGAAATCAATTATTTATAATTTTAGTAAAGGAGTATCCACTAATAATGTACAAATATTACAAAAATGGTAATGAGTAGGTTGCAATGGCAATTCTGTTGCCTTGATTACATGAATTGTGGTTAAGTGGAGAAACTCACAATAGGCATTGAAGGATTAGCCCTGAGGAGTTGAAAGGATTTGGCTTGTAAACTAGTAGAATTATGGTTTGGTTTGATTTTGGTTGTGTTCTTAATTGGGAAATCCATGTAGGAAAATCCTCCATGTGGGATTTGTTGGTGTGTGACCTTAGTACCTTCACTCTCCTCAGTTTATAATTCTTTCTCTAAGACAGATTACACATACGTACACACATATGGTTCAACAGACACAGTTATTTTCCACACCAGTTTTAACCAGCTGAGTCCTTTTTCCTTATCCAAAAATTACAGGGAAAACAGTAAATACATATTAATAAGTTTGACACAAGCCATCAATCTTACACTTTGAACAGAGGTTCAAATACCGGCTTTGTCGAGTTAATTTTAAAAATATAGGCGATTAAAACCAACCTAATGCCGAGCTAATGTGGATACAGAAAGTATTGGAGGGCTTACATCTGAAAATCTTCCATGATTTCAAAAGTTGCTCCCGCTGTATTTCTCCATGCTTGTGGCTATTACATAAGGTCTGTGCAGTACAGTGGGCTTTATGTGCCTGCTTCTTTTATCCCCATCTGCTCTTCCGTGGCTTGTGCTGCATTTTCTCACCGCTAGCAATTTTTTCACATCTTGTAAAATACTACAAACAGTATCCTGTGCTTTCTCTCTCCGTGGAAAGTCATTCTGTGTATTATCTTAAATTCTTTGTGTGTTTGAAACATCTATCACACTCTTTGTAGAATTTCCACCAGCACAGAGCTATCCAGCTAAGCTCTCGGATGGTCTTGTAATTTACAGCCTTTGCATCAGATGTTTCACCGTGCCATTTTTTCATCAAGACAAACTGCTAGTGCAGTGGAATGCTCTTCTTTCTGGGGATACATAACAGGAGATGCCCAGATGGCTCAGTAGTTTTGTCAAGAATAGTGGTGGTGATGTCCCCTCCCAGATCAATCATGAAGAAAAAGCATTCTGTCTCCTAGCAAAGACTAAGTGGAATGAAACCTCCTCCTAGAAAGAGGATTTGCTTCATGCATGCACTGAAAATATGGCGCCAAAATCATGGGTGAAATGGTAATCATAATAACCAGGCACTCCCCAAGACTTTAAAAGGGCAGAGTGGGGAATACTGCCCATAATGTGTGCCTCAGTTAAGAGTTTGGGGGAGTTTTAACAAGGCAGCTGCCCAAGGCAAATTGTTGCATGCATTATGGGGTAGGCTTACACTGCAGTGATTGATGATCCATGCCTGGCATGCCTCGGGTGATTGCACCAAGTGACAGGAGCATTGATCATCGTGATTCAGCGATGGCTCTTTGTTGTGTGGCATTCACCAAAGCTGCAGCTGACACCTCTGTCCAGCCATCCATGTACAGGTTCTTTTGTTTTGTGGTGAGAACAAGGAGGAGCGCATGTAGCTGGCAAAGTGATGTCCTGGCCTTGCTGCCTCTTGCAGCTGTGCCCACGCAGGCATGCAGGAGCGTGTGAATACCCACAGCCTGGCGTGTGGTGGTGAGTGGTTAGATGGAGATGTCTCTGAGTTATGGTAGTCTCTGAATGTACCTTGTATGGCTGTGGGGAAAGAAAAAAGTATTAGTTATTCGCTGCCTGTATCACTCATTGCCTGATTGTAGTTCTGCTACTCTTTTGAAATTATGTCACCTACCGGGGTGTATGCTGAAGTGGTGTTCTGTCCTTTATGTCCTCTTTCCTTTTTCATGAATCAGTACAATATTGGTGCTAAGGCAGGTGTTACTTCATGACCGTTTGATGAAATCGGTAGAATATTTCCAGGGAAGAGATCTTCAGGCTCTCCGCCTGCCTATTGAAATCAGTGTTTTCCAGATGCCTGTAATGTGACTTCTTAAAGCATGTTCAAAGTCCATTTTCTGTAGCTCTTTCAAAGGCAGTAGGAGGAGCCAAAACCTGAGAGCTCAACAGAAAGCAGCTTCGTTTTGATGGAATGTGCATTTGTGGCACGAGCTTCAGCCAACTGGATCTTTTTAAAGTGAAAGTAAATGAAAGTCTATTAGTGAGATACCCAGAAAGAAACATGGTTTAGGTGTGATGAAATTTATTTTAAGCACTTAGGGTAATACTATGGGTACCATGAGTTAATATACTCCTTGCAGTCAGGGAACTGGAGAAGAACGACCTTAAATGAAGAGCCATCAGTGCTGCTGTTAATTATTCCTTTCACACAACTCCATATAAAAAAGTGGTGAGGTTTTAATTTTGTGATTACCAGAAGGCTAATAATTCTTTGCCAAAGGCCATGATGATCTCTTAAGTATGAGATAACGTAATTGCCTTATTCCTGTGCCATAAATTCTGCTCCTATTTAAAAATGTGGTCATCTGTCTTATGAGCAAATGATACTCTGTTACCTGAAAGGAAACATGCTATGAATGGTAAAAGAATGAAACCTGAAAGTCACACTTCTTTTGTTAGAATTTTTCTAGTTAATATTGTAAAGAGGGAGGTCAGAAAGGGGAGAACTGTGTATATTTGCTTAGGATATTCAGCTATGCCATTCAGTCATTCATGTCAGGGGCCAACACTTAGCCTATGAGTTATGGATCTTTACATGAGTATAGGGCACAGAAGTTAAGAGAAAGCGGCTCTAAAACCCAGCAGGCTTACCAGAGGGATTCAGAAAAACATGTAGCCTGTGAAGCCACATACACCTCCCTTTATTTCTATTAGAATGAATTGCTTGTGTTTTGTAAGACATCTTCAAGTTTTTAATGCCTGGTGATAAATCTAAATAACGAGCTTGTTATTAGTGAGCTGTGAGAAGATGTCAAATTTTACAACTGAAATATCAAATATGGTTTGACAAGGTGGCTAGGGATCAATTAACAGTTTACCACTGTTGAAATGCATCTCCCTTCCTTCCCCTGCTTCTGCTTGTCTGCTTCTGCTGCCTGTTGTTAAAACTTGTCTGGTCTCACTTCAACTGATTAAAATCTAACCCACTGGAAAAAAAAAAAAAAAGTTCTGTGTTTTTCTGTTTGTTTGTTTTCTGGTTAGCAGATTCCACAAGTTCACCTTCCAGTTAGATGAGTGCCAAAACCTACCGGAAGTCTGGGCAGCAGGGAGGGAGCAAGAAAGAAAGGTGGAAGTATTAAGAGGGATCAGGAATTGCCCTTTCAGCAAAGCAGGGTGCTCATTTGATTCAGCCATTGTGTAAAACCATGCCCTAAATGGGTATTTTGTAGGCAGGAATTACCACAGTTGCACTTCTGTATATTTTCAAGAGGGGAAGGCAAGCAGAACTGTGGAGATGTGCAGAACGTGCTTTCTGACACACAGCACCACTCCTGTCAGCTCCTGGAGTTTTCAGTTTGTTTTCCCACACACACACACACCCCGAAATTTCAAATCCAACATATGCAGCATACATATATAAGCAGGCCTGTAAAACCCCCAAAGAGGAATTGTATCCTTAATTCTGAGAGAATCAAGATTTAAGAGTTATCTTCAGCTGTCTGACTTGTAGTAAGTAAAGTAAACTTTCTGCTTGTTTTTCGTCTATAGTCTGAGGATAATCTCTCTGAGTCATTGTGCCTGTGCTTTTGTTTAACCTATGGGATGATCTTGGAACGTCAGCAGCAATTGGTATTTAGAGTAACTCTGAGAGGTTATGCTGTAACCTTTAGCTTCTCATTTAAAGCTGCTCTGCATTTCAATAGTAAAATTCATCTCTTGTGGAAAAATAGATGTTTCTGAGCAAAAGCTTGAAATGGCTGAAGTATATTCCTGAGAGCCGAGCTCCCAGTGCAGCCCTTGCTGCCAGGAGGCAGTGACAGTCAGTTGCTGCCTGGGACTCTTGGCCACTGGAGACAAGTCTCTTTTGGAGGATGGTGGCATGAATTGAACTGCTGCTGTCATGAGCTATGATGGCAGGGTACTTGAATGTAAATAGTTGTTTTCAGCTGAAGTATTTTGTTTGTGTGAAGCAGTTGAATATTTCCAGGACATTTTTTTTTTTTGTCTCTGAAGAAATTTATAGTAGGAGGGGTCTCAAGCACTAGAGCTTGGGTATTGTGGGTTGGAGAGTATGCTGGTGCAACCAGAAACCAGGAATCTACAGTGTGTCTCTTCAGGCATGCTTGTGCAGGTGGCCTGTTCTCTCTCTACGTTTAGAGAGACTTCCACACAGTCTCGAATTAGTCGTAATCTACTATTTACGGAACATAACTCCATATAATCTGCTTTCTGAGAATAAAGTTTGTTTTGGTAGGTCTTCTTGCAGAAGAAAACGCATTAATAGCTATTAGAAGTGTGATCCTTTTGGCTTCAGAAGCCAGGAGTGACATATCTGCTGGTTCAGCCAACAGTGTGGGTTGATGGTCAACAGTCGGAAACCTCCAGTGCCCATACCTCTGCAGAGCACACACTGCCTTGGCATCTTTCTTTAGCAAAAAGTGAAAAGTACCTGTTACCTCCAATGAGGAGGTAAAACCTTTGGTAGCCGATGCAAACTATTTTTTAAAATGTTCAGCCTTAATATATGCATGTGTAGTTTTCTGCTGGACTTCGTGTCCAGCAGCAGTAGCTGCGAGCGCCTGTGTTGCATGCCATCTGCGAATGTATCAGAAGAGAAATGAACACGAAAACTCCCTCTGTTAGGAGAGAGGGGGGGAAAAAAGGCGGGGGGGAGGGAAAGAAAAAGTATCTGCTACATTCCAAAATCAGTCATAATAATGGAAGTTCACATGAGATAAATTGCCAGAGTCAGAATGGACAAACATCTGGTTTATTCATCCCTAGCTATACTAACAAAAATACGATATCCTGTTAGATAAATCGCTGTTCATCCTTTTTTATCTTAGTGGTTGTGCACCTTGGTATTTTTTACTTAAGCAAGAACATATCAGTACTTTACAGCTAGCATGCCTTCAGCTCCAGGTTCACAGTTCATGTGCTTCTGTGACTTTGAACTCTTCTTTTCCTGAGTTTACCAGCAGACAGCTGCACCAGAACAGATATGTTTACATGTGGGGAGTAAGTGGCAGGTCACAGCTCAGAGTTTCCATTTCCTTTTACATTGTTCAGGAATCCAGGCTCAAAATTTGTGTCCTAAAGCTTTGCCTCATGTGTACACATCTGACTTGGCCCTTTATAGTACAAATGTTTTATTTTGACATTGATTTGTTGATAGAAAGGGCTAACTAGGGAGAAGCTACTTTCACTAGAAATTGCCATCAGTTTACATGAAGTTCAATTGTGGATGAAATATCTTGAAATTCTAAACATCATTTTCTGTAAGGCTCCTAAGCAGTATGTAAATGTGAGGCTAATGTGTAACCACTTTATGCGCGTATAGCATGATAGATGTATTTTTAGGCAGAGAAAAATTACATTTTGTATTAAGCATGACAATGAAATTTGATTAGCTGATTAAACCATGACACTGACTATTTAAGTTATTGTCCTGCATAGGTGATAAAATATTCCCAGGTGTGCTTGGTAAGGCAGTAATTCCATGAAAAGGTTATGGTAATTAAAAACAAGAAAGCAAACCATAGGAGTGATTTGTTAATTTGCTTGAACCCCGGAGTGGAATTAGAGACTTAGGTGAAGAGTATCCATTGTTCTGACTTTACACTGGGTGACACACTTCCCATCACTGCTATTGCCTAATTCCATATTTGTGAGCTTTTCCTTTCCCTTTTACACCTAACTTGGATATTTTGTGTACTTGCTCTGAATGAAAACTCTGGTTTATTGGTTATTTTGGTAGCTGAACTGAGATAAATGTTACATAAATGACCTGTAGAAAGACATATAGCAATTGTGTGTTGCATTTTGCCTACTGTTATTCTGAGACAAGATTCTCAATTACCCTGATGCGTTAGAATGAGCCTAGCTTTTGGTCACCCTCACATGGATCTTTTATGAGAAGAAATTATTTGAACTTATTGGAGCATTTTTATGCAGTTTACTTCTGATATATGTGGGTATTGTAATTGCTGGATTTAACTTGTGGCTCACTATTAAAAGTAATGTAATGGTAGTGCACTGCTGGTACATGAAATTTTAATTTTTAATCTTCATTCTAATGTTCCTTAGGATACTTGGGCTATAAAATTGAAGCATAAAATCAAGCAGTGGACTATTTGCAGAATTAAATTTTGCACTTTATATGACCACGCTGTGCACTTTCTATGACCACAGCTCCAGAGAGCTGTACTCACTGAAAATTACAGCCAGAAAAATAGTCTTTGCATACTTGTGCAGATCATTGTCTAGTCTTGGCAGTGCAAGAAGAGGATCCGGAATGCAAAGCAAGGCCTAGGACTGTAAAATCACCAATCTCGGTTGGCACATGTTGCCGTGGGCTTGTGTTCTCAGGCTGGAAGTGCAAATCCCTGTGTGTGTGAGCTCACTGAAGGCAATTCATTTACCTCTTTCATTAGAACTGCTACTTATGTGGCCAGGAAATCAAAGCAGGCAGTTAACATCACACCAGCGTTATCATGTCTGTTATAACCCCCCAACATGCTCGCAGGGCAGCAGCCCAGGCTGCAGGGATTCACGGGGCTGGGAGTTGGTGCTTGGCCGGGGACAGGACAGAGGGCTTTTCAGGGAGGGAGGGTGAAGCTGGGCAAAGACTCTGTGTAGGCAGGTAGTAGTGGTTGCATCATAAACTTTCCCTCAGTTGAGGTACAGCAGACTGCATCTCCTTAGGTAGATGTTTGTTCCCCAAATCTTTGTCAGTTCACCTCTAATCTGTAATTGCCTTCTGTTAACAAACCATGTATGAGAAATTGTAACTGAGATAAATGAACCCATGTATTACTTTAAATTTCTGATGTTGCATTTAAAGAGATTAGCTGTTTTATCTCATAATCTCCAAATGTAAACTAGCTTGAAACTCCCCATTTAAAGTTTGTGTTTGTTTTTCGTTTAAGTTTTCCTTGGAAAGCAGGAAACAATCTGAAAGTAATTGTATTAAGTGTTTCAGCACAAAGATTTAAAAATATAATAGCTTGGCATATTACTCAATCTTCTCACTGTTCCTCTGAGGAAATAAAAGAGAGTTAACAACTTTCATCCAGGCAGCTTTTCTACTACATCCTGTTTCCTTCCGCACACTGGAGAAAGCTCCAACATTCCTCTCCCTTTCCTCCACCTCAAATGAAGAAATCCCATTCTCTGTGTTGTAGCACTCGGACAATACCAGTGTTCTTTTAGGTTTTCAAGTGTCGATATAGGATTTGTATTGTTTAGGCAAATGTGCATTTTGCCCTCTGTATCAAAAGAAAGCATTACAAAGAATAGAGGAATATGCACAGCTATCCAGATAAAAGCCTCCCCTCCCCACATAGGTTTCCTGAGCTGCTTAGGCTGCCTGAAGGGTGTCGAGCATTCCCTCGAAGTGCTGTGTGTGCTGTTGCTGTGCTTGCTGGAAGGCTGAAATCTCCGCTTTTCTCTCACTGAAAGGTAGACTCGGAATCCCCCTTTCTCTAAGGAAAACTGACCCTTGAAAAGGCTTGGCATGAAAAGAATTAACTCACTGGAAACTTTGTTTGGAAATGTTAGGAGACTGCTATGTGTATATGCTGGCAATCTCTGTAAGAGACAAATTATTTTCCCACCCTCTCAAGTACTCTGTGGTTTATCTGTTGTTTATATTAAAGATTGATCATGATTATATATTCCTAACTTAGAGTTCTCATTAATCATACTATGCCACGTAAGGGACTGGAGAAGGAGAATGGGGGTTACTGGAAAACAGGCATGTGATCCCTGGCTCTGCTTTTAATATGACTTATCCTGACATTAGCTTTGCTCCTGTGAATTATTGTGTGTGTATAAACCGCCTTTTTAATTATTTTTTTGTTTTGTTTCCATGTTTAGTATGTCTGATTTTCTTAGGGCTATTCAGAAAAATATATTATACTTATTACAATGGTTTTGCAGAATATTAATCATGACACTTGCCATGTTACTATTTCAAGAGGTCCTTGCTCCCCCTGCATGCCCACCCCCTTGTTTGGTAGCTCTTGCTTCCTCTCCCAGCCCCAGCAACCATTTCCTCCCTCCCAGCAGAGCCACACAGACAATTGTTTCAGCCTGTGCGAAACGAAGGGGTGGAAAAGGGACCGGTGGGGTGAGGACAAATGCACAAAGGCTGGGACTTCCTGAAGCACATCGGCTGCCAACAGAAAGATACTTTCTCCCACAGCAGCAGAGCTGATCTGCTCCTCCTCCTCCTCCTTGACCCTGCTGAAGGTTTCCAGCCCCCAAATGTTCAATCAGATGTTTGTGGTCCCCTCCTAAGCATGAGAGTCAAAACTGCTGGCAAGAGGGAGAGAAAGAAAAGGGAATTTACTAGTTGTTGCAAGCTGATTGGGGTTTTGGGAGTGCCTTACCAGCCCTGCTTGGAGTCAGGTCCAGGACCCTCTGAAGCGAGCGATTTTCCCAGCTTGACTTGTCTGGCTGAAAGTCCCTTCCCATCTTCCAGAGGCATTCATTGATCCCAGCTCTTCAGTGTGTTCTGGTGGGAAACAGTTTCATCGGCAAATTTTCAGTCGAGAGGAGATTTAAACTCTTGAATTTTTGAATTGCTGTGTGCTTGTGCTTGTCTAATAAAAGTAAATTATTTGGATTTTAAAAGAGGAAAATGAAATAATTGGTATTTGGCAAATCCAAGCAAGTTAGCTCTGAAGAGAATGACATCATTTAATACAGTTTATCCTCTTTTTTATTTGTAGCTTTTCTAAAAATATGTTGCCAGGCATATCCTAATTCTGCACAGATTTTTTTTCCTGAATGAATGTATGACTTATTAGGTACAAAGTCCCATTCTAGAATTCACTGGTTAATAGTGTCTTCAAAACTGAGACGTGACTGTAAATGCTGGCTTGTGTTTATAATTAAATATCTGCTCTACAAAGGCAAGAGATGATCAGAAGTTCTGCAAACCTAGGAGAATTTGGGTTCGTTAATTATGATGAAAACACATATTCAGTGAAATGAAGGAAGGAGCAATAATGCAGGGAAGTCTTAGATCTGTAAGAATTTCAGATATTTAAAATAAATATAATTACGCAGAAATAGCTATTTTAGAGGACTACATGCTTTTAAATGCCTTTACTTCCAACTAATTTGGATTGCTTGGGTTTTTCCGCTGTGTGACTAAATTTAATGACATATTGTACATATCAAGAATGAGAGAATTTATTTCTGAGTTGGGAATAGTTTTTTAATCAGACTCAGTAATGTAAATAGACCTCTATTTGAAAGTTCATCTGAAATTGAGTACTGGTGTATGTTCAAGTGCACTGTGTGCTAAAGTAGAAATATCCCATAGAGTCTAACCGAAAGCATGTTCTATGTGTGGTTTGGTTTTGTTTTGTTTTGTTTTTTTTTTTAATGTTTGACAGTAACTGAAGCTGGCTTTGGTGCTGACATTGGGATGGAGAAATTCTTCAACATCAAATGCAGAACCTCTGGCTTGGTTCCCAGTGTGGTTGTACTTGTTGCTACAGTGAGGGCTTTGAAGATGCATGGAGGTGGGCCAAATGTAAGTTTTTGCACCTTTCTTGAAAAATAAAAGTCTTGCTAATATTTGAAATAACTAAAATATCTTGGTTTAAGAAATATTGGGTGTGGCTAATGCGGCAGTATTTAGATATCCCTCCTGAGTTACCTCTTTATGTTGATGTTACCTACAAAGTTAATGAAGGAATGGAAAGGCACAAATGAGAGAACAGGGATGAAAGAGCTCTGAATAAGTAATAAATCTTGCTGAGGGAGGGAAGCTTTTTTGCATGAAAAAAAAGTTATGATATGTATCTGTATTCTTTTCCTTGCCTTTTGAAATAGCATTTGTTAGTGCACTGGAGTAGTCGCAGGCTGGGAAAGTTGGCAGCTGAGGAGGAATGGGAAGAGCTCGGGTTGCAGTATGTGAGCGGAAGCAGGGAACATTGTTAGTGAAGATTTTGAGATTTCTTTCACTGAAATAATGGGAACTCTTTCTGTCCTTTTAATCTCTTCAAGTTAATTCTCTCGGGGATGCTAAGGTAACTGATAAAATTGTGCAACTGTTTTCCCAGTGTAGAAAAAAAGTCGCTAGTGTATCATTTTTTGCTATTTAAGCCATGAAGAGGCTCATACAGACTACTGATTGTAGAAGTACTTATTCCTCAGTCATACAATCAGACCAGACTCTGCTAGCCACGCAGGCAGACACTTAACTCCTAGAAACACTTTCGTCTGCCCAGCAGCATGCAAGTGAGTGATGCTGCCAGGGAAACAGTCTCACTGGGTGAAAATACCTAAGCTGTTTCCACAGCCACAAAATTTTGGAATGCATGGTCTCCCTTACAACTAATCATCTCTTCGAGCAAAAGCTGAGCTGTCCTTTGTCAGTCTTTCAGGTTGGCAGGATTATATAACTATCTTTTTAATCCACTTCTAATGCTAGTTTTCTTTATTTTTAATTATATTTTTCCATGCATATCAAGGCAGGTATATAGTCTTGTGTGTTATCATTCCATCTAGCAAAAATAGGACTCAAATATGTCTTAATACCTGTCTCTCTGTCAGATTTGTGTCTTTAGAAGTATAAAGCTTTCATTTGTTTGTATAATGCATAATAGAGGCACACAGACTACCAGATACTTTTATTGGGACATTAACTATAAAATGGACCAAGACCAATGCCTGAGACGAAAGTAACTAAGTCCAGTGCCTGAGCTCAATGTATTTGGTCCTTGGAGACCCAGCATAGTACCCCGGTGATACTCTTTGTCTGTGTACCTTTGTGCTTTCCAGCAAAGCAAAATTACTGGCATATAGATCATTGCCACAGGCAGTAATTACAAGACACCCAAAGATAATGTTCCTCTTCTAGTCATCTGTTACTGTTGTTCCTTCAGACAGCTGTTGGAGGTTGCTGTCTGTTGTCTTTGCGTTGCTGGTGCATTGTTGAGCATGCTGAATGTGATCCAATTACCGTCTCTATATTATTTTTTTACAACTAGTTGCTGAGTCACTACCTGTATCTTGCTACCCAAGTTACAGTAGGAAGTGTTGCTTTTCTGCATATACCAGTGTAACTTAGAATAAAACAGAAGCTGCAGTCAAGCTATGATGTTGTGTGCAATGTATGTGCTGATTGTCAGTATATTAGTAGAAAGTAAGCAAAAGTGCACTTCTGACCATTTAGGATTATGACAAGTGCCAATCTGTGATGACTTTGATTGTTTATTATTCCAGGTAACTGCTGGTGCCCCCTTGAAAAAGGAATACACAGAAGAGGTAGGAGGAACTATTATAAAACTTCAGGAGAAGTTTGTGTTTAAAGGGACCGAATAATGTGCTCTATGGAGAGTCAGAACTTCTTGGTCCTCTGGTTTGACAGTAACATGCTCTAATGCTGACATTCAGTGAACACCGTAACAGGGATTGCCAACAAGTAAAGCCATTTCATCTTCCCCCAGCCACTTGGTGTTATCCCTCTTGGGTGTGCTATGTATATGGCTGCATGGTAGATTGTACTGAGGAGCTGAGCTAGCTCAAATCATAGCTTTTTTTTCAGTAGTTTTTCCACGACCAGACTGATCAGCTCTTAATTCCAGTCCATCATCCAGCACTCATGGCAGCACAAGAGCAGAGGGAAGCAAGAGTCAAAGACACTTGCTGAAATTCATGTTCATTAAACAATAGGTTTAATCTGTTTGTGCTTCATGCCTGGTGTTGAATGTCACTCTTCAAAAGTGATTTCTACAGGCTTGGTTTCTATGTCTCTTTGTGGTAGACAAATTCTAGTCTTTTGGTTTTATCAGGCTAAGGATGTGTTGTTGCAATTAAGACAAGGCCTACAAAGTGTGAGGTAAAAGAGTAAATGAAGAAATCAAATAATGTGCTTTTATCTGGGATATATAGAGAGATTGATTAGACTGTGCATCTGACACATATATGTGTCAAACCACACCGCGCTACTGTAGTTTGTTTATAAACTTTGCGAACAGGAGACTAACAGCCCTATCACAGTCGTGACAAGCAAACAGTCATCAGCTGCACTGTCTTCTTGTGTCCTAAAAAAGAGCAATGCATTCATGTAAAAATTTTGGACACTGCTTAGTTACTTAAATATGCCTGTTGCTTATTAATTGAAATAAGAATTAGTAAGATAAGTGCCAAAATATTTTTCTCTGGAAGCATTTTACTTGCCTGCAACTGTCATGATCAGCACTGTTTATGTTCAGTTTAGTTTATGGAAAATTCTTTGGCTGGAGAAGACTTGATGTGTCTTACCGTTTCCATTAATTTTTATTTAATTGCACAGAACCTCCAGCTGGTAGCTGATGGCTGCTGTAATCTACAGAAACAGATTCAAATTACTCAGCTCTTTGGAGTTCCTGTTGTGGTTGCTCTAAATGTCTTCAAGTAAGTCTGTTCTTTCATTACTCTTGTGAGTAAATCCACAGTTCAAATTTCACACTTTTCTTGGTTTTGAAATTACTAATTTTTGGCATGAAGTAAAGAAGATTAAAGTTCAAGAAAGATGGAACTGCTGGAGAGAGTCCAGCGCAGGGCAACAAAGATGATTAAGGGAATGGAGCATCTCCCTTATGAGGAAAGGCTGAGGGAGCTGGGTCTCTTTAGCTTGGAGGAGACTGAGGGGTGACCTTATTCATGTTTACAAATACATAAAGGGTGAGGATGGAGCCAGGCTCTTCTCTGTGTCAACCAACAGTAGGACAAAGGGTACTGGGTTCAAACTGTAATACAAGAGGTTCCACTTAAATTTGAGAAGAAACTTCTTGTCAGTGAGGGTGACAGAACACTGGAACAGGCTGCCCAGGGAGGTTGTGGAGTCTCCTACTCTGGAGACACTCAAAACCCACCTGGACACATTCCTGTGTAGCCTCATCTAAGTGTTCCTGCTCCGGCAGGGATTTTGGACCAGGTGATCTTTTGAGGTCCCTTCCAGTCCCTAACATTCTGTGATTCTGTGAAATAATTTCTTTTTTAAGTCAGGAATATAAAGACCTTTAAATCCTTAGCTTGTTCTTAAGCTTTTAAAACCACCAAAAAATATGTACTGTTATGGAAATGTTAATCTTCCATGTTAATTAGCTCTAACAGTTACAGAAAGTGTTCTTGAAACATGTAAATATGCTGTATATAAATGCATTATGTATACAGCACAGTTTCTATGTAGACTTGCTTTACAAGTGCTGATGGTAGAATAAGGCTAAGAATATAATGCTATAAAAAGAGAACTGGTTAAACAAAATAATGAGACAGAACTGTTTGGTTGGCAGAACTGACTCTCCTGCTGAGGTTGATTTGGTGTGTGAGATTGCAAAGCAGTCTGGAGCATTTGATGCTGTACCCTGCAACCACTGGTCGGCTGGTGGTAGAGGAGCAGTCAAATTGGCTCAAGCTGTGGAAAAGGCAGCCAATCAGAAAAACACTTTCAAATATCTCTACAGCTTGGAGGTAAGTTTTTTTTTGTTGTTTTTTAGTGAAAACATGCTGCATCAGTGTTGGAATTAAAACAAGAAGGATGTCGCAACAAAGCTATCTAGCATACTTGGGAAGGGGCTTATCTTTGCTTAAAATCACAAAAGCTGGAGAGAACAGTCTGGCTTGTCTAAACAGAGGAGCAGAATACTTGCTGTTAATGCTCATTATTTAGTCCATTGAATGATGTTTCTGATACTTTTTTGTTTAACATAAAAGTGTGTCTGTAGATGGAGCATTCACAAATTCTTGTGGCAGACTTCTGCGCAAAGATCTCACAGTCAAGATATTTGTCCTGACAATCATCTAAAAAGAAGCATAGTTACTGTCTCACAGTCATGGGTACTGCACCGAGTTGTGGCTCCCTGAAGCATTCGCTGTCTGTATGTGAAGGATGTTAGAGGCAGCACGTGGGTGCTGATGCTACACATCTGCCCAGTGAGACAAGTCATCACAGAAAGTCCTGCCTTTAGCAGCACCCACTTACACACCCACAGCCTTCAGATGAACGTGGTGGCCCAGTCCTGTTCCTTCTCTCCTGCTCATTGGGATTGTAGTCTGCTAGTGCAATACAACACACACAATATATGGGTCACTGCTGCTATTTGCCTTAGATTCTCAGTCTCTCCAGTACCAGCTTCCAGTGCCCCTGCTCTGCTCCAGTTGCATGCACCAGCACCCATAAGCCTGAGTTTCATGACTCACTCTAGCTGCTGGTGCTCAGACCTCTCCTCCTGCTCTCTAGTGTTCATACACACACATCTAGAGCAGAGAGTGCACCCACACAGAAGGTAGCCAGAAATCAGATTTAATGAGAATAGAGGACAAACTGGTGCTCAAGCACAGAGCTCAGTCAGACAAGCTATTGAACAGCCACCTTTACACTCAACTAGCCCCTTCTTCCCCCTTTCCCTCTATTTTTTCTGCCTCTTCCTCTCCAATTCACCTTGATTACTCCCTTTCCCCATCTTCAGTCCTTCTACTAAATATTCCCTGGCAATCTTTATACATTCTCACAATCTCCTTCAAAAATTCCCTGATAAGTTTTACATAGTCCCAAAATGATGTTTTTCGTACATCCTACATTGAGTCCCTGTGCTGCAGGGGCAGTCACCCCCTTTTGTTTGTGAAATGTTCTCATGAAAGAGTTTCCCCATTGACTCACCTTGGTGCACTTCACACCAGGGACAATGGTCTCATCCCTGCCCCCTGCATGGTCTTAGGAAACAGCCAATTCACTATGCTCTAATTTTCACTGATTAGGTTTTCCACTGATTACATTACTAAGTTTCCTCCACCTGTCATTGTTCCTCTGATCCTGCTTGGGCTTTGTGTTTCATTTGCTTAGCCCTTTGTCAGATAATCTGACAAAGGATAGTGTGGTCCAAGTTTCAATCATGTGTCTACCAGAGGTGGTGATTCTTTTTTCCATGTCTTGGAGACTTTGTTATTGCAGTTGTCTGTAAGGTAACATCGCAGCATCATGAGCTGTCAAGAGAAGCAGCTTGCAAGGAAGGGCTCGTCGGAGCCTGAGAGCACCATGCTGGAGTACCGCTGTGCAGGCAGAGTGTTTGGAGGGACCTATTGCTGACAAGGTTATACAAATGATTTCTCAGAACCTTCCTGACTATCCAAATGTGGGTGGGTTAAAATTTGGGCAGCACAATAGACTTCTCTGGCACCAAAGAAACCCTGGTCAAATTTCAGATCCTGTGCCCCAGCTGACAAATGCTACTGAAGTTTCTTTAGAAAATGTTTGAGTGCTATCTTTTAACAGCAGAACCTCAGCTTCATTCTTTTAAATGGCTGAAAGTTCCTGTTTTTATTCATCTCACCAGAAAAAAAGTTCAGCCTGAGGTAGATATGCCCAACTGGTGTCTTTCACTTTCCTCCCTGACATGTACCCTGTATCTCTTGCACCCATTTTATTTCTTCTGTCCACCTGCCCCACTGTTTTCCCAAATGTCAATAATCTGGCCATCTCCTATTAGAGTTAACCAGTGCCTCCAGAGAATAGATGGAAATACCTTGGGAGTAGGTGCTTTGGCTTCTCTACAAGGTGTTTTGCCCAAGGAACATTTTTACAACCAAAAAACGGGCAATGTATCTGCCTTTCTGAATTTGTCTCTAATGAGATGCTCCAGAAACTGAGTGTTTTGCATAATAAAATGGAGGAAAAACATCTTTCAAGAATTCATGTAATAGTTTTCCCTGTAGGACACTTGTAGCACATTAGCATTTGACAAGTCCCATATTTAAATTCTGATGTTACTGTATACTATGGAGCTTACAATCTTGTGCTATGAATGAGCAGAAAGGATTGGTAGGGGTGTACTCTGTCAAGGAAGAAAATGAGATGTTTGATTCCTACTTTTATGTCTTTCCCAGACACGTCTTTTTGTGATGTGTTGCATAAGCAGAATGATCACCTTAAGCACAAAGGGCATGAATCACATCTTTACATCAACCTAATGTCCCATAACTTAACACAAATATTGTAAGCCTCAACAATATGTTGAAGGGATTTTATGAAGACATATGAAGATTTTAAAAAACAGTGAAGTGTAAAATTCAGGCTTCTATTTCATTCTTACTGTGCAAAGGATGGGACTGAAGCAGTTGGAAGTAGGTGAATAAGACAGCGGTGCTGTCACTGGTACAGAGTGGTGGGCTCGCAGAGACGTGAAGGAAAGCCACCTCTTCAAAATGAGCCTGCCCAGATACTAATTAAAGTTGTAGTAGGATTTTTTGATGTAGCAATTTTGAGGACTGGTTTCTACTCTTCAAAGAGGTGACTGACAGAAAATTAAACAAGAGAAGAGGTAGTAAGATGGGATTCAGACACGTGATTTCCCCTGTCATTGTGCCTAAAGGGGATGCAAGTGAAAGGACATAGTTCCAGCCCTCATCTTTCTGGTGACTACCAGCTTTATCCAGTTACTTGAATATTATTAATTCCTGGTTGTCTCAAGTTTGACAGCATTTGCTATGGTGTGGTCTGGTTTTGTTTTTGTTTAAAATTTCCCCTTTGGAAGGTCAAGGGGGGAATTATTCTGCATAAAACCACCACCACTTCATTCATATATCTGTCTGTCTTTATTACTCTTCCTTTTACTCCATGTCTCAATTTAGTCCTTTGATGTCTATGCATGTTGTTTCCCTCAGTCTGGAAAACTTCATCAGAATTTGCTTCCAAAATTGGCTATAATTAGAACAATTTCCATCAGCACAGACTGCTGTAGCTATAATGGGTTCACTCAATATTTTGATGTTTTGTTAGAAAACATTACTCTAGGGATTTAAAAACAAAGTCCAAAAGCGCTATATGTAAAACTGGCTTAGATCATTTTTTACTACTTACACCAAACTTTGCAGCAAACTATATTATTAGCATACAGTCAGGCATCTAATTAGAGGATAGTCCAGGTGAACTGGGCTCTCTTATGTTTTTTTTTCCAAATGACATGGATCTCTGCAGTGCTTTATGTAATTTCCAAATGTGTATTTGAAAAAAAAGACTTCCTTGGAAGGTGTTTACAAATGTGTATAATGTGAGAAGAACAAGGGAGTCTTTTCTAGATCTGTCAAATCCTGTAGAAAGTTGGGGATCAGCTTATTTTTTTCTGAATCTTGAGGTATGTTTATAAATTTATATTATCTTGTCCAGTGATACCCAAGCATATGCTGAATGAGCAATTTCAGACAGTGAACACAACACAGTTGTGTCAGTTCAGGACTCAGGCTCAGCTAAGTGGTCCTGTTGAGTATCAGCAAGCTGGTCTAGAAGACTGTGCTCATGTGGTTATGTTCCTTGAAGCATCTCAGTCTGTTTAAACTTCCTCAGGTGTCTCTGTGTGACACAGTGTTCTGTAGTCCCACTTTAGATTGCTTTTCAGTTTATCTTTATTTTTCTAAGCAGGCAAGCTTTTGTTTTTATCCTAGTAGCTGGTGTTTGGTTATTTGTTTGGGTTTTTTTACTGCTTGTTTCTTGCAAAGGTTTGTTTGACATTTGGTATTAGACGAGCAAATATTTTTCAGGAATTGAAATGAGAATAGAAGCAGCTTCAGGTGTATTTTGAGGGGACTGTGAAAATAGCTGCACATATGATTTTTGTAGCACATATGTGTGCCAGTATCATTTAATGGATCAAGTACATGACCTCTGACAAGCAACACCAGCACTATTGTCACTTTAAAAGTGTAAGAAAAGGACATAAACAGCTGCGGTGCATCATAACATGCTTACAGTATTAGGAATTGTATGGGCCAAGGGGAGTTCAAGCAAAAGGATGAATTTTTATATGATAGGCTTCAGAGTGTATAACACAGTTTAAAAGATTATTGGCAGTAGTTGTAATAAATACTACAGTACTGTGTGGGGTTAATTTGCATTTTTACCCCCGCTGCACACTAACCTCTCTTATTTTACTGTTGAATTCGTTTCTTGCCAAGTATTTCTCTTCAGTTGTTTTAAAGGTCTCCTGAACTCTGTATGAAATAATCTGTGCTTAAAAAAAAAAAAAAAGAATATTTATACATATATACATATAGATATAATATTGCTACATATGGAAAATATCAAAATATCGACTCTCTTATCACTGTTGACTTCCTTTCTGGGTTCACTTTTCTTGAAGTATGGGTCTTTAAGTTGCAGCAGAAAGCTATTACTCAAAATAAAATTGACTGACCCATTAAAAGTAAGTTTAGATAACTAGAGGGAGGATAGGAGAGAATGGAAACATACACATCCCTTTCCCAAATTTCTCTGGCTTCAGTGCCTGTTCTTGGCAGGGGGAGGGAAGCTGCATTCCCCACTGATGTGTGCCTGGTGAGTAACCTGCCTTCCTTCACTGTCCTGGTCTCCTCTCTTCTCCTGTGGTGAACTCTCCCTTGACTCAGAGCAGCCCTTCTCAGCCTGGGAGAGGAAGCCGAGGTCCGAATGAAGGCAGACACTAGTTTTTTAAGAGGTGCAGTGCCCCTTCCTGCAAGGCAGCTGGAGCACAGTGGGCTGACACTCCAGGAGATAAAGGAGAGAAGGACAGGCATGTGGTGTGGGGCAGGATCAGCATTTCTGGCTGGTTAGCGAGCTGGCATAGGCCACTTAAAAGACTGACATGGCAGCCTGACAGATATGATTGAAGAGTCTCAAATCACCTGATTTGTGCTGCATTGGAAAACTAAATTGAAGAGTGTAAAGTTCACAAAAGGGCGAGAGGAGAAATGTTTTTCCAGTCTTCCAAGTTTGTCAGATGACATCTATTTTTGCCAGTACTCTGCCTTTAGGTAATATCATGACAAATGAAAATATTTCCAGGTTGTACTGCGGAAGTTGATGGCACAAATATTTTGGCTGAGTGCAGTGAATTGCCTGGCCAGCTTGCAGAACAATGAGAGCTTTCTCAGCTGGGGACGCCCACAGGGAATGAGGCTGAGTAGCAGCACTTCTCAAGGAGGCATTCAGACAGTTAGCAGCCTCAGCACTGGTATTTTTCTTCCCCTGATAGAAGCATAGAAATAACTTGTGCAAATCTGGAGCATCAGAGGCAACAGTTTTTGCTGCCTCTGCTGTGCAATGGCAGTATGGTGTAGGCTGCCATTTGGCTCATTTCTTTCAGTCTTTGCTTCAGCTGTCAGAGACAATGGGTCACTCAGAGGGGTCTAAGGGTAGCATCAAAACAGAGAAAACTCTGCCATCAGTGATTCTCTGTATGTTATCTTCTCTTCCATCCGCTGCTCACAGTCTCCAATAACAGGAATGAGCTGTGAATAATGAAGGAGGGAAGAGACTCGTCAATGGAGGCGGCCACTCAGTGCATGTACTAGGAGAAGGAGAGTGGCTGTAATAGGAAGACAGAGTCAAGAAGGGCTCACGGGGCTTGGGTTTGAGGACACTGACTTCCAACGGAATGTTCTAAGGCAGAGCATTTCTCTTCATTTGTAAACTGGTCCTCTTCTCAATCCCAGTGTGATTGAAAATCTGTGTGTGTGTGTCAAGACTATTGTCTGCTTCCTCTACTAATACCATGAAGCTACTAAGCCATGAAAGCCATCCATCATGTGTCTGCTGTCATGTCAGCCTAAAATACCTCTGTTCCTTTCCCTAGGAGGAAAAAAATTTCTTTATGTTTTGTTTTGGTTGTTTTGTTGGGTTTTTTTTTGAGGGGGGTGGATTTTGTTTGTTTGGTTGAATTGGTTTGGTTTGGTTGATTGGTCAGTTGGTGGTTTTTAATAAAGCACAGAATTCAGTCATGTATAGACCCAGTGGAAAGTCCTGAAGCAGTACTGGAGTAGGAATAAATAAAATTATATATGCTCCTTACTGAAACTTTTCCTAATAAACAATGGAGATGATTTGTCATCTTGAAATGCAGGCTGTGCTGCCTATGGGGTATGCTAGTCTTTAAACTATTTCCCCCCACCCTACTGCTAGTAAGCCATCTAGCAATGAAGCCACATTAAAGAGGAATTCCACAGGGCTGTACCAGCCTCTCCTCCCACTCCCATCAAAGAGATTTCAGTGGAGTCTGGAAATTGGGTGTTCTGGGGTTGGAAACTATCTTTCTTCCACTCCATCTCTTTTTTGTGGATGTAGACTCTTGACGACACTCCACTTTTATGTTTGTTTTCATTATTTTATTATTCTTTGCATGAAGCAATTTTCTTAAGCACAGCTGGGGTTTCAAAGTTGGGGAAATGGAAAATAAATCTCTAAGGCCACAGGCTTAGGTGTTGATTCACAAACTATTTAACTTGACTGCATATGCTTTTCTGCAAATTGAAAAACAAACTCTTGTCCTGTGCCAACAAAGGAAGAGGAGCGCTAAAGACTTGGGAATCCTTTTGTCAGCCACTGATCTTCTGGAACCAGAATATACAGATACTTTAATAAATGTGGTTTTATTTTATCATGGGGAAAAGTGAGAAATAGGAGTTCAAATGTGCAGCGTCAGCTATTGTTTTAGCACTGCACTCTGTCACCCCACACAGCACCTTCAGCCATACTCCCATCATGTGTTTTCATTTGGCAGCCTTCCCAAGAAGAGGAATGACTGATGTCTGCATACTGTTTCACTTAGCCAACAAGCAATTCTGTATTATTGCTTTCAGTGAATGCATAACTTAAAATAAAAAAAAAGTGCCAGTGCCTTGAATTTTAAACTATTTTAAGACTTTCTGTTAAAACACAAGTGGTTTAGCAACAATAAACCCAGAGGTTGGTGACTTCATCATTAAATTGGTGATTTCATAATTAAAAATAGGCAGTGAAACTAAAGTGCATGCTTAAAGAACTTGAAGGATTAAATGTCTAAGTTAAAAGTGAATAGTGCTTTTGTATATTCTCTGTTTAAACACGTTTTTCAGCAGTATCTTAAGTTTTCACAGAGAATAAAGTAGCTTCAAATATTTATGTTGTATAACTGTGACGAGATCATTTCAGACAATGCTGCACTGATGGGCATTCACTTAAGGTGTTCGGTCTAAGCTGGATAACACTGGTGCTTCTGAAAGTAGTTGTGGCTTTGCTGAGAACTTGCTGCATGAAGACCGACTATGGACTTATTGCTGTTGACTCTGGCTTTTCAGAGATGTTTTCTGTTGGACCATATTTTGGTGGGGAATTCAGGAAGAATGTATAAAAGCAGAAGAAAGGAAGAAGGAAAGGAACAGGGCTTGTTCTCAGCAGTCTCAGAAACTGGCCGTGGGTAGTTAAAAAGATGAGCTTCTTTCTCCAGTAGCTAAAGAGCTTAAGGTCAGGTGTTCAGATTACGATGCAAAAGATGAGAATCCCAAGCACAGTCCTGAGCTGGGTGCCTGGTGATCTGCATGTTTCAGTTCATGTGATGCTGACTTTTGGCAACAAGACAGATTTCAAGAATCCCAGCCCAAGCCACGTGTCCCTGCCCCAAATCGCTTTTTCTGCTGGTACATTTCAGTGATTTGTTTTGAACAGTCTGAGCAACTCTTTCTGCAGAGATGGCACTTCAGGCATCTCTGCCCCTCTGCTTTATACTGGCTTTAGCCTTTATGATAAACTGCATGTGAACTGATCTGGGGTAAAAAAGTTTGTGTTTTTTTTTCCTCCTGAGTTACGTTTTAGCTTTAATCATTTATCCTGTATGTGCTGCCCTCTTGGTTGCACTGACACATGAGTGGGTGTGAGCAGCGGAAGGAGGGAGGATGAAGGAGGGTCTGTTAAAGCTGGTCTGCTGTCTGTGGAAATCCTCATCAAGACCCACATCGAAAATTGGTAATCTAAGTTCTAGTGTTACAGCTGAAGGAAGAGGTGAAGAGTTAAAGAAATGTGAGGAAAGGCTAGCATAAATGAAACTCTATTAAAATATATTTTGGTAAAAACTTTGCTGTTGATAATATTGGAAGAAAGTAGATTGTGTAATAAACAGCACCAAATTGCGAGGGGGATGACCTGCAAGTAGCAGCATGGCTGGGTGACAACACTGGTGTGATTTCATCTTGGATAATCAATTCAGTCTTGGGAATGACAGGCTCTACTCTTTATCAGCACTGATTTCTTCCTTTAATCAGTCTCTATCAAGTAATGAAATGTACAGCTATACAGATACTGCTTTTGTGAAAGCAGTTGGTGCACTTATGCTGGAACACTTGTTATCCTTTAGCTGAGGAGATAATCCTGTTTATGGTGTGAGCGCTTGGCAGCTTCAACAAGCACGTGTGTTTGTGCTTTCCTCAGAAGGAGCATATGGCCTGGGTAGCTTTGAACGTATGAGATTTCAGAAACACACATTGTCTCTGACAGGGCTGGGGAGGACAGTTTTTTCTCAGAGAAACACCAAAACTACTTACCTGTCAGCAGATATTTATACCGTGTGGCCCTGTAGCGTTTTCTCATATTCGGTATAAATTTATATTAACTACCATTTTCTCAAGAAGCTAAAACTGAAACTGAAATTAATTCTCCAAAGCTGTCATATTTATTTCAGCATTAGTACTAATGCATAGTTGCGTATCTATAAAAGTGGGTTTTTCTCTAAATCCATACTGTCTCTTGTGCGTCTGTCACCTGTTCTCCACTTAAATGTACTTAGTTGTGTAACACTCTCAACTTTACATAAGGGAAATGAGAAGAGGAGCAGTTTTTATTGCTGAAAAATAGCAGTTTTTATTTCCATTTGATGCTTTCAGCATCTGCATATTTTTTAAATGTCATTATCACCATAGTTGTCCAGATAGCAGAAATGCTATGGAACCAAGTAGCTCTTCATAAGGATGCATCTGCACGTACCATCCAGGTGGGACTTTTCTCCTTTCTTTCATTGAGAGTGTTTTCCTGAGGGCCTGCAGCTGAGGATGCCACACTGTGGTTTGCAAGTGGGAATGAACAGCTGGTTCAGGAATATCCTAGGCCACTGTAGAAAATTCTCAGACAAAGAACGTGAGAAAGATGAAATTCCTTGGTTTTTCTAAGTGTCTGGGATATGTGGCTTCTGCTGGCAGATGTTTGATCAAGGTTTTGCTAGAAGAGTCTGGTATCAGCTGGAGAAAAAATCCAGCTTAAAATCCCTTAGTGATTTAGGAACTTAGAGCTATATGCCTCCATTTTTTAGCCCCTTTGAATTCAGCTGAGAACTTTGCCATATGATTTAGCACAGTGAAGCATTGCTACATATGGTGGATCCCTGTGCCCATTGATGAGAGTATTTCTGTAGCAAAATGCTGAGTAATCAACAGATTGTTGAAAACCTGAAGCTAGACCTGCCCTTAAGACCAGATAAGAAGTTGGGATTGTTCCTAGAAGTGCCTTGTAAACATCAAGGCTTTTGCTGTGGCATACATGTAAAAAGTCTCTCGAGCTCCTAGAGCTTCTCTGATAGATAACAGTATATTCTTGTCAGCTGGAATGAATTTGTATTCCTCACCTAAAGTATGTTTCTTTGGAAAATACTTCTTTAAGTTAAATTAAAATTAGGTTTCCCAGCAGTATTACTTCATAACTGAAACACAGGAAACTTTTTTTTTTTGCTCGAAATGCTCTTACACTGTGATTCTGAGTAGATAATCTCTCAAAAGTCCCACTAAATACTAGGAAACAGGTGGATCCTTAGCACAGTGTAGTGTACTCCTTTCCCTACTCCTGAAACTTCAGGAAGGAAGGCTGTCTGAGGGTGTGCACGTGCATGAGCTGCATTAATGTGTACAGGGCATCCAAGCCTCCCTGCTGGTTTCTCTCTGAGTCGTGTTCGGGACTCATCTACCTGTGTTGTGAGATTAAACAGGCTCAAACTCTCCTATGACACCATGCACATTGCCTCACTGTTTGCATGCATGTGCCTTGCAGGAACATGTGATAGTCTCAGGAAACCACAACTGCTTCCCTACTGGTGATTCTTCTGAGGTTATTTTGGCAAAATTTGAGGTGTGGGGAGTGACCTGAAAGGTATCTGAAATTCTGGTTAAAAACAAACATAAATCCATAGAGATACAGTTTGACTGTCCAGTTCACACTCAGTGGTGATCCAAGATACCACGTACATCCCGGGAGGAGCAGAATGCTACCGCTGTCATTAGAGTAGGCTGCTCTGATGTTAGCCAGAGCCCTGCTGTCTTGCATTTGGAAACTGCAGCTATGGTTGCTGGAAGGGCGCTGAGGGTGTAGTAAATATACTGCTGTCAAATAACTTTGAAATATTTTGACACAAATGCAGGTTCGATCTAAATGCACATCTCCATCTCAACGAGTTGACTGAGGTCTAAGCAGAAAGCTGTTAGTTTTGATGCTGGCCTACTGAGAGTGAACCTCCTTTTGCCTTTGCTTTTGCTGCTGTTGTTAGTCCTTGACTGCAAGCAAACAGCTCCCAAAAGGCAAGCTAATCGACACATTTTGCATTTCTTCCACTGTGTTCAAAACTGCTGTGGGTATGAACAAATTTAATAATCAACCTGAGAGTTTCACCTTGTGATGGCTATCCATGTCACTAAATATTTCATTCAGCTTAATGCAGCCTGGAATTATATCCAGGATATTTGCAATGTGTTATCTCCAATGCTCATTAGATTTTTTTTGCACTGCTTGAATTCCTCGAAAAAGCCTGAAGTCAGGAGCGTGACATCATTCCATCGAATTAAGGTGCAATAATCATATATTCAACATGTTCAGAAAGGGGTTTGTGGAACATCTTTAAATGTCACTTCAAAATTTTGTATTGGGGGAAGATTTTATTTGAGTCTTAGTAGCTTTTAACTTCCTTACTTTTAAGCTACTTGAAAGTCTAACAAGCTTCTTTTCTTGTGACATCTGCATTGCTGTAGTTCTTTATTAATGTAAAGGCAGACTACTTGCAACTTTAATTTTTCTAAAATTCAGTCATAAATAACAGAAAGGTCAGTCTGACATAAACCCTTCAACTGATGTATTGTTGTAGAAAAGCCATTACTTCTAGACAGGCATTGCAAAAATGTGATTGACTGTGGCACTTCCTATAAATGCACCAGATAGAGTTTGTTATTCGCAAACCAGTTTCTGGCCTTTGTTGGAATAAAATGAAATACATCTATTTTGTGTTCTGGTGATTTTTGTATTGCTTGAGATTACCAAGTCTTCTTCCCGAAGTGGTATCCCTTCAGATTTTGTTAAACACTTCTTCCGCATGTGTTGATAATTAAATATGCTAGAGTACAAATTTCTGGTGGGATGTTCCCTGGAGTATTGCATGCATCTCTGGCCATCTGTGGTCAGCACCAAAGAAGCTGAACTGGTGTTATGATCATTCTTCCATCGTCCTGTTCTTATTGGAAGAAGTAGAAGAGGTTGGCTTTTTAAAAATAGGCTAGAGACGTCATAACTGTTTTCTCCAAGGTCATTCAAAACAGAAGAGGAGAGAAAGAGGAAAGAGTTGTTTCCTCTAAATAAACAGAAACGATGGCACAAAAAGTAAATGTCTAATCTGATGACAAAAAATGTCTGCTGAAAATGTGTGAAAGGATTTCTAACAGCCTGAATCTGAGAGCCTCCGTCTGCCTTCAAAGAGAAGCTGTAAAGGCAGAACACATGTTCAGTTTGATCTGAATAACTTTATCTGGACACTCATGGAGACTAGGGTTGAACCTAGTGACTTGTGATTTCAAAGTGCATCCTAGGATGCTTTCATATTCTATTTTTTTTTTAAGTGTCCAAAGTGCTTTACAGTATCAGTGCTACAATTCAAAATACATCTGTTAGGTAGGATAGGAGGAGAGAATAAAATATATACATATATATATATGTATAAAATTATGATCAAAGGAGCAGTGATGGGTCAGGAATTTTCTGCTACAGTTCCTTGCTTCTCAGAGGAACTTCCTCTGGCTGCTTACTCCAGTGCATTCATCCACTCATTGTACAGTTTATCTTTATTGTGAAATGAAATATCTTTGTCTGCTGATCTCTGTTAACCCAGTGCAGCTTGCTTCTGTGTGTCTGCAGAGTGTGGTAGCTCTTGATTCATAAAACTGCATTGCAGTAATTTTCTTCCCCCACTTCAGGCAAGAGTGTAAGCTCATGTTGTCAACTTTGTAATGCGCAAATTGTACAAGCTTCTAAATGATGGAGTAGCTGAAACTATGGTTGTAATTCGTGTACCTGGAGCTGAGTCATATCCTTTACCAGTGCGCTTCACTTGGTTTCATGCTTTAGCAAGCCTGTTTAACAAGGATGAATCTAAATGAGAGATTCAGATTTCTCACTCAGTAAACAAGATTCTAGTTTCTCTTGGCTAATGTTTGTCCTTGTATTGTTTCCTTGTCTCTGCAGCTTCCTATTGTTGAAAAAATAAGGATCATTGCTCAGAAGGTGTATGGAGCTCAGGATATAGAGTTGTCTCCCACTGCACAGTCACAAGTTGATCAGTACACCCGGCAGGTAAGAACACCAGTGAATTATGCAGTCAGGTAACTGATGGAGAAGACTTGGGAAACCTTGGGGTCTGAAAGGTTCTCAGATTGGAGTGTTTAGTCAAGCGTTGCTAAAAGGCATGAGCTTACCCATGGTGCTAAACTGTGGAGGTCAGTGTGGATTGGTTTAGATTAGGTAGAACAGAATGATTTTAACCTTGAAAGCTATCTCCCATGGATATGTGTGCTATTTGGAATAATTCTGAGATTGTTGGTGAAACTCTATACTTTCTATGCAGAGTGGTAATTTTTCTGGTTACTGCCTTGAGTGTGTCAACTGCACATTTGCAAAAGTAGCAGCTAGTGAATGTGTCTGATTTTAGTGTGAGTGGTTTGTTTGTATTTGCAAAAAATGAGTTTGCAAACATACAAAGACCTGTGCACAGCTATGCATATTAGTAACAAAGCTCCCAATATTTGTAAAATATTTTGGTTTCCTTCTGTTCATATTATTTTTCAAGGGGTTATAAATGCTAGAAGGTGAAATAGATCACCATTCATAAAGCACGTGGGCTTTGTACAGTTTGAAAGCAGTTTTAAAACCATGTGGCGTGGTGAATATATTTTCTGTAATGGGAAAGCTTCTGTGTCTATACACGGCTGGATCCTCTGTCAAAAAATAGGAACTATGGGTGATGTGTCACAGAAAAAAATCCTGAGTATACTTCAGCATCCTGATCAGACAGGCAGAAGTATAGCCATCTTCTCTATAATGCAAATCTCCTGAGAATAAATTTGATTTTCTCAATGTAAAATAAGCTTGTTTAGTGTACTTGAAGCAAAATAATCCATGCCTTTATCTTTTCCTACTGTGATTCTCTAATACTTTTTTTTTTTTAGTCTAAACTTTAGTAGCATTAGGAAATATTTTCACAATGTCATTAAAGGATTGTTGTCAGCACTGGGCTGCAGAGGCAATTCCCTGCAGTGCTGCCACTCCTCCTGGCCTTGTGAATTGTATCCCTGTTTGTCAAGGAACTGAGCAGAAGGGTGGAAGGTGCCTGGAGGTTAATTGGGAGACAAACAGTGCATGTGCGCAGCTGCTGTGAGGTCCTTCTCCTGATTTTCTCCCACTTTTTGAGTAACTACTGCACTGTCATTAGTGAAGTTGATACCATCACCTCATGCAGTTTTTGTCTTGATTAAAACAAAGCAAAGCACCATGGGCCATTTGTGATATTAATACCCTCTGAGAGTTTTGGACTATGAATCCTGGTCTCATGTAGTTATCTAACTGGGCCATTAGAGCCCAGAGGGAAGTTCTAGTCAGCTGCTGTAGGTTACTTGTTCAGTGTGGTACCTATTGTGCACGGTCTCTAAAAATACACACTCTAGCCATTTTATAGGCAACTTTTGCACCTAACTCTAGGTTGAGAACCCACTCAAGAAGCTGGATAGCGCTGCAGTCAAATCTCTGGAGACAAAGGTTTGAACTAAGAGAGAATAACATGTGAAATACAGTATTCTGCCTCTTTCTGAAATATTCGCTGGTAAGAAACTGAGGTTAACTATTGCTATATGGATTTTAGGATTTCCAGAAGATACTGATAACAAAGTAAAAATATATTCTGTCTTTACTGCAATCTCAAAAAAAAAAAATTATTTTTTTTCCTTTTTCTGTTAGGGATTTGGAAATCTCCCCATTTGTATGGCAAAGACTCACCTGTCCCTCTCCCATCAGCCTGAGAGGAAGGGCGTTCCCACTGGTTTCATCTTGCCTATTAGTAATGTACGAGCCAGTATTGGAGCTGGATTCATCTACCCTTTGGTTGGAACGGTGAGTGCAGAATATTCAACTCGATCACTCCCCTTCCTTTGACCCAGCTTGACAGGGAAGTGCATTTCCTGTTTGCCTCTAAAAATAGTGTGTAGAACAAGGTGAGTTCTTGTTTGGTTTGTTGTTGTGGTGGTTTTTGTTTTGTTTTGGGTTTTTTTAATAATAATTTTATCCTCAAACTTTTTGCAGCTCTACGTTGATATGGAAAGATAATTAGGAAAATGTAATACCTTATAAGAGCTCTGGCTACAGGGTGTGAGAGAATGACTCTTGCCATTGGTTCTGTTTCTGATGTTTTCAGTTAATCTAGAATACTTAGGCATCCTAATGCTGCAGAAAAATGAATTTACGTGTCCGTTGCCTTTCCTTATTCAAACTGCAGCCTGTACATACCTGTAGTTACATGATTATATTCTAAATGTTATATCTTTCATCCATCTCTACAAAGCATCCTGTGATGTATTTAGATGAAAGGAATTGTGTTAGGAAAAAGTGTGTGATTAAAATGATTGCCTTTCAGCTGATGAGCCTAATCTATTCCCAGTCCTTGTGAACATCTCTGCTGGTTCTGTAAAACTAAGTTATGGTGGGAAGGGATAGACTTCTAACTGCAGAAGCAGTAGCACATTCTTTCTCCTTTTTAGAGGTTTAAACAATGAGGTGCTAAAAAGAGGCTATTGTCATCCTTTCTTCCTACCTGTCCTTAAAAGTACATACTCAGATTAGGAAACTCCTGGTGTTTTCTTCCCTGACATGCCTGATCAAAGTAGCTGAGAAGCCAGTTAGCTCATGCCTTTGCCAGCCGCACACATCTCTTCCCAAACGGTAGTTGAACTGTATCTGGAATTTCATAGCATGAATAATTACTTATGTGTAGCTGATTCATGGGATGGTGCTAGAGAGGGGATGCAAAAGCCATTGCATTTCCGGAAAGAGTACTCTCCCAATGTTATCTCATCTTCCCAGAGCATGGCCTGATTTCCTTGTGTAGCAGTACACTTAGGAAAGGTTGAAAGTTTCTAATCTATTGTTTTGAATTCCCTCTGAAACAATTAAGTGTTTGAAACAAGGAAGGAAGTACTTTCTGACCAGGAGAGTTCCTGGAGTTCAGGAAACTGTGTCACTTTAACTCACTGGACTTCAGGACATGCTTTCCTTTTGTATGGTCACATTATGTGCATCTACCAGAAGTGGAGCACAGCTGTGTATTTAAATTGTGTAAGACAAAATTCTAATTACTGGTGACAGAATAAAATTTGTCAGAAGTTCCAGTATCTCCTTTATGGCCTGGGTTCAAGAGTGCACTGGAAGATGTGTGTCATAAAGTTGTGAGGAGTGAATGTGAAGAATGGGCAGCAACTACTTCAAATCCACAAGGGAGCTATTCTCTAGTGTGTCAGAGTGAAATGTTCTCAGGTTGAGCTTTCTGAATGAATCACAGTCTGCATGCTTCAACACAAACTAGCTGCAGTTCAACCTCATAAACCCATAGGAACTGTCCGTAGGATCAGTATATGCCAAACAAATTCAAGGATTATCTCTCATTTTTGGTTTCTGCCTAGAACCCAAAAATACTGTTATTGTGAAGGACATTTTATATAGGAGATTTCTTACTGGAGGAGATTGTGAAAAACACATCCAAGTTAGTTACCCTGACTTTGGTGAGAGTTACTATAGTCGTGGATCTTTTCCTGTATCAGGAACTGGGTAGGCAGTGTACTCTTAGTGTTATGTATTCCAAGAGAGTTTGTAGGGCAAAGTACTGTATAAACATAACATCCCCATGAGCTAAAAGTCTTAGTAGACAGATGTCAATCATCAGTTGTTTGGAAAATATTGCTAATGCTCAGGAATGTGGGACAGAATACTTCTTGGAACTATCACAATTGCTACAAAACAAAACAAATTAATTAATATGAATGTATACCTAACATACTTGCCTTACAATTCTTTCTCTAGAGTTCAATTTATGGCAAGAGCTTCAAATTGCTGCCTTTTAGAATTCAGAGTTGTGATCATCAGGAAACAAACTCTCATAATAGACTTATAACACTAATTTTGAGATCGCTTTTCTATTTTGAGATGTTCAGTTTTTCTATGTGCATTGCTATCTGCAATTAAGTCTAAGGGCTAGTGGTACTTTTTAAGTTGTGCAAGAAGGAGTATTTTTGATATTACATTCCAAAACTGAGAGTCTTCCTTTGACAGTTCTCCTACTAATAAAGCTGTCTGAAAATGTCTACAAGATCAAAGCAAGTATAAAAGGGCATGTCCTGAAGGCTTAAAGTGGCTGGAAGTCAGATGCTATGACTAGAGGGATTACAGAAATCCTGGTGACACCATATGGTGAAAGCATCCAGTCATGACAGTGAATTAGTTTTCTTTATATAGAAAAAAAAAATGCTATTGGACAACACATTCATAAAAGTTGTAGTGATAATTCTGATGCTAATTAAAGGTCACACTCCACCCTTAAAGCGTATTTTTAAAACATGGCAAGCTCCTTTCACTCCGACCTGGCAGAACTTATCAGTGGTAAAGCAGGTCATTAGAATTCTGCTCCAATTTAATCAAGGAAGGCATTACAAATGAAAGAGACAAGTACTGCCAAAAGATAATAAACTATCTGCAGTACCAAGCATTTGTAGTTTGACCTTGTCTTTAGCACATGTAAATGAATTAGATTTGTATTTACCCCAGCACTGATAAGCAACCCTGAATTTTTTTTTTTAAATGAAATAGTTAACATGTTGTCTTCATGTTCTCTAAGCAAAATTTGTTTTGTGTTGTGGTTGGCTCTGGTTCCCTTACAGCATCGAAGTCTTTCCAGGAAAAATGAGCTGAGCCTTATCGGAGGAAATAAGCAGTGAAACAAGAGGTGCATTTAATTAACACTGGCACAGCTTTTATCCAAGTTCTCTGCAACCATGACCCAGAGGGCTGCATCACTCTCACAGGTGGACTGTTGACATCATTGCTTGGCTGAACAGAGTGATGGCAGGAAGGCTGCTGGAGTATATGTAGGAAATCAGTGAGGTCATTCACTAGCAATGCTTGGGTGGAGAATTATTAGATTTTTGTAGTATGTGTGTTTCTCTCCACCCTCACCCAAAGAGTCATTGTAGTTTGGTGCGTTCTCACATTCCAGCCACGTTTCCATTGTTCTTTTTCATGTGACGTGCAAGAATGCAGGCTGATCGTAGGAGTAAACCTTGTTATCTTTTGCCTTTGTGAAATGACACCACCAAATCACTGGTGTGAGTAATACAGCTGTGTTTGTATCACAGTGAGATTTTTTAAAATATATACTGCCCTTTCCCAACCATGCACTTTTGTCTACATGGGTTAAAATTACAGGCAAATTCACTTTGAAAATATGTGGAGCCTTTGGAGCCACGCCAGCTCCCAAATTCTCACGATGAACTGACGTCCTTCAGATATTGACATATCTGAAGAAAGGTCAGTCTATTACAGAAATATTCTTTTCCTCCCCATAGAGAATGCAATTCAAGTCTCTAAAACAAGTTCTGAAACTATGTCCTCTGGGAAGGGACTCTTGGGGTGACCCAGTGTGCTTTGAAATAAGTTTATGGGAGTGATAAAGCCCTAATTCACTCATAGGTGAGAGCCAGGACTGTCCTGCTAAAATATTACCTAAACATTTTAAGGGGGAACAGAGCCTGAAAGTAAATATTTTTATGAATGATTTTTGAAGGAAAATATTGTTCCCTGTTGAGTGAATTTCTTATTTCATACTGGTTAAGAGCTTAACAAGTTTTTAGGGTGTCCTTTGAACATAAGTTGGACTCCAGGCCCACCTGAAGTGAAATTGCAGTTTCCCAGTGGTGCAAGTTGTCTCCAAACTGTCATTTTGTCACTTCTTTTAGGCTCTCTTATGGGACAACTGAACAATTGTTGGTGGATTGCCCAGCTCATCCTGACAGTCTGTGTAACTTAGGGCGATTTTCCAAAAACATGAATGATAGTGAGATCTATAGTTGCCTTGTAAAGCATTTGGCATACGATGCGACTTTATGTTGTTTACAAAGGAGTAGTGCTCTACTGGTCATTCTGACCTCTCTTCCACAGACAGTGGAAGCAGGGACAGGTATCCTCCTGGGAAGAGAACAGGGATACTGCCCCGTTGTGTAGGGATGTGGTCAGGAAGGCCAAGACGCTGCTGGAGCTGAACTTGGCAAGGGATGCAAAGAATAATAAGGGCGGCTTCTAGAGGTGTGTCAGCAACCAATGATGTGATCTAAGATCTGGCCAGGAAGAAGTCATAAGAGTAATTGATGGATGTAGTTGCAGGAGAGCAGAACATGTGTTGCTGATGACTAAGGCTTTTTAAAATTGAGGAGAAAAAGAGTAGAGTTTACCGGGTTTGAAAAATTTGTCATCTCTGAAACTTTTGAAAGTGCATAGAAAATAATTTAAGTGATAATTCAGAAATTTCCATACACTCTGAGCATGTGCTGTTTAGTTCAGCTATTTTAAACTGATGTGGATAGGCCACTGTATGTTGGAAATACAAAATAAATATACTTTGCTTCAGATCACTGCAACTCCCTGCTGTAGCTGTGACATGGACATACGGTAAAATACCCTCTTACATCCTCAGAAAAACTCGCAACTCAACAAAGTCTCTTCCTCCTCTGACATTCAGAAATATCTTAACAGATAATGGAGGCAAAACACTTAGATTGTGCGTAGTTCATCCTGTGTCGCTTGACTCATCTGTTTGCTAGTAAGCAATATTTAACCTACATTATAATGTAGTACAATGTATTGCCTTTTCTGAATGAAAGACCAGGTCCCATTACTGGTTGTATTGGCAAAGTTAATTTACAGGTTATTACAGCTTCCTTCCACCTAGCCTTAAGTTCCTCAAGGGCCAGCACTTGTAGTTGGCAGAACTAAAGGAATGATTTTGTTTGTTTTCTGTTGAGAAACAAAAAAAGAAGTTATGTAGGCATGTGTGTTACCTCAGCAAACTGAATAGTTGGAGGAGGATTTGTTGTCTTGGGACAGAATAAAACAATTATACAACATATCAGAGAAGAAAATAGACCCTGTGGTTTCATAAGCTCTTTAATGTTTCAATTAGATGAGATTTTTCTCAATACAACCTCCTTTACAATTTAAGTATGACTACTGTAAAATTAGTGCTTTGTATGCAGTGTCCATATTGTGTATTTTCCCATTTTACCATATTTTAGTCGTTGTCAGAGAAGATTTTTTTCGTGCAAATATTTAAATTTGGCTCCAAACACTTGAAAATGAACTTTTTAATGACAAAAATGAACCTAATCTATTTCTTGTATCAGTCAGGTTTCCTTGGTTCTCTTTTCCAAATATATTTTTATTAAAGACATCCACAGAAATGTAACATTATGTTCAAGCTCTTAGACTTAAATAATAAATGTGTGCCACTGTTAAAATAGCTTAAAACAGGTGCTTATTTACAAGTACAGTTACTTCACTTTAGTGAGTGATACCCTGAATACGCACTTTGATAGCCTTCCGTCCCTTGCAGAGGAAATTTTGCCTTGCCTCCTTTGCTTTGCACGTGAAGAGGCAGAGAACATGGTCAGCCATGCTGTCCCTGTAGAAGCTATGGTAGGTCAGAGCTGCTGCAGAGGAATTTCCTGATCTGGTATGCCCAGATCACAAGTGTTTTAGCATGTGTTTTCAGTTAAGATTAGCTGACTTGACACATCAGCTTAGGCAGTATGGATTCATTGATCGGGGTAGTGCCTGGCTAGTGTGGACAAGTTTAAGCAATGCTGGAACAAAGATAACTTATTATGCTCTGAAAGAGTTTTCTTCTGTGTGGTGGTTAGTGTCTTGCCCTCATCAGACCTGTGAAATTGTATGTAATGAACTCCGCGCAGCTGTCTTAGGGTTGCAAATAACCATTAGTGTAGGCAAATGAAATGAGAATCACCTGTAGCACATGTGCAGCCAAAGGGGGCACCTCTGTGAAACTGTAGTTTGCTCAAGGCCTTCAGAGAGTCTGGGAGTCATTAAGACCCTTGCTGTCTGTTCCAGTAAGACCTAACCCTGAGCATGGTTATGCTCCCTATCTGTTTCATTCCCCTGTCTCTGATTTACAGTTTGTGATCCCAGACAAGAATGAATGTAACTGCATCAATTAAGAAAGGAAAAATCAAGAGTCTGATGTGAAGATAAAGGCTCTTTGAATGATGTACATTATCCTATTTGCATGGGGCTTGCTATTAAGGAGACATACCAGTTGAAAGCGGGAAGTGCAATTTGGACAGAAGCCAGCAGCAATTTTGGCCCACTGCCCTTAGATTTTACACATGACTTCAGACATTAAATAAGGACTTTGCAGTGGGAACGTATGCACGTGTGCATTTGAGCAGTTAGTCAATGCCTGCTGGGTGTTCTCCAGGCCAAAGAGGGAAGTGGGTGGCTGAACCGTGCAGCTCATGGCAGCCTCTCCATGGTGTGGCAGCACTGCCTGCCCACCCCAGTCCTCCCCTGCAGCTCTGGCTGTGCTGGTTTAGCATCCCTGTTGTGTACTCGTGCCAGTTCAGAGCGAGTAAACAGGTTTAATTAAGAGCTCATTCAGTTAATCAGCCTTGTATATGTGCACTCTGATCAAATGCGACGAGCTCAAGAATCAGTTTATGAAACATCTTGAAACAGTGGTGTTAAGGGTTTGTATTTTGGTTATGCTATCTATACAGAAGTACAGACCTGAGCATTAGAGAGGGCAGCCAAGTATCTAGTTTTCTCATTCATGATATTCTGGAAGTACTGCTAGTACTGCTGCATGAAGAGGCTGGTGCTGCCAGACTCAGGGGTCACTGAGTGACAAGCAATGATAGGACAAGGGGTAATGGGTACAAACTGGAACACAAAAGGTTCCACTTAAATTTGAGAAGAAACTTCTTCTCAGTGAGGGTGACAGAACACTGGAACAGGCTGCCCAGGGGAGTTGTGGAGTCCCCTACTGTGGAGGAATTCAGGACCTGCCTGGATGCCTTCCTGTGTAACCTCACCTAGGTGTTCCTGCTCCGGCAGGGGCATTGGACTGGATGATCTTCGAGGTCCCTTCCAACCCCTAACATTCTGTGATTCTGTGTGAGTCTGATGGTTTTGAGGTGGGGTGGGTATTGCTGCTGCCTGTGTTCATTCAGCTGGGTAGCAGCACCCATGCTCTGTCACTTCCAGCTGTCTGCCATTCCTCTCTATAGGGATGAAATGAAATGATGTTTCATGCTCCCTGTTTTTGTTTGTTCAGCCTGATAAGCTTCTTCAGTTGAAGAAATCACAGTTTCTGAAATGGTGCCTTGTGGTCCAGATTGGAAATTTAGAGATTCAACCAACCATTTACAAACAATTGCTACCTTTTAAAATTCCTGTCTATATTTTTCAAATGTTCATTTGCAGATTTTGAAAGTATTAATTCCTTGGTAAGCAACAAAAAACTGTACAGTTTGGGTCAAATAACTGGAATTCTTCCAGACTGTCCAGTGAGACAAACCATCTAGCAGATGTAGATGGCTGTATGTTTGAGTTTGGCAGCTTGCTGTTATTGCACTCTTAAAGTGATTTAAGGCTAATAGCAGGAACCTGGCTGGAGGCTGCAAGTCTGTGACTGAACAATTTTATTGAGTTCCGGATAAATAAGGTGAAAGATGTTTTGAATTTAATAATGTCCCCATCAACTTGCTTGCTTTCAATAAATTGTGAAACATATAATAGGATGATTAGTGTGCTAATTAACATTAAAGAGGAATGAATATTTTTGCCTACTGGTCAAGGGATTATCCTTGTTAAAACAAGAAATGGACCCTGATTTCCTGTGTACAAGAGTTTTCTTCATAAACTTCAAAAACTTCAGTATAAAAATAGATGATGCTTTTACATAGCAAAATATGTATCTATTATTAGTTAAAACTAGCTTATATATGGAGGGAAGGGCATTTTCCAAATGTTTTTATTTCGAAATAAATATATCCTGCGCATGTTTCATAAAATAGCATTATTAAGAAATTAGAAACTGAGCATGGTGACATGGGCTTTATAGAAACTATAATACTCAAGATTTGTTTAATATCACTTTGTTCAGTAGTTTGCAAGACGAGCAAAACTTAGATGCAGTTTTTAAAAGAAGGAATCCAGAGATGCAAACAGTAAGGTCCCCTGACAAATCAGGGGCAGGACCATGAAGAAAATTCACCATTTCCTGTCCTGCAAAATTGTTAAATGATTATGTCTAAGAATGTGAAGAATTGGATTTTGGGGTATTTCTATCGGAGTGGGCTGACCTACATTCTGTGGACAACATTGAAATAAAGTTATGCGTTTAATCCTCCTCTACCGTACCCACCCACTCAAAAATCCTGAAGTACTTCCTGAGATATTCCTCATGTGTCCTTATTTAAGAAAAAAGAAGGTACAAATGCTGGCATACTGTATATCGCCATTGGTAAGTGATAATGGGTTTATTTTTAAAAGACCAGACTTTTTCCCCTTCTGAAACTGTGAAATGTCATGAATGGGGCATTACCTTTTAACTATAGCTGAGGAGAAGGTTGCATAAAACCACCTTGATAGCCTATAGATCAAGAAACATCTCCCAGGTGAAGTCCATTAAAAAAGGTACTCCTGGTGTGGTACAACAGTGACCCATGGGCTTCTGGAGATTAAATATTTTTGGTACTCAGAGTAACTCGTTGGTGCTGACCTGTGACTATCATCTGTCTTCTCATCTGCTCTTCCTGCACACTGGTGAATATCACTTGTCAAAAGATGATTTTGTTCTACTTTTATTAATAGAAGGAAAGAATAAGGCATGTATCCTTGTTTTCTTGAGCAATTTCTGTTTCCCAGGAGAAATAATGTTGCAGTAGTTGACAGGGTTTCTCCTGTGTCTGGCACTATACCCTGCTATGGACACCGTGTCAGCTGGTCCTGAACAGTGACTTCCCTTTCTCACAACCATTTCTTCATGATGAATATGTCTGCCAGCTTCACCCATCTTTTCTCCCTACCATTTTCTTCTCATATTTTTGGGGATAAGAGTATATTTAGTTTTACACCAAGATTAAGTCTCTCCGGATCAATGCATATTCCACACAGCTGTGGGAAAATTCTGCTTAAATGCTTTCTTCTCTTTTGCTTTACAAAAGCCAAGACCATTATTTCTTGGCCTGGAGCTGGACTCCTAAGAACAGAGCTTTTCATACACCTGTAAACAAGAAATATCTTCAGCTCTGAGCTAGCAGTTGGACGGGTAAGGCAAGACACAATTTTATTTCTCCTCACCATTACTGCAGTTACATACAAAGATATATTGGTATGAGGTATCTTACCAACACCAGTAAAGCATCCTGAGTGCTAACTGTGATGCAACAGCTACATTATGGTATATTTTTGTCATAGAGAAAAATTATGCCAACATTATTTAGCTCAACAGCAGTTACAGCCACCTGAGCATGGAAAGGCTTGGGCCACCATGTAGCCCAAGCCATGGTCTGCCTATTTTTTCTATGCTTGGAAGCTGTATGTTAGTTAGACATTCCCGAACTGAAGCATGAGGTGCTGTGTGAAGATGCACTAGGCTGTGGTGTTTCTGTAAAAGTCAGTATCAGATGCAGCACTGAAATGGTGGGTTTGCCATGTTGCGGAGCTGTGGGTGAGACCTGTCCTTTCACTTGGGGATTCCAGCACTGGAAGGCAACACTCTGGGTCACAGCACAGTTTGGGATGGCTGCAGGAAACCTGACTGAAATACAGCATAAGAGGTGCAGGGTTCAATTTTCAGCAAAATTTGGCTCGTTTGAAGTATTTTAAACACTTAACTCTATAACTATCCAGCGGTGATAATGCCAAGCTGTACCAAGGCTTGATGCTTGACAGCAGGGCTGTCAAACTCATTTTCACTGTGGGCCACATCAGCCTCGCGGTTGCCTTCAAAGGGCCAAATGTAATTTTAGAACTGTATAAATGTCACTGCTCCTTCCGAATTACATTCAGCCCTTTGAAGGCAACCGCGAGGCTGATGTGGCCCCTGGTGGAAATGAGTTTACACCACTGCTTTACAGGTTAGTGCCTGGCAGCTGGACGTTCAGCTTTCACTTGAAGTCATATAAAAGTGCCTAGTGTAAACGGAACATCCTCTTTAAGCAGTTTCACATTTTTAATAGTGTTTTTTTAATAACATGTTGAAATTTGGAGCTAGTTGTAGGCTAAACAGTTTCTCTCCAGGGACTCAGAATTTTCTGAAGATAAAATCCTATTACTGCATGATATTTTAGGCTAGAGTGCCTGACCACAGCATCTTTCTTTAATAAGCATGTTTCTGTACGCAATATAAGGAGCTGGGCTTTGAGCTTAATAAGAAAAGGTAGTGACATGAAGAACTTCAGAGTGAACCATTCAATCATGTATAGGAATGTTGCTATTGGAAAGAAAATATTTTAAAAATGTTAAAGATCTACACATGCTGCCCTACTTAAAGCTTAGCAATGCTCTCAAGACTTTGAGTCTAAACTTAACCTCGGAATATATGCTTTTAGGAAAATTAGTGAGAATTAGGTAATCAGGTCATGGTTTCATTTTCTGCACAGTCAACCTAAATTCATCAGGGACTATTCTTTATGTCACTTTTACAGGGTTTTACTTAGCCTTTTATAATTGGAGACCATGTGTCTGTATCAGCAATTTTAAAAAGATGGTTGGGTACAAATCATCTGGCTCTTGTTTCTATAAAAATACAAAATAGCATAAAGACACACCCAGTTTTAATCATTATTTAGCAACCAACACATCAATTATGAAATGTATGCAGGCTTGTGATAGTCAAGGAAATATCATTTATATCGCTTGCAATCTTCAGAAAATCTTTTTCTGATTCTCCTTAAATTCTGATTATTCTGATTCTTCTTAAATTCTGGGTCTATCGATACCTCTTACAGACATGGCATGCTAACGCCCTGCAATCCTGAATATTAGGTGTGTTTTGGTGTGTTTTGAGATAGCCTTCTGGTTTTAGTGTTGCAATCAAGTAAGCATACTGTGAAATGAAAGCAGCAGAGGAATGTGGATGATGTGTTTGCCTTGTAGTAAATCATCAGTAAACTCTAATGCTGAGACCCTGAGAGGGTCTGTTTTTGTTACTTGCTCAATTAATAAAACAAATCAGTAGACTGAGGCCAGAAGAACTGTGGCAGTTTGTCACCTATGGAAACCTGTTTTACTTTTTCTAGTCTTTTTTAAGCCTCTCTTAGATAAGTGAAAATAAATCTCCTGATCTCATTTTACTCGTCATTTATCTTTTCCGCAAAACCACATGATATTCAACACCACTTAAAGTTCATGCTTGGCTCCTTAATTTCAGTGTGCTGTCAGGAGCAGGGGTGCTGCCACAGAAGTGTCCTCAGGCACATCACTGAGGCTGCTGGACTCACTGTAACCTGAAAGGTGCTTCACAGAAGTACAGTGTTCAATCTCAGTGGTGGTAGTTTATCAAAATTTTTGAGAAATGCTGGTAACATGGTGTAAGAAAACCTTATATAATTCTTTTTTCTTTTTAGGTAATACTAATCACAATGTGGCAAATGCACTTCCAAAAAAGCCAAAAAAGAAGTAATAACATCATATAGGTGGTATGACTGAGTTGCTTTTCCCCTGCTATATTTGCAACACTTGCTTCTTGCTACTCAGAGTTACTGCATTTGCACTACTGCCAAAAACTGCCAGTGCTCAGAAATGAAGGGCTAATCTGGGAGTTTGTCAAGAAATCTGTCCAACAAAACCTGTGACTTTTACTTCTCTCGTCCATGAAATAAGCCAAAATACAGGAGTCTGTGGTTATTATGCTGGAAAAAAAGCACTGATGGAGTTGGGTACCTTACGTGCAGTACTGTTAATTTTACGAGATTATGAATGCCCCATGTCCCTGGTCACAAGCGAGTTCCCTCACGAGCATCTCCGGGTTTTGTTCAGCCAGCGTTTGGTCAGAAGGCTGTCCAGAAGATTTATGTTGAAAGCTCAGTTTTTCACCCATCAGTGTGTACATGTTTAACTCAATTTGTATTTTTATTACTGGAGGTGGAGTGCAATGAATGGAGCAGTCATCATTTGATGTAAAAAGAATTTCCTTCTAAGTACAGAGAAATGCAAATTGTGAGAATGCACTTGTTGATGGAAGGATGTATTTAGTTTGCTCATCAGGTGTTCATAGAAAATTTCACTATAACTGAAGGAAAGAGATTTCAGCTGGCTGTTGAGAGTATTAAGAATCATCATTCTGTTGTTTATCCTCATTATGTCTGGATTATGGACTGCAAGGAAAACACATGCATTTATTTACCCATTTTATTAAACCATGCAGTTTGTCTTAGTTGTGTTCAATGATATTAATATTGCAGTTTATTGCAACAAATGGATAGAATTCCATCAATGACCTTCAGCTCTTTATGACAGCATTCAAAAGCCTAACTTTTTTCTTCCTTTTTCCTCCTCTTTGCCTTCTTTTTGACTCTTTTTTTTTTGCCTTCTATTTCTTTTTTCCTCCTTTTTCCTCCTTGGAGCTCTTTTGGCAGCTGGAGACAGCTTTTATTTTGATATGTTTGACATAAAGGATGGAATGTGTCCAGTTTAGGAAGCAGGTGGAGGAAAAAAAAATTCCATCATTTTATTACAGAAATCAAGAGTATGGTTTCTGGTCCATCAAGTAGAAATGGTTTTTGGTTTCAGCTCAGGATATACACGAGAATAAATTACAATTTAAGGGCCTTTTTTATTTAAAGGGAGAGAATTTAGCTGTGTTGTTGACACCATAAAAGTTAACATTTTATGGAAACAAAATGGAAAACCATATCATGGCATATATTAAACATAGAAAGTATAACTTACAGCTTTAGAGATCCAGCCAAGAGAAGTTGAGTATTAAACAAACAAACAAAAAACAAACAACAATGAGCTCCCAACCCCACCCCTAAAAAAACAAACAAACAAAACCCACGAACCCTCAAACATATATACTGTTATGGGAATCAGTTCTGGACTGAAAGGCATATGTATCTAAACGCAGGGCTTCTCTGTGTGGTCAAAATTTCAAAATGAGCATGCCATTAAATTGTCCTGAGTTCATTTAAAAAATGTAGGTGTTTCCATGTGCCTGCAGCACCTGTGCAGGAGTCTGCACACCCCCAAAGCATGTGTGCAGTTACCTCCTTTCTTGTGCCTGTGCAGTTCAAAAGGGAAGACTTGCTGGCAGTGTTGCTCAAACCCATATTTTACTTCTTGACTGTGAAGTGTTGCATCCTTTTGCATTAGTGTCACTGTGTTTTGTTCTTCCAGGCTTGCCAAAAAGGACAGAGGGTGGGGAGGGGTGTCAGTTAGAGGACTGGATTCTTCCAGGGGAGAGCGAGCCAGGGAATGTACTGAATGAAAGGTGTGTTCTTAGTGTTACTTCTTGAGCAGTAAGCAGCTCTTACATCCTAAATCCAATCTCAAAAAGCGCTGAACTCTTCAGCTCTCTGCCCTAACTCTCCTTCCCCTCTTGTGTTACTGTTATGTGCTGACTCCGTATTAACTTCAATCTCTAGAAAGCATGCCAGCCTGCAGTTTTAGACTCCTGCCAAATGGGATCCCTGGAAAACAAACTTTTGCCCTTGCCACAAAATGAACTTCCACTTGTTAAAATTGTTTTAATAAAATGTACTTTGCCTTCCAGTAAACTTAAATCTGTAGTTTTGTGAAGAACAACAAAAAGGAAGTGAAAAGGCAATTTGTCTGAAGCCTCAAGGAATTTTTTATGGCGAAATTCAGAGAAGAAGTTGACAAATTAAGGTTAAATTTGCACAAAAGGTTGACAAGTGCATAAAATACATTTGCTTTAATGTATGTTGAAGTTCAAACCTTCACCTGAAACCATTTTAACTGAAGAGTAAACATCCCTCTTGTATGGACCAAGGCTGTGAGTGACCTGTTCGTTGTGTTGCATTAACATGTGATTTTGTATGAGGCTAAATTACCTACAGGATCATATTAAATTGAAACTGGAATATTCATTTGTAAAATGAGGAGAAACCACCAGGCATTCAGAGGAAGACAATCTGAGTCTGTTCTCATTTGATGTTGTGATTAGGTCTGCTTTTCTAAATAGTTGATTTAATGTTTTCATTGCTAATGCAAGTCAGGGGAAGCCTTGCCAGGTACTTCATGGTAGCTTTATTCCATTAAGCAATTCTGATGCGACTTGCTGCAGTGAGAACTTCAGAAGATAAATCTGCTGAGGAAGCATTAGAAGCAGGTGCTATAGGAGGGCAGTTTTCTTACAAATGATGAACATAGTTGCAGGAGCTGTTATAAACCAACAGAAAACAAAAAAAAATTAAAGTATTTTTGTAGTTTTATGGAAAACAAGTCAACATCTAATTGACTTTTTCAGTGTTTAGAGATAAAATGGGGAAGAACATGCTTGTTTTATGTAAATGCAACTTGAACCCATCCTTTTCTGTTTCATGTATCTTGTGATGTACTTGAGCCCAACTGTAGAAGAAACTGCAGGAGGACTAGATTTGTAGAGAAAACTAGCTGCTGAAATGGTTTTTAAAATCTGTAGAAATAATGGAAGAAAACTATTTCCTAAAAAGGAAAAGAAGGAAATCAGGTGTAAATGTTTCTGCCTTTTCACTCCCTCCAAAGAGTGTAATTTTCTTTGCACAGTTTTAACAGCTCTATATAATTTCCATGGAATAAAAGATTAATTACATTTAAAATTATCTGGCTTTGGATGTAATGGCATATTGATTCCTAGTTCCATGGAGAATGGGTTTTAAGATGCATATGATAAATTCTTAATAAGTAGTTCCTTACTGTTGTTTTAAACATGTATTTCTCAGAAACCCTTGACATCTTAATATTCCTTTCCTTGTTTGCTTCAGCTATTTAGACTTGGAGGTCTTCAAAATGGCAATTCTAACTAGTTCACTAGCACCAGAGCAGGATTGTTCCTGAAATTAAGGCTACTGAGATGCTTGTGCCACATTAGAGATGATACATATTCCCAGACCTCAGAGGGGTGTGATTATAAGGATTCTGTAATATCAGTAGTGCTGCTTCATTATTCCATCTTTCAGCAGCTGTCCTCTGAAGTCATGTCCCTCCGTTCTTTGCATGTTGTTGATCAGATCTTCTGCTGTTGGTCTGTTAGTCTGTTCAGCTAGTCCTTCCTCTGCTCCTGCTGGCTACTTTTTCACAAGTGTCTTCAATACCGTCACTGTTTGCACAGGACATATTTTCTGCTTGGCTCGCCAGTCCCTCTCATTCTCCTCCCAACACTGGTTTCTTCTCCCTGTGCTGTTTTCCTGTCCATCCTTCAAAAAAAATAGTCTTTCGAGATATGGAGAATAATCATAGAATCATTTCAGTTGGAATCTCTTCAGGATCATCAAGTCCAACCATAACCTAACCTAACTCTGGCACTAAACCGTGTCCCTAAGAACCTCATCTAAACACCTTTTAAACACCTCCAGGGATGGTGACTCCACCACTTCCCTGGGCAGCCTATTTACTGTAGCAAATCTTAAGGCAAAATCAGGAAGGGAAGCAAAAATAATTTTCAGTGGCTTTGGCTGTCATTGCCATGTACTCCCAAGCAACAAGACAGGCCTGTGCAGGTTGCCTCCAGCATTCAGGTATCAATACAAGTGTGCTTGAGTGATCTGGTCAGGCCTCCTTGCACTGACAAATCTCATCACCTCTTTCATTAGTTGGCACCATGTCTTGGTTCTGGATGTGCTGGTTTATACCATTTGGCAGCTGGCAACAAATACTCTTCTGCTTCTCCATCCTGTTCACATCTGAGAATCACCGGGATTCACAGTTTCTAGTTGTTTCTCTTGCTGTAAAGAGGCCTTTACTTGCTTATCCATTTTGAGTATCATTTCATAGATGATATATTATTTTCTGTCCTCTCTTCAAAGCCATGTTCTTCTCAATGCCTTTTTTTTCTTCTAGCTGCTAGACTTTAAATGTTTTGTTTCTTCTGTGTAAAAATTTGGCTTTACCTCTCCAGTAATCAAAATCAATAATCATTTTCCAAGAAACATCTTCTGTCCTGAAATAAATTTTTGTATTCATTCAAATGGAACATACATACTTAGCTATTTTTTGTTCTTCCTCATTCACTCCCGTTGGATTAAGATTCTTCTCTGAGTAAGGCCTTTAGCTGATGGCCAGGAACTGTGGGTATTTACTGCAATTTGCAGACTCAATTACCTAATTGTAAAAGTGGTTGTTAATTTCTTAGTGTGCCTATTTATGCCTTGAGGCATTCATGAAATATAAATCAGGTATGTTGTAAATGACTCTACAATAAGGAGACTGGATTGGAGGGGGGTTGCATATTTTGAATAGTTTCGTTTGACTTGTATCACAAGTTACTTCACAGACCCTTAAGATAAAGCAGGTGAAAAGTGTATTGTGGAAGTTGTTCATTAATTGATACAAATCTGCTGACAGTGGGCAGACAGACAAGATGGCAGGCAGTAGATGTTTACTGTGCTATGGACATCCTTAGTAACTCCCAAATGAACGATTCAAAATCAATTTGCAGTGCCATTCTCCCCATTTGATAGGATAGAGTGTAATATATTTGCAGTAACATGCCATGTCTTACACAGCACTTTTCATCGGTAACTTTCTGAAGTGCCACAGAGGAGGTACAAGTGAGGTACAATCCCTGTATTCAGATGAGAATGAAATTGTCTATGACAAGCAACAGAATTGGGAAATTACCTGAGTTGCATGGAAACCAGGCTGATACTGCTCATGGTACCATGGTAGTGCTGCTTAGGGCACTGTTTGAATGATAGTAAAACCTGAGTCTTGAAATCCTTTGAGATGTTGCAGCTTGTTGTATCTATTCAAAAACATTTCCTTGAGCATAGTACCAGATTAGCACTTCCCTTCCATTTAGTGTCCAGCATGTTGACAGGCAGATGCTGTAAATGTAAAGATATTAGAAAGCTACTGAATTGAGTGCATATACAAATTCAAGCTTATTGCATGAGAGAAAGACATGTGGGTCCCTGGTTAGCTTACACAGAGCTAACACAAAACTCCTGCATTCCTATGAGACCAGCCTCTTGGCCCTGGATGGGAAATGCTCCAGTGCTCCCTCCAGATTTGAACACCTGGACCTTTGCCTGAGGGCAGCCCATCCTCTTCAGGCTGCTATCCTCTCCTTCCAGAGAGGAGACAGGGCCTGGAGACCCTGAACAGAGGGCAGAGGTGAGTACAGGTTAGGAACAACAGCAAAGCGAGGAATGCAGAGTTGTGTTAATTTTTGCACTGAATACCTATTCCTTAATACTGGTTTCCAACTTGTTTATGTTAATACACAAGGGTTAACCCTCCCTGCTCTCTGCTGTACACATGGTCTTGAATTTTGAAGTGCTAGGAATGCTATAAGTTGGTGGTTTGTATTTTTACTTTTTTATTAAAATAATAAAGAATTATGATAACTAGAATCAAGCAACCCCATAACAGTAAACAAGAAGCCTCTGCCTTAAATTGTTTGTAATTTGAAGTTTAGTTACTTTTCTGCAACGCCTTGGAGGGATCTGCCAGTCTTTTAACAAAATTGAAAGCAAAATCTTCGTATTTCCTAGCAGAAGTTTGTAATAGCATCTGAGGTATTTGTTTTGCTTTCGTTTTGAGTACCGATCCCATGATAGGTCCTCCAGGCCAAGCAGATGCAAAGCTTGTTCTTGAAATAGTTTGTGAAATGCTGCTACAGTGTGGATGGTGCATTAGGGCATACTGATGCTCACTGGTTTAGTTGAAATTTCACCACTGACTCCTTGCAACTTATTTACTAAAAACTAGCTCTTTTTCAGGTCTTCGTTTCATCCCTTGGAGATTGTTCTTCATGGATGAGCAGTAGGTAGAGGTAGCTGCTGATTCAGTGATGGATGTTATGTCTCAGAATATTGTTCTTATTTCTTGAGTGAAAATAAAGGTTTTCATTATTTTTCATCTGTTTTGGAAGTATTTGGAGTGTCACCTAGCTACAGGGTGTTTGGGGGAGGTAAATTCACTCTTCTTGGTAAATCTTCCTAGCATGTACTTGTGAATCAAAAAGCTGCCAGTGACATGCTTAGAGGGCTTGATCCTGTACTGATGACACAATGGAGAACAGAGCCTGTGTGAAGAGTTATGGATATAGTTGAATTGCTGTGTGAGTATCAAAATGAGAGACATCTGCTAACTGACTCCAGCTGCCTTAACAGCAAAGACAGGGAAGTAAGAAGTCTGTAGAAACACAGATAAACTGAAACAAGTTGTGTGTTTGCATAACATCACTTAAGGAAAATACTGCACCCATTTGTTTTCAGGACTAATTAAATGAGCCTTAAAGCTTCTGACAATAGGTGAGACATTCCTTTTTAATTCCAAATAGGAATTCTATTTGGAAACTTGATTGGGACTTCAGGAAACTGCAGGTGCCAGCAAAGCTTGCTGTTTTAATAACCTACCCATATTTCACTTTACATTGTCAGTTTTCTCTCTGCCAAAGCACCTATCACCTCATGCTGCCAATTCATTCTGGTGCTTGAAACACTGGAAAGCTTTGCTTTAAAGACTTGTCCTTCCTTCTGAAATCCCTGTCTCATGTTGGTTGTCTTCGTGACTATCCATTTAGCATTCATTCTTATTCAGTTTCATTTCAGTAACAGGAGGCTTTTGAGAGATGTGAAGAGATGAGAGAGAGAAAGTCCTCTGAAGAAAGTTAACATAGAAAGAAAAAACAAACATTTTGTTACGCATGTCAGTGATTGGAAAAGGCCAGTCAGTGTTTCATGATTTTAGCATTGCTTGGATAATTTCATTGGATTGCACAGTTGTTGTTTTTCCTTTATATTGCCCATATTATGAGTTTCATGCTGTATTGCTATAGAGTATGCTCTTTCTTAATGGAAAGAGGGGGAGAAGAGCAGAGGAAAATCCAGTTTTGCAATGGTAAGCACACTGAGTTTGCAAGCTGAATGGGCATGTTAGCTTGTCATATGGACTAAGTCACAAATATTTAATAGGCTGTAAATCAGAAAATCTATTTCTTAAACTGCTCTTTGAGAACCTGGTTCAGGTAGTGCCACCAGTGTCTCATCAAGTTTCTTTTATGAGTTACTGGGGATGAATAGGCACATAGCAAATGCTGCTTCTGTTCACCTACAACACAAGCCCTATGTCCATTGTGATACAGGTGCAGAAATCTAAGGTGTTTGTACCAGTAAGCAAACACGTAACTGGGTGGTAGTAGCGCTGCAGATGCAGCTCGCCATTGAAGTGCAAGCTCTTGAGGGATTATGAATGTCTATGTGGCTTATTAGTCCTTACTTCATGGCTCCTGTTGCACCTGTTGTTTAAAGCTCACACATGTACGCCTGCCATGCTTGTGGCAGGCATTGTGCGTGAGTGACATCCCCGTTTTTGCCATGTAAGTCTGTCTTGTACTATTTTGAGTAAGGCTTTGGAATTAGCAATTTTACCTGATCAAAGCCTTTGGCAAATATGACACTGATTTAATTTTTTACTCTTTTTTTGTAATGTCTAATGTCTTATGCTGAAAGCAACATGTTCTCTTCTGTGCTTTGTGTTAACTGCCTTTTATATGTCAACTTTGATTTTATACAAGCCTTACTTCTTTTGTAGAGTTTTGTGTTTAGTCTGTCCTTGGTGCTATATTTAAGATTAATGTTTATAAAGTTGCTGGCATTAACTCATAAGTTCAAGTTGGTGAATGAAAGTATTTGCTCCCATTCCCTTTCAGACCATGTAGGAGGATTTATTTAAAGTGCGCCTTGCAGCCCCACCCACTTCCTCCTCGGAAATAAACCACGATCCAAGTTAGATTATCGGTACCAGAGTAAAGGACTGTGCTTGTCTTCCATGAAAGTTTTCTTTCTTAATAAATGAATATAACATTAACTCTTCTACCTTGCTCTGGAGATTACCACATTGAAAATAAATGTAACTTACAACAGTGAGCACAACAGTACTGGCTGTCTTTCCACATGATAACTGTTTGTTGTCCTTCCAAAAAAATGTGTGGTGGCTAGCCAGACAGCAAGCAAATGCAGTTTCATGCACCTGTATGCCAGATGTTTTACAGCTGTGCACATACTACTGCTAATGAACCTATAGTGAGGGCCATGGGACAACTGATTCAGGAAACATGAATTTTTCTCTTGGGATGGGCTGAAATGACAGTGAAGGGGACAGACCTACCAGTCTGCATAGCACAATCAAGAAGCAAATATTTTGGCATCTTGTTTGGCAATATTACTGACATTGAGGGTTAGGAAGATTTCCTCTGGCTTCTTCATAGCTAGAATATTTTCTGTGGAACATCAATGTCTAATGAAGTTAAAGTAGAAATTGCTGAAGTTTGATTTGGTAACATATAGGTGAACTGACTCTAGTAATGCCCTGCATAGAGTGGGGTTTTACATCACAGTCCCAGTCCATTTTCTTTCCTTATGATTCCTACAATCATTCTTCTTTACAAAATACTCTGCAGCATTGATTTTAAGCTTATAATATTTTGTAAGGAAGTGGGTTGTTTTCGCTATTGTGTAATCTTTTATTTATTCAGCAATAATAACACACTGCTTTGTACATCAAAATTGAAGTTCCAGGAACTGATATGCTGCACATGGTATTTGTAGCCAAATTGCAGTGTAGTTTCAGCTGGATTCAGCGTCATGTCTTTAAAGAGAAGAAGGGGGATATCCCACTACTCTAGAAAGGGGCCATGGTATTAGACATGAAAGTGGGCAGGCATATGTGCCTTTATGGGGAGAAAAGGGAAAGAATTGTGGTCCTGGATGTCTGCATAGGGATGGACATATTTTGGTTGTTTCAGAAGACAACTCAAATTTTGGATTAACATCTGTAGTCTAGTCACTGACCCAAAGCTTTTAAAGCTTTTGAAAATCTGTTTTTAAGGTGGTGGTTTCAGGAATTTGTTTGCAAGTGACCTATCAATCTGGAAATTAAGGTTTTCTGGTTTGTTTCATACTTGGATTTCCAGACCGTGGAACAGGACTGCAAGTATATAGTGTGGAACAGAGAATTATAGCCACCACTATGATCTAATTTGATTTTGAAAAGCAGAATTGAAGAAAAATCAAATCAAATTAACATCATGGTAACTTAGTGTGAGAGACATTGTTTTGAAAGGAGACAGTCAAAACCTTTCTGCTAAAACACAAATGTCTCCAAAGCTCTGTGTTTGTGCTTTACTTAACTCTTTTCATCAGTCAACTTTTTGATGCTTTTTAGAAGCACTGAATCATGGAATCACAGAATGACTGGGGTTGGAAGAGACCCCTGGGGATCATCTCATCCAAGCCCCCTGCTAAACAGGTCCACCTAGAGCAGGTCACACAGGATCATGTCCAGGTGGGTTTTGAGTGTGTCCAGAGAAGGAGACTCCACAGCCTCTCTGGGCAGCCTGTTCCAGTGCTACATCACCCTCACTGTGAAGAAGTTTCTCCTCATATTCAGAGGGAACTTCCCATGTTTCAGTTTGTACCTGTTGCCCCTTATCCTGTCATTGGGCACCACCGAAGAGTCTGGGCTCATCTTCCTGACACCCACCTTGAAGGTATTTATAAGCATTGATAAGATCCCCTCTCAGTCTTCTCCAGGCTGAACAGACCCAGTTCTCTCCGTCTTTTCTTGTGAGAAAGATGCTCCAGACCCCTAACCATCCTTGTTGCCCTCTGGTGAACTCTCTCCAGTAATTCTTTGTCTTTCTTGAAATGGGGAGCCCAGAACTGCATGCGATGTGGTGCAGCGTGGAGATCTGTAATGGTACCTCACACAGCACAGAGGCCACAGGAACCTGTGATCTCAAAGTTAATAAGACAGCCAGTAGCAGAGCACTGTGCCTGAATGTATACCCTTTGGCTCAATGGCATGTTTATCTCAATATATAGCTAGCTTTTGCTTCCAAAGACACTGTTGGTTGCTTATGTTGAGCCATGCTGTGTCAACATGGGACATGATGAACAAGTGAGGAGGATGGCAGTCCTGGACCCACATACAGTCTGAGACTGGTTTTCACTTTGGTTTGGGGAATTTTAGCTGTGATGCTGAGAAGGCAGCTCACACCCTCTGCTTACTGAGTGGCTATTTCTGCTTTCACATCACATGATGATGTTCATTTATTTGCTGTCTTAGGGATAATACGCTTTTAGAGGAGGGTTTTTCTGTGATTGTTTCCTGAGTTAGTAGATCTTCCTTCACTTTGGCAAGGATCTTCCACAATAAACAGTCTCATAATCAGTTATTAGTTTCATATGACTGGTCTGTGAAATACATAGGATTATTGAAAGCTTTAAAGTTTGTGTTAGCTGTTTTCCTACGTTGTGATCCAAACCATCTCGGTAGTGCCTCAGTGGGTTTGATCATATAAATTTATTGCTGGTTACCCACAGTGAACCAACAAGCTGCAACTGTGTGACTAGAGCTCAGATGAACTTATCTCCTTATATTCAAAGCAGTTCAGGGGAAAAACAACTGTAAAATAAGTGCTAATTATAGTAACAATTTCTTTTGTTATAATGGTATTATAATATTTTTGTAGTTGTTGCTTTTAGTAACTTTTAGTCATTTCTGGGAATGTTAAGTTACAACTTGATTTAACACTGGATTTAACCCAAACAGTGAAAATGTTGATACCCAGTTTTGCTCTATTGTGAAGCGGGCAAAGAAGAGTCACTGTGGTAGAACACAGCGTGCTACTAATTTCACCTGATGAACAGACACAAAGTATCATATTATTAATTGATTTAATGAGTCCTTGGATCCCATGGTACTTGAAAGAACGTTACCTGGTTGCTTACAACATTAACAGTAATGAACTGTGTTTAAATGTATAATTTGATTCTCATTTTATTGAAATATCCACTTATGAGGATTCCAGTCCCCACTTCCCTCCCTGCTGCCAATATTCATAGCTCCTTTTGCTCTGAAGCGTTGTAAGAGCTCAAAGCACAGTATTGCTTCCAGACCGTATGTCCCTTGGGGTTAGATGTGGGCAGTTGCCATGCTGGGCACAGTCCTCTTCTCTGGCTAAGCAGAAACATGCCCATATTGGCTGACTTCTCAGGTGGCAGCTAACACTAAATGATGCTTGCCTGAAAAGTGTGAGCAACTATAATTGGTTTGGCACGTTTATATTCCATAATAGTTTTCTCTTGTTTGTATAGACCACAAGAAGAGCAGAACAAGTAACAGCAATGTGGAAGCTTTGTAATTTTTTTTTTTTTCCTTTTGATTCTGTATGATAAAGTTGTTCTCATCTCTTGAGGGGACAAGTACCAGAAGGGCAGCCCAGCTTCCCTGAAAGGCTGTGCTCAACATGGCCTTGCTTTACAGGCAAGGTAAATTACTGCAGCTGCATGCTCTGGAATGCCCAGCCATGAAGGGAAACGTGACTGTAAGTTTGAGAAGGCAAGCTGTGGCAAACTCAGCCCACGTGCTCCGTTCTCGGTGCTAGCTCTATGCAGAGGACTTGAGCAAGTTGACCCAAGGTTTCTGTTCTGGCAAGACAAAGTGCTGCATTGCATATTAGGCGGAAAGTTTTAAGTTGTTTGGCTGCATCCACAAATTCACTTTATAGCTCTAGAGCACGTAGGGACTCTGTGGCACACACTGTGACTAATGTGCTGTGAATCACAGGTACAGCAAGCCAGAAATAGTGGGAGCATTTCAACATAGTTGATCTTGTCAACTCAGCCTGTCGCTCATCATTTTGCTTTGGGATAGTTGATACCAGAAAGAAAGAAAAAAGTTAACATTTCATATAAATTCAAATCATAAACTGAGAGCTTATGTGTACAAGGTGGAAAACCTTTGCAGTAAATTTTGAATAAAAACTGAATACAATTATTTTTAAATAGTTTACTTTTGACAGGAAAACTTTTCCTTCATAGGCACTCAGAATACCTACCTACATGGATGGGCATATCTCCCTGCCTGCACACCTACGCACCCTTAGTGGTAGGATACAATTAAGGATACTTCCAGTTCAGGACTTGTATTTTCAGGATAAATAAAGTCATTTAAATGATATTTTAGAAACATCCACAACTAGGTTACATTGTCCAGAATATATATGTTTTGACTAATGTAAGAAGCAACTAGTAAGTGATCATGGGGAGAAAATTCACACAATCATTTTGATTGTCAAATAAGTTAGTTGTACTTCATAGCATCTGCCTTCCTGATCATTAGGATATCTTTCATCCCTCCTCCTCCTTTATTCTCTTATCCGTCACCCCAATATATTGGATATACTGGAATAGATTCAAATACAAAAGTCTCATTGATATACAGTGTAATGTGTTTGAGGATTTTTGGATCTTTGCTGGAAAACAAACCACTTTGGACAGTAGGAGAACTATTTCTCTCATGAAATGTTGCAGATCTATTTATTTATTTATTTATATGAACCATCTCTTGCCTGTCTTCATCCAAATAACAGAGTCTTTTTTAACCATCATTTGTAGAATTATGACATATTTTACACCCTTGTTCCTCAAAAAAATGCTAAGATTATTGTTTTCATTAGAAATAAATAGAAGACATTCAGGATTCAACATTTGCATCCATTTTAGCTTTCTCCTTTGTCTTTTTTTAGCTTCCTTCTTGCCTCATTTAGAAATCACCAGCTGTTTCACATTGTGTATCACATCCCATCCTTTCTAACAAGGAACTTTAGAGCATCCTTCCTCATTATTTTGAGGGATGCAGAAGAGACTTATACGTACTTTGCTGCTTCTTTCTCATTGTGCTATCACAAACGTGTAATATGTCATCTATGCCATGCTGCTGTGTGTTGTCAAAGGACTAATTTAATTAATTTTCATTAACTGTCCGTTAATCAAATTTTTGAAAGACAGATACAATTACAAACACAGCACAGGAAGAGCATAGGAGGAATGTCTGGCACAGCTATACAAACAGATGTATTACTTCAGATATTCCCCTGTCGGTGAACAGGACATGTAATCTGTAAAGGATTATGTGTAAGAGGGAGAAAGATACTCAAAGCGATACTGAAGCTTATTGAAGTGGTCAGAGCCCGTAAAAAAAGAAGTCTCAGAGACATCAAATGACATGGGTACCTCTGAAGTGCAGTGGCTAATCTTCCCTCTCCCAGGCACTCGATCAGAAAGGAAACAAAAGTTATCCTAGTGCCAGTGCTGTGGCCATCATTTCAGGAGAAAGAGCTGAGGTGGCGTTGCAGCCCACAGGTTGGCATCCCTAAGAGGTGGTGCAGGTTTGCCTTCCACCACTGAGGTTGGACAGAAGCACAAACTCTGTGTGAGCAGCTCTGCATTTCACCAGCTGAGCAGAAGTCATTCAGGAGTAGAAGGAGAAGCTGTGATTAAAAGCCCTAGCTAACTCATTTTGAAACACTTCTGTGGCTTTCCTGCATGGCAAGGTATAAAAAAGTGTGGACTACAAGTCCACACAAGTAAGTAAGGCTTCCTAATAGCTTAGGCTGGTCAGTGATGCAAAATGCCCATGTTGCACAAGGACCATCGAGTCCCATAACTGTGTTCCCTCTGAGCTGGAGCATTGTTTCCATTCCCGAGTTGCCAGTTTGAATTAATTAGCTAATAGGCTGAGGAATGGAAGCCCACACATATGGGCCACATTCACTGTAAGGTGTGCTTTACTGGTATTATCAGTGTATTTTACCAGCAAGGTATCCTAATCGGACTGTAGGTCTACCAGCAGAGGTGTGCACACAAAAACGTGGTGGCTGAGCAGACTGTGACAATGACCACACTTTCTGCTACAGAAACCCGTAGTAAGGATGGATCCTTCCACCTTTTTCTGAGGGAAATGGCAGGAATCATTTCAAATAATTTAAGTTACTTTTTTCCTAATGCTTTACATGTGCTTTACAAAATGGATATGTTTGGGAGACACACTTTATTCCTTGATCAAAAAGAAACTGTGAACGGAGAATTGGTGAATATATACACAAATGCCCACTGCACACATGCACATGTATCATGATGGAATGAGACACCATTAAAATTCAAGCAGAACAGCTGTTCTTGTAAATCTGGGAGTGAGCATTCATGTATCAGCATAAAAATGCTTTTTTTTCTGGGTAAGCTACATCCACTCTGAAATGTAAACGAAGCCTATGTATACCTTGCAACTGGAAAATATTTGATGCTCTTTAAAATGACGTTTTCTAAGAGGATAGCACTTTTTTTTTTTTTCTTTTCTTGGGTTGTTTATGTCAAGTGGACCATTTAATCCAAGATTTGGTCTAAATTCTGTTTCCCAGATACAAAAGCCATGATGATCCAAAAATGTGCTTTCTTATAGATCTTTCAACATTATTTCCATTACAGTAAAAAAAAATACTAGTATACAAGATGAATCCCAGATAACTGCAGTGTGATGCCTACTGGTTTCATGGGGTACCATTTTCTAGGGCTGTATTCATAAAAGTTCATCTTTAAGGGGATAAAGTCATCTTCATTTTATGGGGCAGTTAAAAGCTTGTTTTGATGTTGTCTGATGTCTTCACTGGGATTGATTCAGAACTAAATACATACTGTAGAGGAAGATTTGGCATGACAGTTTGCTGCTGGCATTCTTCATGAGAAATTGCAGAATTCTCCCAAATGGGAAAGAAATTTACAGGGGGGAATTTTTTTTTCTTTTTTAGTAGGGCTATATTATAGCTAACCATTCTTCTACTTATCGCGGCAGGTACATGGAACACTGCCTAGTTTTGGAGTCTTTCTAGTATATAAAGTACAAAGTTATGTTAATGTTTTTTGACACTTAAGTAAGAAAAAAATCTTAAATTTTCCCAGATTCAAGACAACCAACTCTTTGATTCTCTCCAGACACATGTTTAATATCAGTCACAAAGGTAATACAGTATGAGATTTAGAGTTCTGACAGACATGTGTCCGCAAATGAAAATCACGTTGCTGAAGCTGGATCAGCCGCCTACCCTCTGAGGGATGTTGGTGCCCTGACTGGAAGGACGTCTGATCTGCTTGTGAATCAGCTCCACAGCAGTTATAGTTTACTACATTGAGCATTTTATAGGTAACCTCTGTTATTTTGCCTTTACCTTGTATCACTCCAGGTAAAAATTATTTGTCTAGGAGCTGACTGAGAAGTGACTGAGATATTTAGGCATCAAGAACTGAGGCAAAGAGATGACAGGGACGTCTGTCTAATCTCTTGCTCCAAGTTCTTGCCGGTTTATCAGAGTCTTACATCTCATACAGCCCCTCAGTGAACTGAAGCGTGGCCAGACAGGCAGGCTTGCAGCCAGGCCCCTCTGTGCAGCAATTCGGGTACAGGGGCCTGTGCTCTGGAAGCTGTCAGTCTGTGTTGCCTTGGGCAGGACCCTGGGCTCCTATGCCTTGCCCGCCACAGCCCTCTCTGAAGAGGGTGGCTTTTGAGGGTCTTCACCAGCAAAGAGACTGTAAGCCTGAAATATCAGGATGAGCTAGGCAATATCTAATGAGAAGAAATTAGTAATAAGGATGTTGCAGAGCATCTCCTAGGTTATTTGGAGTTGTGCCCTGAGGCTGTCATTGTTTTCCCTTCTCTCTCACTGAGTCTTCTTTTTTTTTTTTTTTTTTTTATAATAGTAACCTCAATGACAGTGAAATGGATCTGAGTACAGTACCTGTTAAATGCCAGCTTCCCCTTGTATGGCATCCACCTGTAAATGCAATTAGAACAAACATCTGCTCCCAGAAGTGACTTCCTGACCTGTGCTGTTTTTTTCAGGGTCAGCCAGATTTCTCATCACCCTCCCCAGTAATCACAGCAGATCCACAAAAAAGTAAAATTCATGTGACATCCCAACCATTTCAGCTGGCTTGTTGAAACTCAAAAGTTACGATTTAACTGGAGGAGCAATGCCATGCTATTCACAAGAGAAAATCCAAGTTATTTCTGTATTATAGCCTGAATACCATAAAAATGAATGTTCACGTAAAGTATCTTTTTCAGCCAAAATTTGAATTAGTGAATAAGTAACTAGGCATCTTAAAAAAACCAGAAGAATATTTCAGAGACTATAATACAGCCACTCATTAATGTCTAGGCATTCCTTGCTGAGAACAGGGTACTCATCAACTTGCACACAATATGTGTTTTCTATAGGCTTGCTGATGTAAAATGTGTGCTCAAAGCTAATTGCTATTAACTGAGCTCTGGGGTTATCCCCGGATCAGTCTGGCAATAGGTTCATATTCTTTAGCAACTTGACCATTTTGTCTCTCTCTGTTTAATTAAAGCTGACTGGATCATTCTCAGCTTCTTTAATGCAGAAGCAGTTTTAGGACTCTTGACATATTAACTTCTTTCTAATACTTGGTATACTGAGAAATCCAAGAATTTTTAAGTTGCCATGTTCACATAAGATTTGTACCTGTAACATCTGAAGCCTTAGGAATTTCATAGACTTTTATTTATACCTGCATTATGTCCTGGTGCTGTTAAGCAGAACTAAAGGTTATCTGAAGCTGTCTCCATACTGCCTGGAAACCAGTTTTTCTTTGAAATATTTCTTTGGTCTGTGAAGAGATGTTGCCAGGCATCCATATTAATGCCTCTATAAAAGAAGGAAATACTTTCTCATGTGTGATTAAAATGTGGAAGACATTAACACAGGAAAGTCACTGAGGCTAAGAATTTAGCAAGATTTATAAAAGATTGTGGCCATCAACAATATGCAGGGTTGTAATTAATATAAGCAAGTGATTTGAAAAAAGTGCTGAGCATGTTGTTCAAGGGTTGGGCCAGTTATCAGCCCCCACTGTTGGACAGAGATTGCTTTGTCAGCCCCCATAGTTGTAGCTTTTCTCCATAAAGCATTTGGCACCAGCCCCTGTCAGAGACAAAATGCTGGGACACGTGTGTTTGCTCTGAGGTGATATGGCTCACTCCCTGCCTGCCTTCTGCCTGATTTAAGGTGTGTAACTTCTGTATTAATTGAACACACTGGGCCAGTTTTCCGCACGTACCCAGCACCCTGCTGCTCTGTACACATAGAAAGCAAGGCACTAGGAGCTTTTGTTACTCGACTAAATCAAATGGAGATAAAAGATGATTTTTTGCAAACAATTGCAGCAAAGTAGATACAGATACTTCCCACCTTCCTCCACGCTTGATGACTTTTTCCCAGACCTGTATTTCTCAGCTGTGGCCGGGCACGTGCTCTGCACTGTCCTGCAGGCTCACGCACAGTTGCAGCAAAGCAGCTGGAGCATAAAGGAGAGAGAATATGTAGTGACACACGGTGAGCAGAGTGAAGCCTTTTTCCTGGGCACCACAGAGAATTAACATTATGCTGCTGGCACTGCATTTGTCAGGTTTGTTTGTGTGCCTGAGACCCCGAATGAGCTGTGCTGACTGTAGAGCTCTGATCCGATTTGTAGTAAAGAGCATCAATGCCATTGTATTTGGCACCTGTAGTAAAGATGTGATGTGGTAAGAAGACACGGAAACCAATTGCTCTGCAGGTATTCTGGCCAGAATGTGATCAAGGCATGTTTGTGACAGCACAAACAAACTTCCTCTAGGTTTGTGAAGTTCTTTGTCTCTTTACTTTTCTCAGGGAAAAAGAAAAAACTAAATTTCTTCATATGTTTCACAGAAAATCAATTTAAAAATAACTTCACAGTCAGTATTTAGGCAATCTGACAAAGGAGAAATGTAACATGGAAGCAAAGATAAAGAAGATTTTTCCCACAAATAAGCAACAGGCCTTTTTTGTACGAGGACAATGACAGGAATCCCAACAGCTGGGTGGGGTGCTGGTGACAAGACAGCAGCAGAATCCATGGCTGTGACCAAGGGAGAGATCTCATGCTCACCAGCAGCCTGTCTTCAAGGCAAATGCCCAGGCAGGTGGGCAAGGCCAAGCTGTGGGGGCATCGCAGCTCACCGGGGAGGTCAGTGGGCCATGGCGGGAGCTTCCTTCATGGTGTCACCAGGAGGGAAGGAGGCTGAACTGCCATAGGTTGTGTTTGTTGTGCCTTTGGCTGAGCAGTGGAGCTGTAAATGGTTTGTATGCCAAAAATGAAAGTTCACTACAGACAGGGTTTGTTTGGATTAGAAGGAGCCTGGGAGCTCTACCATAAGAGTAAATAAAACATGTGGCTTAGTCTGCTGGTTTCTTTGCTTTGGTATTAGATAGATTATATTCTAACTGATTTTTATTTCTGTGTTATCATTTTATTTTAGTCTTTTTATTACTTACCCCAGATGTACACAAATGAACTTCCTATGGCATTTTTTTAGATTTTTTTAATGTTTGAGAAGAAGTTCTATAGGTCATTCCTGTACTAGATGTTTGTCAAAACACAAAAAAGAGTTTTGTCAACTTGTTTTCTGCTGGGATGCAGAAATTCATTATTACCTTTCACTTTTTTGTCCTTTCACATGCTGCATTTGGGAAAAATTACTGAGCGTCACCCACAAAGCATCTGTTTGAGGGTTGGTTTGTTTTTCAGACTGAAAAAAAGCATGTTTCCAAATATTATTGCTTTTGGTTGGACATTTTAACATGTTTATTGTTTATATGAATATATCATAGTCCTTTGTTACATTGCAGAAACTGTGGTTAGAAAAGTGACTCAATGTAAGTTCATACTGAGTAAGTACTTCAGAGCAAAGTGTGAAAAATAGAGGAAGTTGTATTCCATGAAAAATACTGATACAAAGACTTCATTATCTAATAGAAAAAGATGATTCATGCAATGTAACTATTTAGCATAGTTAGTTTTGAGTTTCAGTTATATGAGACTAAGATGAGAATCAGAGTTACCAATTTCAAGTTCCATTCTCCTAGCAGCACCTCAGCTCTTTTTGGCAAATGATTTGACCTTTTCTACCTCCTATCTCACTAACCTTTTAAAATGGAGATCTTATTTCATGTATTTCCCAGATGTACTTAATGTGTTTAATTCATATTTGGAAGTACTTTGAAAATAATTTTATTTACAGAAATATAAATCTTTATTATATTATGTGAGGATGCATGTTTACAGGATAAAGATTGTGCTCTCCATAAGTTCACAACATTTTGGCTGGTGTCCTTTGAAAATTAAATCTGTCTGACAGCTTATTCCCTCATGGTTGTCTCCCAGTGAACAGAAATTAGAGGTTTAGTATCTCCTTAGAGAAACTTTGAAAATCAGTATTGCAATAAGAGAGTTAAGTCACACAGTCATGGCTAGAATTTTTTCCTTTCTCCTTAGCGCTATTAATGCAGTTCAGAAAACTTGCAAAGAAGGTGGCTCTTCTGAAGGCACTGGTGCCTCACGAGTCAGTGGCTTTCAGCTTTTTTTCAAAGCATTTCTATGCTCCTTCGCTTTCCAGAAGTGTGAACTCTAGCATAGGTTATTCAAGGATCACTTTTCTTAGCAGCCCTTTGGAGACATCTTAAAATAGTGGGTCAATAGACTATAGGGTGAAAATTGGTGATCTAAATAATGTAGTTCAATTTTACTTGTTTTCTTGTCAAAGGGAACCACAGTACATTCTGGTATGATTTTAGAGAACACGTGGTATTGAATAATATAATTTACACAGACAGTTTAACAATTTGGTGTCCTCATATCCAGCCAAACTGGATCCATTCTGGATCCTTCTGGGTTAGGAACAAATAGAAAGGAAAAGTCGTTCAATATGTCAGTGCAACTAAGATAGCATTGACCTAGTGTATTGAAACAGTAATTTGCCTGGAGAGAAATGGGATGAAATTGCATGTGGTTAGAAAGCAGCAGTATCCATAATTATAACGTCAGGTGCTTGTTTGTAATTGCCTATTTCCTGTTTGCTTCAGTTTGTCACAAAATAATGTGTGCTAAGAGCTACGAGGAGCAAGCAATTTAATTTGCTTATCCAAGCAACAAGTGACTTGAGAAAGTAGATGAAACTAATGAGATTAGAGATGCTCACAGGTCAAGGTTGATACATGATGATGTTACAGTGATAGTGGTTGGTGCCCACCACAGTTGATCATTCTTTGGAGACAAGCAGCCCAGCTCTTCTTTCCAACAACTCCCATGACAACCACAGACCAGAAAGGCGAACTGCACCAGTGAATTGTAGCTTTTGTTGTTTCCCAGTGCTGAAACCAGAGCATGGCTACTCAGATAGGATTAGCGAAGTATGGTCACCTCTTACACTTTTTCAACTCCTGTTGCTTCAGTGTTTCCCAAAATACTTGTACCCTTTGGTATTACAAAGGTTACCACTGGCACTTAGCTTAAAATATGTAATGAGACTAAGGCAGTTTGGTGATTTAACAAATAAAAGGAACTAATTTTAAGTGGTCCTTTCCTATAGTCCCTTTATGTTTTTTAGAAGCGATTCTTCCCATATATATACACATATGTGCATCACCTTTGTCCAATAAGATGTTTCTTAGGGAACTTTACTCACTCAGATGTCAGTGGATGCAGTTAATTTTAACCAAGGTGACTAGTATGGCAGCAGTTAAATGTGCTTTTATTCAGCATAGTTATACAGTCTTTTGGGATTTCTCCATGTTGTAATTTGTCATTGAAATGATGGGATGATGCTCCCAATGATCTTCCAGGCGTGGCTTACTGGGAAGGGTAAAGTTTGTTGCATGTTAAGCACAGATATTTGCTTTATGTAGTCTGCTGTTGCCACCATCTCCAATTTCTGGGCTGTAAATGGGGCTCCATGCTTTCCTGTGTTAACATGTCAGGCTGTCTGACCAGCAAGGTAAGTCTTGTATAAAAGTTAGGATTTTAAACAAAATGGCACAGTGAAGATCAGGAGCAAAGAGTGGGATGTGCTCCCAGTGTTTGAAGAATGGCCATTCTAGAGGAACAACAAGTGAAAAATAAACAGGAGGAAATGAAGGGTGCACAGTCCCTGAGGAAAGGCAAAGTGGTCGGGATGGGTCTGCCCAAGACCTTTCCTCCCCAAATACCACAAAATCTGCTCTACTTTCAGCAGAACCTGAGCTTCTAGTGGATGATTGGTCACCTCCTGCTCACCAGGAGACCCAATCACTGGACAAAGTAAGAGGATTAAGTACCCACAAAGAGCAGATATTTCAGATATTCCTGTTGCTGAAACAGCACATGGGAGGAGCACCTTTATCCTCTGGATTTATTCCTTCAGAGGCACATTTCCAGCACTGTCTGATATATTGGACACTTGTCAAGAATGGGAACAGCCCTGGGAGCTACTGACATCAGGAGTGAACAGGAGGGAAGGATTTTTTCTGCCTGAGGAGGTGATTTTGTACAAGAGGCAGCAAATGAGAATCCTTTGCCAAGGATTCTGTCAAAAGCCCAAGGGGGAAAGGAAAATCAGGATGTAGGCCATGGCCAAGGGAGCAATTACTTCTGGAAATGGATTTGAGTGGGCTGGGATGGAGGGAGGTGTTTTGGAACAAGTCACCTGGAATTTGTAGGCCTGTTTTTTCTCTCCCCTTTATCTCCTTAGTGGCTGGTTATTTGGGGTTTGGTGGGTTGATTTTGTTTGTTCATTCGTTTGCTTTTGGGGGAGTGATTTTGGGGTTTGTTTGTTGTAGCTTTCATTTTTGTAGTATTTTGTTTATCAAATAACCTATCTAAGGCAGAAAACAGCTCTGAATACCCTGTGAAACACCATGCTGTGTTGTGGATGGTGTGAAAAAATAGTACACTTAACTAACAACATCTAACATGATACCTCAGAGAGAGAGTTGTACTTTTTTAGTAAAATTTCAATTATTGATCCCATTGTGCTGTTACTAGGGGGATCATTTTTTCCCTCTTGAAGTATGGTTTTAGAAATTCTAAGATGAAAATTAGTTGAGACAACTTTGCTGAAAGGAACTGCGGTCATATATGAGTCACTAATGTTTTACTTAATAGGGGAGATTGCTTGTTCTTTTACAGATTACATCTGTACCTAAATATTTTATTTAATTGCTAGCAAAATGTAGGTTCTGGGTCTTCAGTTCTTCAGTACGTCACTAACAGCAACATTAGAGTCCCAGTGGTATTACACTGATCCATTCACCAAGAACTTGGCCAAACAAACATTGTCCTATTCCTCTTGTCCTCTGCGTCCTTTGGGAGATATGCACCCGTCTTTCCAAAACCTGTACTGGACAAATGTGGACTGTTGTGTGGGTTTTGTTTTTTTCCCTTAGGGTGCCCAGAAGATCACTTTCAGATTCAGACTATTTCTGCTCAAAATGAGTAGGTTGTAGGGTCCTGGAAATCCCTCAGAGAATGCAACAGGGCACAACCTACTTCTGCCTCACTTTAGCACGTGGTGGCAGGGTGAATTAGGATTGTATAATCAATATTCAATACTTTTATAACTTCATCCAGATGCTGATAGCAGAAAACCAATGTCCATGCATTTTGTTGTTGCAAATCCTTTCACAAAATCAAACAATTGCCAAGAATGTGAAAACATTAAAGTAAGAGACAATGGTAATAGAATAATTGAAACCAGATGGACTTCTGCACCTGATATCAGTCAGCATGCCAGTGAAACAGCTTTTTATTGCAAGGTATACTACAGCATATGTCAGGGTAGCATCAGCTTATTTTCAAACATTATTTTGATCATTTTGAAAGTGACGAATGTGTTGAGTTTCTTACTGTGATTGTTCTTATACATTGCAACACGATCCTTTTCTGTTAAATATTTCCTGAGAAGGAAATATGATCTTCACTCTCCCAAGCTCCGCTGGCTATTATCAGGTTTGGCAAATTTTCATTAAAACTTATAAGTAAACCATTATTTAAATGCTGACTAAAGATGGTTGCTTAGCTGCTTTTAGAAATCCTTGTTATTTTCAGGCAATGAAAAAAAGTGAGATAATATTTTCTTAAGCATTATGTAGGTATTAAAGTAGATTTTTAGAAATTATTGCCATTTCCAAGGCTGAATTTATTAGTCTGTTTTTAAAGGTTGATACTTTTCCAAGGAAGCTCCAACTTGCCTCCATTGTGCATCTGCTTTCCCTAACTTGAGAGTTTGAGGTTTGTTTGCTGTTAAGAGGTAATGAAAGGCCACCTGAGCATCAGGTCAGTCCCTGGTGTGGTAGTGTTCTCGTATCTAATGTGTGTATGTGCATTGACTAAGTTGTGCATATTTTGTTTTGGCCATTTCATTCTGTTCTGCTTCTTTTATTTAAGACAAACAATACTGTTCTCTTAATTATCCTTTTCTGTCATTTTCATGTACATTTTTGTTGTTGTCATTCAAAACATGAGCTGCCTCTGAAGCGATGGAGCTGTGACAGCTCCGCAGAGTGGGGAAATTTCTGGTTCTGTGGAACAGACTACGAGCTGACCCTGGAGATACTTAGGATATGCTGCTTAACTTTTGTGCACTAGCTTCCCTCTTCAGTGCACACTGAGAGCCTCTGTGTGGTGTAGGATAGTCCAGTTTGAAGATGAATTAAGTGACCACTCACTGGAGGTGTTGGCACAGCCACATGCTTCAGAGTGCTGCAGTCAGACCTGTTACCCTCATTGTGTGGATAGCCACATGAAAAATTTCCAAGTATAGATTTAAAAGGGAGAGTGCAGGGACCTTACGGCATCCAGTAATAAGATCTGCACTCACTCCTCTAGTCATGCCGTGCAGTGAGGTGACTGGTCATGTCTCCTATTCCCTTATGGGCTGCAGTTCCCCTGGTGCCACCTTCCAGTGCATGGCTAACACCACCAGTGTCAGTGGGAGTAATGTGATACTGGAGATCAAGAGTGCCTAAAGACAGGCAAAGGTTGGAGACCTGGAGGGATTTCTTCAGAAGAAGGGAAGAAAGCTTTTCCTTTCAGCTTCTCATGCGCTGAGACTGACAGATGCACTGCAGGGGAGCAAATTTCTGCTAGTGGATCTGTCTTTCAGAGCTCTAACTCACACTAGGAAATGTTACTGAAACCATGAAGCGTAGCTCCTTCGTGCCGTGCCTCAGGATTCCAGTGCATTCTGGCACATTTAACACAATGCATGCAGGTTTATAGTGCTGTTCTTGAGTTTCCTCTTGTATTGTTTCTTGCTGAGGGAGTATGGGTTTTGCAATTCCCCCTGTCAGATTTTATTGAGAAGTTATCCGCAGTCATGTGTGTGCTGGATTCTCTTGAGAAACAACATCTGTTTTCTGCAGTATTTCAAGTTTTAAATGGTTGTGGGTTGTCTTAACTTGTTTAATTATCAAAAGGATACAATTAGATAATGTGAATTACTTGTGTTTCTTGCCAGATGCAACATTAACTCCATAAGCCACAGAACAGAGAGGTTTCCTCAATAAGCTGTTTGCTGATTTTCTTTTTTTTATATCTTCTAGTCATCTGTTTTCCCTACTTTGTGTAAGTACAGATTCCTCTGGTTCTCTTTCTCTATTTAGAAACCATGCTATGCCTGTAAAACAAACACATCTTGTCTTACAGGTGAAAAAGACACTAAACATGACTTGGATGTCATCCTCAGGACCATCTGTTTTGCAAATCATGCCATTGTGCTAACCCAGTTAAGGGGATCTCAGGTCCTGGAAGGGTTTTTCATATATATGTATGAGATACATATACACATACATATGCATGGATGTATACACACTTGAAGTAAAAGACAGGATATGTAAACCACTGATAGGCATTTGTATGATAAAAAAGGAAGCTAAGCAGTATAGTTCCTCTTGGGACCATAAAAACCTGGCTAGCAGAGTCTTACTGCTTGACTGTGCAACTGTTTTGCAGATCTTATGGCCAATGAAGATTACAGGTCAACACATAACTGTAGTTTAAATGAAACTCTAGTGAAGCTCTACTTAGGCACTCTTCCAGTGACAGTGGATGTGTTCTTGGAGAGGGTGTGGAACAACACTTGCACACAGCTTCCTTAAAAAAATAACTGGCATCCTCCTTTTGTAAGGAAGCTTCTTATGTTGTGGGTTTTTTTTATTTAGTCATGTTAAGTAAACTTCTGGAAGACCATAAATGCCTAGTATAAATAACAGTGGCCTTCATGATTTTATTTAAAATCGTATTTTATGTTCCAGCAGTTGTGGATTTCCAGGAGCATAAATGATCCTCAGGATAGCTGACTGTAAGACTTGCTGCTTTTGCCTCCTAAACATAAGAGTGCCATAGCAATAAATAATCATTGCATTTTTCACAGTCTTTCTGCAGTTGATTTCCTCTTGTGGATATGTAGACAGTTTTACAGTTTGTGAAGAAAATGGTTAATTCCAGTGATTTTCTACAAAACTAGGTCCTATTAATTCCTGAATGATGTATTGTAGGCAGCAGCTGGATGAATTCTTTATACAACTTTTGTTTTTTTCCCCTGCATAAAACATTCATATGAACTGCATTCAATCTTAAGGTGCAAAGTTTATGCCTTATATATTCCTTCTTCCAAGAGCAGTGTGATAGAGTCATACACTCATAGAAAACAAGGTTGGAAGGGACTATAAGGATCATCTAGTCCAACAGTTTTGGTCAAATTAAGTACTGATTATTTTGGCTACCTAAACTGAGTTTGTGGTCTTAAGTGGATAATGTGCTGTTGTTCACTGCTGCTGTTTCTCTTTACTCACAACCATGCTGTGTGGTGTTGCATAGCTGCCAATCAATAACCGAAGTGCCATTATATTAGGGTGGAGAGTTGTGCAATATATAGAGGGTGTATATTGTATGAGATGCCTGGCAAGCTGCTGTATGACTGTAAATTTCTGTGGTTTTTTTTATGGTGTACATACCTGCTGATTACCAGAGTGATTTATGTTTTAGGTATATTTTTCTCCTTCATTGTTCGTTCCCCTTTTTTCAAGTTTTAGGAATTAAGTAATTTTAGTAAGTAGTTATCTCAGAAAGCCTTGGAGAGGGTGACGGCAACCTGCCAGCCCTTGCGCAGGTCGGGTTTGTGCTGCAGGAGAGGGGCAGGTGAGCATCCTCCCCGTGCACAAAAATCTAGGCTCTGGTTAATTAAGGCAGGGAGGGGGATGCTTCTGGGTCATGCCTGCTGGGGATAAGACCAGCCTGAGAACTCCTTCAGCATCCTGGGAAGCAGAGAGAAGAGAATCATTCTGAGCCCACAGCCATGTGAAAGGCCAGTCAGCTGATGCCTTGATTCAGTCTCAAAGTGACTGAGGCCTCTTTTCCCTACTTCTTCTTGGCCGCAGGAAAGAAATGGAGGACTGGCCAGGGAATAATTGGTAGTAATCTCCTCAGCCAGCCAGCTGTCTCCTCCTATTGACCTTGAAGTAATGAAAAAGGAATATATTCTGCTGCACGTTACCCCTGTGTGTCCAAATAATGAGAGTGGAGAGAAATGATCGTAAATTTACATAGTTTTGCCTGTTTGGAAGTCTGAGCCATGGGGAAAATGACAGGATGTGTTTTATTTTAGCTCTGTAATTCACATAGGTATTTGTCCCAAAGTTTTTCATCTGTGGTATTTTTGCCTTGTACTTCATTTTACGCAGCAGTAATTTTAATTCAGATGAACTAATTCCCTTCTGTTGACTTAAATTTTCAATATGAGAATAGTTGCATTCCCTGAATTGACAATAAACTGGTTTGATATTCACGTTTTATAGATGTAATAGATTTCCATTAGTTAACACAGTGGAGTTACACCACTGTAGGATTGAGCCTATTAAAAAAAAAAAAAAAAAAAACCACAAACCAAAAAAACAGCAAAAAGCCACACCAAAACACACATGTAGGACTTTTTTAACTTTTTTAAAAAAAAAAAAAAGGAAAAATTCCCCTAAACTGATTCTTGTTTTATTTTACACAGAAAAGACAGACTAGCCAATCCTGTACATATAAAAATTAAATAATAATAATAATAAAAAGAGAACCTGGAATTTGTGGCTTGACTTCCAGATGTAGAACTGCTATACACAGAGTAACCAGAAAGTTGTCTTTGGCAATTTGTTCATTTCCCTCCCAGTGAAATGTAACTCATTAAGGCAGTTTCTTGACAGGCATTAACTCATAAACTGGGATGAATCTGAGACTGAAAATAATTCAGCAGCCCTAATGATGTAGTAGTCCAACCAGTGTGGCCAACGGATAAAGAATAGTAACAAGGTGTTTTAGTACTTAGCAAAGATGCCAAGGCAATATCAGCCAACAGAATGATGTCATGCAATCAGTGGCAGGGTTTGGTTGACGTAAACTGACAGTTTTGTCTTTTAATCCTACTGCATGCAATAACAAAGGATCAGGAAGGACTATATTTTAAACCAGAGGAAATGCACTGAGTCCACTAGAAGAGCTTGTTGCATTGCTTTTCTCAGAGCTAGATCTCAAGTGAGATGATGACTGCACCACTACTGAGCGCTCCCAGGTCCTTTCCCCCTTCCCAACATGGGATTAACTTCTGGGACGGCAGCAGAGCTCTCCAGAGTAAATGGGACTGTGGTGGAGAGATCTTACCGTTTGCTTGTATTCCCACAATGGAAACATTACATAAGTGTTTGGAGCGAAGCTGAAGCGTAAGGGAGACGCTAACTCAATCACCAAACGAACAGAACAAGTTGACTTATAAAAAAATACAGCCTGCTCCAGGCCGAGGGGGGCTGTAAATCTGGCTCTCTGGAGCTGGGGTGGTGGTGATGATGGATTTTTCCTCTCTTGAGGCCAATTAGCCTGTTAGAGCTTGCTTTTGGCCAGAGAAAGCACCATAGCTGAGCTGTTCTCCTTGAGGAATTAGGGAGGATGGAGGAGAATGCTGCCCGGCCCTGCTGGGAGGTGATGGCCAGCACCGGCGTGCTCTGGCTGCTCCCCTGCAGCCAGTGGCCTGGTGCTGATCTGGTCATGCAGTAAGCTGATTTAATTCATCAGCTGACCAACCCTGACCACAAAAATGTGTCTTTTCATCAATTCAGTGTGTTGAATGAGGTTGGTTGTAGTAAGATGAGTGCCAGAGCCAGCTCCAAGGGGGAATCATCCCAGGGGCTCACAAGGTGAAATGATCCCCTTTCAGCAACAGGTTTCAGCTCACATCACAAAAACATGCCCTAATCTGATCCTTTCTTAGGTCATTCTGTTTGGAGTGTTTCTGGTACTCGAGCCAGTGTGATTTTTATTTTTTTTTTTTTTACACAGCTGTGTTTGAAGGTTACCTCCTGGGGTCAGATTAACCACCAACTTTAACGATCTCTGCTGACTTGCCCCAGCTAAAATTTTATTCCTCAAAATCTGGCATCTATTAAATAAATGTTATTACCTAAAGGTTCTTAGCTAACAAACAGGTGAGCTAAGTTGAACTGCAGGTTTGTTTCCAGAGGCTGTCATGTCTTTCATCTTTTTGGGTATGAATATAGAGCCTGATACAGCAGGGCCATCCTCCACCTCTGAGGTTAAGATACTGAAAGGGTTTGTGGAGTCCTTAAGCCCAAATGCTATTTTCAGAGAGCCTTGAATTAGTGGAAATATGATGAGATATTCAGGACTTCTAACTGTCATCCCAGGAAGACTTAGGGTGTGAACACAAAGTGATTCAAGTTGATCCAAACTGGTCTTGCCTTAAAGCCGCCCCACAGTAACAACCCTTACCCTGTGCTGGGGCTGGGGAAGCCCCTCCTGGGTCAAGATGCTGAAAGAGGAGAACATGAAGCAGATGGAAAAATAGCATTTTTCTGCTGAACCTGCTCTCCAGACATCTCCTTCACAAGGGAGAAGGGGGGAGTCCTGAGGCATGGGAGGTGAGAAGTTGGGGTACCTCTGATTTAAAATAGCTCAAGCTATCATGGACCAGCACCTCAAGGTTTCCACATCAGCCATGTGTCTTTAATTGCTGCTAAAATGCCTGTTGTAAATACTAGTATAAGTAGCCTGAGCAGAGCTGTGGTTAACTATGTAATTTAAGTCCATGAAACTATTTACATGTTTAAAAGTACGCAGATGTTGGTGTCTTGTGCTAGATCAGGATCTTGATTATGCATAGTTTGAGATAACTGGGTTCCTTTAGCTTTGTATCTCAATCTGCTAATCCTAACTACTAAATTAGGATTCAACTGTAATCTATGTATGTTTAGTTTGTCTGTTTCAATTTGTTCCTTACATTAAGTCATCAGTCATGAAAGTATTGTGATTAATTCTACTCCTGTATTCTGGTTTTCTGTGGGATAGGTCTGAGTTCAACACATTCATACCACCAGGTGAATTAGGGCAATTATGCCCTTTCTCTTTGCTGCGTGATTTTTCCCAGTAGATATAAATGGATAAATATTCTGAGGAACGAATAAGTCCCAAAGTGTGTACATTTTGTTGAGGATTTGATTCTTAGATTGCTGTGCTAGCCTGTATTTTGTGGCTTTTATTTTCTCTTTCCTGTCTTTTAGAAGCATACATTTAAAAATTAATTTTAAAAGTACCAAGCTTGATATTTTTAACAGAAACAAAAAATTTAGTGAAAAATAAATCTGTGATTGAGTCCATGATGAACAATCCAGCCTTTTTTCCTCTCAATGTAAGGTTTACATGGGTTGAGTGATATCTGGTTACAAGTGCAGGAGTATAACTTCGTTTTATTGTTCCCACAGATGAGCACCATGCCAGGACTGCCCACGAGGCCGTGCTTCTATGACATTGACCTTGACCCTGTCACAGAGCAAGTGGAAGGATTATTTTGAGAGTGACATCCAAATTCAGGTCAGTCAAGAGCCTTTGTTTTCCTGTTCCAGCTTGGAGGAGGATGTTTGTCTCTAGTATTTATATCAGGGGTTTATCTAGGCCCTAGTTTCACTGAGGTCTTCACACAATTTGGGGGGAATATTTCATAATGTGTACTTCACCACTGGTGGTGCACATTGGTAGTGCCTTTTGGATTTCCTGGCTCCGTCAGTTTGGCATGAGGAAGAGCTGGCTCTGCAGTTGTACCACTCTTAGCTGTGGAAAAAGTCACTCTGAAGAAACCATGTCATGTTACTTGCCTCAAAAGAAATAATCTAGTTCATCTTTGATATTATTCTCATGTGGCAGTGTGTTTCTGTCATTACCTAGATATCAGGGGAGATGTTTCTCAGCTTGTTCATAAGCTTTGCTTTGTCTTTTCATGTTTTGTTCAGTTTTGACCTGATTGCTGTCATCTCTCTCAAATGATAATAAGCATTTCAGGAACACAAATCTGTCCTCGTAGCCTGTTTTTCATGTTGGCTTCTCTCCCTTTTCCTTTAAGGTTTCAGTTCCCCCACCAACTCCTCCTCTTCTCTAAGCACTTAATCTACTTGGTGTCCTGCTTTAATTTTGTGTAGCACAAGTTCCTCACTTAAAAATCCAAGTTGTTATGAAACTATTCCATGCTACTCCATTTTAACCCTGTAACATAGTAAGTGCAGTAAGAGAGGATGTAACTGTGACTGAAACAAACCATGTGCATCTGTGATGGGACTCTCTCCTCTCATCACTTAACTCACTCCCTTCCCCCAGTAAATCACTCTGGAGGGTAAAACAATTACTTTGACACAGAACAATAATGTTACTATGAGCTAATAAGACTGTGATGGGACCCCAGAGCAGCCACAGCTTTGAGGTGGACGTGCGTGGGCACTTGAGCCCTGCTCTAGCAATCCTCACGTACTCCGGTTTGAGAGAAACAGCTCTCATTTGCTGTTTCTGTGTTTTGACAAATTGTGTAGAGGGGGGTAACGTTTTGCACAGCCCAGCGAGATTACTGTTCAGGACAAATTAACTGTTCACTTGCCTGTACTCAAACGTGACAGCACTCACGTAATACCTGGTGAGAGCAGATTCTGCCATTTCATGCGTACCAGACAAGTAAAGAGCAGTTAGCTTGAAAGTTAACCAGTGTGCACAGATAATTACTAGCTTACATGCAAACCATCACTGATTATTCTGTTGCTGGATAGTGTTATGCATACCACTTCTTGGCATATATCCCATTTTTGTTACTGATATGCATTATATTTCAGGTGGTTTCATGCATACATATTGATTCATCAGGCATCAGTCATATAATTGCTTCTAAATAATTTGAAATGACTGTGTAATCCTAATGTAAAATCTATGTGCAGATTCATGTAGCCTGCTTAATCAGGTGTTTACTGCCCAGTCTTACACAAATCCATCCAAACCATGCATTGGTGAATTTTGAAGAACAACAATAATTAAGCAGCTTGAAATACTCCAATCCTACTATGAAAGCCTTTCATTTGAAGTTGTGCATGAAATGAAAATGTTAAACTTGGCTTTTAGTCAGTGATGGTGTTTGTTTTCTCAGATGTAAAAGCAAATGCTGACAAAGTCACAAAAACACAATAGTCAGGTAGGAAATAGTGTATATATCAAAATATTAATAAGTTATTATATTTTCATTATGTAGGTATTGGTGGCATCAGGCAGATGAATGATTTGATAAGTTTAAGCCTTTTAAAGAAAAAAACAGCTTGATCATATATATTTTTCACCAACATAGGCAAATACTCATCTGTGTTCCTACCTCTAACAGTCTAAATAAATGCCTTGAGAGTATTGTAATACCCAGTGAGCGCCACACAAGGTAGTCAATGTTCATCAGCTCTAAAATCCATCCCATTCATGTGCTAGATTTCTACATTCCTAATTTTGGACAAAGACAGAAACAATATTCCCAGATAATCTTGACTTCCAAGTTTCTGTAGAGAAGTATAGTATTATTCTTTGCTTTCACACATCCACTGAAGTGAACCGGTAGTGTAGCCGATAGTACACTTTGAGGTATTTGTGGGGTTTTTTTCTGTGATGGCAGATCAAGGGATTTTTTTTTTCTGTTTGGTTTGAGTTCATTTCTTAGAGTTTTAATGTACAATGTAAAATTACTAGTAATATGATGTTGTGCCACTCATTAGGACTGATTCAAATCTCTGAGATGTGATAATTGAAAAATATTTAGAGATTTGTGGAAGAGCTGCAGATGTTTCATTATAAACATACATGCAGAGCTGAGAACAGTTGTTTTATATCGTACTCTGCCATGCGTAGCCTCACGAGACTTGTGAAAGAGATACAGTCAAAAGCTCCTGCTGCTAGGTTAGCTGTGTGGGGCTCTAACTGAGCTGAAACATTGGATGTCATCAGCCTCTCTGATTTTTTCCCCACCGCTTCACTATGTTAATGAAGCAGATTATAGTTCTCACTAAAATTTGAAGAGTACTGGTCATTAGAATGTACTCTAAGTAGTCATACAGGCAAAAACTTCGTCAAGAATCCCAGCTCAGTTTTTTTTCTGTTGGCAAATAGCTAATAAATGGAACACACAATATTACAGTCTTTCTGTAACATTAATATCTGGAAATGAACAAGAAGAAATCTGACTAGTTCTTCATCACTGGCCACTACCCTATTTAAATTATACTTCCAGCTCATACACTAAGAAAGTTGCATTTGTTTTCTTAGGAGCTATCTGCAGATTGCACCAGTCATAATAAGACTCGCATGGACACAAGTCTGCCAGTAGGAATAAATAAATAAATAAATAAATAAATATTTGCACAGTGAGGGGAATTTATGAACCTGACCTACTCTGCAAAAGTAAAGTCTGTTAAGGACCCTTGTGAGCTCTAAGGATCCCTCTAATTTAATTATTGGCAGCAGGCATCTGCTCTTACTATGCCAGTTTGACTTTGGGTACGTGGATTGATGGCAGGGTTGGTTGTTTTCCTCGCTTGGTTGTGACTTAGTAAGGCCACGGCTGTCCACAGTTGCAGATATATTCTTGCACTTGTCTCCTCTTCAACACTGGCAAAGCATCAGAACAATTGTAATACATGGCACAGATATTTTGCCACCCTCAGAGCTTTTCTGGATGTGAGAGGAATCCCAGAGCTCTGACTGTGAGCATCATCATGGCCATAAAGAAGCCCATGAGGGGAGGACACCAAAACTGACATCCTAAAATTGCTAACTATTTGTTAGAAGTTTTCGTCTTAATTCGTTCAGATGTGGATAGAAGGTGCTTGAAGACCTTTCCCTTTGCATCCACAAAATTGATCCTATGAAACAAAAAAACTAACTTCTTTTGGTCTCATTTCACAGTACTGGGTTTCAGTCAACAGTGATTTCTGCAATAGTGTACAGTCTAAAGCCTGTATCGTACTGGTATATGAGTACAGATTTTTGTTTCTCACCTAGTAGGGTTACACAGAGAATAAATGGGAAGTGCACGTGGCATAATTAAACATTTTTGTTTATTATAGTTAAAGCAAAAATATCCAATGTCTTTATAATAATGCTTTTAGCTTGTGATGCTTCTATTTTTTTTTTTCTTTAAAGGAAGAAAAGATATCTTGTTTTAACATATAAATTCTTTATCTTTTTGATTTCAGAAGCCTGGAAATTAAGAACTGCAACTTTCCTGTTTCCTGCAAGTAGGAGACAAAAATGAATGTGAAAAATTCCTGTTATGTGTCTCAGGAGGAATGTCAAGATAGACCAAAGAGCAAAAGTTTACTCTTTCTTCAAACTAGTTTTTACGATGAAATATAGCTGCAAGGTTAAAAAAAAAAAAAAAAAAAGACAAGCTAAAGAAGTTTATTGCTGTAGTGCAGAAAGCTCTCTACTGGGGCTTAGAGTTGCTTGTAGATAAAATGACATGAAAAGTGAGAAATTTTTCACCTTAGAGTTTTCATCTTTTCTCAAAGGAGTTTACAGAAGTATTTGCCTTATCTTGGCCATCTAAAAACTCACATAAACATGATTATACTATGTGATCAAGTATATTTCTCTCTGAAAAATACACTTTCTCTCCTGGCATTTAGGAGCTGAAACTACACACAGACTAACTGCGCATTTTTGAGTTATCACCAGGCATTGCTGTGGATGCATTTGGGCAACAGCCAAGCTTCAAGCAAGGAAGATATTAAGCAGAGAAAGAACAGAGCATGTATTTTGTACAAGGTTTTTAATACACAATTTGTTTCCTTGTTGGGCAAAGATATTTTGAAACACTTAAGACATAGCTGTCTCATATCCATAGGTCTCTGTATATCCAAAGCGATGTTACAGGCTGTCCAGCTGATTCTGTGTTTGTTGTGGTGAAGCTGGTTGTTCAGTGAGGGCACTGCTCCTTCTGAAGCCGTTTTGCTGCTGTTCATGACTAATGAAGGCTCCTGCTGTGCTGGCTCCCGACCTAGAGCTTTTCTTGTCCTGCCCTGGCAGTATACAACGCCCAGGAACAACAAAGGAATGTCCATCAAGCAAGGATGCAACACAGCAGAGCTTTGTTCTGCTTCGCTTTGCAGGTTTTAACTGCCATACTTGTAAAACTAGAGCATGTTTTCTGTTTGAAGAGAGTATTCAAACAAATTAAATCCTAAAGTGTGTGCTTTAATTTACATCAGTAATTTACCTTGCCCAGTTTTTCCTAAATCTGCAGCATTTAGCTTTTCAAGCTGCTGCTCCTCAGGAAACTCTCACTGACTGACTGTTGGTTCCTTCAATAACAAAAAATGCAACAGAACAATAGGTTGGATGAAGACAATAGGCCATTGTTTTTTTAGGTAAAAAGCAGTGAAATAATGATGAGAGAGTTTATTTTCCTGGTGACGTTTTCCATCCTGTCACTTTGCTCCACTTACGCACATCTGTATGTTTTGAGCTTCTGCAATGTAGTTTTGGTTCCCTTCTATGCAGCCACATTTGGAGACTTAATTATCTCAGGAGCTGTGTTGTAATTGAGGGGTTTGTTTTGGTTTTTAAAATCATGGTTTGTTATTTATAAACTCAAAACTATAATTACGGACAGAAGAGCAAACTGGGGACAATTAAAATAATTATCTGTGCCTCCCCTGGAGTAGCACGGAAATGTCTGCTGACCGCATTTCAGAACTGTTCTATTTGTAGTGTGGTAACCCAGCACTGTGGGGGTTGCTGTGAAGAAAAATGTTAAAAAACAGGGTGATTTGATACTTCAGCCTGATTAAACAATAGAGCTCATAATGGTCTAGACTATAGATGCTTTAATTACACTGGGGCAGGACAAACATGACAAGTAGAAAGTAAAATTTAAGTGTGGCTCTTGCAGCTACTAGGGAGAGAGATTTCTGATATTTTCTGTTAAGTTAAGTTTTGCCCCAAAATACAACCATGTTATTAAAATACTGAGCCTAGAAAAATCCAAAGACTTTTGGAAGAAAATAAATATGATTTCCAGCCTTAGTTTTACTAGGAAAGTCCTTACAAGAAAAGTCAATAAGGTTTTCCTTCCATCTTGCCCAGAGAAATTTGGAAAACCACAACCATGCCTTACTTGTGGTCACTGTGGCTGCCCCACAGGTGTGCTGGACATATCTCCATGCAATGTGGGATATTAAATGTGGCACTAGCTGATCACCTGTGAAGCTTCCATATGGGATACAGATGTCTGAGCAACCAGTTTTATAAGTAAGTCATTTCAAACTGCTGCCTGATACACACTTTCTAAATTGTAGTCTCTATATTGTCCCATCAGGCCTTGCACTCTGGGACTGTTTATCTGACCCAGTGTCTCCCTAAAACACAATTCCAGATCAGTTAGCTGAGAGCTGACAAACATCCTGTAATTTTTTTCTACTGTCATGTGCACAGGATTTGTTATATTGTTTTGATAGCTTCAATAATTCAAGGAAAGCTGGAATGATTCTCATTTTCCCCCATCTAGTTAACTGTCTGCAAAGTCTCTTGAGCTATTACATTTTTGGTTCTTCGTTTTTAATTTTAGTGGAAGATTGTTAAAAATAATCTACATTGACCTGCAGATTCTGTCTTATGATCCAAAGGGACTGAGTTATTGGCTATCAGCTGGGCTGCAGAAACTGCTACAGTACATTCCCTTGGGCCACCCTAGTTCTTGGGCCAAATGCCTTCATTGAGAAGGGCTTAAAATGAAATCTTTTTAAGGTAGCTTTTATTGCTGGGTGGGTCACTTGTTGCTGCACAGATGTGATCACAGGTGTGGAATTCCTGCCTTTGCCTCTGCCCTGACTAACCTGAAGACACAGCAGAATGGCATCTTCAGAAAGCAAATTGCCAGGCTTATCCCTGCGTTTGCTAAAGCGTACTAAGAGCTATGCCCTTGTTTATTATCAGAAGATCTGCTTTTTGTAGTGACTGAATACTTTGTTATTGCTACTGCTGAACTACAGAAAACTAATGACATTGAAATACATCAGACTACATACAATGGGTTTCTTTGTTTGCATTTTAAGATTCAAAACCCCAGATTTTCAGTTGCCATGAACATGAATACAAAGTGTATGTGTGTGCTGATATTCAGTTTGCACATGATGCCTGTCTCAAGCCTGAGTTCATTAATAAACTATCTTCATTATTTAATATTGCTGTCTCGTTAGCTACCATCCTGTCTGTTTAGTGACCTTTTTTATCCCCTCTTCAGCCACTTAGTCATGTCATATCCCTGTCTCCAGCTAAAGGCACCTACGCCAAGGAGGGGAGCTCAGCCACGTCCTGGTCAGGTGTCAGATGCGAGGAAGGTGTGGGGCTCTCTGTGACCAGAGCTGCTGGCAGAGCTGCAGCATGTTTGGTTCCTGCCTGTCACCATAAGAGGCTGTGCACAGGAAGGTTGTCCACAGGACCTTCTCCATCAGTACAGTCCTTTTGAAGTTGGTTTGTAGTTGGAGGGAAGGACACACCAGACTAATATCCTGTCCTGGTCCCAAAATACCTTGCTGTTGCCTTTGGTCCTTGGCCTGAAAGCCTGGATCAGACGCAAGGGTCAGCTGGGCATTTTCCACTTCTCAGGCAGCAGCTGGATTTATGTGAAACAGTATCAGCCACAAGACCATATACCTGTGAGCTTCTCAGGGGGATTTAAATCTAAGCAATGCAAATGCTTCAGGTTGTTAAATCAACTGGACCATAACACAGCAGAAAGCATCCTGGGAGTAGGAATAAATAAAATAGGAAAGCAGAGAAATTGGGAGAGAAATTGGGCATTTCATACTGGACATGGCTCCTGTTTTCTAAATAGCTAAATGAAGTCTCAAACATATGATTGGGATTAGCACTGGGTTTTTAACTTGCTTTTCATTACTAGATTTCCAAACAGCTTTACACCATTTCAGCCAGGAGTTGGTCTCAAGCACCGGGTTTGTGCTCCAGTGGGACTTGTGTCGCCCTTGCTGATGGCCACACAGCCAGAGCGAGCATGGGAGGTGAGACGCTCTTTCTCCTCCACTGAATTATTGGGGTGGGGAGGGAAGGCAACTGGTTTCATTCCTTTTAACATGCAGTGTTTCGTAACATTTTTTTTAGAAAAATATTTCAGAGAAAAATTGTTAGGCCAAGCTAGGACCCCCTGCTTGAGAGAATTGAAATGGAAACACTGAAAGCCCCTTCAAGCATTTGTCCTGAGAACAGGACTGCTGCACTATCCATCTCACCCTGCACTGTAGGCTTAAGGCCAGAGTGTTTATGTAAAGTAAGCTAAATGCAAATATTTCCACAAGTGTGGTCATGATAATAGTTCCCTGCTCCATGCACTTGAGTGTAATATATTACATATACACAAGCATGAAAGTGTAGGTATTTGTGCATGCAGTTTTTATGTAAAATCTTCAATATTTGCTTCCTAAGTAAACATTTTAACTTAAACCTTTGAGTAATGATTGGGAAGAACTAGATTGCTACATGCCAGCGTAGACTCAACTGGAGAAGACCTTAAAGAACTTTTAAGGCAACCCTGCATTCAGTGATCTCCAGGTGCCTCCCAAGGTGAACTGTTCTGAACTTCAACACTAGTAGAAAAAGTTAGCTCTGAGGAAGCACACAGGGCTGAAATACTGATGCTATAGGCACCATAAAAGCTTTTATTCACAGAGTACTAGTAAAAAAGAGCGTGTATCAAATACAACTCATGCTCACTTTTATGCAATACACTAAATCAAGGTTTAAAGTTATGACATTTTAAAAGCTAAGTTGTTTCCCAGTGGGCAATACCCATCATGGTATTGCAACTCAATTACTATCAACATCTGGTCAAAGTTAGATCCTTAATTGCAGAAAAGACTTTCCGCTTTTCAGGACACTATTAGTTGCCCATATAACACAGCACCTGTGCGCTCTCACCACATACACACTTTATTCTGCAGAAAACTTGAATTACACCTGTATTTGTACAAAATATATTATACACATGCCACTATATGAGTTCTAGGATGTTTCCTTCCAGTTTCATTTTTGCCAAAAGCCTCGAGATGAAGTCTGAGCTGGGAGAAGAAACCCTCCTGTCTGATGTGGCAGCAGACCAGCTCCTGCACAGCTTTTGGTCAGCCAAAGTCTCTGAAAGGAGACAACGTCTCTGTATTTGATGCTTCCCCAGCTTGGGTGTTACACATACTCCCACCCAGCTCATCTGGACCTTGTATCACCCTGGTGTTTCCATTGCAGTCGGAAAAAGCTGTATTTGCCAACCTGTTTTTTCAGGTGTTTGAGGTAAGGGAACTCCCCCTGAGGAAAGTTTTTGGGAAGAGCAAGAAAACCAACATCTCATAACTCTGATCTGCTTTTTATGACATTAACCTAGAGTAGCAGTTTAATGAACCAAGCCCTTCACATGAGTTCCATTACTGATTTTTTTTTTTTTCTGACGTTTAGTGTGTTCAACCATTGTAACTCAGTATCAGATATTAGTGTCTGGCAAAAACTTGTTATTCATCCAGAAAGAAACCAGGATCTAATTCTGCTTCTAGAACTACTAAATGTCAGACAGACTTTAGACCCTGGTTTATTAGTATAATCAAGTATACAAGTTATTTGCTTCTTATTAGTAAGTGGAAAGTGGAAAAGAATAAATAAGGGAAATAATGATAGCAAATGAAGGAGCAAAGCACAAGGGTCAAATATGCTCTTTCGGAACAGAATTGCATGAAAGCAACAAATATAAATAAAGATGAGTCTCAAAAATTATTTCACTACAGAATCACAGAATGTTAGGGATTGGAAGGGACCTCAAAAGATCATCTAGTCCAATCCCCCTGCCGGAGCAGGAACACTTAGATGAGGTTACACAGGAAGGCGTCCGGGTGGGTTTTGAATGTCTCCAGAGAAAGAGACTCCACAACCCCCCTGGGCAGCCTGTTCCAGTGTTCTGTCACCCTCACTGAGAAGAAGTTTCTTCTCAAATTTAAGTGGAACCTCTTGTGTTCCAGTTTGAACCCATTACCCCTTGGCCTATCATTGGTTGTTACCGAGAAGAGCCTGGCTCCATTCTCGTGACACTCTTTATATATAAAGGGTGAGATGTAAACATTAATGAGGTCAGCCCTCAGTCTCCTCTTCTCCAAGCTACATCTCATTTGAAAAAAATCTTTTAAACTGAGCTGTGTATAACTTACCACCAACAGTTTTGAAGAAGATCATGTAAAAAAAACAAAAACACATCATCAACAAAAAAATGAAACAAAAAAAACCCCCTACATTTATCTGCAAAAACCTACTGAAAAGAGAAAATATACTCTCATAGAAGCATCAAAGCTTACTTTTAATATTCACTTGGTTTTAAAGAGAGACACTAAATCAGCACAATCTAATCAAATGGTGCTAAGAAACAGCAGAAAGAGGTGAACAGCAAGCAAAAGATGTCATCAATTTAGAAAAAGAAAAGTAATCCAAAAATATCTTCTGAGGAAAGGATATACTTGGAAGGTTCACAGTACTGGATAAGACCCAGAGCCAATGCTTTAATTCATAGCCAGCATTCTGTTTCTTCCTCACAGTGTTGGCTATCAGATCCCCAGAGATGGGAGGAAGATCTTATGTTGAGCTTGCACCTGGCATCACCTATAGCAACTGCAGGGAATTAACACAGTGGCAGCAGTTACTGGGGGGAAAGCATCAGGCCCCGACTCCTGTGTTTATTGAGTCCCTACTCACACGTGCCTCCTCTGCGGTGGGTCACTGCAGCAGAACTCACCTTCTGCTAAATTCAGACATCTTTGTCCCGTGACTTCATTTACTCAGCAACAAACCACACACCAGCTTGGAAGCGGAATTGGAAGAGTTATACCCGATATGACCATATGATTTAAACATGTCTGGGAACTGTATAGACAACCTGCAATTATCAAACCGAGAGTGTCACGAGCTGTTTAAAAGACGGATGGTTTGTTTTGCAAACCCTTCAGAAAGGACCAACAGCATTGTCATCCCAGCACCATGCTGGGGGAAAGAATACAATATCCATGTGGAAAAAGGTTGTCTGCTTTTCTGCTGGTACTCTAGTTTCATTCTTTTAAGGTCTGAGACACACACAAAAACAAACAAATAAACAAAGAAACATACACACCACACAGCCAAAACAAACCAGCACCACACAAACAAACCAAGAAACCCTAAACACACAGCACCACAACCTCATTCTCTCCCACTAAGACAGGATGCCATTGAATACATCTGTGTATCTGTGAATGGATTCTTACTCCAACCATCTCTAATGCTTGAGTTTTTCCACTGAAGACAAGTGGTAGGAACAAACTGACAGGAGAATACACTGTTTAATCCTGTATAAGGGATGATGAACTGAACCTACAGAGCAGTATCCAAACATTTATAGATACAAGCCTGGATGCACAAGAGTAATTAGGCTTGCATACTTGGGAAACATGTTTGGGGAAGACTCCTGTGAAATTACTCTGGTACTCAGCTGCGGAGGGAGACAGACACTGGAATGAGCCATACCTTACTTAATGCGTCAGAAATGGAAGCCATCCAAACAACCATTTACTCATGTGCATAAACTTGAATCTCTTAAATTTAGCAGCATTTCACCTTTCAACCTTGAATTTCACATTGCCTTAACCAACTTGACTTGAGCTTGAGCAGCTACAGAAATGTTTACAGCCATTCCCTGCAGCAAGATTAAAAAAAGCCTTGCCTGGATCCCAGTGTCGGGGGACTGTTCAGACACCACAGGCAGCGGATCTGCCTCACTGCAGATGTATGCTGACTTCCCCTGTCATACTACAGTGTCACCAGGACTGGCCAGGCCACCCTACAAACAGGGCAAATCCTGCTCCCCACCACCCACCATCAGGTGAAGACATAGGTTGTTTACTATGTGGAGAGACATACACGGCAGATTAAAAAACAAACAAACAAACAAAAAATGCTAGACTCAAAAAAAAAAAAAAACCAAGCACAGATTTTGATCTCTACATGCTTTGTTTAAATGCCAGTGCCCAGCAGGCACGCACATGCATGGCAATCAGAATCTATAAAATACAGACACCAATAGGAATTGGTTCAGCAGTTCTGGTTTTTTAAGCCACATAGGAGCTATTATGAGATTTACAGTTGGATTTTTCTTCACATCTAAGTAGAAACCACGAAGTTGTACCAGAAATGTGTACTCGTTAAGCTGGCACATGGGCAGGGAGAAATCCCTGAACATCAGTAGTATGTTCGCTAACAGTCAGCAAGGACCACTTGGTTTTGCATCCAGATGTCTCTGTTGCAAATAAAATCAAGGTTCATATAATCACTGCAATGTACTTAGTGCATTAAGGAGACACCAATGAAAAAAACATTAGCAAACTAAATATCGCATATTTCATTGCCACAAAATTACTTGCTTTCCCCCTCCATCTGGACATCAATTCATCAAATATTGTGTTTTATCTATTATTCTTCAATTATAGTTATGTAATTAAATGTTATACAATTGCTAATAAGTGGCACACTCCTATACATTCCCCAAAGAGACAAAAATGTTTCAAAAAAGTCCATATAAAAAAGACATTTTTCCAAGATCTGTTTGTGACAAATATGGTTCTTACTGAAGTACACAGGACTTGTAACACAAAAACTTAAACACAAACGTTATTGACTATACCTTCCATCTCCTCCTTTGGATGCCTATGCAATGTTGCAGATCTATTCTCTAGTATGTTAACATTCAGGTAGCTCTAGATAAATTCATAAGTTTTTTTTTTAAAAATTTCAATACAGGGTAAAATTATAGTACATGGTCAGCAGGTTATAAATCTGTATTTGTTCTAATAAAAACATTTTAGAATTACTTTAAATATTCACCTATACTATTCACTCAGATCTAGTAAAGATGCTGCCACTAACCATGCTATTTATATAGAACCATTCAGGATAGAAAGGACCCCTGGACATCCCCATGTCCCATCACATGCTCAAAGATTTACTTACTAGTAAGCAAAAGTTCTTTAAGTAAATTTGTATTTTCATGTACAGATTTAGGGATGAATATGACAAGGCTGGGTCACACATTATGAAGCCACTTACCAGCTGTAAACAGGAGAGCTTGCTCATTTCTCTGGAAGAGTGCTGAAAACCCAAAGGCTTACTGCAAAGATTTGACGGCCAGAATCAACACAAGGAACGTTCCAGTCACTCCCTTGAACCACGGAAGCATTACAGCTATTTCCCTACCACCTCTCAAAGGAACAACATTAAGACCACTGACCTACTCATTCTTTTAGATGGGTTGCCACAGTCCAAAGCAACATCCTGTAGACTCTAAGAGAGCTCAAACCACCAACTATGAAAAAGAAAAAGCAAAAAAAAAAAAAACACAAACAAAAAAACACCTGAAGGAACCAGCTCCCACTCCACCCCTAAACCCTCAGGTGTTTTAGGTTTCTCTAGAACAACCAAGGTCTGGCAGGTGCAGGTATTTTCTACCTCCACACAGGTCCTCACCCCTGCCCACAGCTCCTCAGGTTTGCACAGGGATGATGAAAGGCTGATTTGTTCTTTGTAAGCCTTCAGTAAATTCCATGCAACAGATTTATCCAAATGGTGACACTTCAGTCCTGATCAGTAAGCAGAGCTAGTGGAACACCTCTGCCACATCGCGGGAGGAGCAGCTGCTCCATGATGTGCCTGGCCACAGTTCATCCCCCTGTGACAGTTCAAATAATTCTGCAGCTTGGAGCCTGCAGCCAGCCTGGGATGGAGGCATTGATCCCTGCTCCTTATGCAGTCCCTTCTCCCCCAGGGTTTAGCAGAGGACAAGGCTGTAGGCAGAGCTGTGAATTCACTACAAGGGACCCACTGAGTGCCCCAAACTCCTCTGCTCCCCATGGCAGCGAGGTCCCAGCTTTTGGCACTACCCTGGCATTGCTCCTGACAGAAAATTTACTTCTTACTGTCAAATTTTTGCATTTTTTTTTTTCCTAAAATATCCCAAATGCCCCCATTGCACAGAATTTTCTTTTTCCTTTTTCTTTTCCATAGGCCTTGGACTCACCTCATTACCTTGTGTGCTTCCGTCTCCCACAAATTTCCAATAAGTCCAGAGTTCAAGTCATACTTGCAACAAACCTCTTACCTGGCTGTTTGTCCCACAGTTTCCCCTCTTCCCACCACACAACGTCTCTTCAGCTCACTACTGCTTCCCCTGGCAGGGGAGCAGCCATTACCAGCCAGAGGTCACAGAAGGACGTTACACTGGCGCTGGAGCAGCCTGTGGTCACCCGCATGTCCTGCAGCACTGGGTGGCCCAGCAGATATCAACCAGGAGGAGGGCTGGCAATGGGAACCCCAGCTGGCTCGAGATGGCCAGATGTGGTTTCCGGGCTGCCAGTTCCTGGGCCATGTGGTGAGAAGAGCTGTCCTGCCCAGAGCTGTGGTGGGACAGAGGTTTTGGTCTCCCAGCTGTTGGTCAGGTGCTGACCGGCACCATGATGCTATGAGCCGCAGCACCACACGTGCCTGCACTTACCTGGAGGCTGACTGTCCTCAGCCCAGCCTGGACAGGGCTGTCATCTGTGCCACCAGGAAAGCATCTCACATGCACCTCAGGAGCCAGTTGGTACCTTGGGAGTCTGGATGGTGTTTCAGGAACAGGTATCAGGCCTTAGAAATCCAGATCCAACCTCAAAATACCATGACCTGGCATGCAGGTGTTTCTGAAGGTGTTCCCATAGTAGGACCTACTCATGACCTGCCCACTTTGCAAATATAGTGCTGTTATTTTGATATTGCTTGCAGCCTGTTCGATAAGCCAGCGGTGCCTGGTCACCAGCCTATGATAAGCATCGCTCAGTGCTCACAAGCCTGTCAAGAAGGAGCAAGGAGGAGGGAAGAAAACTGCCATTTACTCACAGCCATGCACTTTTCCTCTGAAGTCTTTATCCCGCTGCTAATTCCCTTGGTGTTTGGAAAGTATCTCCATTTAATCCCTGGTCTTGTTCAGTATGCAAAATACTTTGACTTGAGAGTCTCATAATTAAATCTCCTTTGGATAATTACTACTGATTAAACTAACAGCTGGCAAAGGTCAAGTCATTGGCTATTCAAAGCAGGATTTCCCCAGGTTTACAAAAAACCTTCTGCTTGAACTTTGACTTGCTGACTGTAGCATGTAATTGTTTTCACAACTGATAATCACTGCTGGGTGGTTGTATGTGCATCTGTATACGCACACACACGCCTTTCACGTGCATAAATGTGAACTGGCAATAGTCATCTTACTCAAATGAGCAACACATGATAGCACAGATCACCTCCAAAATACTGTTGAGTAAAACTGATAACCCTCCATTGCACTTTATATGCGTTTGCGTATACTAAATTGTTCTAAAGCTTACTAAGTAGTACAGAGAAGTGAGCTCATTAGCTTTATATTTGTTCTTTCTCAAGAAAATTGATTTTATGTGACCATGATATTTTTCATGTTTGTTCAGCTCCTAATATTGAATCTGTCCTTAAATACTAAATTGACAGACAAGCAATTTACTACAGATTTCCTGAAAGCAGGGAGCCAGTGGGAAAGGAGAGAAAGAAATGGAGACAGAGGAGAGAGACAAATCCTTCCCATGGTGATACAGAAATTTATAAGAACAAACTCCTGCCAATTCCACTTATCACTGGGCTACACTTTCATTACATGGAATATTTGAATTACCACATATTTATGCTTGTAATTCAGTTGTTATATTTTAGAACCAAGAACCTTACTGACTTAAGATTGTAAATCCATTGCAAGACAAGATAATGCTCATAAAATCCTGAATTGCAACAATCCCATATGTAAGGGCCTTTACTCAGCCTAGAAAATGGGTCACAACCAATGAACAGAATATAATCCATCTGGCCCTTATTGCATCTTACTCATAAATAATGCTTAATACAGGGGAAACTGACTTCACTGATCATTTTTCAACCTGTACAGAGTGAGAGACTGCAAAAATTTGGTTTGAGGGAGAGGCTTAAGTTCAGGACCTCAAAGCTGCTCTGATGCTTAAATCCCATCACCTTTATTTTTGAGAAACTGGATGTGATAGAAAGTTCTCCATCAAATTTTAAACAGCATACTGAAAATCTCCCAGTTCCCAGCCATTCACTGCCCATACTGGCAGGAGAAATTGAGGACTTTTATTGCAAGACCTTGGACAGACACTAAGAAACTATGGTTTCATGAACCAATAAGAAAAACTAGTCTTGGCACCATTTTTCAAGTGACTCTTTTCCCCACACCCAGCAGGAGCCCACCAAACCACAGCCACAGAAGTATGAGCCCCTCACCTTCCCAGACCCAGAGCCCTCCAGGGCTCATACCCCCCCACCCTGTGCCCCAGTGAGGGGACTTCCCTGCACCCCTACGGCTTCTTCTCCCACTCAGGACCATGTGGCCACTAGGATGTGTGTTACTCGTGGGAGCTGAGTGGCAGTCACAGCCTCTCACTCCTGGTCACTCACTTCTGCTTCATGGCCAGGACGGGATGTTTGCAGCTTTTGAGTGCTGCAAGGCAGCTACAGCAGGGAAGGAGCCAAATCGAAGGGGTAACTCGCACGCTAAAGGTGTTATAGAAGGAAAATATGAGATTAATAGTTACATTACTTTTCTTTGCCTGTGGGAGAGGATCCGTGCATGTTTCCGCTCTGTGGTGTCTGGGAAAGCAACGCTGGTATTTTTTGCTCACTCGTCTCCACCTCCTCGTGATGGCCCAGCCATGCCCTGGCCATGCCCTGTGCACCTGAAGCAATTGAGCGGCTCTGGGGACATGGACCCTTGTGTCACACACCCATCCTTCTTTCTTGGGTGGGAGCACCTTGGAAAGATACAACAAGAAAATGCTTCTGATGTATAAAAGCATAATTTATAAAGAGTATTTCAGTCTGAACATTTTAATCATAGAATCATATAGTCATTTTGGTTGGAAGAGACTCTCAAGATCATTGAGACCAACCACAACCTAACTCTAGCACTAAACCATGTCCCTAGGAACCTTATATAAATACCTTTTAAACACCTCCAGGGATGGTGACTCCACCACTTCCCTGAGCAGCCTGTTCCAATGCTTCACAACCCTTTCCATTAAGAATTTTTTCCTAATACCCAATATGAACCTCCCCTGATGCAACTTGAGCCCATTTCTTTTTGTCCCATCACTTGCTACCTGGGAGACCAACAACCTCCTTTCAGGTAGTTGTAGACAGCAATAATCTCTCCCCTGAAAGCAAATAATGTAAATGCGTGTAACTAAAAATCTTCTGCCCGTGATCAATACATGAATACTATTAGGGTATAATGCAATAACTTCTTAGAACTCTGGGTAAAAACTGCCTGGAATTTCAGAAACTGGAGAGAAACACCTTGGTTGCCTCTGGTAAAAGGCGCAGAAGACGTTTTCTCAGAATGGCCAGATTGCTTCTGTGGGTGTGCAAATGTTTCCAGCTCTGAAGTGCATACTTGTGCCTTTCATTTAAAACATCTGAGGTCTGTGTTACTACAACTACTACTACTACAAAAAATGCTGCCACACACAAAGAAGAGTAGGAAAAGGTAGATCCATCACACAACTTTAAGCTTGAAAAATACTGCTTGTGCCGTTACTTCATGCGTACTCTGTAGCTGAACACAGAGCTAGAGCATTGCCATTAGCTTACTAGCTGTTAAAATGAAGACACACAGGAGGGAAAACTTTTTCATCTTAATTATGATCCTGATCTTTACTGCAAAGCCATTTAGTGACTGTGAAATGATGACACAAAATCTGCAAGATTCCTCAGCAGAGGTGGAGTTTTTATTTTGCACCCAATACTGTGTGCTAGAGGACTGTGGTAAAAGAGCTGGTATGTACACATTTGGTGGGATGTGTGCTGTTGTCAATGGAAGTAGAGGCATTCAGCATTACAGAAGTTTCCACATCTGCTTTTTCAGTTCAATTAAGGAGTATTTCTGATTGGTTGAAAACTATTTAAATTATTTTAAACTATTTAAAATATTCTGGCAAATTAAAAATGTGTGTCTACATCTTGAAAAATTGAAATTAAGCTTTTTTTAAAACATTCTAAATAAAAAATAGTACATTTCAAGACCATACACTCTCAGATAAAAACACAGTCATAGTTCAACATCAAAAAATACTGAACAGCAAAGGTAAATTGGAATTTTGGGTGACATTTTCAGAGTGAAATACAAATATTAAAGGATAAATTACGTGGATCTTTCCCCTGTTTGCCTAGTCTCTGTAGAATACACCCTAAAATCTTTTACCACCACCTCAGAATCACCTATAGCCTGATTCAAAGCCTGTTGAGTGGTGATGAGCCCCTTCCCCTGACACCTGCCCAGCCCTACTGGGACCAAGGGAAGAAAGGAAGGTGGGACTACAGAGAAGGTTCTTCAAGATAAAATCAAAGGCAATGTCACCAGGAACAAGGTCTTTTGTTTGAAGGTAGAGATTGCTAGGAGGGGATCGATATTGTGACAACTCGTGTCTTTCATCCCTCTGCCTAGATTTTGACCCAAACTCCTTTTGAGTTCTTGATCAGCACCTTGATAAAATGTATAGACTTGATAAAAGACTTAATGCTGATTTTATCCTATTGAGCCAATGCTCTAGGATAAGATAAAAAGATATTGTTACTGAAAGATGGGAACGATCCCTTCCTAACAGATACCTCAGTCACCACTGGTAGGTACAAGGTCTTCATTATCAGAAACATTTGTGCTTACACAGGCAATATAAAAAGTTCAAAGAGTTTTGATTTAGAGAAAACATGTGATTCAAGCAAAAGCATGTGGCAGAAAAGACAAAACCTTTCAGAAATTCATTTTTCAAGATGCAGAATGCAAATAAATGTATCTTCAAATGTTCATTTCAGAACAGGGGAAGGATTTATTTTTTCTGCTTTTTTTTCAGATTTCCACCAAAAAATCACAGAATCACAAATAATTGGGTTTCTACCCTTTTTTGAATACTTTAAAAAACAATTTACTGCCTGACGTTAATTGACAAATAATTGAACAAGATAGAGAAGAAACTAAAACCTACAGTGAGGACAAATTTTCTGTGAGGGCCCAAGCATTTTGTTTTTAATATTTTCATCAAAACCATGGAGGACTAAAATCCCCAGAGTGTAGCAAAACCCAACCCTTTTCCTCAGAAAGGGCAAGATGAGGGTTTTCATCAACAGCGGGCAGCATGACATGGGGCCAAGGGCAGCTCTTCACAGGGACATGGCTTGGGACAGGGACTGCAGATGACTCTAAATTCTGCCGTGTTGCTGCCTCCAGACACCCAGAGAGCTCTCATTAGGGGCAACATGGATGAAGGCAGAGCATTTTTTACCAAGCTCTGTGGGCTGGGCAAGAGTCCCTGTGCAGAACTGTTTTGCCTTCTCTACATACTCAAAGCTTATAAAAAGAAAAATCTAGTGCCTCCTCCATTCCCCTGGCATGCTTGGTGAGATCTCAGGCCCAGCCAAATCAATACTGAAACTTCCGCTGCTCTCAGGGGTGGTACGATTTCACCCAGAAACATTATATGAACTTTAATTCCAGAGCATACCCCAGTGACTCCTGAAGCATTGCAGTTCACTGATCAGAAGTACAGAAAATTATTAAAAACCCCATCTCTTGGGACATTTAATGAATGTGATCCACCTATTCCACTCTTCAACTCTTCAGACACAGAAGGGTTTTTTCCCTTGTTATGTCAATAGCTGATTGCTGCAATGCTTCTGCTTTCTGTCAGTAAAAAATCTACTCTTCAAAGGCACACAAGTTTCCGCTATTTATAGTCCCTAAAAGTCCTTAACTAACTGTGCATTTCGTAAGTAATGCCGTCATATGAAGCCTAATTTGCTGAGTATGTTTCCTTTCCTTTGTCATATTGAATTACAAGCAATTATGGCTTCAGTCTAACATAATCTGAAACGATGGTCACATAATTATTTTCCCAATGAGCTGCACTAACACTCTATGAGCTGCATCTGCAGTAGGAAAGCCAAGGTTTAGATCAGTCTCAGGCTTCCTAAAACATGAGTAAGAGTACTATCATCTCATGAATATGTGAATTTAAGGGTCACAGTTTTAATATGTAACTAAAAAAAAACAAAAAAAAAACAAAAAAAAAAAAACAAAAAAACCCCAAACAAACAAACCAAAAACCAACCAAACAAAAAAACCACCACCCCAGAACAACCCAAAACCTAATGGGAGTATGAAAAAATTAAGCCAATGGGAGTACAAAATAAGCAAACCAAATCTTTAGCTCATGTCAAGTGGTACCTCTCCATTCCTGCCTAATAGTTAAAAAATATTTCCTTAAGAGGTTCCCAAAAATACAAAATAAATCCTTGAAATCTTTCAGAATGTGGAGCTCAAAAAAATCTGATAACACAACTGAAATATCACTTGGCTTTCCAGTCACTGAGTAGGAAAAAGATAATTATATGATTATTCTTGCTCATAGTAAATATCCTAAGTGAACAGTCTTCCAGCGTTATTCTCTCCCTTTTCCCCCTCACCCATTTATTTACTAGCACTAAATATTGTTCAGAACAATATTAGGAAGGAGGCAGCTGTACAGTACCTGTGGCCACAGCATCCTTTGGAGCTGACCTAGGACCCATGGTGGTATACGACCTCTGCAAGAACCAAAAAGCTTGACAGGCTGTTAATGAAGCTGCTGGTTAAGTTGTTATGTGCTTTATGTTGTTACATGGCTGGAGTTATTATTTTTATTTTGAAAATAGCTTACATTGTAGCTTAATTTCCTCAGAGAGAGTGATTGCTCATATGCTAGTGCTGGTAAGCTTCTAAAGGCCTAGAAAGTTGGCTGAGTACATGAAATTTTAGATAACCATGCAAACCTCTTGTGAAAGCAGAGGTTTCTAGTTTTTCTTTATGTCAAAAGTATCATATAAACAACCTCTGAGTTCCCTTAATTCTGGGGCGAATTCCCACAGTGCAAAGACTCACAAATAAATTAAGACATCTAAATGTCATTGTTTTGAGCCTTTTTACAAGTTTGGGTAAAGATTTAGGATTTCTTACCCATTCATTCTGCCCTAAGTAACAGACTGCATTGCTGCAGGGAAGGGAAAAAAGCAAATAAAAGGGAAGATGTCTCAGTTGACTCTCCAGACAGAAGGGAATCAGTGTCACAAGTGCATGTTCTCCTTTTGCACTGATACTAATTTGATACATGAGCGAACGTTGAGGACTTCAGTTTTGCAGGACTGAAATAGCTCGCTTCCCCAGCAAGACGTGCCAAGCAGCCCAACTGCAAAAGGACAAACGGTTTGTTTAACAGGAGTTTTCGTCATGTTGCCACACTGCCTGACCTCCAAATGTGCCGAAATGCTACAGTATAATCTAAACTGTGAAAGAATGCCCCTGTACTAATGTCCATCAGATTCACAAGGGTCCCATTATAGCTATGTATTGTGTGCATAATCTTAAAAGAAAAACCAAAAACAACAACAAAGATATAACACAATCTAACTTGCAGACCCATTATGGTCAATCAAATAAATACAACGTTTAAAGATAAAGTCCATGCGCATATGAAAAATTACTACAGTCCATAAGGAACAATCTGGGTTCAAAAATCGAATTGCTTAAGATTAAAACCTTGCTGGTGGATGCAGGAGCAGCAGCATGCAGAAGAGATGTGAAACTTACCACGCATTCCAGCCCTACTTCCCTACAACCAAAGACAAGCAATGTTTTTGCTGTGTTAAATTTGACCTAAATCATGTTGTCCCCCAGCTGCAGGAACACGTGTACGCACCCGGGACTGTGGGTGGAGGCAGGGGCAGAGCAGGCAGGGACCACAGAGTTCTGCTGGCCCCACGGCTGGAAGCACAGCCTGACCCGTCCCTCCTGCACAGCCAAATAAACAGCGTAGACGAAGTGTGAATAGACATGGTTTCAGGGTAGGCATTTTGTCAAAGGGCAGTTCAGGGGCAGGGTGGCTAAGCCCAGCTGACAGCTCACTCGTGCTAGAAAGGGTGGTCTGCCTCCTCCCTCCTTGCTCCTCATCACACAGCATCTCCCCTTTTCCTTTGCTGCAGTCTGCTGCTGCACTCGTCTTCCATAAGCCAGTGCTTCTCAGTCAGCCAGAACACAGAGAAAATATTTATTTGTTGGCAGTTGTTGTTTGTTTGTTTGTTTCTCCAAGGTTAGTGTTCTGTGGGACGGTGAGCAAAAGCTGCTCGCTGAGGCTCAGATAAATGCACTCCCACAGCAAACTCCTGCCCTAAGAAGTTCTGGAATATGTCCATTTTCATCCAGTGCCATCCTTTACTTTTTATCCACTGCTGACTGACTAGCTTCATTTTCACACAGCTGTCAAGGCACTGAATGAGATTTATGCGCTAAAATCTTTCTTTGTGTCCCTTCTTTTATTTGTCTTTCCAGTTAAATGCTAATTCATGCTTGGGTTACTACTGTTTTTTAACATGAAGTCATAAGAAAGGCCAAGCTTGCAGGGCAGGTATCCTTTTACACGATCAGCTACAACATCTGGAAACAAAAGGATTCTCAACCCAGTAATTTGGCCTCTTCCTCAGCTGTATCAGCTGGAATAACAAACCTTGCTCCTGATGGAGGCACCTCAGCGATATACTGTCCAGTGCAAAAGCTGTCACTTGGTTTTACAGGCTGCAAGGTATCTCATATTTCCCACAGGGCAGGCTGGCAGCATCACCTCATACGTCTCAAGAAAAAAAGGAAGGAAAGACCTTTTTTCTGAAAGCAAGTAATCAGTATTGATCATTGGGATTTTATACAAAGATGCAAGGTTGGAGAAGAACAAAGCATAGGGTGGGACTCTCCCAGCCTGTCTCAAAAGGGACAGAAATGGGTAGGGTTTCCCGCTCCATTTCTCTTCAGGCCAACTGGAGTTTGCTGTCAAACTGAGGGTTTCTATTTCACTTTGCCTGGACAGCAGGGGAAACAGCAGAAGATCTGTCAGTCAGCAGCAGCTCTCTCCTGCTGTATTTGGGCTTTAGGCGCCCACCCCGGTGTGCTCTAATGCTCTACACATCCGCAGAACCACACTCACCCCTCAAGCACCGCAAATGCTTGATCAGCATTTAATTTCCACTGAACCCTTCAGAAAAAAGTTTTAAATCCTCCCATCTGGGAGAACACTGACCTTAGACGATCCTTTGACACTGGCATTTCTCTAGCAGTTTCAATCTTATCCTCTCAGAGCACTTCACAAGTGCTATTTTGTTTAACAGCACATCTAAGACCAAAAACATCCATATTCCCTTTTTGCTGTGGCAGCAAGCAAGAACAACAGGATGAGTGCTTTGCTTTCAGCTGGGTAGCCAGTCTGTCACCAGCTGAGAATCAATCACCACGTGATATTTAGCTTTACAACAAAATCTCCTGCTTCAACACAGCAAAGATAGGTGACCGTCTCCCTTCAGGGAGAGCAAAGCTGCAATCATGTCAGCTCTTTTCTTCCTTTCCAAGCCAGCAGTGCTTGCTAGCTTGCTGGATTCTGTGATGAGCCTGTTCTACATCATCTCAGGACATGAAAAAGATGGTTACATTAGTGCTCTGTTATCTAAGGTAGCTATGCTCTCCATACAGATTGACAACATCCCCATCTATTGCTGTTGGTGAAACAGATCTCTGCAACACACAGCCTCTGTAAAATATACACAATAGCGTAATAAAACACAGACATAGGTGTAAGTAGACACAAAGGACCATATTTTCGAAACATAAGAATCTTGATTTGCACCAATAAAAGCCACAGGACTCTGCATTTACAGGAAACTGTACATGCATAATTCATAGCAGTGAATGTAAATGAATGCTTGCATATGTATATACCTGTTTGCATATGCCTTTACCAATACACTAGAGTAATCGTTTGTCTATATATGCACGTGCATCTTCAGATATGAGATTAGAACCTGTCCCCTGGAGTCTCCACATGTATTTCTGCCTCTTCTCCCTGCTCTCTCCATAATGACTTATAAGAAGTCCTCATAAATCTCCACCTTTCTGCTGCCTTGTTTCTTCCCACTGCTCTTTTTATAACCAGTCTCACAAATCCTTATTATTCTTTGTGGCATTTCTAACACCATTTTCTGCAGACTGACCTCAGACTTGGCTATTTTTAAGTAAATGTAGATGTGATTATCACTTAACTTGCTGGACCTGAGCCATATTCTGACCACCTTGTGCTATTCTGCCAGCACAAACCACCCCCATATTTTTGCCCACAGCTCCTGGAGAGCCTCCCTTGACTCAGACTCCTTGAGTCTGACCCCCTTATGAGGACAGAGCTGCACCTAGAGGCATGAAGATGAGTAAAGGAATTGTAGGTGTGTGTAGGTCATAGTAACAGTGGTCTTAGTAATGCAGGAGTGGTAAGGTCACTTTTGTGATACCTCTGACCAGAGATACAGATATGTTCTTTCACATGATTTTGTATATCCTTTAACATCAATTTGTGCTCTCTTTTCAATGCAAAAAGTCAAAATAAACATGTTTTTTAATCGCATTATTGAATAGGTTTGGGCTTGGGTAATGATCCATATTTCCATAGAAATGCAGCCAACTACGAGATAGGAATATATTTAGTATTTTCTCGACTTGGATTTGTTCTTCATTTAACAGGGCAATTTTAAACTTCAAATTGTTGTAAACACCACCAGAGGTGGATCTGGCTGATAAGAGTGCTGCAGACCCGTAGTACCCCATGCCATGAGAGGGAGTGGGTATGTCAGTCACTGCTTCTGAGTATTCCCAAGGGGTGAAGGACACAATATAATGGCTATTATCTCTTCAATCTGTATATTGCAGACCCAGGGTAAATGTTGCCAGAAAGGCTGTAGACACAATCCTCCTTTCCCAATAGCTGAGTGAAGGAAGAAATGACTGCCTCTCCCTTGCCCCAGGATTTTGATGTGGTCCCTAACCAGAGACTTCCATGCCCTGGGTTCATGAAGCTGAGCAAAACATGGATCCACACCATTCAATCATTACCTCCCTGCACCATCAGGTCATCTGGGAGTGCAGACTTTATTCAGATCATATTTCTATCAAATTAGTGAGAACAGGCTGTGTTTACACTGGGTTTGGCTCTCTCTCAGGAGGCAATGTGCAATCTGGCAAAAAGTCCACCTGTCATCCCTTTGAGAAAGCTTTTGGAGAAAGCTAAGCTGGTGGAGCCAATGGGCATCACTTCACTGCTCTGCACCACCAGGCTGCTGGCTTTTTGACCCCACATCACCTGTCCTAAAACTAAATTAACTGCCTGATGAAGTTTTAGGTCTCCACTGCCCCAGCACAGTTTGACAGGCAAAGGGGTGCCCAGAGGTGGCAAGCCTCCCACCAGCCTGGAGGGAGCCGGGGAGGACTTGGGCTGGGTTCTGTGTCTGCTATTTTGTCTTTTTGTTTCCCCTATATATGTGCGTGTGTGTGTATGTGTGTGTGTGTCAGAAGAAAGGCAAAACGTGCACTCTGACAGCAGGGAGGAAGGCAGAATGGTGTTCAGCCCTTAGGTGATTCCTCATCCTGCAGTTTTTGGAAGTATCTGAGCACTTGTAGCTCCCGTTGACACAAAGTTTAAAGAAAGTTTTTACACAGCATGCTGCGTCCACAGTGGAGGGTGGCTGTGATAGAGCCTGTGGGAATGAAAGCTAAGGAAAACCAGGAAATCCTCTGGTCACAGAATCACAGAATGTTAGGGATTGGAAGGGACCTCGAAAGATCATCCAGTCCAATCCCCCTGCCAGAGCAGGAACACCTAGATGAGGTTACACAGGAATGTGTCCAGGTGGGTTTTGAATGTCTCCAGAGTAGGAGACTCCACAACCCCCCTGGGCAGCCTGTTCCAGTGCTCTGTCACCCTCACTGAGAAGTTTCTTCTAATATTTAAGTAGAACCTCTTGTGTTCCAATTTGAACCCATTACCCCTTGTCCAACCATTGGTTGTCACCGAGAAGAGCCTGGCTCCATCCTCGTGACACTCACCCTTTGTATATTTATAAACATTAATGAGGTCACCCCTCAGTCTGGTCTCCAATACAGATGCTGAGGAATGTGTACCATAAACCAAATCCAGATGGCCTGAATGATGAGCAAGCACTATCTTTAACCTCTTATCTTTCCAGCTTTGTGTGTCACCATCATGCTAAGTGGCCTCTATCTTTGCAACTAGTCTAATGATTACTTTCTCCAAAGAGCTTAGATGTGATTCAGAAACAGAGAGGTGTCTTGTCACATCAGACTGAGTTACTCTGTGTCACACACACAAACACTTTAGCATTGCTGGTGCAGGCTGACCCCCTCGATCTGCCCAGGGGTGAGTGCACCCCGCAGCCGCTGCAGCCGCTGACACGCCACCAGCCCACAGGTGGGTGCTCACTGCCCCCGCAGATCAAAAATCACCTATGAGAACAGTGATTCTGGCTTGAATTTAAAACGTTTTTCTGCAAAACTATAGCTTTGTGGATTTTTTTAATATAAAAATCTGTGACACTTTAAAATGCTATAAAAGCGTAATGCTTTTATGTAGAAATGTTAGACACCTTCACTACACGCATTAAAAAGCAGTATCGTGTCAAAGCTGAGAAGGCTGTGTAGAGAACCACTAAGTGTCACCATTTCATGTACATGTGGATGGTTTAGTCAAGAGAGAGAAACTAGAAATATCAGGACGGATGAGTGATCCGGGGCGCTGGCATCCAGCAGAGCCCCAGCTGCAGCCACAACATGGGTCGGGGGAGGAGAGGAGCATTTGCCACTGATTTATCTGTAGTAATTTAGTCCTCATTGGGAATGTAAAACGAGAAAAAAAGGAGAGATTTGGATTAGGACATCACCTTGATTCCCACAGCATAGCAGGTAGAAATGTTACAGCACAGCTAATGTTTGTGAAACCTTTTGAAGACGTGAACAAGATGCTAAATAGGTTTATTAGCACCACTCCTTCAGCATGCAATAACTTATCTGCTCACAGGCTTTGTTGCTCACACATGGCACCACTGAGCAACCGATCCCTGCTGTGATAGCACTGTTGTCCTGCCAAGGGCCCAGACATGCCTCACCCAAAAAGAGGGGCCCTTCCTCGCGCTTACCTGGGTAGTAGGGGCCCTCCTGCCAGAGGACCCTCTGCCCACCCCGACAAGCCCAGACAGACCCAGAGGGTGCTCCTGCCTGTGTCTGGATTCAGGGCTTCCTCGACAGAAGTCTCTGAAGGCCACTGGACCCACAGATGTGTCCCTCCCATCCCATAAGTGCAGGAATCCACCATCCTCCCACCAGCAGCAGCTCCACAGCAGCCAGGGCATCCCTGCACGGACATCATAGACCTGCCAGAAATAAAGGCCTCAGTGATATATTGGGCTGGCCACATAGCCATAACTCTGCTTAAGGATATTGCCAGCTACAGTGGCACTAGCAAAATACATACGGAGTTAATAATGTTTTGGAGAATGATATTTTCCAGCTACTTAATTTGAAAAATGTAACTTATCTGTATCCTTTCTCTTTCACACACACACATGCACACTCATACGCACATACAAAGGCTATCTTTCCAGAACAGGGGAGAAAATAGGCCAGGCTACATGAATAATGAAAATGATGGCATTCCCCAGGGCCATATTCTGATACAGTTGTGATCATGGTGACCTTCCGAATTCAGAAATTTTAAAATTCTTTCTTTGTAATTGAACTGCAGATTTATGCTTAAATCAAATGTCACTATTTCCATTGTAAAAATAGTGTCGTGTCAAAATAGGTTGGACTTTCATCCCTGAATCAGGGGGATCCCCACATCCTCTGCTAAGGAGGTTGCTGACCCTGCAGCACTCTCCTTTTACCGTTCCCCTCGCTATCCTGTGATCCAGGAACCTGCTCTGCTGACAAGAGGAGACCAAAGAGGCCAAGAGGCAGATATGCCACATGGCCATTTCTCTGGATGAAAAAAAATTCAGCTGAAGAAATATTTTATAAAGCTTCTTCTTTTTCTTATTTCCAGCAGGGAGTATCAGCTGGCGTGGCAGCAGGGTTGCTCTGAGGTCAACACGGAAAGATCAAAGGCAGATGCTCTGGGCTGCAGCGCCTGGACACTGTGGGTCTCTGGGATGCTGCCAGGAGGGGCCAGGCCCCCAGGAAAGCTGCCATGGGAGAAGAGGGGTGTGCCCACCTTCCCCTCTCCTCTTGGGCACTGTACCAAATGGACTGTCTTTTTCCACCACTTGGTTGCAGTGAGAAGGGAGGAGGGAAAGGGATGCCACACGGGAATTTTATGTTTTGCCTGTGGCAGAGAACTAACCTTGATTATTTGCCTGATAAACAGTGAGACTTCATTTCTTTGATGTAGTAGGCAGCTCCTAGGAGAGCAGTTGCCACTGCTGAGAGGGACACTGCTCCTCTGAGCTCAGCCACCTTTTGCCCTGGCCATCACTGCAGGTAATGTTGTGGTGGTTTCAAAAGCAGCATGCAAATAACAGGAGCAGCAATGCATGACAGTGTAGGCTAACACACACGAATATGTCTCACTTCGGGAACAAACTGTATTCAATCCAGAGAGATCAGGCTCCTCCTCGCTAAGAGTTTACGCTGCCAACAATGCTCTTAAGAAGGGAGTGATTATGGGTCCTGTGTCTCAGCCATGACACAGCTATGTGTGAGCTAAAATCACATGCTAAATCAATTTAGGTAGATCAATGCTAACTTGTGTGAGCACATGCATTGGACTTCTCTATATACTGACATGTTTTCAATAGGAGTTCCTTGCCAGCACAAGAATATTTTAAATCCTTGGCAGCCATGTCTCTCAGTGTAAACACAGCTTCACTACCAAAGCTGACTTGGCTTTGATTTTTTAAAAAATCCTACAATACATTGTGGTTAAAACAACCACCCCCTCCCCAAGATGAAGAAACTGTCCCAGTAAATACACCAGTCTGACAGTGTGGCTGGTCTATCAGAGATGCTTCTGCTGACACAGGGAGGCTGATGTGGGTTCACAGCTCCTCACACCCCAACACCCTCAAAGTCTGGAGGGCAGATGTAGCTTTCGCAGGGCCAGACACAGCTGCACATGAATGCTGGGGATGAGCCTGCTCCTTTATCAATTTGTAGGGACACAACATGCGGCAGCAGGACTGAGAGCAGTGGCACTTCCCTTGGCCTCCGCTTCTTGCTTCAGTAAATGCAGATCTGGCCACTGTACAGGCACTGTCAGAGCAGGTCAATGCCTCTGCCAGGGACAGGGTTTGCAGGTATAGAGTAGTGTTTGGTTAGTACAGCCACCATCACATGCATCCTACAATGCCTGCAGGAAACCTTGTATTAAAACAGGTATTTTAGCAAAAATGAAAACAAATTCCAAGCCTAACTAACCAAAGCAGCTATACTCTTACGAAGCCCACATGAAATCAGATTATAATGACTTACTCCAGTTCAGCATAAATCAATGCCTACCCGACTCTGGCCAAATCAAGTAAGTCTGGTTCAAATGAGTGGTCACACTGATTTTGCACTAGCTTAATTAAGTGATTTCAGGTCAAACTGACAGGTAAATCAGTGCAAGATGTCAGGTAGGCATGAGAATATTATCAACATAGACATGTAAGAAACAGAAGTAAATATTTTACCTAGTTAACATGGGCCATGTGATAGGCTATATTACAAAGTATAACAATTATTAGAGCTGAAGAGAAACATTTCATTGTAAATAGTATTTTTATCTAAAAAATCATGTGGCTCTGAAGAGGATCTTGTATGATGAAAACTTGCTTATTTTTTCTCCAGTAACATTTGTTAGTCTAATGAAAATGTACTTTTTCCCTACAAGCCACAGTTTTCTTAAATTCTTAAGACTAATGACTAGAACATAACATAGCTACAAGAAGACTCATGTCCCCTTCTCGCCCTGTATTTGCCCCTCCATGGGATGTTTTGTCATTGAATTTCCCACTCAATGGCCTCTTTCCCACCCTCCTCCAGAACTAGGCAAGCTCTTCAAGAAAGTCCCAACATCCTGAAGAAGGTGCGAAGCCCATAGGGTCTTCTCACAGGAAAACGTTCTTTCAGCCTTTAATTTGAAGAGGTCATCCTGAATCTTTTGCTTTCAGAATGCATTTTAAAAGTGGTGGAATCCTGCTGTTAAAAACTTTCCTGTGGTGCTGGTGGTCTGAATTATACATACCCTGATTTCTCTCAGTGTACCAGATTTCTACACCCCTGCAAGCTGCAGGCACTAAAAAGGAATATTTTTCTTTGTCTCCTAGGTCTCTAGTACTGTTTCAGACAAACTCTGTTCATCCCTTCTGAAGATAATTTTTTTTTAATGAATGATTATATTGAAGTTTGCACAAAAGGTATCTCCCTCGGACCAAGATGTAAAGCCTAATATTTCCAGTTTCACAAGATGGTCACACTTTCCTGGAAAGTCAGATTTATCTCATGTAATTCATAATTCAGATATCTTCAAACATCTCTCCTGCTTTGCTTAAACTATTGGCACATGCAATGCTTTTCTGCATTTCTGGATTGCAGCAGAACATTCCTGAGTAGAGAAGGTGCCAGATTAAAAGCCCATTTTAAAAAACAATCTATATTATTGGGCTATTAAAAGTGAATGAATCCGACAGTTTTATTGCTATTTCATAATACTCTCTGTTTACTTTTTGTATTTTGCCTCGATTATGTAAACAGACATCAGGTTAATTTTTATCTGCAGCTGAACTTTTTGCAGTCTCTGCCAATTCTGGCTCCCTCCCCCCAACACATTGTTTCAGTGTGAGCGTTTGCAAGCACAACAAAGCTGGTTAAAACCTAAACAAATAGAGTTAAATAACAGTAAAAACAAAAAGGAAGGAGGGGAAGAAATGCATTTCCACATTTTTTTTTTCCAAAAGCTCACACTGACACTAAATTTTATGTTACACTTCCTTACCATGTTTGATTACAGAAGACAGTAAGATCAGTAAGAAAGACCCAAGACAGTAATGGTCACTGGAGAAAAAGTATGCAGAACAATATTTATTCTGTGCATTCAGAGTTTAATTTTTCACTTCAGCTTCTGTAAAAATTGGATCAGAGCTCATGAAAGGTTTTTTCTCTGAAAAACAGGTGGCATTACAAAACCAGAGCTCTTCCAGACACTAAACGAATCATTGCATTGAAGACTAACTGCATCTGTAGTAACCCAATATTATCTCATTTCTCTACATCCCACATCATTGGAAATACTTAAAAAAAAAAAATTGATGATGTTCACAATGACTAGGGAGAAAAAATATCAAGAGCCTGACAATTTAAGAAGATTAAGGTTGCTTTTGCAGACACACTGTTGAACAATGCCTTTTACTCACATAACACATTTGTAGCAGAGCATTATCATTTGCTGGAATTTTTCTTGGCTGCATATTTTTATCTAATGGAATGCTCCGAAGTATTTCCTCCCTGGATAGATACCACAGGACGTTACACTGGGACATCACACTGCAACTAAGGATGCGCTGTGAAAAACAGGGTACTTATTCATTTAGTCTTTCTCCATTTTGCTTGCATCTTGCATCGGGTTTCAACAACCAGTAACTAAATTATTCATCTGCTTTATGTGCTCAAGTGCAGAGCTGTGGATTCTCCTATTAAGTCTAGACATGCTAGAATACTGGCATAAACTGAGTAAACACTTGCTGAATCCACCCTGTTTTCCATCTCATATAACCCAGTGGCTGAAGAATGAAAGGATATCAAAATAAACATTTACATTAACCCATCCATTATCTTCTCTCACCTGAGCAACTCCCCTAGCTATACTTCATTTGTTTATTAGAAGAGCAGGGACATGTCTAATAGTTAGGTTCTTGGAATACTTGCTTTCAAACAGAAAATGTTGTGTTATTTAAAAAAAATCAAAGAAGCTTTATTCTTTCTAAAACCTCCTCCTAAAACCATTTGTTTCTGGCCAAGGATAGACAAATGTCTCTGATACAGGATACCTGAAAAACTGGCAAGAGAGTCATTGTAGAACAATGTTTGGACCTGGAACAAAATGGCATTGAAAGCAAAGCCAGCAAAGAGAAAAAAAATTACTTCACAATTTGACGTGACCTTGTGTACCACGTTAGCAACACTATGTTCTCTCAGTTTGGATAAGAAAATCATGTGTGATTCACAAAGAAACATTTTGAGCATAGCTGTGCTTGCTAGTCTCTGTATTTATGGCTCTGTCAACTCTTCCATTGTAAACACCAATGCTGAGGACCAGACCTCTGCTGCGAAAAGCTGCTGCAGAACAAAACATCACCAACAAACATCATAGGCTGGAGCACAGTACTCTTTCTCTCCTTCGTAAAACTGTTCAGGTCAGATCAGCTCTTTTCAAGGTTATGCAAAGTTTAATAAAAAGGGAAAAAATAGCAAATTCAGGTACTCAAAAATATCTCAATGATTTTGAGTAGCTATGATCAAAGTTAATTTAAGGTATATTTATTAATGGGTTGCTTCATGACATGGACCAGCATCTTCTGTAAAAAGCATCTGAAATAGTTTTATTGAGGCTGAGGCTCAGACTGGTCTTCATACATGTGCTTGAGAAAGGAGTCCACAAAGTGTAAGGTGCTTTATAGAAGACTCTGATCAAGTGTAACAACATCTCTGGAATATCCCCATTAGGACCAGTTGCTGCTAGTTAACTGGTCAGAAATGAGAGTAAGAGTCCCCTTCCATGACCATTTTCCCTGGCAGCAAACCCAGTCAAATCATTCTGACCTTCCCTGTCCTGGATTCCATTCCCCTCCCACGCTCCAGTTCACCACCCCATCAGTACTATTTGCCACTGGCCAGGGGAATGGCGTATTTTTTCCTAATGCAGACAGTCTCAGGGATCCACTTCAGGTTTCAACCCCACCAGCTGAGGGGGAGCAGCAAACTGTGACGTGAGGGGCAGGCAGAAGGTGTTGGGGAAGTAGGAAGGTGGATGTTGTGCACCAGAGTGGTGCTGCAGAGGAACACAGCTTTGAAGCACAGTCCAAGAGAGGTAAAGACATTTCTTCTCCCTTTCTCTAAAGCTCTCCACAGGCTCCAGGACAGACCCCTGGCCTCCTGCAGAGGCAGAGGGGGTGCTGTGCAGGCACCAGGCTCCATCGCAGGCGGGGAGGGATTATTTTAGGAAGCTAAAATGTTTCCATCACTGTAGGTCTTTGAGAACAGGATGGAGGAGCAGCAGTCAAGAATAGCTCAGTTACTGTTGATCCTCCCTTGGGCCAGAGAGGCAAAATTGATGATTTTTATATTTTTTTTTCCATTCCTATGGTTCCGTGGTTTAAGCTGGGCCATGGTTCAACTGAGGTCATAGATCACATCCTCATTAACTAACATTGTACATATAGTTAAACATCACGAGTGTCTCTCAGTCAGTGGTTTGCATTTGCTCTTTCATTAATTATGATTCTATATCTACAAAGTTAGCAGCTAACTAAACTTCTCTTATACCATAAAAATATCAGTTCTTGTAAAAGCTATGGGCACTGCTTCCCCCCATAACAATTATCAGAGCTAAAAAACAAACAAAAAGGTGTAGCTGAGTGCAATGCACTGGGCAGACACTCCCAAGCCCCACAGGGACAATGTAAAGTGCCACTGATGCTGTATTTAGTCCTGTGCTGGAGAACAGGAGCACAAGAGAGGGGAATCCTTTCCCCAGCACCAACCTGTTCACAGTGAAATTCTTCCTCTGCACCACCAACCCATCCTGGAAAGAATATTTTCAGAGCTGATGGACAGGAAGCCCACAGCAGCTGTGTAGAGGCAACCAACTCCTGCACCATTTCTGACCCTCAGAGGGGGAGAAATCTCCTGCCTATGCCTTTAGGGGAACCTGCAGAAATATGGCTCTGGGCAGCCTTACATTGCCTTTTGAACTGATGCACACACACCATTTGTTTGAAAGAGATCGGTAATCATGTAATAAATCCCTTGGGAGAAAGGAGCAATCTGACTATCTGCTTAATACTGCAATGTGGATGTCTAGACAGAAAAAAATTTACTAATCAGTTAGCTTACACCCCTGTCTCATTACTTTTGGGGTATAGCAGGCAGTTACATGCTTTAGGGTAAATGGCTGATGGATTCAAAATTAAAGTAATGTGCAAAGTAGTTTAATCAGATTTAGTGCTCACTGAAACAGTGATTAAAATGACAAAATCATAACAGTAGAGGGAGGGTGGTTAAAACCGTAGAAGACATTATCACTTTTTCCATTGTCAGGTTTATTTCCTGACAGAATGAAACACAATCTGGGGTAGTTTCCAAATATATTTATTGTTTCTGGAAATCAGATTTAAAATATGCAGTAAGAGAGAGAAAAAATAAGAGCAACACTTGTTCCTCAAGAAATCTGTCAGCCACTACATAACAGATCTTAGCAAAAAACAGAAGCTATGAAATAAAAAGTGATTTCATAAGCCTTCAAGAGATTTTTTTTCCCTGTAATAATCCAGTATTGAACAGTATCAATGTTACAAAGCCGCGCTAAACACTTGAGCCTGATCCAGCAAGACAGTGTCTCTGCTCTCATCACTTCTGACCTCTGAGTCACAAGCTGACAGAGAGGTTGGCCTTAACCTGTAATTTTCATTACACTGGTTGATCCCTGTCTATAGCTCGATGGGTGGCACATAGTTGCACAGAGGTTCACAGATGTCATTTTCACGGCTCACGCCACACAGCCCAGTGCAGGGTCGCAGCTTGTGATTTGAAAGATGTACAAAAAGAAAAAAAAAAAAAACAAACACACAAAGCATAACTTATAATCTCTGACTGTCTGGTGTGCCTAGCACTTCAGACTTGCTTTTTAAAAGGCAGCCCTTCTCAAAAACTAAATAACTTATTTCAAAATAGCCTGGATAACTTTAGCATTGAGAAGAGGCTGCTGGTGAATAAAGGAGGTGCCAAGTTCCTGGTCTCCAGATAGGACAACCCAGACCTGTGTGGTGCTGGCAGAGGGGGGACCCTCCTGGGCCCCCAGAGTGGCGAGAACCTTGGCAGCATGGGCAGCACGAGCAGCACAAGCAGCAGAGGCAGCAGAAGTAGCACGGGCAGCATGGGCAAAGTGGGCAGCTCTGCCCACCCAGGGAACAGGCACCAGGAGACCCCTTGCCCCACTGGTGGGCTTCCACTCCACAAGCCCACTGATTTGTGACAAGCTGGTGCTGAGAAATGCCTGTCAGGCACAGAGCATAGTTCTAACATAATCCGAGAGTCCTCTGGGAATGCTCCTGCCCTGCAACTGGCTTTTTTGGGAGCTGCTTTAGGTCAGTACTGACTGTTCATGAGAGGAAACTTCAGTAAAGTCCATGTGAGTTTTTAATCACATAGTGACCATGTTAATTGCTCATGCTCTTAATGCAGTGGTTTGTAGGTTGCCAGAAACAGTGGCCAAAGGGATTTGAGGACAGGTTTCAAAATGAGGAGGAGAGTTATAAAAAAAACCTGGTTTTAAGCATTGCCAGAGGGTTTATATTGTGCTGGAAATATTCTGGGTTTATGTCACCATCACAGGATGATTCTCAAATCTGTACTTACACATGCAGCAGTGATTTACAACTTCTAATTCCACAAGAAATAAGCTATGGAGTAGTGTCCATGTTGGTATGAAGTTTTGCTTTCCTCAGAGGGCTACTGCCATGACTGGACTATGCAGCAATTCTCTGCAGAAGAGGTATTGTTCTGAGACACCTCTGGCCTGACAGACACCTGCAGGCTTCTAAGTCAGAGACTGCATGTTGTGAGAGACCCCAACTCTAGGATAAGCCCATGCATTCTAATTCATCTTGCTGGTTCCTGGAAGGATATCTTGAAATCGTTAATTGCATTTTTGGACGACCTATGACCTTTAACAAGACGAGTATCTTCAGCCTGTCAGTATTCAAGAAGAGACTGGACAACACACTCAGACACATGGTGTGAACTGTGGGGTTGTCATATGCAGGGACAGCAGTTGGACTCAGTGATCCTTGTGTATCCCTTCCAACTCAGGACATTCTACGATTCTGTGATTCTATGAGCTTGCCTCGTCTTGTAGCTGGAGCCAGGCCAGATAAAGAGGGACTGATGTCTGCCAGCATTATCTCCATCCCCATTCCGCCATCACACATGGGCACGTGCTGAGCGAGGAGTCAGGCTACCGACCAGGCTATGGGCACAGAGGTAAGGCAACAGCTCCTGGATTCAGGCTGGAAGGGCTTGTTGATATGACATCCACGACAGCAGAGATTAAACCTTTTGTGATTATTTTGTATTCAGTTTTCAAACCAAACACTATATTTTTTTAAAAATTCTGTTTCCTTTCCCCTCATTCCTTTATCCTCATTACTGCCTCTGGGTTCTTATCGATTTTCTTTGCTTCCCTCCTACCTGGCCTTTGCTTTCTTTGTCTTTGGAGTCCCTAACCATCATCCCTACTTCTCTGCTGACTTCTATCATTCCCCACTTTGCCTTTCCTTCCTCCTTGCTTTCTCTTTTGCTTCCCCTTCTTCATTTCCTCTTCCTTCTCTGTGAGATTCATGGAAGTTGAATTCCAGCTGAGTGAGGCATCCCACACAGGGAAGGTAAACCACGGAAACATTTCTGATTTATCCTGAGTAGCTGCATTCACTGCTGTAGACTATCGCTACAACAGAGGGAAAAAAAAAAAAAAAAAAAGAAAATAAGAAAGGAGGTGCAAGTGAAAACTGTGACATGTAAAATGGCACATGAGAAGACCAGTGGCCAAAGAGAAAACTCTGGTTAATGTTGACCTTCGGTGCTTTGTGGTCACCTGGTGACTAGTACAGTCTCCTGCTTTTTCTAGTACTGTACATCTTCCCAAAACACCTTCCTTGGCAAATACTTTTACTTTGCCAGTCTGCTCTAAAATAAAGACTTTATATAGAATTTGTCTCCCTTTTGCTTCTACATTGTGTTTCCTCAGGACTGTGCTGTTTAGATATGTACTGGAAAAAGAAAACCTCTAGCTGTTCTGTATTCTGGCATCCAATTACAAGTTCTGGTGGAGCTAGACATTCTTGTAAACATGGCTGGACTATGGATGTTTCGCTTTCCTTAGGCTCCTTTATGACCTGTGGCATGCCACTCATCCTATGGGCCTCGTTCTCATCACGTCAGGATTTTCAGACTTTGCTTTGCTTTGTATTTGAGGGAAACAGAGTCTTAAAAGACAAGGGGGAAATACAGTATTATTATTTTTATCCTTTGCCTTCCCCTCTGTTTTTCCTGCTGCCTGGCTTCCATGCAGCTGTTGAACATTTAAGAAAAACATGTCTCCCACTGAGGAAGTTCCCTGTGAAATGAGCTTCAGGCAAGAGGAAATGTTAGTCCTGAGGTCACTCCTGAAATCAAGCCCTCGCCTGGCTGCTGTTGTGTTTTAAGGGTGATTTGGGAAAAATACTAGATATTTCCCACAAACAGCATAAAAAGAAATTAATGCTGGTGATCATGAGATGATCATATGATCTTTCAAATCTCACTATGTTTTTCTGGTATTTTCAGTCATGCTTTTCGAGTCTGCTTCCTAGATCCGAATGGGGCCAGGGGGGAGGGTGTAGATTACAGAGAGAAGATGACCCGCTGCTGCCAATCACAGCAAAAACTGGGAGGCCCCCATGCCCTCCACACTGCTGGCTGGAGAACACCAAACTTTTCTTTCCACTTAGACAGTGGAGCTACACCCCCTCGTTCACCAGGGAGTAGTATTTCTGTTAGATACAAAAGCGGTTTCTAATCTGCTCTGACCTTGGTGAGAAATTCAAGTCCAAATGTAGTAACATAGAAGCTGACAGGTCAGCCTGAAGAATTTGAAGTGGGAGAGGCTTCCTTGCCTTCTTTCTTTCTGTCTTTCTCTCCTTCTTTCCCTTGAAATCTTATCAAGGATCACTTCAAGTGCAGTGGCAGCCTGGCTGGTTGTAGAAATGACACCAGCTGTGTCGCTGTTCCTTCTGTGACAATGGAGGTGCAGAGAGCATTTACTGAGTGGGCCAAGGATGCCCTACTACTATAATACATTCTTACAAGTGGATACCCACCAAGAAAAGCATTTTACCTTTTCATGCGTTAAAACTGCAGAAGTTCATCTTAATTTTACATCAGTACGCGATGCTTTACAGAAAGACTTCTATCTCCACCCCAGAGGGTCTCTATTTTTTATTTTCCAAGACTAAAACACAGATCCACATAAAGGTTGTATATAGTCCTCACCACCGTTGAAGGTTTCCGCCTGTCAGGTGTGTTAGTGCCCTCTTTCACAATGACTAAGACAAAACGTGGACTATAGAAATGATCTGTGCTTGCTCTACTTCGTGCTCCCTTCTCACATCAGTAATCTTTTTTATGTGCCCTGACAACGAAGGGGCTAAAAATGCTTTGAGCCTGAATCCCAGTTCAGGAATTATTTAGAAGTCTGAAAGATTATGGTTATCTTTCTGGCTTTCTTCTGGTTATTTTTCTGGAAGCGAGCTTACTTTTGATCATGCTGACAGAAGGTTAAAAGCTTCTGGTTAAAAGTTTGGGTACTGCTTTGTACTTTGTCAGTCAAGCGACCAGACTAACATTTCTATTGATTGCTCATGACAAAAAAAATATAAATTATGAATGCCTAAGGCCTATTTACTGTTTGTATTACTGCAGAAACAAGCATGTCGAGTCATAGACAGACATCCCCCCTCCCCCATATTCAGCATTATAACAGGCAGAACAAAAGCACTTTCCTTGCATCGTAGAATTTACAATCTCATTACAAAGCTGCGGAAACGGCAGATCTTGCAGTTTCCCCCAATTCAGCAGCCACGTGCAACAGTCCAGGAAAAGGAGGAGGCATCGCCCACCCGGGGACCACCCAATAGCTCTGCATCCCTGAGCAGGGGGGCTCACCAGTGAAACCCAGGGGCTGAGGGGGACATGGGACCCCTCTGAGCCTGGACACCCTTACCAGCTCGGGGCTCACAGAAACAGTGCAAGCAGGGGGTCAGGGCAAAGGGGTACTCTCAAAGGAGAAAAGTGATGTGTCTGCAACAGATACAGGACACAAGGAAATAACAAAATAATGTTGCTGAGTAATCAGTGATCATAGGTCAGCCACATTGCTACCTAACTGCTGTCCCATTTTCTGTAGACGACATGTCAAAGGTATGATTTAATGAAGGGTTTGAAGGACTTTGCCTCCAGGCATCGGGAGCAGCATAAGGCAAAGCATAGGGGCTCCTGTCTGAAAATCTCAAAAGCAAATGAAGGAGGTGGGTAGCTGTGATCATCATCAATACAGAAAGACAGATTATACATACAGTGGGGCTAGATGAGGGAGTCAAAGACAAATAAATTGTGCTTGATGGAGAGCCAGAGGAAAGCTGCAAAGGAACAGGTCAAGGTAACAGGCTAGGGAAATTATCCTTCCAGCATCATTCCAGATGGGCACTAGCAGAGCAGGATGACACTTCTGCAGGTCAGAGGAAGAATGTAACAGTACTAAGACACAATCCTCATGGTCTCTGTGTTTCCTCTTAAATTTGTTTTCCTGTTCTGTTTGCTGGTATTGTGATCCAGAAAACATTTTGCCATTTCTTACCTGCAGCTATAGAGGTTTCCCAGATGGATTGACCATGCTCAGGGAGTACATCACAGGAAGAAGAATTACACAGCTTCTACACTACAACTGTCTCCTGGCTCAGCCAGGAGCCGCAAAACGTGAAGAAACTGCAGGTGAGGGGAGCAGGTAGCCTGAGAGGTAGGAAGGGTGACCAGAGCAGCTTCACATCCTGCTTCCTATTTACGGGACAGGGCTTCTAAGAAGGGACACAGCTGCCCGGGTGGTGGGCAGAGCTGGGTGACTGTCAGGGTGGTGGTCTCCCCTTGTGGAGGTACAGCCTGCTTGTGGCACCAAGCCTTTGGGAGGGGAGATGGGGATATACAGGCTCGGCAGGGACTGCTGGAGTTACCGGTGGGCATCTGGAGACCACAGTCCAGCTTGCAGAGGATGGAGGTCCCTCAGCAGCAGAGGCTGGAAGCATATTTCTGCCAGCAACAGAGGGAAGGTGTTTTCTTCACCAGCTGATGTGTACGTAGGAGGCAGGAGCTGGCAATATGCTAGGAAGAGCAAGAACTCACTTGAACAAAGCCCTGAGCAACCTCATCTAAGGTTGAAGCTCACCCTGTTCTGAGGAAGAGTTTGGACTAGATGACCTCTGGAGTCCCCTCCAACAGAAATTGTTCTCTCAGTCCATTTTAGATTCAAATTTAATTTTCGGAGTGCCAAGGCATTTCTAGACAGTCAGTGCTCTCAGTCCCAAGCCACAGGGACAAAAAAAACCTCACTCACCTGCTGCTGAGACAATGGGGTAACAGCACTGCAGGGACCTTCTGTGCCTCTTTATCTCTCACCTCTGGGCATTCCTTCCTTGATGAGGAATTTCCTCAGAGGACTGCTTGAAAGGCTTTTTTGGTGAGATGCAGGTGTCTGTGCAGCAGATAAAACACTGCAGTAGAAGTCACATTCTTCCACCCTTGCCACTGCCACTAAGTTTGCCTGTAAGCTGGTGTCCACACTGGTGATCTACTGTCCTTGCACCTGCACAACGTGTTATTTATTCTCCTGTTACACTGCATGACTACTAAGCTAATAACCTGAAAATGAACTGCAGCCTGGGTCTAGCTTTCCCCTCCTTAGCAGGAAAACAGACCACTTGGCATCACAGGGGTATGATGAAATAGAGCCCTTTGAGCTTCTTCCTTCTCCCAAAAGAAAATTCATACAGCATATTTTGTTTTCTTCTTTATAAAGTTATTTTTTTTCCCACTGAGGAAAAAACGTTCAGCCACTGTCTCTTCTAATCTTGAACACCAAAACATTGCCACCTGGAAATGCCAGTATTTTGATACAGATGGATTAAAGGCTGCCCAGAAACCTGAGCTCTTACAGGCCTGAGACAGCACCATTTGGGCAGTGACCAGGCCATGCTGTGCATCTCTTCAGACAAACTCCCAACGGGATGGACCTTTGCAGCCTCTTGCCCTATCCCATGCCCCTGAGAAGAACTACCCACAGGCAGGTGGTGACAACTGGATTACTGAAGCTTAACATATTTGTCCAACACCTCCTGGGAAGAGCAGGGCAAGCGAGGAACTGCTGAGGAGAGAAATTAGACTGAAGGCCAGGTCTGCCCTTCCCGAAATGGCTCCAGGATGTCCAACAGTGGTCTATGGGTCCTGCAGTAATGTGCAGCTACGCACTGGATGACACTTGTTATTCAAATGCACAGCCTTCACTGAAATAACCATCAATTCAAGACTGAAAGTAAATTTCTGCTACTAACATCATTTTTCAAATTGCACAGGTGTGGGGTGTCTTCATGCATGAATAGATATTTTCTGATCCAGATGACCTGTGATATGAACATATCAGATTTAGAGGTTCTGTTTGTTTTGTTCATCAGTCTGATTTTTCTTGTGTATCTTAGCTCCTGGGAAGTAAAGAAAGGGTTTTCTCCTAGCTAAATTTGCAAAATTTATCCTTTTCTCATTGTTTCTTCCTATGGCCTCATCAATGCTTGCAAGCAAACTATTTATACCTGGCTATTTTTGTAATTTTCTTCCTTTTACACTCATCACTACTCTGTTAGGCTGATACATTCTGGCTCCTTCAGCATATAAATTTATTTCTAACAGCATTCTGGGATTTCCTATCACAACTGGACAAAAGAGGGGGAGAAAAAGCTGAAGATAGCTGGTAAATACAGCTGAGGTGAAGTCAGAGCACTATATTCTCTATCCAGATCTAAGGTATGTTCTCAGGAGCTTCCCATTTTGAGAACACTTATACGATATGTTTCCACTTAGCTTTTATGCCAAAAATATCCCAGCGTGGCTCCACCACTGATAAAAGCAGCAGGAGTGTTCATGTAAACAGGGCTCCAGGCAGCTGCCAGTGATCTCAGTTGCTTTCTTGCACAAACCTGTGAACAGCCAGCCTAGATCAGATACAGGGAGCCTGTGTCACACAGGCTGGGCAGATGGCCCTGTTCCCCATTGTAGGTGCTGGGGACCACCCCTCCCATCTCCATCCCACTGTCAACTCCTTGGCCACTCCCCTGCTCCTCAGGTGCAGCTGGAGCAGGTGGCAGCAGCAGAGCTCATGGTGATTTGCAGGAACCAACAGAGTCAAGACTGCAAGAAGTGGATGGGAGAATCATGAATGGAGCAGAAGACAACAGGAAGATAGTCCACCAACACAGGCTGAGACCTGTGGTTCATCTCTTCTTTACAAATGCATCAGCACTGGCTACATAGATTATAAATGCTTTTGGAATAGTAGCAATTTTTGAAAATGAGCAGATTAAGCCCTTCCCACAGACTCTGCATTTTAAATCTAATTATGAAAGTTATCCAGATCTCAAGGAAGTTTAAAGCAAACACATGCTAGCTGCAGTGCTAAAAAATTGTCCTGCCATTTGGAAGATCTGTGCTTGGACCTCTTAGTAGGAGTTTCCTCAAAGATATTTCACTGGATAGGTCTAGATAAGATGCTAGTAGTGCTTAAATTATTATCTTTTTGGCTTCATTGGTTTCATCCTAAAATGTGTGTATGCATACTTCTGTCAATAGCTTGAATATTATTCCCTCAGCACCAACACTTGGTGACTTAGGAAGAGGATCATCTGAAGCATACGTGACTCTGTTTCACTGAAAAGGCTGTCAAGAGAAACAAACTTTGTGCTTGAAAAATTCTTATATATAGCAAGAGCCAGTCGCAGTGTTCAGGTCAAAGGTCCAGACAATAACTGCTCTAGCACAGGGGCATAAGATAAAGAAACACAGGAAGGATTACTCATGCCAGAGTCACACCTGTCATTCATCATGATTCCTTCTGTACAGACAGCGTACAGACCATCATGAGAGGCTGAAAGGGAACCAACCAGCCTGTGGGGCAGGGTGGAGATGTTGGACATCTCAGAGTCCCTATGCTATATTTACTCCAGAAAAGAAAGCATAATCAAATAAATAAAAAAAAAAAAGAAGAAAGGAGACAGAAGCTGTGCCCATACTAGGGATTAAACAGGGCTGGGACCCTGGCATATGGCTGCCTCTGTCACATGTTCACAGAGACATGATGGTTTGGAGAGGGGAAAAGTTAGGTGTGTACAATCAAGCCATGCTGCACTCCTCAACCTTAAAACAAGAAAGCAGCCCCTAGCACATTTTATTTGGCTATATAGCTGTAGCTGAAGAGTTCCAGTAAAGAGGAAGAAATTTGCATTCAGAAGATGACCAGCGGATGGGCATTGGAGTAGGTCTGACCCAGCTGCAGTATTTGCAGCTGTGCTCCAAGACTGCTGGGCACACAACAGGCAGTGCCAGGTGTGAGCAGAAGGACTAAAGAGCAATTTTAGATGGGAGGAAGGAGGTTGCGTTCTAACTGCTTGCAAGGAAAGCATTTTGTGGTCAATGAACAGTGAAAAGAGAAATGATATGGCACATATCCATCTTAGGGCCAGCACTCTTCAATGTCTTTATAACTGACTTAGATTCAGAATTTGAGGAAATGCTTAGTAAGTTTGCCCATGACACAAAATTGGGAGGAGCTGCAGAGAGGCCCTGCAGAGGGATCTGGACAAATCGGAGAACTGGGCAATCACCAACCGTATGAAGTTCAACAGGAGTAAGTGCCGGATTTTGCACCTGGGACACGGCAACCCTGGCTGTACACACAGACTGGGGGACGAGCCTGACAGTGTTCAAGAAGAGACTGGACAATGCCCTCAGACACATGGTATGAACGGTAGGGTTGTCATATGCAGGGACAGGAGTTGGACTCGATAATCCTTGTGGATCCCTTCCAACTCAGGACATTCTATGATTTAATATGGTTAAGACCTTGAATTATGTCACATTTCCCTCCTTGAGAAGCTCCCTGGCAAATCCACCATCTTCCCTCCCACTGCATGGACAGCTCCTGGCTGCTCCCTGTGTCCCTGAGCCCTGCTGCTGGTCTTCCCCTTGCCAAAACAGGAGACCTCTGTGTCTGCACCCAGGGTTCATGGCTGAAGGGGAACCCAAGATGGCTCTGCAGCAGCCGGGCTGGCCTCAACCCTCAGTGGCACCTGGGAAGGAGCAGCTGAAAGCAGGGAGAAAGGCAAATTTGGAGAGGAATGGAGGTGGTGCCAGTTCTTCCTCCACCACAGAAGCGGGCATTGAAGGGTGGCAGTCATGAAAGGCTCGGAAAGGGTTGCTTGCTCTCTTGCCATGGATACTGGCTGACAGATGATCCAGGAGCATTAGATGGTTACGAGGAAGTTCTTCTACAGAGACTCTGTTAGACATTACTGAAAGCTTTGTCCTGTGGCTCTTCACTCTGGAGCTGCCAGGCACTTCAATTTGTCTGTGTCTCTGGCCTCAAAGGCTGCCTGGAGGACAGAGTGTTTTAGAAATTGGTCTTACAGTGAGGACCAGAGCACACTGCCCTTCGATGTGCAGCTCCCTGGCAGCTCTGTCCTGGCAAAAGTTAGGGTTAATGGGTTAACCACCACTTTCAGTGGGTTTTGTTTCCACCTCCCTGAACCAGGTGCCCACACAACTGGTTTTCACTCCATTCTTACTTTTGCTGTTCTCCTGTAAAACAAATCCCCTAATACTTGCTTTCCAGAGATGAGGAACAAATCTTGGAACATTAACAAAACTGTTGGGCAGTTAAGTGACATCAGGACAATGTGCTCCTACAGTGACACACATACATATATGAGAAAAAAGGTTGATTTGAAAATGAGCGCGACGAAGCAGAATGGAGGAGATGTTGGTTCCATTTGCTGATTCATGATAGCAGGTTCTGCTGAATGCCAGGGACTCTGGTAGGTTCTCCTATTAGCTGAGGGAGTTGCTGCAGGGTTTTTTTCAGTCATTGTCTTCATATGTCTTGATTTTTTTTTTTTTTAAGGAAAATTCTGAACATTGTGTGGAGATCAGGCAATTTATAGAATGAGTTTTTAAGAGAATGCTTTTTTTCTGAAGGAACCAGTGTTTTGGTGGGTGAGAATTGGTTTAAATGTTTTAAAGGAAATTGTATATGGTTCTAGAGTATGTACTGTGAACTCTTCTGGTCCTATCTGGTTTTAACCATTAACTCCATAGAGGATGTATAGATTTACATGTTCAGAAAAAACAGATTTTATACTTATGGTGAAGAACAGCGAATGGATTCCTTTGCTACCCATTTGGCACATTGTGCTTGGTTTATTTTAATGTATGTGGTATTTCCTTGCTGATACTTTCAGAAAGCACTGGATAAGAGCATACTTGTGTCCACATTGGTCCTTCTTTTGTGGCACAGGAAAAGAAGCTTTTTGTGTTCTGGGCTAGGAGAGAAACTACCATGTTCTTTGCTTTCCTTGCTTATGCCATGTAATCTGGTATGAATTAATAGACAGGAACCTGTCCTGCGTGATGACAAAAAAAAAAAAAGCATTTTTGTTTTGTTTTTTCTTTTTCTCTAAAGTTGCCTAAGACATAGGACCCTACTTTTCTGCATCAGCTGAAATCTGGACGTCCTTCTCGCAGCCAGGCCCAGCACAGGTCTGCAAGCCCTTGGCGCTGGAGGCTTGGGGCGCCGGAGACGAGCCCTCGGGGCAGAAGCTGGGAGAAGCCCTTTGGGGGGTGCGGGGCAGCGCGGCCGGGCAGGGGGCTCAGCCCTTGGGCTAGAGCCCCCGAGGGTGCTGGTGAGGGGCGACTCATCCCAGTGAAGACGAGGAGGGGGCTGAAACGCTGAGTCAGCGCCGCGGTGCCGCCGTGGAGGACAGGGGCCGGGCGGCGCCCCCACCCCGGTGACACCGGCCGTGCCCGGGAGAGGAGCGGCCCCCGGCCGGCGCGGCGGTGAGCAGGGCGCTGCCCCCCTTGGCCGCTCCTTATCAGCCCGATTTGATGCTGCAAGGCGTGTCCGGGGCTCTGCTCATGTGATGGAGCAAGAGGCAGACGGGCGGGGGGACCAGGGGAGGAGGTGATTTTCCTCGCTGGCTCTCCTTCGGTTTCTCTGCTTTTTTTTCTCTTTCTCCAATTTTTTTCCCTCCCCTCCTATCGCTCCCTAAAGGAGTTTGCGGAGAGCGAGGTTCCTTCATTCCCGGTTGCGCCGCCGCCGCCCTCCGCCAGCCCCCGCCCGCGGCTCCGCACGGCCGCGGGGCAGCGCCATGGGCGCCGGCAGCTCCACCGAGCCGCCCGCCCCGCAGGACGGGGACGGAACCGCCGCCGGGCCCCCCGGCACCCCTCCGGAGCTGCTCCCGGCAGAAGAAGCAGCGGCGCCCCAGCCGCCGGCGGAGCCCGCCAAGGTAAGGCAAGGCGCGGCGGGGAGCCGGGTAGAGGGGACACGGGCGGCGGCTCCCGTCGCACCCCCGGTCCGGGGAAACTTTCCCGCCCCGGCGGTGGGCACCTGCCGCAGCCGGCAGGCACCCTCTGGAGCGGGCGAGGAGCAGGGGCGCGGCGGCGGCCACCGGCGGGGCCAGGACTGCGCCATGGCCAGCGCCGCAATCATAAAACTCCCGCCGGCGGCGGGGCGGGGGGCGAGGGCGGCCGAGGGGCCGCCGCCGCATTTGTGTGCGGCCGTGCGGGTGGGAGAAGGGCCGCACCCACCCGCAGCGGGGTCTGCGCCAAGAAATCTCTTGACTGCGGTCCTGCAGCCGGCTCGCAGCGGTGCCCGGAGCTCCCGTGGCTTTCCGCAGCCTCCCCCCGCCATCCTCTCCTCTCCCGGGGATGCAGGTGGGAGGCGCGTCGGGGTGCGGCCAGCCCGCCGCTTGTGCGGTTTCTTCAGCTGGGCGCCAGTCTCGGTGTGTCCCCCCACACCATGCCGCACCCCTCGGTCTCAGGCTCACCTGAGCCGCAGCCCCCCGCTCCGGGCGGGCGGGGAAGGGGGCGGCGGTGGCCGCGGCGTGGGCTGTAGTGATGGCTTTGATGCTGCCTGGTGTCATACCGCATAGGGGAGAAAGGGGAGTGACTCGCTAACTCTCGGCCAGTAGGGAGTAGAGGAGCTCTAGGTATATGTTATTTTTAATAAAGACGTTGAAGAATTGAAAGAAATTCTTTTAAAACATGTCTGGTGTTTAAAAATAGATTATGAATGAACCCATTTATCCCTCTGGAATAGGCGCGTTTCGGGGATTCTGGGACTGAAAGGGAGGTTATGTGCATCTACGTGTTTACATAGCATTGCTTTGGGGTTAGGAGTTGGTTTGTTAGGAGAGAAACAATGCAACGTTATACCGAGATCCCCTTCGTTAGGCTCTTCAGAGTTTGGGTACTCAGAGCAGGGTTACTCAGAAGTTTCTGTTGCTGGTGTGTGGGTGTGTTAGAGCTTGAGAACTGGTTATGACTTTGCTTCTTTGACCTTGTGGTTCAGATTTAACTTTCAAGTTGAATTTCCCATAGTTCCTGGCTGCCCCTAGACCTCCTTGTGTGTGTTTTGACAGATTTGAAAACCACATTGAGAATTAACTTTGAATTAACTGCGATTTATTTTATTTTCTATTTAACCAAATAAGCATTAGCAATTGGTGTTGGTTAACAAAATATTTGACAGTTGTGTTGGGAAATTTTAGAGTTCAGATGCTGAAATTTAGACACGAGAGAATTTATAGCGGGCAAGTGTTTGGCTTCTGTGGTTGTTTAAAATGAAGATAACGTGACTTTGAAGAAGGGACTTAATATTCATAGCCATATTTATTCAGTTATGGGAACTAAGACTGTTAAAAAAAGAGAATACCATTGATGCTGTTGTCAAATTATTATTATTATTGTAGTTTGTGTCTTCTACGCTTTAGGAAAATGTTTTCTAATAGATTTTTACCTTGTTATTTAAGTAGAACTGTTTAAAGGTGGGGAAGCTCTTTAATGATTTCACTGCTGTAAGAAGTATTGCTACTCTTCTTCTGAAACAGTTGGTTTTGCCTTCCATTACATTAAAATAAAAAGAAAAATAAGTGTTAATGAAGTTGGGTCATGCTTTTTTTTGTATCTCATTCAGTCTGTTCTTACTAGAGTAAGGTAATTTCATGCAGGTTTGTGACACAGTTTTTTTAACACTATTCCTTTCAGCCCTTTGAATTTGAAAATTGCCAGATCCTGCATTGCCCCTGGAGAAATCTGTAAAAGAGCTAATTTGTTTGCAAAAGATACAGTGGGGACATCTTGAAGGATGGTCTTCTTTCTTGTGCTTTCCAAATGAAACCCTTATCACAACCCCCTCTTTTAGAAGAAAAACTTTGAAAACTGACTTAAATGGAATCCAACTTGAGTGAGCCTTGGCAAGTCAATCACAAATAAATTGTCTAGGCAACTAGTCTCATATGGGTTATAAAATCCCACAGCAGTTGTGCTTTTTTTTTGTCACTTGGAATTCCTTGAAATATTTGATCAAGTTTCTTTTATTAAATAGTTGTATTTTGTACAAGATAAAAAACCTCTTTCCCCTTTCTTCTAGAAAGGGCCAAATTTATAGCCTTTAAGCTGGTTTGTTATTCACAGGAGACTCTTTGGCCAGATACCAGCTTGTGAGGTGTCCTAGTTATGGGAAGAGGGAGTGTACAGTTCTGTGTTCCTTACTTCTGCAGCCCAGGAGGTGTGAGAGACCCTGTAAAGCACTTGGTTTACAGTGGGGAGCGCTTTGGGAGCTTTTGGGTGTTGGCTTACAAGCACTGAGAGTTAAATGTGGGCTCAAAGGGTTAGGACCTCAGCTGTTCACCCCATCCTTTCACAAGTTGCTGGTGAATTACACATAAAGCAGCTCCAGAGTTTCCAGCCCAGCCTGTTATTGGGACTTGAAACTGGTGTTTTGTTTTGTTTTACTGTAGCAGACAAGGCTTGAACTCTGGCAGTAGAGGAGCTTCTCCTTATCTCACATAGCCACCCCACTGCGGGAAGCCTCCTCTGCAGAGGAGCGTGGCAGATCCTGGAGGTCCTAATCCATTTGCATGCCTGAACTGAATTAATCAGATTTGTGAATCAACACCCAAGGTCTTGTTGGAATCAAGGCACAGGGTGTGGCCTCACAGAAGGTTGATCTGTCTGATAGAGTTATCTCCTTGCTGTTTGAGCAGCAATACTCTTCCCCCTCCTCTTCTTCCCAGTCCCTCTTCCCTGTCTTGCTCCAGGTGACACAGTCGCACCTCACACCACGTCTGGTCCTTTCCTTGCCTTTCAAGAAGCAGGGATAATTTTTTATTTTTTTTTTTTTTTCTGGGGCATTTCCCTGATGTATTAGTGAATTCTGTTGACTCCTGTGATGCTCAGGTAAGACCCAGAGCCCGAACAAGGCAACCATGTGCAGCAGGGCAGGAGATGAAATGAAAAAACTTTCCCTGTCAGTGGCAGTGAGCTGGTAGACCCTGTCTGCTTGGGAAACCTCCATCAGACCGCCCTGAGTAGCACAGAGGCCTGAAGCTTGGCCTGAGTAGTATTTAACAGATTTCAATAATAATAGTGCTAGAAGTAGGAAAAAGATCTTTGTCATCTCACAGAGGAGACCAGACTGACAAAAGCTTTGAGGTGTCCTGTGGGATGTGTCCCGTGCTCCTGCCTCCTCCCGAGGCACCTGCAGCTTCCTCTCTGCTGCTTCTGGCACTGGCTGAGCTCGTTCCAGGAGCTAACCCCCCTAAGAAAGCTGTTCAGCTTCTTTGGCAAGGTCATTCTCTGCTGATTTAGCAAGATGTATTGGCTTCTGGGACTCGGATGGCAGAAGTAGCAGGTGCAGGGGACCAGGCAGGACCTTGTGACCGGGACTGAGCAAGTTGGTGGCAGCACATTGGTTCAGGCATGTCCATCTTGTGACCTCCCTCTCTGTTTGCAGCAGTGACGTGCCTCTCACTCACCTTCCCATTTGGATGCTGAGCATCAGGGAGAGCTGGGAAAAGATGTCGGTGCGCTGCCACTTGAAGCTGTGCCCTCCCAGGTCCCATGGGGCGGAAAGCAGCTACAAGCCTCGTGCGTGACGCAAGGAGAACTGCGTCATCCTACCAACATCTCAACTAAAGCAATTGCCATAACCACCCCCCCCTTCACTGGCTTTTGTATTATTTAGAAGCTCAAGGTGCCATTTTTAATACAGGTTTCTTTTTGCAGACCTGCGAAGGAAGCAGGGCTGCGTTGGAGCAGCTACCTGAAATGGCATAGGGAATAACACTTAAAAAGAGAATCTGGAAAAATACTGGCATGCTAATAATCTATTCTTGCAGCAAAATCTAAGTTTGGCAGAGATAATATTTTGCAGCAATTGATGGCTTTAAAACTTTGTGTAGTGAATTCCTGGCTTGCTTGCAGGCGAAGGCCCTTACTCAAGAGCAGTGAATCGTTCAAATGGTGTTTTCGGAATAGTTCCCATTTCTGAGTAGTAACTTGATTATGCTACCTGCGTTGTAATGAGAGCAAGTGTCTGCTAGACAGTAAATATTTGGAACTGTCTCTTCTAAAGAGGTTACCAGCTGAGATGTCAGAGTGTCTTATTGTCTGAGCGCCTGACAAATAACAGCTGGGACAGACTTACATCTGCTGTTTAAACAACTGCGTTCTGGTGAGGGAGCTGAGTCAGCCTGAAAACACTACATTTGCAATGGTAAAATTAAGCTTAATCAGGTACCACAGGAAAGTCCCAAGACTGCGTCTCTAACAGCCCCAGTTTGAGGCATTTGTTCTGAGTGATGAGGCTGCAGGGTTTTCCTGGTTTAACAGGGTCTGATTCCTTCTAAGTGCTTCTCTTCCAACTGGGAAGGAAGAAACTAATGTAGTTTGGTGGTAAGGTTTGGAGGTCTGCCCATGCCTGTGGGGTGGCTGGGGAGAAAGCATAAAAATGCCTAATTGAAAAAATGCACAGTGGAAATTGGTGTCATGGATCCCCCGAAAGCGTGAAATAACTCCCTAATCACACACGAGATAGGAGGGAGGTGGGAGAGGCAGCGTCCGGGCACTTTGAAAGCCGAGGCAATTAGCTTGTGTTTGATGTGATAGAGGCTAAAGAGATGCAAAGAGGAGTGTCAGGTCTTTGATAGTCCTTCTGGTTGGAAATGCACGCAGTGGTTGTAGCTACTGAAAGGAGAGTAACTTGCTTTGTGCTCAGTCCTTCTTCTAACTGAGCCTTAGCGTCTGGATGTGGATGTACCTATGTGAACGTCTAGGGTAAGGTGGTGTCTGGGGACTGCTATGCAGAAAGAACTGAAAGATTTGAGACTCAGGAAGGAGTTCAGCTTGGGTCAGGCTTAAGGTGTGGACCAGAATGACAGGTTGGGAGTAGTGCTTCCTTCACAGGTTGCAAAAAGAGATCACAGAGATAATTTGGGAGCAAAAACTATTTGTTTTGTTTCAGCCATGTGGATTTTGAGGGTAGTCATCCATAAGAAGGTTTCACAAGCACATCAGATTGAGCATTAGGCCAGAAGATCTGAGGGAAAGGGAAGGAGAAGGCTCTTGACTTGGTCTGCACGAAATGTTACCCAGAAATAAGGTATCGAAATTGAGTATGCTGTTACATGCCTGATAGAGTAAGTGCCTTATGTTTTCTCCACCTGGAATTTGCAATGTCCCGCAAACCTCTAATGCTTTGGCTAATGCAAAACAGGACAAACTGCTGTAAACAAAGAGTTGGAATGACCTAAATTCAGTTGTGCAGGTTTTTTTGTTTTACTATTTGTTTTGTTTTTTTTCAAATGTTGATGTTTGAAGATCTTTTTAATGAAGTGATGTGTGTTAAGAGCCGACTCACTGAGCAGACCAACAGTGCTGCAAGCTTTCCCAAAGTTTCAAAATCAAACTTCAGGAAAAATATTAGAGACCATTACGTTAGTTTGCTCAGTTGTTCAGACAGCTGGATCTGGCTATTTTAGTAATCTAATGTAGAATCAGTGTAGCAGGATTAACAGAATGAGGCAAAATTAACTCTGGTGTGTTTGGGCCTGGTGTGAGGAATCCCTGGAATGATTTGGGTCTGGTACAAGGAATGTTGGGAATGATGGTGATTGCTGGTGGGGGAAGGAGCTGGGTGCATGAATGAAGTGTGCGCTAATGTACAGTGAGAGAAGAGCGACCTACTCTTCATCTATATCTCATGTAATTCTTTGTGTTAGTTTTCTCTATACATTTTAAATTCTGTGTGCATTTAGTGGAGTCAAACAGTTGGACCTAATGCCATATGCAAAATGGAGCAGAAGCTGCTGTTACAGTGACATGGGCAACAAGCCCTATGCATTTTAGTCTAATTAGCTGTGTGTGTACACCCTTTGCTTCTACCTTTGTGGTGGATATGAGGGAAATCTTTAAAAAATAAGTGCAGGATGCATGGTAGTGGCATGATAGAAGCCAAAGTGTTGCTTCGGTGATTGCCTTTTTTTTGGAATGAAGAAGCTGAAGGATCAGTGAACTGGGTAATCAGTACTCTTCGCTTTCGCCGTTTCTCCTGCATTTATGAGACAACACATTCATAAATTAATTAATAATCAAAAGAGATTGATGAGTGTGTGCCACAGAAACCAGATAGATGTTGATAAACCTGCCAACTGAAATGCCTCATTACCTGTAGATAAACATATGGAGTTGAATAACGAGATTCCTAATACCGTTAATTTTGTCTTTTAAGATTTTCACCTATCTCTCTAACCTTGGACTTTGTATTTGTCTAAGCTTTACAACAATTCTCAATGGAAGTAAGAACACAGCTCACTAAATTAGACATAATTGGACCAAACTGCGGTTTTGATCCCTTCAGAGAAATGAAGCAGTTAATGTGAGTGAAAATGGAAATTAGTTTCTTTTGAGGACTAATGCAGTGGGACAGACTGCACTGACCCTCATAAAAAGCCTGAGCAACTTTTTCCAGAACAGAAAACTTTTTTTTCTGTTTTAAACTAATGATGCTGTTGTGTCTTCCCTCACATTACAGTCCCCCACCCCAATGCATATTTCTTCTCCTTTGCACACGTTTTTAATTTGAAAAAAAAATCAAAACTAATAAAACAATTTTTTTTTATCCAATTATTTCAAGTAGAACACTTGATTTGGAAATCTAAATTTGCCCTCCTGTAGCCAACAATCACATCAAACTCTTTCCCAAGAGACAGGGGTAAAAAGGTCCCTGTGCTGTGGCAGGGTTGGGTTACACTGCAGGTCTAATAACATTTGAAAGTATTGAGGTTTTGCATGTATTTACATTTTTACTCTGTTGTGACTGATGTATCCTGCTTTCAAAACAGAGCCTATGTACAGAGTGAACAAGGATTACAAATATAGTAGCTGGTAGTAAAAACTACCTATGTTCTTACATTTAGCAATGTTTTTACATTTGATTCTGTTCTTACTGGAAGGTATCACAGCATTTTACAGTTGGAAAGGGTTATCTGCTAGATTCAGTGACTTCTGAATTTTGGTCACAAATCTTTGGGATGTTGTAGAGCCACTGTTTTCTCTTGAATGCATCACACTGTAGCATAAATTCAGAGCTGGGGAAATATTAAGTGTTACCACAGTTAATATCTTGTCGTAACACTCAAGGCTCTATATAAAAAAGAGACAAGTTGTACTGCATTGGAGTACCCAGTCCCTTTGTACGCTGGTTCCTCATAGAGTCCACAGGTCCATATTAGGTATATAGGCATGTGGTAGACTTTATGTGTCTATACTTATGACTCCAGCTTTAAAATGGTTTGCTGATTGGGGAAGGTTTGGAAAGAAATGCAAGGAAATGTTTGAATCAAGTGAGGAGTGCTAACATATTCAGTACTGTTGCCTTTCTTGTGACTTCAAAGAATTGTTGGTGCTAATTCTGGGAGTATCATCTTGAAGTGTACATCCATGGATTTATGATCAAATAGCCAAGTGTCCTTGGAGCCAGTAAAGTTGTTTTGTTTGCAGGAGTAGCAGTTGTCTTACAAGAACGAATGAGTAAAATTTATCATTTTTTAAAAATTGTCCTTTAATAACTTTGTTTTGAAGAATGTGAAAGCCCTTTAAGAATTAGGTTGTTATTTTCTGTGTCTATGTGTTGCTAGTCTTTAATCAGTTACTATCATTCCATTAATGCTGTGTGCAACTGCAGAAGAGCTTTCCAGAGTTCACATGCCTTTGTTCAGTGGTGTGGCATTTTTATTCCTCCTGAGTCCCCGTGCTTCAGATTTATGAGAAGGATGATGTGAGAAGCGGGAATGTAATCTGAGTGTTGAGCCATTCCGTATTTCTTCTATTTAATATCTGGTCTCAGCATGTGAAGACTCTGAAGCCAAATTATTCCATCTGTGGTACTGGCAGTAGAGCAGAATGGGGTCCTTTTTTGCGAGGTGGATTATGTGGCTGTGAAAGGCAGCTTTGAGGAGTGCAGCAACTCCAGGTGGAAACAATTTGGCTTAATTAAGGGCTTCTGAACTGAAAATTTGGAACCCAAACACACACTTTGTTGCCTGTGGAAGTGGGGTATGGCACTTCTCTCGAATCCTGCCTGGCGCATAAAAAAGTGGTTGAATGATAAGAGGAAAGCTGTTTGCCTGGCACGTGGTATGTTGATTTGAAATTCTGTTGCAGCAGGCTAATTGCTAATAAAAATAAATAAATGGATCTCCCCATTCAGAAGCTTGTTTTAGTGGGTTTTGGAAGAGAATCATCAGGAACGTGGCATCTTTCTGATCCCAGTCTGGCGCTTCGAGCGTTTGGATGTTGCATTAGACTAAAATACGGGATGTATCTGTGGTTCCTTCGCTTAATTAACATGGCTTCACTGGCAGTATTTTGGGAGTACAGCTGAGTAATAAGACAATGATATGTAATTAAGGTTTGCTGTTCTACCAAAGGAGCTGTAAACCTGCGCTTCAGGAATAGGGATTGAAGACGTGGTTAATTAGTTGAAATGGCTTCTGTTGGAAGGTAACACCATTGGTTGGAAAGCTACCTAATTAAACAAATAATTAAAGGGTAAGGAAGTATTTTCTAATGGCCACAATGTATTTCGTACTTTTAAAATAAAAAAATATGCTTCTGAAAGTATCTTCCTTGTTACATGGCAAGCCAATACAAATTCTAAAAATAATTAAAATGTGTCAAATGTGAAAGCTGAAATATTTTTTGTTACATCTATTAGCTAATCTAGACAAAAAAAAAAAATCAAATATTATGGTGCAGACTCCCAAGGAATTACAGAGCTTTTTCCCTCCCTGTAGGAATAATCCCTGCCCAATAACTGAGGCCCAAAAATTCTAGTTTTGATCCCAGTTTCACTGAATTTCCTCATGGGACTTATATATTCCACTTTCTGTCCTGAAGAGTTCACATTATTTGTAGTTGTATTGTTTATGATAAGATAAGCACATCAGCAGAGGAGCGATACCAAAGGCTGTAATGTAGACAGGATTCATGCATATACCAGAGGAGCTATGCCTGACATTTTGACGAATGAAACTATCTTTCCATTAGATTCATGTTCATGCTAGAAGCCAATTTCTACACAACGTTGTAGGCCACTGTCTGCAAGACTTGCTTCTTCCACGTATGTCATGCAGGAGAACAGTAAAATAAATAGTCCCAGATTATGTGGTGTTTGTTTAGTTTGGTTTTGGTTTGTTGTTTTTTGTCGTTGTTGTTGGGTTTTTGTGTTGTTTTTTTGTTTTTTTTTTTTTCCCCTCACAGGACAACTTTAAATTATTAAAGATAAGAATTTTGAAAAGGAGCAATACTACACAGAAGTATTAATTTTCAAAAATGCTTGCATGCATATATGCAAAATGAGAATGAAAGAACAATATTTTGTGGAGGTGGAAAACCTGGCCTAACACTAATGTTCTTTTTTTTTTCCTTCTCTGTTTCTCCTTTCCTACCATCCTCCAAACAATACCTGACCATGAAGGTTTTAGATGCCAGTTTACCAGTACCTGATGCTAAAGAAGACAGCTTGGAGCACGATGCCCCACCACAGGAGCCACAGCAGCCAGGAGCTGCTACAGCACCTCAGGAGCTGGATGGGCAGCAGTCAGAGGTGGCTTCACCGCTCCCAGAACCACCTGGAGAGCAAGCAGAGGCCGCTGGAACAAATGGTGAGTAAAATCCTGTGTTCAGTGGACAGATTCTAGAGGCCTGAATGATAAATGGAGTGAGAAGTCGAAACTGGGCTCAACTAGCCATCTCCTAGTGAACAGGTAGTTACCTAAGTGATCTCTTCATTGCTCAAGTGCTTCTTCTAGGACATTGTTTTGCTGGGACTGTTTTTTCTTGTAGCAGAGTTCAGGTAATAAATGGGTTGTGGACTGAAAGCGTCAGTGGGAGGGGGATGCTACCCATTCCCCCTTAGCAGTCGTTCTCTGCTTTTGTGCTAAGAGTTTCTGCTGCATAAGCCGGTCTCATCCTTCATGGGGCCCAGATACTTTTATGTTAATATATTAGTGGTAATAAACCATTTTGAACTCACAGGAAGGGTCAGGCTGCTGATCCATTGGCTGAACAAGATTGGTATTTAGCTTCTGGATTAAATAACAGAGAAGACCTTTAAAAGGGCATGAATTTCAAGTTCATAGTCAAAGATCATAATTCTGTTTGAATATTCAGCACTCTGTTGTAGCTTCAGTTGTACAGAAATTGTATTCTTAGGATACGTAAAGAAGAAGAGGTGAGAAGCTCCCTTTGAATGCAGATAGTTACACATGACCAAACACATGATGTGTTGTGGATGTGGATAGTATTAAGAATTTGTACGTGAGTAGATTGCCTGAAGTCTTTGCTTTCTTTGATAATAATCTCTCACGTGGTTGTGTGATGTTGCTGTTTTAATCAGGTTTTATTTTACTGTTGTCAGTGGAACCAAGCCTACATGGTAGCATAATTTATGTGAAAGGGAAAACAATTCTACAGGTTTGCTCTCCAAGCAAAAGCACCCTTTATAGAGACAACACAGCGTGTATTTTCTGGTAAAAATATCTGAAAATGTCATCATCCATAGAGACAAATAAAACGTGTTGGGTCAAGCACTGAAAAGATAGTTCTTCAAGTAAAGACTACATTCAAATATTCGTAACTGTTTAAATCCACTCCTCTAGACCTTAGAGTCTGGTCCACATGTCTTCAGGCAGATGAATAAAGGTGGGGAAGAGGTATCTCTTAAATGCTCCATGCAGAGAAATCTCTCCACATAGAGAAATATATCATTTTAGCTCTATACTTCACGTTCCACACTCATTCTTTTGTCTTGTTTGTAAAGTCTATAAAATCAGAAATAAACCATCATGACACTGAGCTCTGAAGCAACACAGGAAATTGCCTGCAATAAAGGAATGATTATGATTGAAGGGTTTGAGGGTTGATTAGTTTGTTCTTGTTGTCATCATATGAATCTCACATTCAAAAGACAGTTTAAGAGATGATCTAGGGTCATCAAAGCTGCCACTATCAGATTAAATTAACTGGCAAATCTGGTAAATTAACTGGGAAGTGGGTGATGGCAACCAGAGCAAAGGCTGTGAATGGCTGGCCAAAGTATCTGTGTATCATTGGAACTTTGGAAGTATCCAACATAATCCATAGAAGTATCATTACTAGGTCATCACCTATATTAGATACCGTTCCTTTACATTTTATTTTATTGTATTGCATCCCTTTGTACTAGCAGTAAGAGCTGCTGGAGCATTACATTACTATACTACAAGTGTCCACAGTAATACCTTTCCGAAACCTTTGGCAGCAGAATTTGAGATAATTTACACTGTAATTAGGTTATAGAGAATTTCAGTTCAACAAACAAACAGAACAACACGGAAACAACAAAAAACCCCAACCCTTAAGTGACAGTTAATAGGCAAAGGAGCAAATGTTTCAGTACGGAGAAACGAAAATGTTTCACATGTTTTTTGTTTATGAGGGGTAAACTACTTATGGCTTTTAACTAGCGTCTGTTGAGGTTTGGTCTGCATAATTTGCGGCGAAGTGCACCGAGAAGGCATTACAGGAATGGGAAGGGAAGCGGGCTGGCGTTGAGAAAGTGGCTGTGTCTCACTGCAGAGCCGACATCTCCTCTATCCAGAGGGGGGTGGGAAAAAAAAAAAATCCGTGAAGTGAAAGTTTCAAGGCGGATACGTTGAGGCACCACGACTCGAATCGCCGGCAGCGCAGGCAGGGGAAGAGCCACGCTCTAGCAGCCGCCAGTGCCCGCCCCGGCCCGGCCGGCGCCACCCCCGGGGCGGTGGGCGCTGCCCGGGAGGGCGGGAGCGGGGCGGGGAAAGGCGGCTCCGCGCCACGGCATCTCCAGGCAGGCAGGAGAAGGGGCCTCGGAGCGTGAGAAGAGAGTTTGTGCTGCTCGGTGTCATTTAGGACATGCTGGGGACCGTCACGATGGCGGGTAAGGCCGGGCGGCGCCGCTAACGAGTGAGAGCGGTCACTTCTTTACATTTTTCTCTCTGCTGAGAGCGCCTGGGCGGGGGTGGGAGGGAAGGTGTGCCGGGAGTGCTCCTTCAGCTCTGGAAACTGTTGAAAGGTCGGACTGGAACAGTTTTATCACAATAGAGAAGTGTGTAAGTGAAGGTGGGTGAAATCTTAAAATTTCTTGTCACCTCAATCGGATATTTGCTGCGGTACGTGTAGTACAAGGCTTTTATAAATGTGAAGGTGCTAATTAGGTTTTCCTCTGCAATACCCGAATAGAACATAGTATCTGAAATTCAGGAACAGAAGGAAAAGACAGTGACTGTATTGATGATGCTAGTTTATATTAATCAAGAAATAATGTAGTGAATTATCTTAAGAGCTAAACTTGGTGATAATGAAGGAAATGTAGAAGTGGACATCACTTGTAAGTTGCAAAAATATTTGCTTGAGGGAAATGAAGCTGTTACTCTGTAGCTCTTTTAATTCTAAGTGAAGCAAAATCCTGAGGAGATTAACACCATGGCAGGGGGTGTCTGTGTGCACATGCATGTGTGGTAGTAGAATCCCAGGCTGTGATATCAAAAACCTGCATTGGACTATCCACATCTTATTTAAGAAAGTAGCGCGTGAGCCACGGAAGTGTGAGTGGTAACACCAGAAACTAATTGGGCTTTCTGAAAAATAATAGTATGTGGAGGAGCAAAGAACTAAAAGGAAAAATATCCACATCATATTGCATTGCTGGCTTTGCACAAACTTTTGTCTTTTTCTGGGGAACAAAGTGACACCATGAAATTTAAAAACAGCAGAATTAAAAGTTTTTCCTAGAGATAACTAATTTGCATCAGATTTTTCTCTCAGATTGATGATGAATGTCTTTAGCAATCTAGGAAATATTTTTATTTCATTGTATTAGTAATTATTTACTTGCTTTTAGCTACTTGAGCTAGTGAATGAATTCAATGAATAGTGGGGGTTTATGCATGGAAAATATTTTAGCTTTACAATACACATTGACAACAAAGCCTGTAGAAGTCCGTCTCCATTTGGAGCTGACCCTGGGGAGGACTGTACGTGATTTGAATCAGTTAGTAGGGGAGGAGATATCCTACCGCGGTTTACAATAGGTTTTTCATTAAACTTGATGTTTAATGAGCTTATCACATGCTGAGTCTTTTTCCTCAAGGCTTCTCTATTTTTTTATTTCCTTTTATTGTTAGTAATTAAAGGTTAAACTGTTTTTCAAAAGTGAGCTCTTTATAGGCTTGCACAGTTTGATCATTTGAAATTTTCCTTATTTAATAATTCGTGTGGAAACGTGGATTTTCACTGCAGCACAGCAGCTTTTATAGTATGTTATGCAAGACCTGCATCTAGCTCGTAGTACAAGTTACCATTTCTTTGAAGGGACAGAGTAGCTCTCCTTATTGGTATGCAGGAGTGGCTGAAGCTACTCTGTCTAATTCCTGCAGATGCGGCTACAGCTCCTTTGTGGTGAGTTTGTCTGTGATGTGTATGTTGCTCTTTATGCAGTTGTTTTGATAAAGACCTTTTTCAATCTGTTTCATTGTGCATGTCACTAATCATTAGGGCTTCTCAAAAACATGGCAGTGTTTACTGACCTGTATTTACTTATTCTGTTGTTGTTCCTAGTGGAGCGTATTTTTTTTTTCTCTCAAATACCTGACTGCTAGCGTTGCTTCTGTCTTACGCTTGGTGAATACATTTTACTTTATAAAGTGGAACCAAGTTACTGAATGTGAGTCATGGACAGCGTGGGTAACCTTGAAATTTCATAAGTATTTGTAGCATGCTGGTTTGGTTTCCAAGCAGAACAGCTGGACTGGTTTGAGAGCAGTTTATTATTGTGAGTTCACTTAATGAAGAATCTTTAACTACCATAACTGTATCTCCAGTGGCTAATGACCCTTCTGGTTTAAAAACAAACAAACCAATTTTAGAAGAGCTTTACTTTTTTAATATTATATTTAAATGAAAGAAGAAATAGCTTAAGATCTTGAATGAATGAAATACATGGCTTCCCTTGCTGGAATTTGAAAAGTTGATCTATAGGCTGCAGCAGACAAGTACAGCTAAAGCAAAATCTTCTAAAAATAAAGCTTTGTGAGGAATGTTATACCATCACAGCGGAAATTATTGTGCTTTAAGTTACTTTCATGCGAGGTTATGTACGATATCCTTTTCTGGGGATGTTGCTTTTGCTTTCTTAAGGAGTTCAAAGACATTAAAAATTACAGCCATTTTGCAACTTTTTCCTTTTTTCTATTTTTAAAAATGGACTTTAAAGTATGTGAGATTTTAAAACTTGACTCTTCAGTTGCCACCCAAGTGCAAGCGAACTGAAGACGGAACTTAATGGTATTTGTTTATAAAGCTCTGAAAGAACAACATGGTTAGAAAGCTCATGAATTGCATGTATGCACTGTGAAATTTAGTATGCAAAAATCTCTGTAAGTCCTCCCTCGTTATTTAATTATTCTGAAAGAACTTCCTCTCCACAATTAACATGGCAAGTCCGTCCTTAGAAATAGCTGAGCGAACAGAATGGGGAAGGAAGTACTATGTACTTTCCATGAAAAGAACTATTTGGACACTGAAATGGAAGCAGATATCAGGAATTGTAGGGAAAATACGGAAGAATTTGTGAAATGTATTGTCAAGAAGCAGCAGAGTCAGAGACATCAAAACTTGTAGTTTAAAAAAAGAAAAGAACTTAGAAGGGTGACACCTGGACATACTTCTGTGTTATTTTGATACTGCAAAGTGGGTGGCGTGTTTGATTTATTAAACCAAATCTCCTGAAACTTGTAGTTAAAAGGATTGGATTTGTGGTTAAATGTCCGAATTTTACACTCTGCAGTGAAAACCTAAAAACACAGCTTGCTACTGCTACTTTTTTTTTTTTTAATTGGAAAAATATTCAATTTCACTAATAATTCCAAATAGCTACTTTATTCTAAATAAATCTGTTCAGGGCAGCTTTTTCATATATTGTAATTTCAAACTGTGTTTTGTTTTTTAATTAGTGCTCCTCCATCCTTATCAGTTTTTAGTGTTTCTTGACTTTGTCTTTAAGGGTTTCTAATAATTATTGGAAGAATTGTGCAGTTAAGGGAAAATTATACTGAACAAATAAAAGCTTGGTATATTATGGGCACTCAGCTAATTTTTTAAAATTTGCCTTCTCCTGTTGCAGCATCATGTGAGTTTTAGGGCAGTAGGTGTCTTTTTACAAGTCATATTCATAGCAAATCTAAATACAATGGAGGCAAATGATTGTCAAATGCTCCTCAGCCCTTATGGCTTTGGCATTTGTCTACTCTCTTGCAAACCTACTGAGAATATTGTGTATGTGACTGAAAGCACGATTTGGCCCTAAATACTACAACATTGAATAAATACAAACAGCACAAAGTCCTCTGGAGCCTTTCGGTGGCCAGTGGAGTTTGTGAGGCAGGCGCTGGGTGTGTGTGACATCCATCTGAGAGATTGAGAATGTAGGGAATTCATGGAAAAAATCCAGCGTCGTGCTGCAAATCCTTAGGGGGAAAAGTCAACCAGCTCCAGATGTTGACATGGTTGACTGCAAGCCCATGAAGTGTGCTGGATTTAACTCTTGCAGTCAGAGTGCCTTTTTTAACCCTCTGGCAACTACCAGGGGAGAAACACATTTTCACTTCTAGAGACAGACGAGATGGTGGGAACAGTTAAGTTGCAGTGCCAACAGTGTCTGTCAGCCTACTAAAAGAGAAGTGTTACTTATTAATTTCATTGTTAATGGGATGGGGGACAGGAATTCAGTCGTTCTGAAAATATTAATTTTCCCACATCTGATCAATAAACTTCCGATAAAACAGAAATAAATTCATACTATATTAGTCTATAGTATGAAATTATGAAATCCTACCTATGAAATTGTGAAATCAAGCACTTTTGATTCACTAAGACCATCAATCTTGTATGTTTCTCTCAGAATAAAACACTTGTAGTTATTAGAACACAAGTAGCACCTTGATTCAGTTAAAAATGTTTGAAAGCTTAACTGGTATGTAAGCAGTTAAAATAGAAATTCAGCATTAGTTCTTAACCACAGTGGATTTAAATAGCAAAGTGGATCAATTTTATGACGTCACCTTTGATTTTTATCACTGCCTCTGTATATATTTTTATTGTATTGGTTTCCTTGACTAGCACATAGGTAGTGGACTGCAGCCCTACTCAGGACAGACTTAAAGAAATTGTATTCATAGCAGTGTTTTACTAGATTTTTTTTTTTTTTTCTGGTAGGCACTTTGAGGTTCTCCTGTGTTTGTTAAAGATGCTTTCAAATTCATTTAGAAAGTGCTAGTTGTCTTGCAGCAATACCTGTGGTAGTGACATGCTACAGTACTCTGAACAATATCTTGTGCAGATAACTTCCAAAGATTTCAAACTGGAGTTATTTGTGGTTTGCTTTGCATACAGAAGTGCACTAACAATGTCTGGGCACCAAGAATGCCATTAATAAAAATGTCATTAGAGAATCTATCTGTTCAATATAAAGTTTAGCGAGTATAGTTGGCTTCTTGGGTCTTCTGTTTCTTTTTTTCCCCACTGGATATAGAAATGCTCTTGGGAGTATATTTTGTGGAAGTATTACTGGGATATATATTGCACTGCAGGCTTGTCACACAGCAGTGGCAGCCTCCTGGCAGCATGCAGGCAAATCTTCTGAATGGCACCTCTTTCCTCAAATGCTGAGGAAGGGCATCAGAAAATCAATTTTAAAGTCTCTTCCACTGATCTAAAGGAGAAAGAAGCAGACAAAGTAGAGACTGGGAGCAACAGCAGCAGGCCACTTATCAGCTAGCATCCAAGCTCTGTGTTACCTTGGGGATGAAATACCTTCTGGACAGGTTAAGTGCTTTTTGTTGTGGAACTGAAGGGGTGGTGCCTGGACTAAGTCTACAAGTATACCCACTGTGTGCTATGAGGGAGTGATGGAAGTGTGACGTGTAGTATTGTTGCAGCTTTTCAGACTGGTATTAAAAGTATGTGTTCAGTCAGTATTTTTGATAGTTTTCCCTTTTGTGATTTATTCAATGATGTATTGCAAGGTAGCATGTTTGTTGGGCTCACAAGGAAGATCTAATTACTGTCAGCCTGATTTAACTGTTTTGAAAGCTCATCACTGTGCTTCTGAATCCTGTGTTTTCTATTTTTATGATTGCATTTGCTTTCTTAATACATATCCCTACCTGCAGATTTTGTAATATGTATTCAGCTCTTTTCACCTGCAAAGCCTTTTAGAGTTATGGAGTCTTTGTCTTTGGGTATTATGAACACATCAATTTATAACTAGGATAAGCAAAAATCCCTTGAATGCCTATCATGAATATGGAGAGACGTCTTTATATGCTAGTTTTACACCTAATCTCTCACTTTGGAAATAGAATACCTGTATCAATCCCCACTTACAGTAATTCTGCTTACTTGTAAACCCCTGAAATTCCTCTTAAACACTGAATTTGTGTTCTAGGAATTAAAAAAAAATGCAGCCTCAAATGCCATTCTTCGTATTTTTTGGAAATCTTGGCATTTTCAAAATGGTAAGCATGCTCCTCTCCCTCTACTCTGCCCTTCTGAGACCACATCTGGAATATTGTGTCCAGTTCTGGGCCCCTCAGTTCAAGAAGGACAGGGAGCTGCGGGAGAGGGTCCAGCACAGGGCAACAAAGACGACTAAGGGAGTGGAACATCTGCCTTATGAGGAAAGGCTGAGAGAGCTGGGTCTCTTTATCTTGGAGAAGAGGAGGCTGAGGGGTGACCTCATTAATGTTTACAAATATATAAAGGGTGAGTGTCAAGAGGGTGGAGCCAGGCTCGGTAACAACCAACGGTAGGACAAGGGGTAAAGGGTTCAAATTGGAACACAAGGGGTTCCACTTAAATTTGAGAAGAAACTTCTTCTCAGTAAGGGTAACAGAACACTGGAACAGGCTGCCCAGGGAGGTTGTGGAGTCTCCTACTCTGGAGACATTCAAAACCCACCTGGACACATTCCTGTGTAGCCTCATCTAGGTGTTCCTGCTCTGGCAGGGGGATTGGACTAGATGATCTTTTGAGGTCCCTTCCAATCCCTAACATTCTGTGACTCTGTGATTCCGTGGTTCTGTGATGTGTTCCCAGGGTCTGTTGTCAAGGGGAAAGGGGAACCCCTAGAGAGCTGTGTCTCTAGCGGCCTGCCAGTTGCCTGCAAGGAGTCAGGAGTGTCTTTTGAACTCTTCTCCACTCCTGCTGTCTTCGTGCTTCTGATCTTTCCTACTTGGACCCAGCTTAGACCCAACTCGCAGGCTTTCAGCTCCAGTTTTTGTTCTGCCTTTGTCTGAGTCGTGTCAGATGGCGATAGGTATTTCCATATGTCTAAGGGTAAGCACGGTGGCATTAATGCAGGACTGAGAAAGAATAGAAGGTAGACTTGATAGGCCTTGTTTCTATTAGAGGTGCTAAGAAGCATGGCTCATAAATAGATTTTTATTTAACATTAAATGATCAATTTCATAGCTGGTTCAGCCATACTCATAGCATAGACAAAGGGAAGAAATGTCACTGTCTTCACCCAGGAAAAAGAGTTAATAGACATCTATCTATCTATCTGTCTATCTATCTATCTATCTCTAGATTATAGTAAAGTACCTGTTACTAAATAAGTATAAAATATGTGATATGTACCCTAGTGTTTGAAGAAATGTTTCTAACTTTGTGAATTCCCATTAAGCCATGGTAAGCTTTCTGTTAAATTAGATAGTTTGACAGCTCTTTCTGGACCTAAGAATAAATGAATGCAGATACCAAAGTGGTTCCTTGGCTTTATCCTTGTGTAGTTTTAGTATACAACAGCATAATGTTTGTTTAATAAGAGTCCCAAAATATTAATAAAATAAGCACATCAGTTTTTATTTGGAAACCATCTTAAAATGAAGAGAGAGTTCAAAAGTATTATTGCTGCTTCTAGCTGTGCTTACAATCTTACTTCCTTTTACTGACTAAAGTGTTTTTGCAGTGAGTTATTTTTGGCTGTGGAGTGTTCTGGTGTTTGCAAGAGGTATATTACCAATAGAATAATAATCCTGGCTTCTTCAGGAGAATGTCAGTTTCTTCTTACCCCACTCCCTCACAAATCACTTGCTTTGAACATCTCTGTTTTAAAATGTTAAGGGAGCTAGGATGTTATCGGAGGTCAGACTTTTAATTAGGAATTAACAATTAAAGGAAATATTTTTAAACTGTTGGATAAAGGGAAAAATAAAAACCTTTGTTTATGTCAAGTGAGAAACAACAACCAGTAGGCTGCTGATAGTGAATATAAACATAATTTGCCCTCTACATAGCTATTAGAAGTCAGTATACTTGTAGATCTAGTTTTGCCTATTCTACAGTTGTGTTTCAGCACTATCTAGAGTGCATTGTCTATGTGCTTAGGAAGATGCTGTTCTTCTCAAAGGGAACATAGGCAAGCAGAATCAAGGAAGTGTCTGGGCTGGAAGGACCTCTGGAGATCAAAGTGGGCCAGCCCCTGTGCAAAGCAGGGCCAGCTGCAGAGTAAGATCCAACTTAAGAGATGGATCGAATACAAAATCAGTCACTTTGGGGAATTTGGTGATGCATGTACTTTTGAAAGCAGTGTCCACAATGCCTTTAGGCATCAAAGCAGGACCTGTACACTTAAAAGAAAGGGGCTGTGCCTTCTTGAAAGGTGTTGCTGTTTAACATTGATCATTATTCTTTGTCATCTTCACATTCTAACAAGATTGGTCAGAGAGAAGAGCACGCTTACTCATGCCCTTGCACTTTCGCCTATTGCACAAAATCAAGGGTCAAGAACAATGTTAAACTGAAATCCAGGCAGTATCCAAGCCCAAGAATCTTTTGGAGTCTTGAACATGTCATAGGTTTTATCTTCACGTGTTGTCCTGTTCATCGCACAGTTATTGCTACAATTAAAATTCTCATTATAGGCAACAGTAGTTTTACCTGCTCGAACTTAAAGGCTCAGTGTCCTTGTTCCTTTCCACCCAAAGTTACTTATTTGGGGCATGGGGACCTTGCAATTTTGTGCTCTGAACTGGATGTGTGCTGGCTTCTTAACTGTTGCATTTTGGGGGGTTTAATGTAGATGCCAGTCTCTGAACTTAGGCAACTTGTGGCCAGAGGGAGCGATAATATTAATACCTAAATTGTCCCAGCAAGACTGAGAGGGTGGTTGCCAGTGTCCTGAAGGAAGAACTCAAACAGTGCTCAAGAATGAGATGATGCAAACACAGACTTACGAGCAATTGGGGGTAGGATTTTACCTGCCTGCATAGTAACAACCTCATTAATTTTAAGTGATGTGGAATTGCTGTAGATGAGGTTTCTGTCTGGCCATAGTGGTGATGGGAGAATTCCAAGATTTATAATCTTTAAAACAAATATGTTGTAATGTAACTGTTCTGGGGGTTATAAGTTTCCAGAAAAATACAAAATTTCCCATGGGCATTTTAATGTGTTACCGTTCTTTTGGGACAGAGCTGTAGACAAGATTTCTTTTCTGGTCATCATTTTATATCAACACACTTTTTCCTTTTCCGGAGGTCTCGTTGCATCAGAATACTGAGCTTTGCTTCAGGGATAATTACATACATTGTTCTGTGTATTCTTTGAGTAATTATAGGACAGAATTATTTTTTTTTCTCGCAGATTTTTCCTTAAAGTAAAAAAGAAAAACCTTACACAACAATAATGACAACAACAAAAGCCCGAACATAAGCCTTCCCCCTGTCCCCCCCACCCCCCAAAAAAAAGATGAAAGGGAATGAGAGAATATAAGCTTAAAAAGTATATTTGCAAATAAATTTTGGAAAGACCCCATACAATGATATGAGGAAGGAAAGGAATTTTGGTAATCTTAGAGCAAAAACTGGTCATTAAAAAAAACTAATAACAGTACATAGATGAGGCACACAGATAATGGGACACGTCTGTTTTGGAAAGTTTAATAGAAATTAAAAAATCAATATATTTACATAAAGGTATAATATAACATTAAATTGAGAAGGGAACTGACTATTCTTTTCTCTCTTTTTTTTTTTTTTTTTTTAAAAAAAAAACCAAACCAAAACAGTTGGACAGACAGAACATTCCAGTGTAACTCTGAAGGAAGAAGCTGAAACTATGGAGACAAGCCCATCTGCCGCAAGCACCAAGGATGGTGTAGATGCTGAGAAAGACGATGACGAGGATGCTAATACAGTTAAGCAGTTGCCATCTTTGGAAGAAGATGCAGAAAACCTTGACCAAGCATCTGAGCCACAGTCTTATGATCTGGGTTTTAAAAAGGTTTTTAAATTTGTTGGATTCAGATTCACAGTGAAGAAGGAAAAGACAGGGAAATCGGAACCAGTTCAGCTGCTTACCGTAAAAAAAGAAACACAAGTCGTTGAAGGAGCTGGTGATGAAAAAGAAGTCAGCTCAGAAGAAACAGCAATGCCTGAGGATGCACACTGTGCAGAAGACAACACCAAAGACACATTGAAAAATGAACAAACAGAACATGAATCTCCTAAAACACCAGAAGCAAATGAGATTTGTTCTGAGTCAGCTGCCTTAGCCACTGATACTGCATCACCATTAAGAAGATTTTTTACTCAGGGATGGAGTGCATTTAGAAAAAAGAAGAGTTTTAGGAAATCTAAAGAAGATGAACTACAGTCTCCTACACAAGAAGAGGAGCAAGAAAAAGAGGGGTCAACATTAACAACTGAAACCAGTGAAAAGAAGGAGAAATCTGAGTTCGAGAAGCAAGATGAAGAGAAGAACATGACAGCAGTTACTACTGAAGTGCATGAGAAGGAGCAAACTGACGGTGAAAAACAGGAATCAGAAAAGACTGTGGCAGCCGTAGGAGCTGAAGCATGTGAGAAGGAAGAGTTAATGAGGCATAATGAGACGGGACAAAAAGAGGATGTAGCACCAGTGATTGTTAAAGAAAGTGTGATGGAGAAAAAAGCTGAAGAAGGTGGTCAAGAAGGGAACCTGGTGGAAGTCTCAGAAGATCTTGGTCAAAAGGAAGAAAAAACTGAAGAAGGAGGGAAAGAAAGTGAGGTGACAGAGAAACCACTAAAAACAAAGTCAGTGGTACCTGTTATCACTGATAGTGTGAACAGAGAATTGAAAACATCCTCAGAAGTACTACCTGTGGGAGAAAAACTGGAGTCAACTGGAGTCAAGTGTGAAACAGAGGACAGAAATGAAATAGCTTCTGAAGAGAAACTTGAAGCAGGATCTTTGGCTATTGAAATTACTAGTGAACAGCTCAAAAAATCTGAAGGAGGAGAAGGAAATAAACCTTCTCCACTGGGGAAAGAAACTTGGGATGAAAAAACAGAGAAAGCAGAATTGAAAATTTCAGCCACATCAGAAGACATAACTGGAAAGTTAGACACACAAGGAGAAGCTCAAGATAGAACCACAGAGAAGAAAGCAAGTAAAGAGCATGGGACAAAACTGACTCTGGGTGCTCCTGGGTTGAAGTCCTTTTCTACTTCTGAATGTTCTGTTGACACGGAGGATGATCAACGGACAATCAAACCCACTGATGAAGGTCTACAGGGAAAACCTGGCATAGTTCTGACTGATACTGTCAAACCAGATGAAATAACCACAGAAATAACTCCTGAAGAGGCAGCTGGAAAGAGGCCTCCAGAAGGTATCATAAATGAAGCTGAACTGTTGTCTTCTCAAGAAAAAACTAGACCACAAGGCAGCCCTTTAAAGAAACTCTTTACAGGGACTGGATTAAAAAAACTGTCTGGGAAGAAACAAAAAGGCAAAAGAGAAGAATCTAAGTTAGGGGAACAGGGTGAATCAATTCAACACTTATCAGATTCTCCAGATAGCCCAGAGGAACAGAAGGGGGAGAGTTCTGCTTCTTCTCCTGAGGAGACGAATGAAATTCCTTCTTTGGAAAAATCTGCAGATGGAATGCAAGTCACTGAAAATGAAGAAGCTGCAACTTCGGATGTGGAGCGAAAAAGAGAAAGTGTTACAGCCTGGGCGTCATTTAAAAAGATGGTGACTCCCAAGAAACGTGTCAGAAGACCTTCTGAAAGTGATAAAGAAGAAGAAATTGATAAGACAAAGGATGCTGCAGTGTCTGCAACTGAAAATGCTGTTGATGAAAAGCAGGGAGAATTCAAAGAAAACGGCATGGACCAGAAACCAGAGAAAACCACAGAAGAGCCCAAAAGAAAGGTTGACACCTCTGTGTCCTGGGAAGCTTTTATATGTGTAGGTTCTTCAAAGAAAAGAGCCAGGAGGAAATCATCATCATCCGATGAAGAAACTGAACATAAACTTGCTCAAGAAAACCAAAAAGTGGAAGAGCCTGGACAGACCAAAGAAACGGTAACAGATGCAATTCTTACTAGCTCTCAGGAGAGTGATCAAGGACAAGGGAATTCTTCCCCAGAACAAGCCGGAAGCCCATCTGAAGGTGAAGGTATTTCAACATGGGAATCCTTTAAAAGGTTAGTCACTCCAAGAAGGAAATCCAAAACCAGAATGGAAGAGAGGACTGAAGACTCTGTGGTGGGATCCAGCCTGGAGCATTCAACATCAGATGGTGAGCCTGGAAAAGATGAATCATGGGTTCCATTTAGAAAGCTGATGCCTAGGCGTAGGAAGAAAAAGTCAGATGGGAAGCCAGAATCAAATAATCTTAAACAAACAAGAGAAGACATGGCAGAAACAGCTGAAGAAGATTCAGATATTCCAGCCGTTGTTCCTTTATCTGAATACGAAGCAGCAGAGCAAGAAAAAATGGAAGCCCAACAAACAAAAGATGCTGAAGCGATGAGAGAACGAACCTCAGAGGAAGAGAGAGCAGAAAAATTAGAGGAGAGCCTGAGAATTGAGCAAGGGCATGAAGGACTGGTGCATGTGGTTACTGTTACTGTTGTGGAAGGAGAAAGGGCAGTCAGCAGTATTGAAGAAAGGTCACCATCTTGGATATCTGCTGCTCTGACAGAGTGCATTGAGCAGGCAAAAGAAGAGGAAGAGAAGGAAACTGAGACAACATTTGAATCAGATGTTCTTGTGGAAGAAGCAGTGGTAGCTGCTAAAACAGAACCAGATATGAGAAAGGATCGAAGTGATGACACCACAGCAAGTGAGCTGGAGCTAACCTCTGAAGCAGTGACAGCTCTGGAAGAGACAGCAGAAGCTTCCTGTGCTGAAGGAACAATGGAAGTGTCCCTTGCTGAGGAGACAACTGACATGGTTTCTGCTGTTTCACAGTTGTTAGAAACCCCAGATACTACAGAGGAAGTTACACCTGTACAAGAAGTAGAGGCCACTGAACAAAATTTGAAAGAGTTAGACAAACAAACACAGAAAGTTCTTCAGGAAGTTGCTGAAAGAGTAAAGTCAGCAGATGCAGCCCAGCTGGTTAGTGAAAGAACCATGACAACAACTGTCATTACAACAGTGGAAGAAATTGAGTCAGAAGTGGAAGATGATGCTAAAGATGGGCAAGTTGTAGGTCAGGCAACTGTTTTGCTTGACCAGTCCTTGAAAATGGAAGAACATAAAGATGACCTCCAGGCACTGGGAAGTGCAGGGAGCATTCAGGATCAAACTGGACTCGAAGGGAGTGTCCTACCGGAAGGTTCCGAGAGAATTGAACTATCTGCTGCAACAAAAGAAAGCACAGAAGGATGTGAAAATGTAGATGTATCAAGAGATGAAAGCCAGTGTCAGGCATGTGAGGAACCAGTTGTAGAAGACCATGAAGAAGTATCAGAAGCTCAGAGAACAGTAGAGGAACCTTCATCAGAAGACAGAGACCCTCACATTGTCAAAGCAGTCACTCCTGAAGAAGAGCCATTTCCAAAAAAGGAGGCTTCAGAACAAGAAAAACTACCCGTGACAGATTTTGCAGTAGATGAGAAAAGAGATGAATGTATTCCAGAAGTGCACACTGCAGTAAGTATTACATATAACACCAAGGTTCATCTGTTGAAAGAAAAAATCTGCAAGCATTAGCTATTATACCTACTTTAGAATGAGTATCACAGAGGCACCCCAGAGTCAGTTTTAAGCAGACAAGAGAGTCCAAACCAGACTTTATTCTGGCCGGAAAAGTGCAGCAAAAAAGCCAATTAGAAATGGGGTTTATACAATTAGTTAGCACTCCAGTAACATAAAATACAGGTTTGTGTATCAGTTGAGGAGATTATTTGGGGTACAGCAAAATAAGAATAAGGGAGATCCATAATGTGCATGCATGCACTCGCCAGAAACAAAGCCAGAGCCATCTGATTCCAGGATACTACACTTGCCTGAGTCCAGCAAGGAATTACACTTGTTAATCTAGCAAGGAATACGCTTGCTTATTTAGCAAGGAATACATTTTGCTGTTCAGCAAGGAATTATTCAAGGATATCACTCACCCAAAGGAGGAGGTGAGGTGCTCCCATTCCCAGGAAGTTACCTTAGATGGCATCCCAGTCTAAGGGGAGGGCTTCTCAGCTTCAGATGACCCGTAGCTCCAAGAAGAACACACAAAGGGGATCCTCAGCAGGCACCCTGTGTTATAGTCTGATCAGATCTGGCTGTGGGCATTCCAGAAGCTTCTCAGCTTCTCTGCACCGCCCTCCCCTCTCCTAAGACCCTCCCTGGCCAGTGGACTCAGGGGTCTCACAAAAGAGCCATTAACTGCCCCATTGAAGGATAGGGGGATGTGCATGCAACTGTCAAATCAGTTCTCAGAGGGGAGGTGGAGAGTGCATCTGCCACAACCAGGTAGTAGCAGTATTACTGTCAGGGTCCTTCTTTGTGCAGCCTGAGGCAACTGAAGTTTGTTTCCAGTAAGACACACAGATGTCCATAAGCAGCAGCCACTGAGGCTTGTATGCAGACTGAGGTGGATGCAATTCCTGCAGAAATGGGTGGGAGATGGTTTGTGTGGATCAGAAGGTGCTGCAACAATTGCAATGAGGGCTCCTGCACAGCACAGTGTGACTGAAGATATATGAACACATGTGATACACGTGATCTATATGGTACCATACATAGCAGCAGGTGGTATCTTCAGTCACAGGCAGAGGTACAATTGTAGCCGAGGTACTACTACGAAGCAGGGGAAAGAAATGACCCCACTACCTTCAGCTTTAAATGTGCGGGAGTTCTTGTGGCTGAAGTGTCCCTACCTTCCTCTGTACCTCCCCACCATCATGCTGGCTTAGTCTTTGTTTCAAGTGCTATCAGTTGTCCCTTGCTTTAGGCTGCCCTTTGTTTAATGAGCTGTGTGTCCTGAGAAACTGAACATGAGCGGGAATCTTGGTAACCCACTGATCTCATTGTCATCATCTGGTGCTCTTCCCATAACCATACTCCTCTGTTTGCTTCTTCTGGTCCTTTTTCACCCAGAACACTTCTGGTCACTCCCTGTTCCTACCCTTTATCACAGGTCTGTTGCAATTCTCCACAGGTGCAGGACAAGATGGAGGATGAAACCTCTAGCTTGGGGCTTCCACCTGAAGAGCCTGTGCAGCTTGAAGGACAGGACAAAACCCTCACGATGGGACCAGAATGCACAGAAGCAGCTGTCACTGTGGTCCCCATGAAACCTGAAAGACAAGACGAAATTCCTGAATTAGACTCCCAAGAGCAAACTTGTACCAAAGGAGTTCCTGGCAAGACACCTGCCCAGATAGAGGAAAAAGAAGATGATAATGTGCTCCTTGGAGAAGAAAGCACAGAAATTGCTGTTACTGAGGTTCCTTTGCAGAACGAAGTAAAAACCTCTGCCCTTCCTTCAGAAACAATTGGCTCAGAGGCAGCTGCAGATGCTGAGCAGAATGTGAGGTATGGTGATGGCAGGCAGATTACAGAAAAAGATCCTGTGCCCTTCCTTGAGCCCCAGTGCAGAGAAAAAACAACTGAAATCCTCTCCCAGAGTCATGAAACTGAGAGTGGGAAAATGGAAGATGCTGTGCCCAAAACTGAAATACACTTAGAGAGGGGTACCCCTATCACTGAGGCTCCCATGCAGATTGAAGCAGACAATGTATCTAATGTAGCATCAACATGCCCAGATCTCCCTGAAAATGGAAGCACCATCCTCACTGACACGATTCCTAAGAAATGTGAAACGCTAAGCAGCTTAGCTGAAGAAGAGACTGTAGAAAAAGAAGAAAAATTTCTAGAAACCTCCACCTTTCAAGACTTTCAGAAAGAAGATAACAAAAATGAGCGCTTGATGGAAAGAGCCGAAGAAGTATTTGAATCCAGAATAGGGGAGGCTGTGAGAGGTGCTGAATGTTCAAGTGCTGTCCAGCAAGAGGTTTTAACTGTGCAAGAGGAAGGCTCTGACTCAGCCTTCCCACAAGCTAAAAGCTTGGAGGCTCTCACTGTGCCTGTAGCAGCTGCAGCAGCTGAAGAGCACATCATGGCAGAAACTGTGACACCCACAGACACAACATCTGAAACTGTACAGCCTTTGGCAACCACAGCAGAACAAATGGCTTCAGAAGGGGTCCCAGTTGCTGCTGTTGACTTTTCAGGCTGTGGGACTGCAGAGCTTGGTAGTGCAGAAACACCTGAGCCTCAAGTATCTCCCACTTCTATAAATGGAATGTTAGAGGAGCAAGAGAGGCCCCAGAGTACAGAGCAACCCAAACAAAATGGTATTCCTTTAATTCACAGTCTGTCTCTCACCCACATGGAATTTGAGACGGACATTGTTCAGTCTGTGAGTATAGAGTCCCAGAGCACGAAAATTGTATCGAACGCCATTGAGACAGCTGTTCACAAACTTGCGGAAACAGAAGAGCCAGCTGCCTTTGAGCCAGAGCAGTGCAGTAAGTCCACAGGGAAAAGCCCATCAGATACACCTGAGCTTCTGGAAAGTACGCAGGTGGATCATCAGCTTCCAGAAGGCAAGGAAGACATATGGAATAATGGACAAGAGCTCCAGCAATCACAAATAGTGAAAACTGCTACAATAGCAGAGTCTGCAGAAATTCATGCACCTGTAGAAAAGACAAAAGACATGCTGTTAACTTCGGAGGTGCTGGAAGATGGACCAAATCAGAATTCTTTAACAATTATGACTAGCCCTGAAGACATTTCGAGGGAAAGTGAGGGACTTCAGATATCAACACCAGAACTAAGTACTTCAGAAAATTTGACCAAAGACCCCATAGACATACACCCGCCTAAATTAAGGGAAAAAGAAGTTGGATGGATTATGGAAATCACAGACAAACATACAGGTCAGCATATGTGCAGAGAAAGCGAGGAAGAACGACATCCTCTCCCAGTGGAAGATGGAAAAAAACAGAAATGGGAGGATGATAATTGCCAGGAAGCAACATCTTGTGATAGTCCACAAAGTCAGAACTCTGTGGCTCCTGAGGCCTTGAATGTAAGTAGCATTTTTAGTCAGCAATTTCTTTTTTTTTTCAAAATAATTTTTGGAGTCTGTAAAACTGGTGTGTGTAGTTTTTTGTTGTGTGTTTGGTTTTTTTTATCCTGGTGAAAGGCAACTGCTCCCCAGTTTAATTAACAGGCCACAGATATATATATATACATATATATGTATATTTTTTTTTTCTCCTCACTTTACTGCCTCTATCTCTGGCTACCTAACCCTTTGTTTCTTTTCTGTTCTGTACAGCTACCCTCACTTTAATGGACTTTGACTTGGCCTGTAGTTTAGGGTGATATTTCTGGGAGGCAGAAACGTGGTTTCCAGCTTTGCTAGATATACACTCATACGACACGTGTTTAACATATGGGATTTAATCTGCAAACATGTTTCCTCTTTAACAAAGCTCTTTGTAAAATCCTAAGGGACTTGAGTGTTGCCTTCCATGATAAACCTGGAGCTCCCCATGTACTACAGCTCTTTGCACTTCACTGAAGTCTGAATCAGAAATGATAGGTACAACTTCTCCTTAGGATGTTTACTGTGCTTGCTTAACAAAGTTGTGAGACCTTTATCTCTATCTTTGAGAGCTGCTTGGGAAAATAAGATATTTTTGAGAGAGTAAGTTGTCATTAATCTAGCTTTTTTTCACTGTCATCTTTCTTTCAGATGTGCTAAGCATCCATGTGACATTTGGAGAGATGCCAGTCCTAGAGAACAACTGACAATCCTGCAGCAAAACCAGGAGCTTTATTCACTACCCTTCATTCTTGGATGTTAACATTTGCTTTTTTGAAGACTTCACCCTTTTTGTCATTTCTATGAAAAAAACAATGCCTTTAATGTTGGCTATATCTACACATGTGTTCCATTTGAAGGGCATTCGCTTTTGCCCAAAATATACCATTTAGACTGGAGATAGACCATTACATTTGTGCCACAGTTATTACCCCACTTAACATGTGTCTTGTGTGTCCCACCTCCTTGAATCCCTTCACTCATCCCTCAATCTCCCTACCTTTCTGCAGTCTCCCTTACCCTCCACATCTTCCCTAGCTGCCTTGATTTGACCTACAAGTGGCTGTAGGTGCTGCTCAACTCATGTGTGAGGTGGAGGAGGAAGGCTGGCTGATGAGAACACATGAGACTTCTGGCTGAGTAGCAGACATGTCTTCATCAAACATCAGGAACTGGATCACACACAAATTCTTGAGCAAGATACTCAAAATTGCTGCCTTTCAGTCCCATTCAGGTATTTCTATCCATCCTTCAGTTGTATCTGTGCAGGCCTGATTTAGTCAGAAATGACTTCTACAGTGTAGCTTGAAAGGAGACTGAGAATACCCTTCTTCTGTTGTTCCAGACTTCAGGTCTCAGGACTAGACTGTAATGTGTTGAATATTTATATGTATGTCTTAAACCCAGTTCTGATTTTAAGGTAGAGCTATGATACTTCTGTACTATTTAGGCATACCCTTAAATGAAATTTGTAGAGTAGCTTGGAGAGGAAATTGATACCATTGGAGCGGAAATTGATAACATGTACTTTCCTATTTATTGTTCCAGGGTTTTCCCCTTGTAAAATCTCTCAAAAACTTGGCTGCCTTGCTTTGAATATTTATATGTATATCCTAAACCCAGTTCTGATTTTAATGTAGAACTACAATACTTCTAAAGACAAAAGAGGCCTTAACTGTGTCAGATCCACCAACCACTTCTACTTGCAGTCTTCCCTCGTTACTGAGAATCCTCCAGACTTACCATTTCCCTGCTGTCTTGCTCATGTAACAACCCTCAAATCACACCCATCTCATTTCAGAGTCTGTTCATTTCTGGTCACTGCCCCATCCAACCCCAGGCCTTTACCCAAACCTACACCATCAAACATCCTTCCTGCAGAGAGCCTTCCTCCTTTCCCAACCCCTGCCTGAACCTCTTTCCTATCACAGCAGGTGGAGGAGTAGGAAGGAGAGTAAGGGCTTGGTGATGAACTCTGTCTTGGATTGCAAAACTCTGATGAGAATTTTGGGGTGCTGAAATCTTAAAAACCTTCATGTAAGATGGACTGGACTGACAACAGCTGTAGACCAGAATGAGCAGGGTGATTTAACAATGGGAAGAAGCCTCAAGACTGCAAGTCCTGGTGTGTCTGTCCCTAACAGGAGTTGGTCCTCTCTTTTGTTGTTTACATTAAAATCAAATATGGGGTACAAGTCCATACTTTCAGCTCTGATTTGTAAAGTGAAGGTTACAGATCACACTTTATGAAACTGATGCCCATCAAGTTGAAAAATAGCTCACTATCCTACCTGTATAGTAATTTATTTTAAAAACAATTTCTAGTGTACAAATGCTCTTGTTATGGCAGGGCTTGCCTCTCCTTGAGGCTGCACGTACAGCAAGCAATGTGACTGATTGCACTGGTGTGATTGCACCATCTGGTGCTGCCCTGCGTGGAAGCATCAAAAGATTTTTCCTTACCTCAGAGCAAATTATATAAATATTTAAAGCCCAACAATGTGGTTTCAAACAATCCAGTCTATGTCTGTCCATCGTTAGCAGCAGCTTCCCCCCTTAGCTTTGGGCAATTCCAACAACTTCGGTTGGTTTCCACAGGTTTAAGTTGGCTTGCAAGTTAATAGTGCTCTTGATAACACCTCACAAGTGCAAACTTGGCTGAATTTGTACAAATTGTATACCTATGTACATTAAGCCATATTGCAATAACTGCAGCAGGTAAAATGAAATAACAATAGCATGACCTGTGTAATCCTGATTCTTATGTTTGTAGCTCCAAAGCTGTTAATAATATGTAAAGTTAATTCTTGTCTGAACCTCATTTAAATAAAGCTAGCTTTACCACAGTGTAAATTGTCTGTTGGTAGTAGTTGGACAGGTGAGTGCTTAAACTTGTCTGTTTTCTCCATTAATCCAGGGCCTAGGTAAGCAATGCGACAAACTTAACTATAAAACAAATACAAAAGCTTCTTGTAACTGCCAGCTAAAGAAATACTGCACCCAAAACCACGCTACTGGTGCAAGGGGCATGCCTCCACAGAAAGATACTACTTTGTTCCAGCGTATTGCTTTGGCCTCTGAAACTCTCATTTGAGACTGTGACTTCTGGCTTGTGCTTAAAAGCTCCAAGCTTTCTCTAATCCAGTGTACTGGGTTACTAAATTTGATTTGTGTTTTTAAGGTAGATTTTAATTGATTAAATAAAATAAAGCTACAAATTTGTTCTAAAGTGTGTACGTGGGTTTTTTTCAGCTTGCTTAGTGTAAATTATTTTCTGATAGCTGCTTCATCTTCAGAGTTAGATTTGCTGCTGACAGTTCATTTGTTCAGTGTTTGATGTGAATTGAAGGAACTAATTACAGAATTAAATTGTGATTTGGTTGTAAGTTTCTTTGAAATAAGCATACTTAAGAAGTAGTAATAAGAAAAAGGTACTTTAGAGGACTGTGAAGAAAAAAGCCTCAATATAGCTAACAGTATTCAGTGAGCCACAATGAAAAATCAGTAAATAATTTGCTGGTATAAATGAAGTATTAAAAAACCCCCAACAAAACAACAATATGAATGTCCACCAAAAAAAAAAAAACACAGCATAGAGTAGTACATTAAGGTCCTTAGGCCCATAATGGATATCTTCTAGGTTCCCACACTTCTGCTTAGCTGGACTATACTCCCCATGGCACTGAATATTCAGAGGTCCTTGTGATTTACGTTCACAGACCTTGGATTTAAGACATGAAGCTTCTCCAGCCGTCTATGTTCTATGGCTAAAGATGTTTAGTAGCATTTGTATCTCAATACTTGCATAGATTTCACACCTAAACTCATTTTGTAAAGCTACACATTTACCTTCCTATCACAGCTAAAGTGCTAAATCCAGTATCTGCAAATACTTACCTGCACTGGTCACGGCAAACACAGAGATGTCAAAATGCTGCAGGATGCCTGTCCCTCCTCTTGCTTCTGTATTGCATCAGGGGGCTCATACTGCAGGTGTACTGGTTTGACTGAAAATGAGTTAATTAGTGCAGTTAGAAACATTTCTTTTTCATAGCTAGTACAGTCATCATTTGGACTAAGTTTGAGAACAAGAGATAACACCCTAGCACAGAGTTAATGTCTTTAATTGCTCTGGTCTGAGAGTCAAGGGCATTCTGAGTACTCTGCCAACAGGTGTGTGGCATAGAGGAATGGGATGGGGCAAACCTTGACTGACATCCAGATTGATCAATAAGAGTATTCCATCCCATTAGCGTCATGCTTCACATTGAAGGAGAGTCAGGATCTTCCACTCTTTCTCCTTTGTTGGAGCTGGGACAGAGGCCTGTTAAGGAGTGTTCTGTTAAGGAGAGTTCTGTTTGGGACTTTCTTTAGTTTGGCCTTCTGCCATTTTGCAGAGGCCCCTGGGCCTTTCTGCCTTTTTCCTCTTTTCTCGCTCTGGGATTGGTTGTTGGGACCAGGTGCTGTTTTCCTGGGACTTGCTGCTCAATGTGGACAGAGTTCATGAAGAACTGCATGAAGTATTTTTTATATGCTATTTTTTATATATATATTTACTAGTAGTTTATTAATATTTTGTTATTTTATTCAACTGTGTTTATCTCAATCCAGGTTTCTCCCTTCCCTTTTGATTCTCTCCCCTATTTGGAGACTGGGAGGAGTGGGGAGTGAGTGGCTGTCATGGTTGTATTGCTAGCTTGGGTTAAACCGCAACAGCAGGTGACTGATCTCACTGCCCAGCTCTAACATTGGTAGGTATAGATCAAACCAGCATCTCCCACCATACTTCATGTTCAAGGTGCACAACCTCTGCCAGTCTTTTTACAAGGTTTATTCATTTATACTATCCTGTTACTGGTTAACATGAAGTCCCTAAGAAGGCATCAAAGTAGGGATTAGAGACAAAGTCTCTTGCATGAGAGGTTTGTCTGCTGTTTTCTCTTTCGTAATGCTATTTTATTGGCAATAGCTCAAGTATCCTGGCTATTAGCTCAAGCTATGGAAGCAGATCTGGCTTTCCAATTCAGATCCAGAGCATATGGGAGGCAGCTGTGCTCGTTAAGGAACCTGCACAGCCTGGATGCAACAAGTGCCTGGAGATGGGCAGGCGGCTTGCCAAAAGCACAGAGGATTCCTGAGATGGTCATGTCTGGATGCCAAACACTGGATGTTTATCATTCACACTGCCGCATGGGAGGGGAGCATGCCTGAGGAGGCTGATGGCCCTGCAAGGAAGGATGTGGTTTGGAATGAGGAACAATGTGGAGCAGAAGGCCAGTGGAAATGACAGCACAGGGTTTGGAGTCCTGATTTCAGGGAGATGGATGAGATGTGGTGAAAGACTTTTAGCTTTGTTAACATTTTAGGATGCTACTAACAAGATGGAAGCTTGGCCACCACAACATTAATATCTGATTTAGGGCTGATGTAATTTCTAGTTGGACACTACATTCAGTCTTCACAAAAATGAGAATGAAAGATAAGGGTGTAGTAAAGGCCCATAGCTGTTCTGCTCCAACATCCTCTTGAAAAAATAATATAAACTCTTTAAAATTTGAGGAATATTTTAAGTGTTTCCTGTTCCTCCTTGAAAAAGACATCCACTTCCAGAGCTTGAAAACCCCACGTGTCTCAGTCCTCGCTGCTGGGACAGACAATATGATGAAATGAGGGAAGCAGAAGTCTAATATGCCATGGGAGTTGCTTCCTGGGGATGGTCTCTGTGTGAAGTCCTGCAGCAGCTTGACCTTCTCCTCATAATCTAGCCTACCAATCTGTCCCTGTCCCTCCTGAAAAAGGCACCAGACTAGAAAGAATAACCTGCAAGACACCTTTTCCTCTAAGCAGCTACACAAAAACGGATTGTAGAAATTTGCAAGGAGTTCACAAGCCAACTGCTGACCTGAAAGGCAGACATCTCACGAAACCTTTGCGAAGCAGCCCAACAGCAATCCCTGCCTTCTCCCCAGCACTACTGTCCCTACCTCATGGTCTTCTGTCGACCCTCAGCCTTGCAGTGCTGCAGCCTCCTCTCCCTTGCTTGAGCTATCTGTCTTTCTGCTTGGTAAACAGGTTCCTTGAGAACCTGTAAACTCTTTTCTAGGAGATTTGCATCTAACAGTCCCAGGGTTGGCATGACAGCCGTGCCCATTACTTCCCATGGAAACGGCTGTATGAAGCAGAAAACCTGACACACAACCTCCTGAACTAACGCTGCTCCCCTTTTACTTTCCCAGGGTTAGCCATGAGGCTCACAGAGCAAGACGGAGAGAGAGGTGATGATCAGCCAATATTTGAGAGTAGGTCACTGAGTAGGAGTTTCAGGCCCAGACCCAAGGCTACCCAGGGTCCTGGGCTGCCTCCACTTCATTCTGACCAGGAGCCAATGTGGGTTTCACACACTTGTGTGTTCGGCCCCAGCCACCTGCGCTGGCATTGCCCCGTGTGTGTGCCCAGACCCTGTGGCAAGGCAGCAAGGGAGGAGGGAACATGAGGGGAGGCTAACCTCGGGATCTGAATTCCACTTGCTGTTGTAGTTGAAGAGAGAGGTGGCCAAAAAAGAAAAAAGTTTTCAAAGCTGGCTCACTAAAGCGAAGATGCTGGAGGGCTACTTACAGCTCTGAGGGAAGGCTGAGCATGGGAACATTGGGCAAGGCAGAAATGTTGGCCAAACTGTTTCAGATACTGACTGGAAGGGCAGCCTGCCCACAGTCCCTGGCTGCCATCTGGGTGCTTTTTCAGAGGAAACTTCTCATAGCCCAAATTATTTATTATCTCCCACATGGTGTTTTCACTATAATTTCATTATTGCAATTAAGAATTACAAAGACAGATATGACCTGCCTATTATTCTGGAGATGACATCAACTTTTCTAAACTGGAATATTTGCTGAATAGTCTTGAAAATAGCATTATTATCTTTGGCTTAAGTCTGCCTGCTGGGGAAATGCTTTTATTGGATTTTTGCATAATCCTTCTTGATCTTGCAGTCGGATTGAGGCTCATACATCCTCTCTCCTCCCCATAGTAGAGCCAGTTAATGCCTTACAGATGCCTGCATCAGTATGAATGGTGTGGCAAAGGGTGGGCATATTGCTTACAGTTTTTCATGCAAAAGTATATTTAACTTTAAGAAAACCAACCAACCAAATGAAAACAACAACAAAAACCACACAAAAACAGACAAACCCTTTAAGTCAATATTGGTATTGATTGGTAGAAGTAGGCTTATATTTACTATGGCAGCATATTGACTGTGTGTTGGAATTACTATTTTGTTTTCTTTCACTCATAACCAGTAGTTGCTCAGGGAAAGAATAGATACAATACTTCTCTCTGTAACAATTTCTTGATGTGTCTCAAGTCTCTGGGCATTCCTGTTTTTTATTAGTTATTTATTTTTCCAATAAAAGACACATCATACTTTCTTGTCTCTTTACTACTAAGAGCTTGGGTCACTGGGGAGCATCAAACTTTACAATCTAAGCAGTAGAGATGTTTTTGCTTAAAACTTCAAAACCTCCTAATTTTGGTTGTGACTAATATAGAGGAGCACAGTGATGGTGTGCAAACCAACCTGTTATACTTCTATATCATACCATAGCAACAAAGAGCCTTCAAACATCACTGAAAAATAATGTAACACCTCTTGAATTTTGAGTTGTAAACTATATAATGTATTGATTAATAGTCCCCACTGCATGGCAAGGTACAAGAAGGAAGAAAGTGGCAGTGAGTGGTACTGACAACATGCACGGAAGCAGAAGAGCACAGCTGGAGGACTGTGGGAGCAGGGACAAACATGCATCAAGTGATGTAAGATTGCTGTTACTGAAAACTAAACTGTTTATTATGACAAACTTAGCATTAGAAGACAACTTCCACAGAGAAACTCCACAGTCTGTTGCAAAAACAGAAAAAGATTGAAATGAGTTGAAAAAAATGAGTGCTTTTATTGAGCATTAATTTGGGACCTGTTTGTGGCAACACAAGGAAGTAAAACAGCTCCTCCAGATCAGCAGGGGAGGCAGGATGGCATGAAAAGAGTAAGAACTACATGGGGACTACGAATCCCACTCTGCACAGATGAGTGGGAAATGGAAGGGGAAAGGTGGAATCTTGTTTCTTTATTCTCTGCCTTTTATCCTGTAGCCAGGAAATAAACTGTAGTGGCTATGGAGCTTATGTTTTATGTACTGAACTTTTAGACTCTCTGTTCTCAAGACATCTGCATTTTAATCCAATATGCTTTTTCAGAACTCAAGCCTACTGTGACCATGGGCTGCTCCTCCAGGCAGACATTCTGAATCACTCATTGCTATGTACAAACCCCCATAATTAAAAACCCCACACCTACCTCCCCAAAACCCCATACAAACCAAAACAACCAACCAACACAACAAAATCTAACAGCAAAAACCCCAAATGAAGGAAGTTCCCTCTGTACATAGTGGAGAGAAAACTAGCTTTAAAACGAACAAAGTCCCTCAGTAAATACTTAACAGCAGCACATGATGGCTTTATGGACACAATGGCATTTCTGTGATTAAGTCCTTTTAAAATACTATGTTCATACATATGTATGAAAATTTGAAGTAAGAATATCTTCACTTTAAATATAAGTTCATATATTTAAAGTAACACTTAGCAATGAACCAAAGATGCTGTCAGGCGAGTGCATTTCTGCAGGAGACGAGGGGGGTAAGAGTTTTAAAAATTTGCTAAAAACAAGAAATATAATTGTGTCTGGACAACTAACTATGATCTGTGAAACGTAAAGTTCAGCGTAGCTCAGTTTTTCCCCTCATTACCTATCTTCTTAAGTAATAGGGAGACACCAAACCAGCTAACTGGCTCCTACTCTAGACATAAGACACAGACCAAAGTTTAGAAGGTTATGTTTGAATTTTAAATCAGCTAGACTGAAATATTAGTTATTCTTCAGCTCAGAAGAGCTTAAAGTAGACTGTCAAATGAGCAATGCTATTGTTAGACTCTTTTTAAATTCCAGCTAAAAATCTACACTTTTTCTTTTTTTATTCTGTTGTGAACTCAAAATGTAACCAAATCACAGGAACAGAATGTCCCTAAAGGGAGAAGATACTCTGTTTTTTAAGCAGACAAAATTAAATAGAGGGAGCAGTAGTGCTGATGCTTATAGAATTAACATTTCTCATCCCTGTTGGAGGGCAGTGCTCCGGGCTGGAGGAACACCTGGACTTCTGTGTACTCTGTGTGTGCACACGTGTATGTGCGCATGTACACTCCCACTGCCAGGACATGCTCAGGCTTTGTCTTCTCCCTGGACCTGGATACAGGGACATGCAGCAGCTGCATTCCCATTGCTGGGACGGCCAGTGCTGAGAACCAGTCACTTCCCCTCGGCCTTGCACTTCCCTGGGGAAGCTGGAAGACAGCGTGCAGGGATGTGTCGGCATTTCCGCCCTGATGAAGTTTCTCTGCCACCTGCTCCTCAGCTCATGGCTCTCTCCCAGGAGAGATGACAAGAGAGCATGTGGGACACAAAACGCTCCCTCAAGGCTCATTTCCCCTTCCAGAGGGACCTATCACACCTGAGCATCCCAGGAGCTGCTCACTGCTGCTCTCCAACACCTCCTTCTGCCTCCAGCAACTCTTCCTGCAGGAATGGGATGCTCAGACCCAGAGAAAGGCTCCCCTTTCTCCACAAAGGCAAAAATTTCAAGCACAATAATGCATCCTGGTGTTTAAGAAACTGTCTGGCTCTGTCTCTCACCCTTCAGAACATCTATTCCCATATGTAATCCTATCTATCTATCTGTCTGTCTATCTATCTATCTATCTATCTCTATCTCTATCTCTATCTCTATCTCTCTCTCTGCCTATCTATCTATCACAACCTCAAAGCGCTTACAGTGGGAAAGATAGCTACTCATCCATGGCCCTCCCACAGGTCTTCTCATAGCAGAGTGTCCTCACCAAGATGCTGAGGACAAGGGCAGGTCAATGGCAGGGAAAGTGTCATCTCCTGCCTTCTGAATAGTTGAGTGACACCAAGGCACCAGCCCTGGCCCAGGCAGCCCCTGCATGTTAGTTGTAACAGTATAAGCAAACTTTTCTCATCAGTGAAAAATGGGAAAATATCCTCCCATGTGCACCTGCTGCTGTAGGCCTCAGGACTTTATGGTTTGGAGGGCTCTGCAGCCCCTGTGCTCTCTGCTCTCCCTGCTGCAAGGCAGGGCTGCAGGAGTCCTGTCACCTTTGGCTCTCCAGTGCAGTCCCTTGGTGCAGGAGCACTGTCAGGAAACGAGCTCTGAGCAACCCGATCCAGTTGAAGATGTCCCTGCTCACTGCAGACAGGTTGGGCTAAATGACCTTTTAAGGTCCCTTCCAACCCAAACTATTCTATGAAATACTCTTTGAGGTGCACAGTGCCTGCCTCTGGGAGGGGCTGTGGGACAGCAAGCCAGGACGCCTGGGTGTTTGCTCTGGTGTGACTGCACCATCTAGTGCTCCTTTCTGCAACTCATCACTTGGAAGGATTGCACCTCAAACGCACGTAGAACCATTCCTTCTGTTTCATAACACCCCAAAAGCAAAAGAGCATGGAATCCTGGGCAAGTCATCGCGCTCTACAAGTCTCCTGTATGGCCTCAAAAGAAGCCTAATGGCAAGTGGTGACTAACAGCTGATTACAGAGGTCTTAACTATCACTGCCAATCCTCTCACTGTGGCTGTTTCCAGTATAGCTGGTGGCTCTTCACAGTATAGCTGATATGGTCAATCTCTTTAACGATGGATGGCAACTATCGATGTGAAAGATATGTTTTTTACGATCCCAGCACCAGAGGCAGGTAGGATGAGGTTTGCTTTCATCTGTCAGGGAATCCAGTATGCATTTAGTCACCTACCACGAGGATTAAACCACAGTCTCACTATATGTGTAGCTCATGCTATGCTGGCTAAAGAGCTGGAAATGTTAACATTTCCACAAGAGGTCACTGTGGGGCAGCGCATCTGTGATGTATGTCTTAAGAGGTAGCTACTTCGGGGAACCTGTAAACTGGCTACGGGCACTTGCTACAACAACATATCTACAGTCAACTGGAGTAGATGTACCAGAGGAACAGAAACAAGGGCCCAGTCACAAATTCATCTTTTGGGGAGTCAGATGGATAGCTGGGAGAAAAGCAGCCCCTGATTATAGTTCTTACAAATTAAAGGAATGTATCTTTTCAGCAATTACTAACGGGGGGATATATAAGCAAGTGGATTAGTACCAGGTCAGTCTAGTTTATACACAAAGTAATAGTGATTTAGTAAAGAAACTCCTAATCAGGAACTGCTGTCCTTCTGGAATTAATATCCTGGAACATGCACAATTAATTTAACTATGTTTTGAGACTCTCACTTTAGAGTGTTCTTAGAAGAATTATCTCATTATAACACAAAAAATCATGCCCCGGCCAGGTGAAGACCTAAACCATGAGCATGCATAGTACAAGAAAATGATTGTGTAACTATATTTAAATTACTAGCCAATCCTGGAAAAGGGGTGGAAACATGGGGAGGTACTAACGAAAATCAGAAGTATAACCGGTCTAAGCATTGTGAAGAAGGTATGCTAGTTTTGCAGTTTTACCACCTAAACCCCACATTGCTCAATTTCAGAATAAAACAATATCTTGGCTCTGTGTGTATGATTGGCAGATTGCATAGCAGGTAAAGAATCCTGATTTTGGGACAACATGATGAAGTGCTACAAGAAATCCAATGGTTACCCCTGCCCCAGAGTAAGAAAGGAGTTATGTGCCATGCTAGGGGCTTTAGGATCTCAGAGGGCACATATTCCGGGTTTTAGCGTAATAGCCTAACCATTCAAGAACTTACTAAAGACAAATGCAATCTGGTAATGGATCCCACAACATAATGAGACCCCCAGAGCTGTTAAAGAAAACCATAAATGTGAGTCAGGTACTGAGACTCATCCACCCTATTGCAGCATCTCTCACTACACGTCCAGGTGGGAGAGAACAGGTATTGGTGAGGACCAAAGCAATAGGGGTCACCTGGATGCGCACAACATCTCATCACTTCAGGCTCCAAATCACAGCAGAATTTTGTGTAAGAATGCAGCCATATATAACAAGACTATTATTAAACAATTGTAAAAATAAAACCTAATTTTGAATAGGAAACCAGAGATTGTCTTTGCAGGAAGAGTATGAAACTGGGCAGTGATATCATCATGAAGGTGATGACATTTCCTCTCTAGTAAAACTTTTCGAAAATCCAAAAGTGCATGAGTGTTTCTCTCCATGGTAAGCATGGAGTGCCTCACTCCCAAAGCTTTCTGTACTTCAGTGAAATCTGAATCAGAAGAGATGACAGGTATAGTCTCTCTCTATGCTACTTACTACAATTGCTTAACTGAAACTTTCATTATCTCAATCTCTGAGAACTGCTTGGGAAAATAAGATGTTCTTGAGAGAGCAAGTTGAGAGAGTAAGTTGTCATTAATAAAGCTTTTTTTAATTGTCTTCTGTCAGCTGTAGCAGAGCTAGGAGCTTTATCCATGAGGATTAATTCAGGGATACTAACAGTTGCTCCTTTGAAGACTACCTTTTTGTCATGATCATTAAAAAGCAATGCCTTTAATGCTCAGTATAGTTACATGTGTGCTCCATGCAAAAGCCTGCACACCAGCCCCAAGATCCTGGCAAAATCTCAACCCACTCCCCTCAGTGGGGGACAGGAAGGATCCCCGTCCTTCTCCCCTTTCCTGTGAGGAAAGAGGGGTGTCTCCTTCACATGCTCTCAGGTGAAATAGAAAACTGAAGCTGAAATTAGGGAAGAGAGAGAAAGAAGGGGAGAAAACCACATTCTGTTTAGTGCTGCAATGCTTGAAATACTCGTTTGGTGTCATTCTATCTGAACAGCCAGCATCTTCTGCCAGATGTTTCACAGACTTTTTGCAGCCTCCCCCTTCCCTCATCAGCTCTTTAGCATACCCACTCTAAAGAGAGGTTCCCACTCTGTTTCTCTCCCAGTCCTAACCCTAATCCTAAACCTACACCCTGGCTGCAAGTCAAGCCTTGTCCAAAACCCCCAGTCCTGGCACAAGGTGAAAAACTCTTTGGAAGGGCAGACTGCAGGCCCTCAGTCACATTTAGATGACTTGTTCTGGGTTGTGGCTTTTCTGTATAAAAACTGCAGTCTAAGAGAGCACTTGGGAATCTGGCCTTCTCAACAGGCTCAGGGGGGTTGGCTGCAGTGTAAGCCTTTGCCACAAACACCCCTGTCAGCTGGGGAGGAAGTGTCCTTCCTGGACCTAACTGTCTCTTCAGCAGGGCTCTGACTTGCTGAAGTTATTCTCCAGAGCCTCTCTTGGGTTTCCGAGTAGCTGGAGCAACTCGCCTGTGTAATCTTAATAGGTTTCTGACTGCAGGATGATACCAAGAAATGCACCCTCTTGGTCCTATCAGACATTAAAGAAGGATTTTGCCACTCACCTGGTACATTTTAGAGACAAACTGAGAAACTGCTCTCTTCTATAGTCCTTGCAAACTGGCACTTCTGCAAAACTTCCTGCTTCAGTCAGAGCAATTCCATGCTATCTAGGAGATAGCTTAAAGCCTGGAGTGTTACTCTTTTGCAAATGACCTCTCTGCCTTATGCTCAATGGCAGAGACAACAGTGCTAAATGCCAGTGTATTGTATCCCTATTTCTTGGTGCTCAGAGCCATGTTTAAAAATGTTCCTGGACAGCAACAGGAAATAAATGTGCTCATTTCTCTAAGTAAGGGTCACCACTGAGGTGTGGCACTGCACGAGTACTGCTACCAACAGCTCCATGCCAGAGCAAATAAATCATCTTCGCAGCAGCAGCTGCACTTCTTTCCTCTCACCATGCAAAACCTCAGCTCCTGTAAGCAGCTGGGAGATCATCAGCAGTGTGTGGCCAGAGGCAGACATCACCCTCTCTTGCAGAAGCAGAATTTTTTACCTGACACTGCAACACTAGGTGACTTTCTCATGGGTCTACCAAGGACTTGTACTGATACACAAATACAGGTCTTGAGAACAAATTTCTGTAGGAAAACTTCTTTTTGGAGCAGAAAGCAAATCCTTTAGGAGCAAGAAGATCCATCTCTTATAGTTTCTGAAGCTGAAAAAAGCATTGATGCAACCATCATCTCCAAATTCTCAGTATGCTCTCCTTTTTAAGATATAGATACAAATCCCATGCTAAGAGACTTCTGATCCCTGAGTTAATGAGAACTGACGATGGGGTTCCCATTCTCTGGGGCAAGTACCCTGTATTTGGTAGCACCTTCTGTGGCCTGACTGGCAAAGGCAAAGGGAAAGCATCAGCCCTAAGAGGAGCACTATCATCAGGGCACTGCTGCTCCTTGTGACAGGTATTCAAAGGCAGAATCATCGAATCTCCTGAGCTGGAAGGGACCCACAAGGATCATTGAGTCCAACTCTTGTCCCTGCATATGATGACCCCACAGTTCACACCATGTGTCTGAGTACATTGTCCAGCCTCTTCTTGAATGCTGACAGGCTTGGGGCCGTGACACCTCCCTGGGGAGCCTGTTCCAGTGCTCCACCACCCCCTGGGTGAAGAACCTTTTCCTAATGTTCAACCTAAACCTCCCCTGGCACATCTTCCTGCCATTCCTTCGAGTTCTGTCACTGTTCACTGAAGAGAAGAGTTCAGTGCCTGCCCTTCCTCTTCCACTTGTGAGGAAGCTGTAGACCATGATGAGGTCTCCCCTTAGTCTCCAGGCCAAACAAACCAAGTGTCTTTAGCTGCTCCTCATACAGCTTCCCCTCCAAACCCTTCATCAACTTCATAGTCCTCTTCTGGACACTCTCCAGTAGCTTAATATCTTTTTTATCCTGTGACATGCAGAACTGCACACAGTGCTCCAGGTGAGGCCGTACCTGTGCAGAGCAGAGCAGGACAATCATGTCCGTTGAGTGGCTGACAATACTGCAGAAGCCCCTGCTTATGCTCTTGCTGTGAGACAGGGGGCAAGGTCCAACTGCATAGTGAAAACTGTTGTCATTCATTGCAAGCTGCCGAAGTGACATATATGCCTTTCAAAGTTATCGCAGAAACCTCTGCCATGTCAAAATCCTCCATGAATGTAAAATACCTCGGTGCTACTTCTGTGACTTGTATTGTCCCACTCTCTCAAGAGGAAACAGTCAATAGAACGTAAAAAAGAAAACAAACAAAAAGTAAACAAAAACCCAAGCCCCCCCCAAAAAACAGGAAAGGTCATGTCTTTTGAGGAATGGACAGTTTAAGTGGCTACTTCCTCAGTTAACTACTTAGTTGTCTTTCATTCACTCCCTGTTCAGTTTGAGCTGCTGTTTAACCACATGTCAGCTCTCCACTCTGCACGGCACAGCTCTGCACGCAGGTGAAAGCTGGATCAATTTCAGCCAGTTCTTTTGGGTGATTTTTTGCTTTTATTTTGTCACGGAGGCACCCCGAGGTTAGTCTAAGGGACAACAGAGTCCAAAACAACTTTTATTAAACAGGTGAGAAACAGGGTTTTAGCACTCCAAAAGTGACTTGAATACAGGTTCAGATATCAGTTGAGGAAAATTATTAAGGGGCAGCAACTAATACAACAGGCAGTCCACAGAGTGCACGCACATGGCTTCACCAAAACAATGCCAGAGCCGCCCCCGAGTCCGGGAAAAGTACACACTTGCCTGAACACGGTGTGGGATTATTTTAAAGAGATACACGTACTCGTATGGAGTATGGAAAGTGTACGCTCACAATTCTGCGAGGGCTAAATTTACAATACACTCACAATCCTGCGAGGGTTAATACACGTGCAAATGTGCACGGAATATTACACGTGCTTATGTGGAAGCACAGGAGGAAAATACACTTGCGATTCTGTGACGGTTAATTTATACACGTGCTCGTATTGAGCAAAGTACGCGTGCAAATGTGCATGGAAAGTATAAATACACGTGCAAATGTGTATGGAAAGTAGATACACTCGCAATCCTGCGAGGGTTAATTTTACACGTGCTTGTATTAAGCACCGAAAGTATGCGTGCAAATGCGCACGGAAAGTTACACGTGCTTATGTGGAAGCACGGGAGGAAAACACACCTGCGATTCTGCGAGGATTAATTTTACACGTGCTCATATTGTGCACGGAAAGTAGATACACTCACAATCCTGCGAGGAGAAATTTTACTCACACCCATGGCAGCAAGGCAAGCGGAGTCTCTGTCCCGGGGGGGGGCTCTCGGCAGCAGCATCTTGCTTGTGCTCCAAGAGATCCGCGACAAGGGGCAGAGTCTCAACGAGAGTTCCGTTTCTTACTGGCTGATCAGATCTGACTGTGGGCATTCCAGAAGCTTCTCTGCACCCCCACCTTGGCTGTGGGGTGCCCCTGAAGCCTCCAAACATCCTCCACACTGGCTGCCGGCGCCTAGCGGCTCCCTGGCACCTCAGCACTCCCTTCTCCTAATGGCCCTGGCCAGGGTGCTCTGAGGCCGAACAAAAGAAACTGTTAGCCTCAAACAGCAAAGAGAGAGGTAGATGTGTCTTCTCCTTCCATGATGAAGGACGTAGGGGGAGAGAGGGGGGTTTGCATCCTGCCACACTTTTGCAACAACGGAGCTCAGGAAAGACAGGTGGCAGCGCAGCCCTCTGCTCTGAGACACACTTTACTCCCCAGGGCAGCTATCCTCTTGCCTCAAAAGCACGTTGACCTGTGGGAAAGATGACAAATTGCCCCGATCAGCCCAGTTTTAAGTCCAATTGTGGTGTTACTAAGCCAACTGGGAGGACTTAATTTCCGCTGCCCACACCAGTGGCAGGTTTCTGGTAGGGCAAGCCCACGAAGCTCCCTAGACACCCAGCTGCGCAGAGGCCCATGTCCCTGCACTCACAAGACCTGTGACAGAAGAGGGACACCCGCCCGAAGCGGTACCGGCGTAACGGTCGCTCGCCACCAACCGCCGCCACCGGTGTATGCGCATGCGCGGCGCTTGCTGCCCGTCTCGCGCGCTTTCCGGAGACGGCCGTTCCAGCTGAGGGAACCGCCCGCCGCGGGCCAGACCCTCCCGGCACGGCCCCCATCGATGCCTGCAGGGGCCGCACGCCCTGCCTGCCCGCCCGAAGTACCGAGCACAGCCGGACACCGCGGAGCCGTGAGTGACAGCTTCCGGCGGGCCGCGCCCTCCCGGCACGCCTGGGCCCGCTGCTCTCGCCCCCGGCTCCCCTGCGGCGGCCCTCGCCGCCTTTGCCGGAGCAGGGGAGTCTCCGGCGCGCTGCCGGCAGGCGGGACGCGCCGTGTTCACGACCGGTTAGTCAGGGTGAACGTGCACCCCTGGGCTCTGGGAGCTCAAATCGTTGCTGCTCTGTCACCATCTATCGATGCTTGACGTTGTAAAAAGAAGGAACGTGTTCCTCACACAAACCTCGTATGTCACAGGAGAGTAGTGGTGCGCAGCTTCGAGCGACCCTTCAAGTCCTCTAGGTACTGCTGTGGGGTGGAACGATCTGACCCAGCGTCAGTGTAACCCTCCCTGTTTTCCAGGCTTTACCCTTTTGTAGGGTAGTCAGGGCAGACCTGCTCCTGCGGGGATGGAAAACTCATGCTGAGGGTTTGACACTGGCACAGAGGCAGTGACCAGCATTAATGTTCAGGGCTGCCCAAAAGCCTGTGCTTGTCTTCATCCAGGGCTACACTTTGAGGGTCTGACTAACTGTGCCACCATGAAATCAACCCAATTTGGATTCAGCTCCTTCTGAGGGGAAATGGTCTTGATCCGTCCTAAATGGCAGATGCAATGGTATTGTATATATATGCATATATATAATATAAAATAAAATGTAATAATATTTAAAATTATATATTTTCTTCTCAGTTAAGATGTGAAAATCTACTCCTTTCTATACCTGCTGCTGCAAGCTTCAGGACTTCATACTTCTACATATTCTGCAGACCGCTGTGCAAAGGACTCTGCTGTCTGTGGCAAGACTGCTGCAAGGTAGGACTGTGAGAGTCTTTTCTGCCCCCTCTGGATCTCAAGTGCAGTCCCTCCATGCAGGAGCACTGTTAGGAAACACTCTTCAGGGTGCACAATGCCTGACCCTGGGAAGGGCTGCTGAACAGCGAGCCAGAACGAACCAGGAGACCTGGGTAGTTGCTGTGGTGTGACTGCACCATCTAGTGCTGCCTTCGGCAACTCGCTGCTTGTCTTTTGGCCTCAGATAGCTTCTCACAAGTCAACATGGATTGCATCCCCAATCTGTGTAGAACCATACTTCCTGCTTCATATTAACACCCCAAAAACTGAAGAAATTGATGTGGCAAAGGCAGCAGTTTCTTCTAGCAGCTATCTTCCCTGGTAGGTGAGTTTCAATCCAGCCTGTAGAGCCACTAGAAAGGAAAAAACATGACACAGTGCACAAGCCTGCATCAGTGATGTATGTGTACAAAATGCACACGCAGAATACTAAGCTGCTTCAGTGGGCTCTGAAGGGTAAGTGCAGTATCAGCTCTAGGTTGCTGTTATATTCAGTGCCAGGCTGAATCAAGCCAGGAAACGATAAGGCAACAGCAGAAATAAGGCCAAGACCTGCAGGGGCTGCTCACTAGGCTCCTGCTCATGGCTGCCCTAAGGCACAGCTCCTACAAAGGCCTGCCTGTGTGGGGAGCAGCACCATGTGGCTGCAGAAAGAGCAGCCTGCACCCTGGATACTGTGTCCAGAAAGAGGTAAGAGCTGCTGTCCCTGCAGCCTTACAAAAGTAATTGCTTGGTAGTTTCTGATGAGCAACAAGCCACAGGAAAGGTGTAGACCAGACTTCCAAGCCAGAAGGTAGGTATACACCAGCTTGTCCCAGAAAGCTTTTGGAATCAGATTCACCAGCAGCTGGGATTCCTGAGGTGACAGAGGGGACACTTGAAGTGAGAGGGATGAGGAAAGATGAGCACCCTCATCCTTAGCCAGGCGACTCTTCTGCTTGTAAGTGTGTGGTTCAATGACTTTGTACGTTAATGAACGTGTGAATTGTTGAAGCAATGAGATAGAAAACTGACAGTCTAGAGTAGTTTGTTGAAAGGAGATTGAGCCCTTGTTTGATTTTTACCTGGTGAACTCATGAAATAAAGCACATTTCACAGAGTGCAGTGCCCTGTGAATTTGAGAGGCCTGAGTGAACTGTGACAATCCACCAGATAATTCACTGGTGAAACTGGACTTACACAATAGAGTAGTAACAAAATGGAAAATGCTTTAGCCATGTGGTTGAGAGAGTAAGGAATAGCATTGAAGGAAAGAGTGCAAGAAGTGGCACCAGTTACTGACAGCTGGGCTAAGACTGTGCTGAGATTTGCATCTTGGCACATGTGATCTCTTCAAAAGCGTGGATGTATAGACAGCATGGCAGCAAGTCTACTGCAGAGGAAGTGTGTTTCACGGTTTTGGCTAAATTTCTTTAAAATACGTCATAAATATGTCATTTTTAATGGCAGGCTTGATAGAAGCCCAGGTTTAAGGAGTTTAACTTCTAGATGATCTAGCAAATATACATTGAGGTGTGCTGCAAAAGACTTCTTGCATCTTTCTGCCTTTTGTTCTGGTTTTGGTATGAGTGTGATTTAATTATCCCATGACAACAACAGGCATTTTTACAAACAAAAACAAATGAACAAAACAAGAGCTGTAGAAATGGAAACATACTGCCTCAGGTAGGACAACAGCTGGGCTTTTTAAACAGACAGCCTTTATCACCACTGGAAGTATTTCACCTAGATTTCATTAGGAAGGTATGCCGCTGTAGCTAACAGTGTAATATTTACAGTGTTGAGGTAGGAATGTTAAATGGAATTTGTTTTCTTTAAGCAGCCTAAATACTCCTAATCAATCTTAGCTATGAAATATCTTGCCACATGGAAACATTTATCGACTTTTAGGAAGCAATGAGTCAATGACAGACCTCCAAAACGAACTCTCCCATAGTTGTTTTTCTTTTTAAGATTAAAAGGTGTTGGAATACAATTGAGGAAAATAACTTGGTTAAGAATGAATCAATGTGGTCTTCAATTGCTTGGGCCAAAGATCATTCAAGATTTATGTTACTCTCCGAAAAGTTGAAGTACTTAAAAGAGGTAATCCTGCTGCTAAGCAGATTGGGAAAAAAAACATTGCAAGGGATTGTAATGCCACTGGGCACCATAGAACCTGCTCTTGTCTAACCAGGTTTCCTTTACTTAATGTAAAAAGTTTTTGTAATGTCAAATACGTTATTTAAAGCAAACAAAGAAATCTGCCTTTTTTTTTTATTATTGTGACTGACTACCTTTTGTGACTGAAGCTATTATTTTATGGGATTTGGAGCTACAGAGCCAGAAAAAAAAAACAGATTTTCTGAACAAGATAGCAATTTAAGGCCCTGCAGTGTAAGCTGGAGCACAGTTTAAACTATTCAATGTTTGTAACACTAGCATCTTCTAATAAATTCTCCCCCAGCAGAAGCAGAATTATTATCAGACCAGTGACCAAGAAGGTACTTGATAGAAAGTCAACATTGATTGATTGATTGGTTGCAGAGGACTGCAATCTTCACTTTCAGAAGTGATAATCATCTGTTATTTCTATTGAGCAGATAGATTTGTAGGTGTCTGGTACTTCCTGTCCTGTCAAGTGACACGCCCAGGAAATTAACTTTGAAGTTACTCCTTTGGAAATACGCTGAGCCTTGAATGATGGCAGATTTTCACTGATTATTCAGTAGTTCCTGCAAAGCTGTCTTCTTTCATTTGGTAGAACATTGACAACTTCAGAAGATGAATGGACTGAATGAGTAATGAGCAACTTGGTCACAAATTTCAGTCAAAAGTTTAAAGATAAAGCATGAAGTTCTCTCTGACTGTAATAATAATTCAGACGGGATTTAACAAAGAAGCTGGAACAAAACTATAGTTGTGCTGTAGTTACTCAAATTCTTGATGCATCTGTTAATAACCAGAACATACTTTTTCTAATTTGTTGTAGAAAAACAAAACTGCTCAAGCAATGAGAGGCAATGACTTAAACATCACTATGGAGCATCAGACAATAAAAGGTATTTAAAATAAACCATTATCATAGCTGAACACATATAAAAATAATCTCTTTATTGTGATTTTTTTCTCTTTGCCTGACAGTTATTTCTTAAGAATAAATATTAACAGGTGAAAGTATATCTGCTGAGCCTCCAATTTAATGTTTTTTGCAGCAGCAGCGCTTTCAAACAAACTTCTCCGCTGGCTGCTTGTTCCCTGCCCTACACCACCCCTTCTTTTTGGGCAGTACACGAGCTGGCGAGGCCACACTGCCCACCAGAGGAGGGACCTGCCCCAGTGACAGTCACTGCTTCCCACCCTCTTTGCCCCGGATGTTGCCAACAGCAACGCTGGCTTCAGTAAGCCTCTTCTCTGTTCATCTCTGCCCTTGCACAATCTGTGAGTTGTCTGAAGGCCTCTGCAGAGCTAAAATAGGGAACAGATTTGAAAGAAAAATAGCATTTTTTAAGACTGGTTGTTTTTCAGTGGCATCAATTCACTTAAGCCATTCAACATATAACTGAGCGAACATCACGTTCTCCTAACCATGGAGGTGAAAGCAAGAGTGAAGTAAGGACCCAGGGCTGCTGAATGTCTCACAAAAAATAGTGTGGCTGTATGTACTCTTCTGGTAGAACCAGCCACCTCGGGAGTTGAGCTAAACTGTTGTTCTCTGAACTGGAGCAGAGCTGGAGCTCTGAAAAAAAAGAAAAAAAAAAGGCATCTGACCAAACAGTAATTAATAGCTGAGGTGGCTACAGCACCTTTAGCAGCTGTAGTCATTTTGGAAATAAACTGGAGACTATCCTCTAAACCACAGCTACCTGAAAAGCTGAGCTTATCCTGATTTAGGAAGGATTTTTTTTTTTTTCCTGCCGTGAGAGCATTTCAGAGTACATAAGATGAAATCAAGAACACATTTAACGAAATTACATCGGTCAATGAAGATCCTAAAAAAGTTTTAAAATGGGCATCCTAAAATAGTTCTATAAGATGTTACTTTTTATCTCAAAACACTTTTATACTTTGAAGTAAAATCAATTGATTTTAGATCTATTACTCTAGTACAGAAAGATAATAAACTCAAAACCACTTACAATAAATTTTACAATAATTTTCATGTTATAATAAACTAGAAAAAATGAATATGTAGTGACTCTTGGTGCTAAATCCACTGTTTTCAAGCTTTAGTAAGCTATTAGTTCATCTGTATGATGGAGGTTTTACTCTGATACACAGAATACATTGCTTGGCTTTTAAGTTGATTCAGTAAGAAGTCTTTCATGAAGATTGAAAACCAACAACCTTCCACCTTCAACTCAATAAATCAAATCCCATTTAATTCAGTTTTTATTCAATGAAATGATGTATAAAAACTTACAAATCTGAGAACTTAACTATACACAAAAAGATGATATTCAGTTTAAACGTATACACAGAGAAGAGCTGTGGTTTTGACTTGCCCTCTCCCGCCCCTCCCCCCAAAACACACACTGTCTCCATTTATGATGGGGCACTTATTCTGTCCGCTTACGCCTTCTTTTGGCCCAGTAATTGCTCAGTGGGCTTCATTGCTGCTGTCAGTTTAGGTTTTTAGGCTACCAGCAAAAAATCTGGGCATCTATATAAAATAATAATTAGCAACTTGATTTTTAACACAAAGATGCAGTGCTACCATCAGCAGTAACTAAAACTACAGAATTCACCCTTTCAGTTTTCGCAGACTTTGTGTTGGCTTTGAAAATAACAGGACTCTCATAGAGCAGAATCTGTCTGTCAGCACTACAGATTAAAACAACCATGATCCCCTGTTGCTAGAACATCTCCGCACCACTTTTGTTTCCTCTTAACTCATGCCATTAGACCAAATAAAATCATGGACTTTCCTTGCCTAAGGCCATAAAGCTTTTCTCTCTCCTTTCATCCAGAATGACTCAAACCTATAGCTAAGACCACATGCACGTGCTGCACTAATGATGGTACAGTGCTCACCAGTATGTCACTTCTCTAGTTTCCGTTGTATAGCATGGGTGACAATACTTACCTATTAGGTTCTCTTCAACAGGCCAATAAAAATGCACACAGCTCAGGACATTTTAAATTTGATGAAAAATAACCTGTGCAGTGACTACTTTGGTCAAACAACTAAAAGACTTTCTGGGCTGAACCTGAGAGCAGACGGCCAGTTGCTTAAAAAGGATGTGTGCATTTATTTACCTGTACCAAATATACACACAAACACTTTCTATATATATATATAAATCTTTATACATATACAGTATTTTTATATATATATATAAAGATTGCCATCACATTATTATTACAGCTACTTAGTCAAAATTTGACTAAGTAACTACTTTGCTTAACTCAATGATGCTATCTGAAACAGATACCCAAAGGCATACTTGAAGGAAAACATAAGGCTAAAAGAAACCCAACACCCTCAGCTCTTTTTAAGTCAATGAACAGCGATTTTTGCACTCATTGAGGAAAGTTCCGAGGGTTTTAAGTTATAACCTTAATCAACTTGTACGTGGACTTTTAAAAAGCATGGTGTTTAATTTGCCAGATCTTCTCAAAATGCCTTTTACCAGGGAAACTAATATATATCTATATATATAGATATATGTATATTTGCTTACCAAACTGATAATCCGTTTCTCATTACACTCATCATTGTATCTAAATACACTTTTAAGCAATCTAAATTTTGTTTAAAATCTATTAAATTTGGATTAACTAATACTATCAACATAGCTGGATTATTTTTTTCACACGTTCCTTTGTATTAAAATCAATTGTGTTGTGGTTTGATGCAAGAACTTTTTGCTTGTTTTAGTGGGAGAGGCAAAGTCCAATTTCCTAATGTGCCAGTACAGTTCTAGTTGCTGAAGACAAAGGGTGGGAAGGAGGCTGGTGGAAAAGATGGCAGGGGTAAGTGAGGTAAGAGGTGGGGGGAGGAAAAAATTGATTTAATAAAAAAAGGAGTAAAGAAACTTTTAAAAAATTGATACAGGTTTCACATTCAGTCTAACAACACTGCTTCCTGCTCCTTTTTGATGGAGGCTAACACTGCATTATCAGTCTCTGTGGCTTCTGTGTCCCCACCACCTAGCAGAATGGAGCGATCTTCTTCTAGTGTAAAGACAGAGTTTTGATTTTGGCACGAATGTTTGACCACTTCATTGGGAGTTGAAAACGTTTTGTCACACAAGTTACATTTGTAGGGCTTGTTGGTCTGTACTAGCATGTTGTCCATTTGACTGCCTTCCTCAAAGGTACAGAGTTCCAGAGTCTGTTTGTCCACCATCGTGTATGTGTCCATGCTCTGGTTTAGGCACACATGTCTGGCAGCCTGGTTAGCCCTACAAAAGCTTTTGTCACAAGTGCTGCACTTGAAGGGTTTGCCAGTGTGTATGTACATGTGCTCCCTCCAGTGGCTTTTCTGAATAAATTTGCGACCACAGATGGAACACTCGTATTTGCGTCTTTTTACTTCCCTCTCTTGATCTGCCTGCTCCAAATTGTCTATGTCTGCAATATCAGAGGGGGGTGGTGTCTCCGACTGCTGCTGCCCATCAATTATTGGGGAGTCTGAGATCTGCTGCAGCTCGCTGTCACTAATCATCCCCGCTTCAGGCACTTCCACGGCATCTTTATCAGCTGTGTTGTTACAGAGAGACAAAGAAATATTACTTTCTCCTTGCTGGCTAGATGTGAAGGGAACTCCCGTGTGGATCTGCAGGTGTTCACGCAAACTACTTCGCAAATTGAACCGGCGACCACAGAGGTGGCAGGCGTAGTATTTTGGGAAGCTTCCATTCCTTTTCATAATGCTTGGCTTGACATGTGCTATTGTGAGTGAGGCAGGCTGTTCATCTGAAGAAGATGCTTCCATGTTGGCCTCTTCTCCTGAAGGTGAATTATTTCCAGCAGCAGATACCAATTCTGGAGATAAAGAAGATGGCAATGGGTCAGAAGTGGACATATTTGTCCGGGTCACTTGTGGCAGAGTTGTAGCTAACTGTGAGAGCTGCGACCCTTCAGAGACCTGCTCTTGGTTCATCCGTGATGTCTGTGGCCTTGGTTCTCGCCCGAGTTTGTCAGTCGCTGATGTAACCTTAGTGGGATGTCTTATCTGGTGATCTGCGATCTGAATGCCATATAATGAAGATGCTAATGGAAAAACTTGATCTGGGTGAGAAAAAGTTCCCTGACTTGCAAGGCTGGCCTCTTGAATTAGTGGATATGCATGCAGAAACTTTATTCCTTGTTCTAGCCGAACGGGGTCAATGAGTTGCGGTGCCATCTTCCCAGTGTACATCAAATGCAAAAGATAACTGAAGATATCTGGCTGTATGTCAGTCGCTTTCAAACGGACACATTCACTGAAAGGTGAAACAAAATGACCAGTAAGAGATAAGGAAAATATTTTTTTTTTTTTTTACTAGATCTAAGTTATTCAAGCATTGATAAAAATCAGAAGCATCTACTTAAATTCAAACACAGAATCTGCAATAAATACAGAGAAACACTTTAACATAAAAGAGCTAATCTTATTGGCCACTTGAAAGATGACATTTTTTTTCTTCAGTAACTTCTTCAAGTAACTGGCTTGAAAGACAAAGCTGGCCCATTGCAATCTACACCCTCCTAAATTGCTGTTATGTTACAGATTTGTTGTTACATATTAATATATTTTGTAAATTGCAAAGATATTTTTCCCTTTTTTTTCAGGTGGATTTAAACACATCTGTAGCTAAATTAGAACCTGCTAGCACTGGAGTCTAATTGACAATCCATTAAATTTTTCCCAGTAGTAAGTCTTGAAAACACATAAAATTCATCTGGCACTTGGTTCTTTGGCTTCTATGGCTTACTAGTGTTCACATCTACAGTTCTGCAAATGTGTGGTATCACCTTGTCTCAACTGCATTATGACCCAGAAACCATGCAGGATGGGGTGTGAATCCCCTGAGAGGATCTGATGCAACAGGTGTAGTCTGAGCACATCTATCCCGTGGAGACCAGGCTCCTTACAAAGCAGAGCGGTAGCTTCTTTCCTTCAACAGGGAGGAAGAAAAGGTAGCACCAGTGGTACCACCTGGTCAGCCTAACAGCCCCTTGGTTAGAGTGCTCAACAAAGTGAAATGCTTTGGCTGTGATGCCTTCTTCAGCCCAGGACTGAGACCAACACCGTCCTCCAGCTGAGAGCATGCCCTGTGCATCCACCTTTAGGATACTCTGGACTGAAACACCCACCACTCCCCTGGCTGAAGTTGGATCCCTGTGCAAAAAGAGAGCCAAGGCTCACAGAAGAAATAAAATGAGGAACATATTGGTTAGGCCAATTAGCTAACAGGAGAAGATCTGGGATTCAAATGGGTTTTTTTTCAGAGTTATTTGTAGCTCTAGTATTACACAAACATTAAATAAGACAGAAATCTTGAAACGGACGAGACTGCACAGTGTGGTCTGAATGCTCTAACCACAGTAGGCTACCAAGCTGAGGAGGAAATTACAGCCAATTCTTCTGTTTCTTGAGGTGCATCCTTCTTGAGCAATCTGACTGCTTTTGAATTGGGATATATTACTCAAAAATAAACTTTGCAATGCTGTCTTCCAGAGATGACTATGTGCTCCTGATGGAGCATGAAGACCGATACATCTGCCTGCAGCCCAGCCTCAGAAGTGCAAATGCACTTCTGTCCTTGATGTTTACTTTTAGCTAAGAACTCTTAGCCAAGGAGTTAAGAGTTTCACTCACTTAACATAAACTTTTTGAGATAGTTCAAATAACTGGGAAAAAGAAAAGACAAAAAAATTTCTTTAAAACAGTCTTACACTTTTGTTAGCTTTTCATTGCCCTCCATGTAAGGCTGCCTCTGTGCCCCCCCGCCAAAAAAAAAAAGAAAAAAACAGAACACCACCTTATTTTCTACCACTATGCAGTATTATTTAACTAACTTTAGTAAATTGTAAAAAAAAAAAAAAAGAACAAAAACCACAACAACAACAACAAAACAAAAAACACTTAACCTATTTTATAAGTTCATTTCTCAGAATCTCCTAGCAAATACTAATTGGGTTGTATAAAATGCTACGGAAATGTTAAGAATAGTGCCAAAAGAGAGAAGAGGGTAGTGAGTGGGGAAAGGAAAGTGGAACAGTAAAGACAGAATCCTTTAAATATTCAGTTCTAGGAATTCTATGCTTTTATAATGATAAAGAAATTGTGCTAAATCACAACATTAGTGTTAATGAATCACAGTTCAACACGTTTTCAAGTGAGATTCTAGTTTGCAGATAAAACTGCATTCCATATTCCTTAAGTCATAGCAAGAAGCAAAACCAACACTTTCAGGTTTAAAAATGTTGTTCGACCTCTTTAGCGTAGCTACTTGAACATTTGAACAGTGAACTTTTTTATAGTTACCTGGTTTGATGAACAAACAACATCTTGAAGTAGTTGGAGAAAGAAGCAAGGACCGATTTATGTGCTTTGAAGTAGACATCACCAATGGCAACTGTGCAGTCACACAGGAAACCAAACTCTCTCTGAGCATTTAGTTGCTGCAGCAGAATAAGTCCATGGTTGGCCAAATCCATTTTTTTACACTCTGAAAAGCAAATGACTTCCATGTAAAACTTAACAGTAGATGCATAGATGTAACAGTACTTGTCTCTTAACAGATATTTTCTTCTAAGATCTGTACACTATGCTTTTGTAACACCTCTTCATCCCAAGCTACTGTATACATATCTCACATGTAGACAAAGAATCTCTGGTTCATGATGGGTGATGCAATTCACGCAGGTGCAAGGGATTTGCTGAAGCTTGAAGAGCCAGGACTAAATAGCTCTGAAAAGGCATGGGGAAAACATACACAACAAAAGGGGAGGAAGAAATAAGTAGTAAAAACACCTATTTGTAATGGGAAGAATAAAGTATTTTGGCTGCCACTCGTCTGTTCCAACAGGAAAAATAAATCTCCCTTCTGGTATCAGTTACCCTCACCTAAATGAGTAGGAGAGACAAGAGCAGAACCCAAAAAAAGGCAAATTAGATGCTTTTAACCTGAATTTTCAGTGTCTCTGTCTATCTATTATCTAAAAGTTATGTGTCCATCCAGCTGAACCCAAACCAAACATTAACTAAGCATTTCTGATGGTTATGCCCTCTCCTGGGAAATACCAAATATATACCTGAGTGTCCCTGGGCTGAAAAAATGAAGTCATTCTAGGTGTTGGCAAGCCCTCTGGCCTGTCACAACACGAGGGGCCAATCTTTTCACTCAACAACTGTTTATTAACTGAGACCGGCTACAACAGCATTTTGTAAGGAGCCCACATGCCAGAGAGCCTTAGGCTTACCTAGCAAATCAAGGCACCCAAGGAGTGAGAGGTGCAGTTCTGCACATCACTGGCTGTTGGTGCAAAGGCAGGACAACTAACAGTGCAATATGGCACGAACCTGAGCCCCCATTAACCAGGGCTTCTGTGGACCCCCCTCTCCCTGCACCTCCTTGTACCGGCTGTTGGAGGCTGCCCTCAAAGAACTACCTAAGAGATATAAACATTTTCCAAAGCAGCCTTGGAAGCAAGAATTTATAACTTTGGGGAAAAATAGCTGGAGAAACACATTAGGACTGTTGCCTGTGGCTGGATGGATGAATATTTGGCTGGTGAGATCAAAAAGTGGATATAAGCTTAACCAAAACAAACACAGCTTTGGGCAGAAAAAAAGAAATTATGCAGTAATGTAGCCCCAAAGAACAGCACGAAAAGTCAACAAAATACCTATGCATATTGTGCCCAGAACAATGCAGATGCTCTAGAACAGAAAATAAAGAGAAAGTGAAACCAGAAGTGGATCAAAAATGGTAGATTTGTAAAAAGTCTTGGGTATTTCCTCTTCAAATTTAACAGTAAGTTGTTGAAATTTTAGGTAGGGTACAAACAGCTTATTTCATCTATACACTAACAGCATGGCTTTTTGGGAAAGAGAATAAAAATGTATTACACATATGCCAATACATTTAGTCATTGGAGAAACAAGTATTTCTACTTGCGGGAGAGTGAAGAATGCCCTCGTATTTAAAGCAATAACCAGACTGACCAAATGCATTCCTTTGCATTCACATGAGATCAGAACTTGTTTGAGTCAAGGGTGTAAGGGCAAAGAAATACAATGTAAGACACAGTTGATTATTTTCTTACAGTTAATAAGATAAAACAAAAACACAACAGGTTCCAACTCTCTTCAGTTTCACCCTCTCTTTTCTAAATTACTTTTGGGATAATTATGTTTGTACAAACAACATGCCAAAATCCTCTCTCTCCAAGAGGGAATACTTGCTGTTAGCAGTAGCAAAACCCATGTTCATTGTTATTTAATACTGCAAGATGCTCCACACAGGTAGACCTTGTGATGTTCCAAAAACCACACCAGAGTTGGGTGTTTGTTTGTTGTTTTGGCTTTTTTTTTTTTAGCTTTAATTTAGGTTATTTTCTGTGTGCTACATTTTTTAATTCATGAGCATTGTGTCTGGTTTGTACTCGGACAGCGAAGATGTCAGGCAGAGCAAACCACTGATATAAAGTAGCTCCAAGCCAGAAAGGCATCTTTTGTAGTTATCATCATACTAGATTTGTTTAGCTTGTAGTTTCACCTGTATCCAAACAACAGTCACTGTGGCAGTTGAAACTGTTACCCTTCATCAGAGACCTGAATTAATCTTTTCACAAAATGATACAGTGTTCCTACACATGCACAATACTAAGTTTTTGTGTGCATTTAAAAGATATTTAAATTTTTTGAACTGAAATTATATGGCAGGGGTAAGGAAAACGCTGTCTTTTGTATAGTACAGTACATTACATGTATGCATTTGTTCTGGAGTTCTACCCTTAGCTAATCACAACGCTGTGATTAGCACCAGCAAGGCTGTGCTTTAGCATTGACGGGTTTAACACCTGTGTACAACATTTCCTGTGCCCTGAAACCCTACAGGCACAGTCCCTCCACTGCACACCTTGACAGGCTAGCCTGGCTCCGCTTAATCACAGCTTTTGAAATTACCTAATTTGCTTAGCTGTGGGTGAAAAAACACGCGAGGCCGAGTCCTTTCGGAAGACGTACGTTTACTTCGGACAGCGCGAGGGGAGAAGCGGTGCCAGAAGTCAAGGGCGTGACTCAGAAAAGAGCCGGTACCGGAGCACTCTGGAGACGCCGGGAGCGAGGGGGAAGGAGAAGAGCGCGGAGACCGGCAGCCGCGCGGGCAGGGGAGCCCGTGCTGACAGGAAACAGCTGCCGGCGCGGCTCGGGCACAGCCCGGCGCTTCCGCGCACACCTTAGCGGACACCAGCCCTCCCGACCGCTCCTGGCGCTCCGGCCACTTCAGCGCAGCGAGCACCAGCCGGCCCCGACCGCTGACGAACGCGCCCCACCGGCGGGCAGCCCCTGCCCCCACGGGGCGGGCAGGCAGCTGCCGGGACCCCGCGCTGGGGCCCGCACCCGCCCCGCCCGCCGCAACGGGACCGCGCGCGCGCGCCGGCAGCGGGGGGGAAGACGAGGGAAAGCACGGGCGCGCGCCCCCCGGGCGCTCCCGCCGCCTGCCGGCGCCGTAGCGCCCGGTGGGGCGCCGCTGGCGGCGTGGGGGCGTGGCTTACCACCCACCCGCCCTCTCCTCCGCCCCCCTCCTCCCCAGAGTCACGCTCGGCCTCTGTGGCATAGGTGACGGCGCCTTCCCATTGGCCGCCGGGGCGGAAGGCTGGGTGACCGCGAGCCGCTTCCACTGGCTGCGCTCCTCCCCTCTCTCCGCCCTCCCCGTCCGTCCCCCACCCCCCCCGCGCACACGCCACGCGCGCACGCACGGACGGACGGAGACGGCGCGAGACGCAGCGCGAGCGGAGCCGCCAGGGCGCGCGAGACGGGAACCGCCGCTGCCGCCGCCGCCAGGGCCGCCCAGCCTGCCGAGGAGAGAAAGGCGGGGCCGCCCCCTCCCGCGCCGCGCGGCGCCCTCCTCCCCCGCCCTTCCCTGTGCCGGATGCCGCCCGAGGGGGGGCCGCCCCGCTGCGGGCGGGCGGGCCCCAACCGGCCGAGCCGAGCCCAGCGCCGGAATACACCGGCCCCCCTGCCCCCTCCTTCTCTCCTTCCCTCTGCCCCCTCCCTCCCCCGGCGCGGCCCACCCCCCCAGCCCCGGCCCTCCCCTCCCCTCGGCGCGGGCCCATCCCCCCCCGGGCTGTGTCCCGGATGGAGCCGTCCGGCCCGGCCCGGCGGGGGTTTGTCAGGGGGCCAGGCAGCCCCGGCGGCGCCAGGCGAGGGCCTCCTCCTCCGCGCCCCTCTCGGCCCGCCGCGGCGCGGCCGGGCGCCCCTCGCACACAATGAGGAGGTAGGGCCGAGCAGGCCCCGCCGCGCCCCCGCGCCCGCCGCCGCCGCCTCATCCCGGGCCGCGGCCGGTGCGGAGGGGCCGGGCGCACGTGCGGGCGGCGCTGGGATCCCCGGGGGGCGCGGCGCGGCCGGTGCTCACCTGGGGGACGCGGGCCGCCGAGGCGCCTGGTGCCGCGCGGGCCGCCGCCGTCTCCGCGCCCAGCAGCAGCAGCAACAACGGAGTCAGCGCGGCGGCGGCGGCGGCGGCTTTTCCTGTCCGGTTACGTTAGGGTCACATGACCGAGAGCGGAGCACAGAGGCTGCAGCGAGGAGCCCCCGCCGGGGGGGAGGGGAGGCGGCGAGCGCTGTGGCGGCAGCAGCAGGAGCCACCCAGCCCCCGCCCGCCCCTCCCTCCCCCGCCCGCCGCGCGCTGCGCGGGCCGCACCGGCGGGACCGGCCCCGCCGCCGCCCTCCTCCCGGGCCTCCGGCGGCGAGCGCGTTGTCTCTTTGAAAGTCCCGGGGGTTAGGGGCCGGTGCAGCCTCTCCCAGCCTGTGTTGCTCGCCGTCGCTGCCAGCGCCCCTTCGCCGCCCGGGCTGCGGAATAACGGGCCGGGCCGGGCTGCTGCTGGTTCCCTGGCGGGCCCGGCTCGGGGCCACGGCAGCGTGTCGGGCCGGTGCGGGGCGGCGCTGCTCTGTGCTGCACTCGCCGCCGCCTTCCCGGCGCCTTGCCGGCCTCGCCGCGGCGGTAGAGGCCGCCCGCCGCCAGCACCACCGGTGCCGCCGGGGGCGCCCGGCCTCGACGCCGGAGGACACCGGGTGGCTCCTGCCGGGCGGTGCTTGACGGCCGAGCGAGGCTTTACCCGGCTTCTCGCCCGGGGAGAAGTGGCGGGCGCAGGTGCGTCCCTGCTCTTCCCGCCGAGCCACCGGGCTTGGGGAAGACGGGGACAAACCGGCGGCCGTGCGAGCGGAACGGGAGGTGTGACTGAGCATCCCGGGACTCTCGGGCACGAGCTTTGTGAGCCGGTGTCCTCGTCCGTGGCTCACTGGCTTGTCTCCCGGTGTCGCTTACAGTACAGTCTTGGTTCGGTGCTCCGGCAAAGGGAGGCTGCGAGGCTTTGGAGGGCCGGTCTCTGTGAAGCTGTCCTGAGTACACTTTGGATGAACTGCCAGATGGGAGGTTACAAGTTGACTTGTCAAAAAGAGTGATTCAGAGTGGCAACGCGGGAAGCCTGGGTTTGCTGTTTGGCTGTTTAGGTGGACAAGTTATTTGAACTGAGTATTTTTAACTTGGCTTTTAAGGAGGGGACATAGCAGTCCTCTGTAAAAATCAAATCTGCAACTTTGAGTAACAGCTGATTGGCTTGCAGAGCGATGGCAGATGTAGCCAGGCCTCTTCAAATCCAGATCTAAGGCATGCTATAGAGTTCATGTGTGCTTATAAAGCTGCACAAATAAATGCAGCAATGGACGCTGTGATACATGAAAAAATGATTGGTCTTGCGAAAGTTATTTAGTCAGAGTTGCTAGTGCGGAGCAGGGAGGCCGTCTTCTGTGAGAGGCCGGGAAGTCCCTGAAGAAATGGAAGGGTGAGCCCAGTGTCGGGCTGGAGCATGTTTTCTCTGACTCAGAGAAACAGTCTGGGCATGGTCTGGACGGATCTGTGCCTTGTCATGGGGTGGCATCTGCTACCTGGAGCAGTGGCATGGACAAAACTGTTCTCAGAATGAAACTTTGTTGAAAACCTTGTAGGAAGATATTTGGCCAGCAATAGTTAGAGGGTTCCTTTGCACCCACTAGCCTGGGGGCTGCTCCTGCAGTCATTAACTATGCTTTCTGTTGTGCCTTAGGAACAGCTTGTGTTACGATTTCAGTAATTTGGATTAGGTCAAGATTATTATTACCTTTTTTTAAGATACTTAGCTAAGCAAGCTTGTAGAGGGCTAGCTGTAACTGGGATGATGATTCCTGTTTCCACAGTGATTAAGTAAGATGTGCTATGGAAAAAAGGCCCAAATTCTTTTAACTTAGTGTCTTGACAGGAGGCGTGCTGAGAGGGGAAGGAGGTGTTTTGTATCTTGTCTGGTTTGTAGATGGACAGATGATTGCAGTCATCCAAGGCTATTGTTATTTTTACAGGATCTATATTGATCAAGGACTAGACCAGTTTTATGTGGGTCTGACTCTGCTGTCTCCCACTGAAGCTAATTGAATTCTTGATAGACACAGCTTGAGTCTCTTTGTATTGTATAACATATGAATAATTATTCATCAAGGTTAAGCTGCACTTGAAAACTAGCTAGTTAAGTCATTAAAAAAAAAATCCCCAAACCCAACAACTTAATTTTAGTGGAGCTGAAAGCCGATAGTCTATTTGCTGCTGTTGCAGTATTTTGAATAAAGCAGCTGAACAGAACTGCATCTTTAGGGTGCACCTCAAGTACCTGTGATATGCTGAACTACAAGGGGCACATCTTTAACAGCTCTTTGAGTTCTGGTGTGTGAGTGCACGGCAAAAATTTTTTATAAAGTGTATTTAACCAGTCTGCTTGGCAAATCTTTTCCTTGTACATTTCGCTTGTGTTTCAACTCTGCAAACTAAATGCAAAATAAAGAGAGGGGATGGACTGAAGTTGCTTAGCAGTGGATGATTTGTCTCATTCTCATGGAAGATGGTGAAAGTGATGTAATGATTTTCAGTTAAATTGGGTGGACTGCCAATGGAATACCAGTGTGTTTCTAGCAGATATCTGGCAGGCCTTAGTGGCCTGTTTGTTCTCTTCTGTGTTGCAATTGAGTACTTCTGTGTTGGTGTTCATGTAGGGTTCTTCTCTGTGCTATCTCTGAAACTGGAGAAAAATTAACTTAGTTATGGGTTTTTTATTAATAGCTCATAATTCAGCTTTAAAGCACCTTTGTTTGGATTGCAGTACTTTAATCCAGCAATAATGCAATTCTAAATTTAAAAGTATCCCATCTGATTCAAGATCCATTGAAATCTTTATAAAGATTTATGTGTTGAGTTTAATGCTGCTGAACTCCACACCTTTGATGCTTGCACCTGAGATGTGTCATCTCTATTGCAGGGAGCAATAGGCCGTTCATGTGTTGCGTTTTGGACACCTGACTTAAAATGTGAATCTAAAATTCTACTGCCATCTCGTCTTTTTAGTTTTTTGTTTTTTAACATAGTTACAATCTGTGCAGCCAAAACTCTAATTAAAATTTATCTTTGTGTCATTAAGTGGTATTATTGGGCTTTTATTTTTTCTATGCTGATTTCAAGCACCCCCCTAGTTTCTTGTAGTACTTATTTAGGACTCCTTTCTTAGTTTTATGACTCTTTGAAAAGACTGTTCAGACTAATTCAGGTATTGCTACACACCTAAGAACTTTCTTGGTTGTGCTGCTGTTGATAGGATCAGTCCTTAGGTTTTTGTTTTGCTTTGGTCTGAGGGTACCCAGATTAAAGGCAGAATTTTGTCTGGTAAAATGATATTTTGCATTGTAAATAAGCATACTGCTGATGATTTAAGTTTTAATTGGACGACAAAGGTGTCTGCTAATCTGAGTAAAAATTCACTTGAGCAGTAGGAGGAACTTAATCCAGACAGAACCAGCTCCTGTTAGTGTGTCTTTTTGGTAGAGTTCAGTTGAAATCGGGAAACGAACGGTAGGTTTTTATCATTACAGTCAAAAACCTTAACAGCTCTAGTGGCATTATTCAGGCTCAAACTGCTGAGATTTCCAGTGAGTTTTTGAACTCCTCAGCATTTTTGAAAAATCGGAGCAGAGTCCTTGTCCTGAAGAGCTCTTTGCTCCCCGCTGCCCGTGGTGCTGCTCACCCCTCCCGCAGGGCTGTCAGTGGCTCTGGGGAGCTGGGGCTGTGTGTCCCCAGCCATGGGCTGGGACCCTCCCCGAGGTGTGGGGCACCGCTTCCATGCTGGTACTACTCTAGTAAAATGTGAGTTTATATCAATGCTGTAAATCCATTTTATTAGCACAGCTGCCATTTCTAACACTTCTGCTTCTGATTTATGGTGGTGAGAAGGCTCGGTGGGAAGTGGGACAACTGCTATAGCTTTCTTGCTAGATGAGTAAATATTGCACCTCTGTTAGTCTCCAGCCTTTTCATCCAGTGACATCCTCGCTCCCTGTTAGAATTTTCACACACTCGGTCCAAACCTCACTTGTCTTTCACACAGCTTTGGAAACATGAAGCACGTAACAGTGATCCCCAGGTAAAACCCTGACGTTCAGTTGTGGCCGCAGTTGCAGAGCAGCTCTGCTTTTCCTTGCCTTGGCTCCCTTGGCACAGGGAGGCTGTTTGGGCATAATTGTGATAGGTGAGTGGTCAGCCCCCAGGCACATCTGAGCTTTCACAGTTTTGTTGTGAGCAGATCTGGAGAACCAGGGTATGTAAGCCACTTTTTGTGTACATGGCATAGGTGAAAAAGTGATGAAATAGATCTTCGTTGTTCTGTGGGCTAAGCTGTTTTTCTGGTATCAAGGTGTTCTAATGAACTTGTTTCTACGCCTAGTGAATGAAGGTTTATCAACATCTAGTGAGTAGCTGCAATTTAGACCAGGGGAAAAAAAATAAGGATAAAAGAAAAATCCTTTTGCTAGTAAAATGTATGTCATCTAAATAAATGGTTTAAATGGTTTAACTGTATGTATAGAATTTTTCTTGTAAGGAGTCTCATCTCCATCAGGAGTTGTTAGTGTAACCGAGCTAATACACTTTCTGCAGTGTAGATTAGCCCTCTACTTTCTGGTTTTGCCTTAGTCCCAGATTAGCCCTGGCTGCGTTTAATGGAAAAGTTCAAATGTGACTGTGTGTTTTTGGCTGGAGTAACATTTTTAGTGGAGCATGACTATAAAGTTACAGTAATATATGTTCTTGCATGTTTTTTTACTTAGAAAGAAGGACTGAAACTGCAGCTGTAGTGAGTGCATTTTTAAAGCCCATGCAGTTGGGATATTCTGCAGAGAATGATACTGTAAGTGCAATAGCATTTATACTATGTTCACATTACTATGAAATATAATCTAAATGGTGACTTTAAGCTCATGAGATACTGAATAAACAGTTTTGAATAAATCGAGAGTTTGTCAGCATTGACTCAAGCTTAGTTAGGAAAATGTTAAAAAGTATTTGGGGGGCAATAATAATTGATGGTGACCATCATCTAGTAGTCATTGAACCAGTTTGGAAAATGTGTTTCGTGGAGCTCGAAGACAGACATAAATGGGCAAATGACTGAGCACTAACAGAGGGAAGCGGTGATACTGGTTGTAGCTGTGATGCCTTCAACAGCTCAAAATAGAAATAAGGGGGGGAAAAAAAGCTTGCTCTTGTTTTGTTTAATAAAGCTTAAAGAATCAGAGATGGGGGTGGTTGTTATGCTACATGTGTGGGGAGAGGGGATTTTTTTTGTTGTTCTGTTTCCCCGGTGTGATTAGGTCTGTCCAGTTCTTACTCTGTCAAAAACTGCGGAGGACCCAAAGCTGTTGGAATTGCTTAGTTTTCTGAGATTCAGCCACTGGGGTTTTATGTGTAGTACAGAGTATACAGGTGATGTCAAGAAGTATGTCACTGGCAGACACTCGGAGGATCGGGAGAAACAGGCTACCTCATACAGCCTATACCTCTGGCAAAATACTCTTCTAAAGCTAACAAAGGTCTCTGGTTTCTTCATGATTGTAAAGAATTACAGTCTCTTAATAAATCATTTTCTCAGCTGGGGCTATATACATTTCAAGACACTTTCCCCCCCCTAGATAGTTAAGACAGATAAGCTTGGTTTGTTTTATTTTTTTTCCCAAGACAACAAGTGGTTTTGATTTTTAAACCCCATGCGTATCACTTACTGTATCTGAGTACCTCAGACTCTGCATTTTTTTGGTAGTTGTCACACTAGTATCATAAACCAGCCTGTAGACAAGGATAATGAGGTGCTTGGCAGATGTTAAATGCCATCCAGTGAAGGAAGGTGGAACGTCACAGATCAGTAGTTTCCAGCCTGTAGGCTTTCCTTGGACAGTATCTTGATGATCTGGGGAAAGTGACTGAGAAAAGTAGACTGGCAAACTCAGTACACCAGTGCCTTTTGCAATTTCTAAATTGGTCTACGCATGACGGGTCCGTAAATTGGAAAAAGTTCACCATCACCATTATCACTACCAAGGACACCCATGGGTGTCTTCATGTCTGGTACATTCCTTTACAAGGCAACTTTGTTGCCAGTAAATAAACCAGTTAGGTGGGCACAAAGTATCTGGCTTATATTCTGCCATTATGAAACTTTGAGCTGAAGTTAGTTCAGTTCCTAGGTCTAAGGCAGGATGGGGTAGGAGAGACTCTTGCATGTTTGAGTGTTGTATTTTTGTTTCAGGCAGGTGCTAGAATTTGGTGAGAATGTCATCCTTCTCACAGAAGCTTAGACGTGCTGGCTGGACTGAATATACATTATTTTTGCAGAGGTAGAGGTGTCATGTATATGCGGTTGCTCATCCAGCCAGCAAGACACTACCACTGAGACCAGGGACTGGCTCTGCAGCCAGCAGAGCTGTTACCCCACAAAAATGGGGCTGGAAGTCAGGAGTCCTGACTCTCAGTGTTCTTTGCTGTTTTACGAATAGCTAGTCATATGACAACTTTCTAGCAGATCTGGAAAGAAAATAATCTATGAATTGTCCTTTACCTCAGCTGGTGGAAAAAAGCACAGATAGAAGCAGTCTGTGCAGCGGGGATCTTTATAAAGGATGGTCTAACAGAGATTCCATATGAACAGAATTTTGCCAGTCTTAATTTTGTTAAAAAGGTTAAAATGTTAGCGTTCCGGATACACTAGGATGCCTGTCTGGTTTTCCTTGTATATTCTGTATTTATTGCTGTTGCACCTTTATTTCTCCCCCCACCCCGGGTGACCCTTACTGGTCACACAAACTGTAGTGAAGATGGTTCTTTTCAGTTACGCTATGAAGGCGTGTGGTGGATAAGGCAGATGAAGATGGGTGTGTTCTCATGGCTCAGGCAGTTTTGTCTCACTTCTGGCACTGGAGTCTCATTTTGCCTCTGCCATAGAACTTCCTCCTGCTCAGGCCACACATACACTTGCTCAGGGTCCCCCGAGATCTCCAGGCTCAAGGAGAAACAAGGATTGCAGGTGGGGAGAGATTCCTGAGTGCTGCCTGGTCACAGGAGGGCTCTGTGTCTGTGTGAATTGCACTGTGAAAGCTCACAGTAGGTTCTTGACACACCCAACTTCCCAGGTTGGTCTTGGTTCCCTCTCCATGTGTAATATAGGAACAATAGTCCCATTTTGTAAGAGATTGCAGGATTAGTTGTTAGAAAAAACAAACAAACAACAAACCCCTCATACTTTGATACAGCTGGCACTGGGTACAGTGTGAAAAAGATGGATACAAAGTTTTAAGGTACAGTTAAGGCTTCACTGAAGCTGCAGAACTGCAAATAGCCCCTCAGCACAGTAAATGGCACTGCGGGCTTGGCAGGAAGAGAGTGTGATTTTTACAGCTATGATTTTATGTACTGATACAAACTGATTTAAGGTTTCAAAAGTAACCATGATCTCATTTTGAGTGTTTGACTTGGTAACTCTTAAATACAGAGCGCTTGAGATAATCAAGCCTAGGCATTTCATGCTTTTAAAGAACATATAGGAGTCCTAAAATTACTTTTCCTGATAAATGAAATTGGCCTGCAAATTTACATTTTGGCAATTTAGCTAGAATACTGAAACATTAAATGTGAGATAAATGGGTGCTTATGTTCTTGAGTGTAAGTATTACGCTCATATGAGGGGGAAAAAGCCTATATGTCTAAGGGGTGAAAAATGTTTGCTAGAAAAATTGCAATTAAAATGTAACCTAACTCTCTGTTGCTGGAATTAAGTGGTGCTTGGTAAATTTTTCTACTGCATAAAGGATCTAATGTACTATTTGTATTACATAATAACCGTGTGTAAGTCAGGAGGTGGGAGCTGAGGAGCCATTCCACAAGGTACTATCAGACTTAGTCACCAAGCTGTTCTGCTGATAGATGCACTTCCATGAGCCTGGGCTGAAGGTTCAGGCCTTCTCAGCAGTTTAGAGCAGTGGTAGTTGAGCTCTTCCACAACCAAGACCTCCAGGTATGACTTGTTCTGAGGAGAAAGCTTATTCTTCAGGGGATGCTGCTGCTTAAGAGGTTCTTCTGGTACTAGTAACATAATTTATGGCAAAAGGATGGGTTTGTAGTTGGATGTTTTTCCTAGGTCTGCTGACTCTATTGTCTTCCCCATGAATGTGTTTGATATATTCAACAGCAGTCTAATACCACACTGAGAAATACTGTTACCAGGTAAGAGAAAACAGTAAGCTACTGCAAACATAACTGCACTTCTAGCCTGAATTTAGTCATTGTGGCTCGCTGATGCTGCTTCAGGAGCTTTTAACGAAAGTCTTAGGTTATTTCCCTGAGGCAATACACTAGAGTAACCTGATTCTGAAAATGGTGATAAAATAGCATTGTATTGTATATTAGTTCCTGAAAACATGCTTAGAAACAGAAGTTGCTGGGGAAAAAAATTCCCTCATGCTTTCCTAAGAGTAAGTGGTCTCTGGAGAAAGCAATCTACAGACCTGTAGCTTAGGAATGGATAAAAAAAGAAAAAAACAAAAAACAAAACAGAAAAACCCCTTTTACCTTAGAGGATAATTAAGACATCTTACCCTATGCTAATTCCCTCCTTGCAACTTGTACAGCTGAAGTTCAGCTAGTTCCCCTTTCATATAAAGTATGTGAATATCTTGTGTGATGGGGTAGAACATAACATTAACTGCCAGGTATATTGAAATCATACCAAGTGTAACATAAGGAGAACTGTAGTGCTCTTTCCAAGCTTGGGACAGTGTCATCCAAGGAGCTGGGAAAAATGAGGGAAAACCTCATTGGTCAGAAACACACCAAGTAGCTAAGTACTCAGCATCTTTTTAGCTGTCCCAGGGACAAGGCAGTCACATCCTTCACCAAATCAATACAGTCAGCACAGAAGGGATCCATCCTTCTGTCCTCACTTATTAAGGAGACAAAGCCAAGTCTCTCTGTGCATCAGTCCTGCAAACATCCAGGCCTGGCACTAGAAAAATGTCCCCTACAAATGCATCATAAGTTTCTCAGCTTTACACTACCACATCCAGAAACTGACTTCTTTAACATCGCTAGTACAGCAGTTGGGAATAATGTTCAGAGACTGTTAGGGTATAGACTTAGCACAGACTGATTTTTTTTTTTTTTAATTTGTGTAGATGATGTACATATTTATCAAGACATAATTCCACTATTTTCCAGAAGCATATAATAGACAGGAATTTTCTGGGCCATGTGGTCTTTATGGTTTTGTCAGTTTTCTTCTTCCTGAGTTTATTCCATCATCAGAAAATTACCCTTGCAAGTTCAAACAGAACCTGTGGAACAGTGAACACATTGATATGAGTTAATGATTTAATAATCCTCAAAACAACTTACACTGTAAACAAGATAATCTGAAAAATGATAGCTGCAATTCAAAAGTTACTTGCAAAGAACTGAAGACTAATTCCCTTGTACAGTACATTAATAAAATAATACAGATTCTCAAATTATGAAGTATATACATTGCACTTGTTATTACATTTTGAGTGTGATAGCGGAAAAAAAACCCACCACCAACCTCTATGGTAATGAGTATTACTATCATCCACTCGAGACGTAGGGCGTGCTTTTCGTTCAGGTGATTTCGCATTAGGTCTGTCAGCTCCATGCAGTGTTGAAGCTTTTCATTCATTACCTGTAACAGATCCCAAATATATGGAAGTTCTGGATTCCATAAATGGAATGAGATCACTAGATAAAGGAACAGAATCCACACAAGGGATCGCTGAGCGGAACCAGAAAAGCGTTAATGCTCTTCTGTGAAAGAATAGAACAGAAAGTCCTGTAAGGCAACATGCAAGAGCAACACAAGTTTCAGTATGAGTCTGTTATTTCAACAGGTTCACAAAAATAATAGAAATTTAGATATGCATCTGCAGGTATTAAACTGCTTCTGAGTGATACTACTCATGAAAAAAGGCACAAGCAAAAGATGATGCAGCTTATAGTAATGCCTTGAAATTAACTAAATATTTAGGGTTGCTGTACCACAAGAAGAGGTGGGTTTTGTGCTGCTTATTCTGGTTTAGCAGTAAGAATTATGCCACCCTTCAATGAAGTGACCTGAATGATCATGTCAGTAAGAACACTATTTCACATCTCGTTTTTTTAACTTGTTTTCTTGCACACATTTTAGAACAAGAATTAAATCTCTTATAACTATTTAAAGCCTAATTCAGTGGCTCACGAAACACCCAATCCATTCACGTGAGGCAGTGCTGTTAAGCTAAGCTGGGTAAAAGGTGTGAGCGGGTTTACAAACACATGGAAAGGGGACAGTGTCTACGATCCTGTTATTTATCAAGTTTCTGCAATTAAAACTGACATTCATGGAGCAGTCTGTAACCCTGCTGAGCCAAAGACAGCTGATCGGAGTGTGGAAAATTCTCGTAACAGTAATATACCTACCTTAACTCGTCGATTAATGTTGAGAAACTGGCAAGTCTTGTCATAAAGCTCTTCTAGTTTCTCTCTATCCCAGTAGAAGTCAGGTGTTATTAGCAAGTCTGAACTCAGATTTATACGGTGTCTAAAAAGAATATGTACTACAATAGTTCAAGCTTCCTTTTGGTGAACATAGGAGCAAATATTTACATAGTAGCTAAAAGAAACAGGAAAATTTCCCTGTAATTTTAAGTAGAATATGAAAATAGTATCCTTTCATAATAAAAATACAATTGTAGTGATTGTTTAAAATTGGTCACATCTGCAACATTTTGGACAATACTGTGTAACAGGTTTGAGCATAAACGACTTTTGCCTCATGGCAACACTGCCTCTTCAAGTTGTCACTCTTGATATCTGCAGAGAAGTCCTTGACTATGCTAGTAGCTTGCTGAAGTAGTACCTGAATTAAAGTTACTGCAGAGACCCTTCACAGCTTGTTTGTATCTCAAAATTCCTGACTGGTGCTGCCTGCTGGCTATGTAAAGCAGAGCACAACCTTTCAGAAGGAGACTGTTTTCTCAACATTATGAAGGCTAAGAGCTAAAGTCTCCCACCTACAACTCACTGCTCACATAAATCTTTGGACCCTTAAACATCATTGTTCATACTGAATAGTCATTTCAGTAGGAATATAGAATCTAATGTTTAAAGTAGGAATTGCTTTGTTTTATTTACTTTTCTTCACTGATTTTGAGTTTTGTTTTTATTTTAGGTAAAAGACTGTATAGTGCTCTTTATTCCCAATCAACAAATTTCAGTTGAGAGGGGAAAAACCAACCAACTATTAAATTCTTACAAGGTAGCAGTGGTTTCTGATTAAGTCAAGGGAAGAACAGAACTCGCAGAAAAGTTTTACTAACTCTAGGCCATAGTTAACAGTTCTACCTCCTCCTGTCCTTCCTCCTGGTATCCTTTGCATTCTCTAGTATCTACTGTAATTACTGGTTATGAGACATACATTGCTGGACCCAGGCAGGCAAAAGGGTATGCAATCTGGCCATTTATAATATGCTGCTTAATGCCTGTCTGTAGTTGAGATGCCATTGGTGAGAGCCAGTGGGTCCTCTGACTAACATAACAGCATGCAGTTTCCAGCCAAAAAAAGGCTGAAGGACTTGTCCCCCACCCCACCTGGCTGTGTTTAGTGTGTATTCCGGTCTTTGTGTCATGCGTAACTTAAAAACTAGGTTCTGTGTAATAAAATGTCTTGGGTGTAACAAAAAAAAAAGTTACCTTAATGCAAAGAGTTCTCCAATTTTCTGCATTACATCTGCATGAGACAGTTTCACCTTCCTTCGTGACTTCAGTATCTGCAAAGTAACAAGCTGTTCACTGCTTGATCAAGTAACATGGACTAGAAGTTAAATTTGGAGTTCTACAGCCTGAAGTACGTATAAAATCTGAATGCATATCATACTTATTAACATTTCAGTTCTGTTTGCTGAGTGCCTTGCTTATTTAGCTTTGTAAGAGTATCACCATACAACTGTTCATCCAGGTTTTTCAATAAATCACCAAGTACATCACCAGAACCTATACAAAATCCTGGAGCGTTTCCTATGAATGACTTCCTGAACAAGAGGTAATATGTTTTTGCTTCCTACTATTGTTACTTTTAAGTCATGACAGTGTTGTTTTACCTTGCCACTACTTAGCCTTTTTATAGACTTTTTCCTTACAACAAACAATGTATTATCATTTATTTCCTTCATTAAAAAAAAAGATTATTAATCTTCCGAAGCCTAAAAATCTCATTTTTATATGTGACATCATATGGACTTTGTACTTTAATTGTCTCATGAAAAACTGTGGTTTAATTAATTCACTCAAACTTTGTTATATTCCAGTTCAAACACGTTACTTTCAGCCCAAGCTGACAGTTTGGCCAGGTCTTTAAATGCTGTTTGTCCTGTTAGGCATACATGTTCAACAGTGGCAGGTGACAGTGGCACAACACAGGAAACAATATTCCAATGCAGAACCCCACTCCCACTTTTTAAAGACTGATGATTTCTTGTCCCACCACTTTGCAGGTATTCTGAGCTTCTCTATGTTGATACCATCAAATGTGTTAAGCATTCAAGTGCTTTTTCCATATCCTCAGCTGTGTGGAGGCTGATATTTTACAAAGCATGGGAGAAAAGCAGGGGAGAGGCAGAAACAAGACCTTACCTCAGGAATTGACTGGATAGATTCCACAAAGTTATCCAGTAGTGATTCCCAAATAGCCAGCTTTACTGCAACACAGAGGTGACAAAGCAGAACACTGTGAGATGTATATATAATAATTTTAAATCTGCCAACATGCTGCTTCAAGACGCATTAACACATACAAACATTTGTAGCAAGTTACTGTCAGTGTCATACAATCAATGTTCATACATCTACAGACGAATCTGGCTTGGGCACTGACACAGCTCTGCACACAGAACCACCTTGAGTGCAGCTCTTCTCCAAATAATCAGTTCAGATCCTGGAGCGTTTTTGCTTCAGCTCAAAAGTTGATGTTTAAGTGGTCTACCATATGCACAAAACCTTTGCAAACTACATTCCAAGGACACTGGAGTCATGCTGACTTCATGTCATGCCACTCAAGAGCCTCCAGTGCATTTCTAGTGTCCTGCACAACTCTCATTCTCCTTTTGTCTAGTATTTGATGCAGCATACTCAAACCACAAAGAGTTAGCATGTATAGACACACCACCTGTACTTGTTGAATCTTCATTCAAACTTAAGCAACCTCCTGTTTTGTTTTTAGGTGAATATATTGTTCACTGGAGATGAAACTTCTCTCCTACAGAAGCTGTTCAGCACAAGCAATGGGAACACAAATTCTACTCTTCCTCAGCTTGAGCCTAGAAAGGTGTTTCGACAGGAAGATGATACATCTCAGGCCTCTGTTCTTTAGTTTGCAGATTCCCAGACAAGAATAAAGTAGTAACTGATCAAAAATTAACCCTAGTCACTCAGAAAAAATAATCAGGGAAGATTTAATTGTCAAAATCAACTTTTTCATGGTAGTAATCAATAGTATGATCTAGTCAGGACACCGATAGTAAATCCAATGCTGAGCATTTTTCACACTCCGATTTTTGAATACAGAGGCCCTATCTAAGTCAGTAACTTAAATGACATTTAATTTAGCCCCTGAAAAAAGCCAATAGGCATTTCAGCTATCACTGATTATTTGACCGAGGTTGATTTCTGCTGTGTCATAAATTTGACTTGGACTAGACTTGCATCCTTTATTTTTGTTGAACATTATTGAACTGTTTCCCTTTATGATGTGCATGTCTCACACTAACATGAACTGGCCCCAATTGTCTCCTGGGAATAAATCTGTTTCTCCATTATATATGGCACCACTCTTCCCTGCTTCCATGGCTTTGGGAATAGGAAAACTACAGAGAACAAAAGGCTTTTTTTCTCAATTGCTCTTCTTTCAATGCTCAAGAACCCTTTAGTTTTGCTGTACTCCATGACCAAGTGGTGTATCACTTCAAAAACATATTCTGTTTCCTGATGTCCATTCTGTTTAAAGGTGTGCTTCCCAAAATACTACAGGAATCCTCTAATTTACCCAAAAAGCAGTGGGAGTAGACAGACCAGATTTCTTTGGAAAGGTCTTTTTGAGGACGGCCTCACTGCTGCTCGCATCTACTCCTGCTTCCTACCTCATCTGAGGTCTGAAGCTGCAGAGATGTGTATTTCCTCAAGCAGCAGCACCAGGGCTGAGCCTGACTTCTTCCCAGTGCCTGCCACTGCCTCCTGGCAGAAGTACAGCCTGTGGCCCACAGCCATGCCCAATAAGCCTGGAAAACATGATCTGTGGCTCTGGTTCACAAGTCTGGTACCTGGTCCATCTTCCCAGCTAGGGATCACTGCTGTAGCTGGCATCTAGCTTTGTGTGTTAGAGGAAATGATGATGTCAGGATTAATTACCTAAGACCACTGATAGGTTTTTAACACTACACTTGGTGCTATCCTAGAATAGTTCTCAAGGGTAGGCAACGGGATGCTCAGCAGAATGTGTATCTTTTGCAAAGTATGTTTCTTAATGTGCTTTGTTCATCTTTAAGATTATTTACATTGAATGAGGTAGTTCCAATTTACAGAAAACAAGGTAAAAGCTTTGAAAAAAAATCCTCTCGCTGAAGCACAATCAATCTTTATACAGTTTGCCTAAATCAGACAGAGTCTTCTCCAACCTGTCACTGTACAAGTCCCACTTCTAATGACATCTGTCAAAATTTGCAGCATAAGCTTATATTACAAACAATATTAACTTACCAGAAAGACAAAGGGCATTTGAAAAGGCAAATTTCTGCAGAACAACTTCATCAATATCCAGCTCAGAATTCAACAAGATTTCTCCTTTATGAAGCTTTGACTGGCCTCTGTTAAAATAGGATTGAAGCACCTTCATTGATTAAGCCACCAGCAAAGGCACATTAAAAGAACCACAAATGCAAGAAAGGTTGGTTTATTTCTATATAGCATGCTGTATCTATATGAATATCATTCTCATCCTTGCATTTTACTCTGTTCAACCTAACAATAATCAAAAAAAATCACTGAAAATTAGTTCCTCAGTCTAAGACTAATATTATGACCAAATTTTCTAGGTTTAAATTAAACTGCAGCAAGCTCTGATGGTAGCTACAGCATTACTATATACACAAAGCTAATTCAGAGTAAACAAGATGCTGGCCTCTCATCTGTATCTCCTGTATTTCTGTTTCTGTTTTCCCCTTCTTCTGTCATTTTTATCAACATCACTCCCTCCCTGCTCTGACATTACTTTCCCTGAAACCTCTATCACATAGGAGGCCAGCACCAAAGAAAAGGAGGCATGAGAGTCCTGCAATTTATCATGTCAATTGCACTATGAAACTTGCATAGACACAACGCAATATGTCAGGGATCACAAATTACACAGCTGGATAGTAAGTGCAGTTTTCAAATGGCTAGGAAAAACCAGAAACCTATCCTCTTATCAGGTTACCTTAAATAAGCTCAACCTCTTTAACTCAGCTCCTAGTGTTATAGTGTCCTGTCTAGGAGTTGGTTTTTGGTGCTGTTGGAAAATTACAGATAATTTTTATCATCATTTACACTGAGCAATATTTCTGTAGAGATCATTTGCTCTCCATGATGGAAAAAAAAAAAATATTTAACAAGTCAAGACAACTTGCTGAGTTTATCATTTCAGAATATGCAAGTTACAACTTTCCTAGGAAGTGAAGTAAGTGCAGAATTACATCTTTATATACGAACCTAGAGAGCACTAAGGAAAGCTTATGCAAAAAAATCTTATCAATAATGCATATTTATTTTTTCCCATGTGTTTCTGTTTGGGATTGCTGAAGAACATGTCCAGTTCTGTGGGCATGGAGCTTCACAATTTACAAAATCTAATGCATAATCAAGTCACAAAGGCCATTACTTGCAAGTTCAGCAAAATTTGTAAATTTAGATTTACTGTTTTCTCCTTTCCTTATTTTATTCATTTGAAAATGGGTAAGAAGAAGTATATTTTTACTAGCTGCTTTTGCTTGAATTTGTTTTAGATGCCTGTTAGCTTTTATACCACAAATGCCTGCAAATACTTACTCTCCTATTCTATAGTTCATCTCTTCATTCTCCCAATGGACTAGTGCAACTTCATATGGCTGAATTTCATGCTGTTCTAGTACTTGCATGATATTCTTCATCTAAGAAAAAGACAATTGCACACACAGGAGCAGTTACCATGCAGCATACTATCACTCTACAAAGATCTAGCATACAATAGGTTGATGAATGCCACTTTCATGCTGAAGTTATTTAAATAACAGATAGGTGTGCTAAGTAATGAAGTGATAATTAGCACAGCTTACTTCTGAAGCTATCTGTAGCTGTGTGGCAGAATTTGTGGCTATGAACAACTGCAAAAAATCTGTAAAGAGTAAAATATCATTTAATGTCTTCATATAGAAAACAGTTTAGTTTAAAATAGTCATTCTGGAGTACATTTTAAAAACAATTTTGTCCATTCACAATGATTCCCTACATTCTCTTTTACTTAATTACTTTCATTTTTTGTTCTACGTATCAGTTTTGGTCTGTTTGTTTGTTTGTTTTGTCTTGTTTTGTTTTGTTTCATTTCAGTTCATTAAAATGTGTACATAAAAATAGCTCCTCTATTTGAGCAACTTGTTTGGAAGTTAAAACTTTGATTATGACTTCAATAATCAGAAAAAGGAGTTTTCCTCTTCTAAATAAAGCCAGCAAGGGATCAACTAAACACTAGCACTGACAAGAAGAACCTGGTATCAAATTTTCAAAGGTACTTTACCATGTACAACAAAACAAGATTTTTCAGAGTACTCCAGTGGGCAGAAGCGCCCAACTCTGAAAATCAAGAGGAGTTAGTCAGGCAGTCTTCAGTAATACCTGTGAATCAGTAGCATAGTGACAGCCACAGCATTATAAGTGTGCTACAGGTAAGGTTTGAAGGGAGAACTAGTATCTTTTTGTAAGCCAACTGATAATACTGAAATCCCCCAAAACACAAAGGGCATCAGGAACATTTCAGGTCTGAAACAGAAAAAGTGAACTTGAATCCAGAAATTGTTCATGTCTGGAAACAACTGCTCTGTATTTTTGTTTACTTAAGTGAAAATCCTCCCATGAACTTCTGTGCATCTCAGTATCATCTATTTAATGCACCATTTAATTTCACATACTCTGCTTACAGAAAAGATTGATACTGAAAAAAAATAAACTATAAATACAGTCATTAAAAAAGATAAGCCTGTGGCACATCCCTCTTGGTCAGCAAAGAGCACCCAATTATCATACAGAATATGTTATTTCAGTATCAACATATTTTAACCATTATACCAACCAATAAAATCTTCCTTCAGGAAAATCACTAACTGGTATAAACAAAAAGTTGCTTACAAATGTCATCTCTTTCAAAGTTATCCAAACATAAGTTTGGAATAGTCTTGACTTGAATGGCTTTGGAACAATCCTTTTCTTCTAATATATTTTCTGTTACATTAGTGCCTTTCAAACAACCATTCACATGTTGATTTTTCTGATCTACTTCTTCAGGAGGTAGAGTTGCAAGAATTTTCTTTTGTCAGTCTCACTGGATTAAAGTTTCAGATTTTTGGCCCTACATAGAAAATGCTGTCTACTTCATATGTTAGACATATATTTTGTGCAGAAAGTCAAGTTTCAAAGGTGATATATTAGCAACCCACACACTTGAGGGCAGCAGCAGGCAAGCACCTGCACCCATGAGGAGAAGAATCAGTCCTTTTCCTTCATGGGGAGATCCAAGCTCCCAAACCAAGACGGAGCATGCTGGGCTCTGTAGGACTGACAAAACATCCACTTATGATGTTTCAACAAATGGTTTTGCTTTACTTACACTTTTCTCTTCCACATTCCAAAACACAACAGCCCCCTCCCTGTGAATTCAAGGAAAAACTGAGGTGTAATTATACTGTTTTAGATGTATTTTGATGCAATACTCGAATTGTACAGTGGCAATTTCTGTCATTGTGAATCAAGCAATTTAATAGTATCTTCACAAAAACTACGTAATAGTTGCTTTTTAACCACACTTTAATGAAAAAAACATGAGAAGATAAGTTATTCTTTAATCATTTAAATAATTCTGATTTTTCATTTTAATCATTCTGATTGGACAGTTATTCCTTGAGTTTCATGAGGTAATATGATGCAATGATCTAGCAAACTGCCCTACGTCTTTCACACCATTGCTATTAATAAAGCTTTGGGTATGATTTATAACTTACCTGAAGAAAAAAATCATGCCGGGATCATGTTCTTTCGCAGATTTCTCAGTGCCCATCACCAAAACGTTTGCAGCATCTAGGTTGAAATAAATGAAAAAATTGAAGAATTATCCAAACTTCTATACATGATAGCTATAGGCATATAATTCTGGTTTAACAGTTACATGCTAACATGTCAGTCAGTCCCATATTTTATTTTTTGAGAGAAATGATTGCCAGGAAACAACTATAATATCAAAGTACAGTGCTTCTCTGAAGTGTCAAACTCTAGACAGACTCAGCCACTATGTTGAACTTCACTGGAATCTTTAGTTAATGAAATGTGACAGTTTTGCAGAACAAAAGATTTATGGGAAAATTGATGCAGGGCATAGTAAATAACTAGGAACAGATTACAGAAATGGACATGCAACGCAAGGGAACTATAGGATTTTTGCCACAGTTGCAGAGAAGTTACCATTCAGCTCTGCCTGCCCAGAAGATTTTTCTCTTTTCTATATAGTAAGGGACTAATCTGCACTCAAATTCTGCTGACTTCGCTTTGACAGTCAGAAACTTGAAAGAGCAAACCCACAAGACAAGAGAGGGTCCTTCTGCATTCTCCTGATCAAAAGTGTGGTTTTGAAACAAATCTTCCAGCCAACCTCACTTACCACACTTCTGATGTGCATGGCCGAACAGTGTCAGTACACAAATCAGATTTTTTTTTTGCATTAAACTGGAAGAGGAGCTCCAAAACTGCACCTGTGGTACTCCAATTGCTAATGGGTACTTGTTACAAAGGACCAGACCTGATCTAGCATAAGGAGAATGCCCCAAAACATACAAAATGGGGATGCTACGCTCTCAAAACATGGTGGATTTTTGTTTGTTTTTGTTTTTTCCCCCCTGCAGGTCTGGTCTACTGTACTACTTGCTAATGTAGATAAAGTTTTAGAAGTCCTGATGTGGTTTTGGCAAAAAAAGGTTACTTCCCAGCATGACTCACTTTGTTGCAGAACTAGTGGAAGCTAGACCAGCAAATTCCTCTGCAAAGAAGAATATGCAGGGTCTAACACCTAAGCCTTAAAAAGTTCAACCTCTTTGCAGAAAGGTCACAAGTCAAGCAACAAGGCATCGAGTTCAGCCTGTGTACGAATTCCACTCTCTGCTTTACTGCTCAAGCCACAGAGGCCAGGTAGACTAAGGCAGCAGAGAGATGACTAAGTATCCGATGCGCTTTTGCTAATACACAAATTGATACCACGCAGTTGGTCTGTCTGAACTCTTTAAAGACTCTTCTTTCACTTGCTGTTCCAGTTCAGAAACGCAGGATTTGATGAATCACTTGAGCGAGTTTGGGGTGTGAGGTTTCATTTCACAGTGGAAGAAACACTGGTTTCCATTTTCTCATTTGCCTTTTCAATATCACCTTTATTTATCCATTCCAGCTAAAACATACACAACTGAAGAGAATTTGGTCCATTTTAAGTCAAGCTACAGGACTTGCCTCTAAAATGTTTTTAAAGAAGTCAAAACCAAGACTAATGCCTAGAAAGAACACTAAAAAGCAACAAATCCACACAATAATTGCAGATTTAGAGTTCTATGTACAAACATTTTTTGATTTTCCAAGATGAAATGTTTGAGCTGGTAATCAACTAGTGCTACATACATACACAAGACAACCACCTCAAAACACATCTGCTGGCACAATCCAATATCCTTTCATCATCACTTCCTCCAAACTTTTGATAAACAGAGTATCTATTGTGAGGAATCAAAAACACACCATGAAAGACTTAAAGAACTGTGACAAAACCCACACTCCCAGGATAAAATACCAGCATCAGCAACATTTATTTGCCTTAGAGTAATTCCCAGTAATGCTGGGGATTGTACAAAGTTTCTACCCCAAAGCTGTGAAACCAGTGTTGTTTTTAATACAAAAAAACTACAAAGGAACATGAAGCCTACACTGTACAGTACTTTGTCTTTCCCTGTTTGTATTTCTGAGCAAGACAATCATTAGTAAATCTTGTGTTTAAGAGAGACACACTGGAGTATTATTGCACTTGGACTAAGTGTTTGAGAGGCAGCCAGATATTTGATAACCTCTACCGAAATGCTCATAAAAACTGTCATTCTCTTAGCTTTATATAATCTGTTCATTCAAAGGAAAAAAAATAGGCATTTTACTGCCAACATGTGAAAATCACAGCTGTTCTAGGGCATAAGATTCCTTCAGCTATAAAAAGCTCCATTTGTTTTTCCCTTGTAGTATACTTCTGTTATTTCCAAGCCATACTTTCCCAAGTCTTCAGAGATACTTTGTATGGAAACCAGAACCCACCATTGTCCTGAAGCCTACATAAGTGAAGCACTCAACAATTGCTGGGACATATTTGGCCCAATAAAAGAAGTATCAATTACATCCTCTTTACTAGAACTAAGCATTTATGTGTATGTTTATTTTATGTAGTCAGCAAGATTCTCTCATGCATACCTTCCTCTCCAACCCTTGGTGATTTACATTAATAGAAGTGTGGGTATGGAAAGAAGATGGAACACTTCAAATTACAAAGTTGTTTTGACAGATGAAGCACTACAGTATCACATTACTGAAAGATTAAAGAAAACTTTCAGAATTTTTTCAGTTAGTGAACGTCTATAGAAATGCTTTGCATCAGAATATTTCCAAATTTATCTTTCCTGAATGCACCTAATTTTTCAGTACTTTTAGTGTAATTGTAATTTTGGGAAAAATTATCATAGCGTAATAGCAAGCGCCAGTTATATTGCTATTCTGAAAGTTTTAGTTGTGTTTTTTTAAGCAAATAGAATTTTTAAGCCAAACAATATTTTTACAAGCAGTATGATATATTCCAGAGTATTACCAGAATAAGAATACGTGAGTTCTAAAAATTATGTACCTCACCCATATTTCATTTCCCAAGGTATAACATTGCTTTTAATATGTTTCAAAAAATCTACCTCTAGGCAAACTTGTTATTTCAACATATCCATGTGAAGTCAGGTCATGACACAGATTACCAAGATGATATTCATCTGCTGTTGCAAAGGCTGTGCACTGCATCAGATTCTGTGCCAAAGGAACAAAGATTTGAGTTAGGGAAAGGCTGAAGCAAGATGTTCATAAGACAACTGTTTGCCTCAAACTTATCGCAAGAGCGACATTTTCCATTTACGCACTCTTTGCTATGAAATCACTGCCATGCTGTCCACCTAGTGTACAGATAGTTGTGAGGCTACTTGCTCCCTGTTAAGCGGAACAGCAAATCACAGACTGAGATCAAACAAAGTGACATGAGCAAGTTGCACCAAAAAACTGTGATAGAGCCACAAAGTGAACCCTTCCTCCCTGAATGCCAATCAAATGCTTTAACAGTAGAGCTACACTTACTACTGCTCTCCCATCCTACAGTTTACGACATACTCGGCTGACCACTGAAATCAAAAGCAAGACACTCCCAATATCAGCTTTAAGATCTGTATTTTAAAGGTAAATGGAATTCAACAATCCCAGCTTGCTTGCCAAGCAGAGGCTCCAACTGCAAACAGCACATTCTTCCAAGCACAAGGGTCACTGTCCAGGTAAACCCCAGGGTATGAGCCACTACAGTGCCACAGCACAGTCACAGATCTTCTGAGCCAGTTTTAGGTGCTGCAGATCTTCAGTGTACCCCTGGAGCTGAATCTTGCACTAACAACACGGCCTCAACTGACACTGCAGTTGAACAATACACAACAGCCAGAGTTTGTCTCAGTATTCCACAATCATAAATAACTACAATGCCATATTGAAACAAATGACTGGAAAAATGATACTGACTTTCAATGAGACTGACTCATGCATGGCAAAGAAATCAGAAAGTCATCTGTGTGAAGATTTTCTTGATAAATCAAACAAGTCACAATAAACTGATCTACAAATTCTACTACTCATTTTAAGTGGATTTCTTTCTTCTGATACCATGTAGGTCCCATTAAAATGTTTTTCAGTACAATGCAGTGGAAGATATCCAGAAAGCAATGTGTCTCATTGTGGATCAGTCACTTCCCAGATTTTTGTAACTAATACAGATGGGGATGTAACTAACAACAAATGAACAAAAGGACTGTACTCATCTGCAAGCATTTATACCCACAATACAGTTCGACTTAGAATCCAGATTATATTATTGCAGCACTCGCACACTACCAAACAACAAGGCTTAGAAAGGTGTTCTACTCCCTGGAAGGCCTGTCACCTGTCATCAGAATCACTGCCACACATTTAAACCTTCTTTTCTCTTTAAATGTTAGCATTCTGTTATAACTTCCAAAGCTTTGCTTACACATCACTGTAATTCAGTGATCACTAATACAAACTTTAGAAGGAATTACAATATTCAGTGAGCAATTTTTTAAACATATTTCCATGACTGTGCAATGAGGCTGACAGTGGAACAGAATTGTTTTCAGTTCCCTTGCTGCAGTACCTTTGAAAAGTTGCATTATCACAGTTTCATCTGTATAAATCCATTCTCAATCTCTAAACTGCCAATGAGGATTATATATTTCAGATTCTTCCAGAAAGCTCTTGTTATTAGAAGTACACTCTCTGCCATGAAATTCTTCTGTCATAAGTTAAGGGAGCAAACTCCTGCCTTCTAGCTAGTATATAATCTGAAATTCTCCGTGTTTGCCATAGTTTATTACTTGTGCTGTCCTTCATTTCAAGGCAGTTGCACTACAGGACAGGTTTTCTGTCTTACTGTTGTAATTTTAGTTTCAACATAATGACTTTACATCGTTAGAACCGGAAGTTTGCTGCTAAAATTAAGTGCCTGAAATAGCATTTAAGATATGCACTAGTTTGGTTTATTCTAACAATGTAGTGTTTCACTTAAATTTTTACTAAAATCTTGTTTGATGGGGAACATTTCAGTTGGGTGTAATTTGAGATTAAGACACCTAAAAGACATGAGTCCACAGGCACTCTAGATGTCTAAACTGTGATCGCTGGTGAAGATACGGCCAAAAAGTCTACTCGAATGAGTGATTCAGCTAATCCCAAAACAGACACATTAACTGAACAACCAACCTTAACCTTCTGCTTTCTGCTATGTCACTTTCACCTGCAAACTTCAGAAAAACAGAATACAACATCTGTACTAGTGTTAGAAAGAAACTCCAGCTACTTACCACGTTCCTTCCTATCCACAGCTGGGTCTTCACTGACATTCTGTTCAGAGCACTACAACTGCTATCTGTAGGAGTAGTCATCCTAAGTATTTCAACACATCATTTTCTGTATCATCATGCCCCCAGCAACTGCACAGGTTCATGCAACCATAATTCTACTTAGCCCATCCTTTCCACTTTGAGCATACACAATTTTTTAAGAAAGACGACCTGTAGAATGAACTTAAATCCTCACCTCACCATAGGAATCAGTCTTCAACTTAAGGATAGTAAATACTCCATCTGCACTTGATTTCCAAGCTTTTTCTAGACTACATGGCTATAGCACTAAATATCAGTTTGGAGGCTTTTCATGCCATTAGACCTTACAAGATTAAACTGAGTAGCGGTACTACTCACTGATGGACTGACTAAACCAGCTAACTGCTTTCAAGTAACTCCTCCTTCTATCCTGAAAAACTGGTTTTACCACCATCTGTCATTGCTGGTGCTCAGCGGTCTGCCTGTAACAACACATGAAGACCAATGCTGGGGAGGGGTGGGAAGGACCTCACTCACGGACTGTTCTGCAAAAGCAAGGTGTCAATTGTCAGGCCCTTCCAGAGAGAAAACACCAGAGATTCTCAGGAGTGGGTCTAGAGCTCATCTTAAGGGGCAGACTCGGAAGATGATGCAGGAGCCTGCTCCTGGGTAATTGCACTGGCAATGGGGCCTGCGTCACTGGAGGGCTTTTGATTACTGCCCCCCTCCCCCTGCTCAAGGCAAGGGCAAGATCGGCTTTTTTATGACACCAGGATATAGAGAAAAACGATGGCACACTGAGAAAAACCTCAAGGATTCTCCATTTGCACTACTTCTGTTACTCATCTTGCAGAAATCAGTCACATATTTAAGTTATTTTTGTATACTACAGATCTACAAGGAAATATACAGATTTTTAAAAAATGCTTATTCCAAAGTACTGTCAGCCTGCAGTCAACACGATGGCTGGTCCATACCCCTGCAGATGAGGTTGTGTATCTGACAAAACCACACAGGGTTTATTAAAAAATAGCAAATGTTTCTGTTAGGTCTGAGTTTCTGTGATTTCTGGCATAGGTTTTGCCATGCGGAAACTTCCTCAGAAAGTGTATTATTGTTTCAATATATCAGGCAGGATTTTCTCAATTTTTTCACAATGGAAGAATGGAAAAATAGCAGTGCATATTGCTTGCATACATATATAAGAAAATGTCAGAGAAACTGTTTGCATTCTATGCTGCCATTTAAAAGCCTCAAGAATCTAACAAAAAAGTCACTTCAATTCATCCAACAACAAAAAGAAGCAACCTCTGAATGTAAGGTCATAGCATGAGCAACAAGCTTCAAACATCACATGGTGTTTCAGGACTAATATTCTTCACTTTGTTTTTTCAAAGCAACAGGAAAGTTCAAGTGCGAACTAAATTGTCTATAATGGAGTCTTTACATTACATTGAAGCATACTCCTGCTCGTCATACAAAACATTAAACAGAAGCTTAGATGACAAGAAGGCAAGCACTAAAACATCAGTTTCTGTGCTCATACTCAGTAGGTCACGTAATAGACATATTTTACAATGTGGAAGCTATTTCTGAGAACACAACACTTGTTTCAGTCTTATCCACAATACTATTTTATTAACAATACCCTGGAACTCAGTTATTATTGTAGCCTGAGAAGAACAGTTACGCTTCCAACACCAGGGTTTTCCTTGGAGATCTTACATTCAAGTATACTTAAGGTTTGCCTTGGCTACTATTGGGCCTTGAGAAGAGCCATCTTAAAAAGAAACAGTCACAGGTTTGCACTGTTTCGCTTAATCATATCCGATTTTATCCATAACCGTCTGTTGCTGCCATTACTCTGTAGACCTAGGAGTCTGGAGATCAAGGTGCTATTTCTGCACATGGAAAAATCTTCAAGTAACACAAACTATGTGTGCACCTCAGTTTCCCATCTGAAATTTAATCTGAATATAAACTTTGGACTGTTTACTTTAATCGTAATTTTTGTTTGAGTGAGGCCTTAAAACTGGGTAGCATTGGACAAGCAACGCTACCTACAAGTTACATTATTTTGAAGGCTAGACATTGTTTCTCAGTATTAAATGCAATTTCAGAGCACTGGTTAAAATGATTTTTAACGGATTTTGTCTTTCTGCTTCAATAATCATTTATTTTCTCTGCACTTTTGTTTACACATTGCTAGTACATCTCCACTTTTTCTACAAAATATCAGACACACTAGTTTCTGTTAAGCTTGTTTCTGTTTTCAGAGTTCCAACACTAGGATAAATAATGAAATCCTCCTCACCAAATAAACACATTAATTTCATTAAAATGTTATCTAAACCCAACTCCAAATCTAAATTAAATTGATCAAGTTCCCCTTAATGTTTATTGACTGTAAATGGTATACTTTACCTCCATGTCTGACAGTGGCTGGTTAGCTCTGGAAGGCTGTTTGGTCCTTGGTGCTTTCGGTGGCCTCTTAACTGTTTGGTTACCATGTTTTGGAATAATTTTACCAGCTGATACAACCGAGTAAAATCTTGATGATATGTTCCTAAGCTCTTTCATATGCTTTGTATTGAGCCTGCAGTTTTCCAACATCACCACACCAAAACGTTTCCAGGGTGGAAAAAAAACCTCCCCACTCTGATAATAAACATTTTTCCCCAAAGTTGATATATTTCCTTGGAGCAATTTCCAATTCTTGACTTGCACATATCGACTTGTCAAAAAAGACAAACCGGTTTTCAGAGCATACAAATTCCAAGAGTTATTCCAAGAGTTTGCTGTTCTGTGAGCTGTTCTGTCAACTTCATTATCCAGCTTTAATAGAGAACGTCCAGATTTATTAATGTTTTGGCTTCGGCATATTGTTGTTGAAGTGTGGAAAGATCTAGTCCAAAGGCGCAGAAGTTTCAGTCTCATTGCTTCCCTCAGAACTGTATTTAAAACAAACAGAATAATTTGTCAACCCTTTGGAAAGAAATAGAACTATCTTCCCCTTAGCTAAAAGGTGACCCATACTCCCTTTTGCACGTGTTAGTACTCCTAAGCAAACAAACATTGGTGGGATTAAGCAGCTTTTTTTCAATGCTATTGACACAATCTACTTACAATCAAAACACATTATTGAGCTGTGTGTTTGCAACACATGGTGAAAAAGTAGAACTGGTTGTTATGTCAATATGTAAGCAAGAATCTTTTCTCTCTGCTGTTCACTCTGTGTAGCTGTCTGCACTCTCAGTAACCCCACTGACAAAAATTACTCCTGAGCGAGCAGACACCTTAAAGAGAATATCAGACTCTGCGAATCACTATTTTATACATAACACAAGCAACAATTAGATTACTATGTGCTTGTATGGGAATGCCACCTATGGAATACACACAATGACCAGACGCAGATGAACCCACTGTCTGGCAAACAGTCCAGCATGGATGCAGCTCTGTTAGTCTGCTTGCAGATCCACTTGTGTTGATGGAAATGTGACAGTGTTCTTATTCCGTTATTCCAGAATAAAAGCAAGCTTATTATATTTATGCTATGTTATACGAGCTAACTAAATAAACTTTAAAAGTATTCACAGACAGTAGGCTGCATACCTCAATGGGTGTGTCACTTGTTGAAAAACTGCAGTGTCAAGTCCCTGCCCCCATTTCCCTCATGACACAGAATCCATCTGCAGCAAGTTATTAACAACAAAGAAGAGTCAAGTTGTGCAGTTTGAAAAAAAATCCAATTTCAGAATATTTTTCAAAAGGATCTTCAGTACCACCCATACTTTTAACATCATAGTTAAAATAAGCTTTTTCTTGTGAGAACAAATCATTGTGTGCCAACTGGAAAAAGCCCTCCATCCTGACCAGGATACCTAGATGTTAGCACAATACACACACGAATTGAGAAACAAAGCAAAAAACCAAAAACCAAACCCAAATCTTGCCCTGACACAAATTAATGGAAGAGGAATAAACTAATTCCAGTGAAAAAGGCATATAATTCTACGGACAAACAAAAAACCCATCTTTAGGCAACCACAGAATAAGTAATTGATATTAGGCATAACTTCATATGTTCTTCACTTGTAGCTTTTTGCCCAATTTCTAAGCCGTTACTTGCCTACTTATCAGAACAAACTACTTATTATTTTCATATTAAACTTGTCCCTGTTTAAAAAGGCAACCCAGAAGGCTCTGGCCAGGAGAAGGTACATGTACCCTTTTAAAGACCTGTTACCTCTGGATAACTAAGCAAGCTGAAAAACTCAGCAACTGCAACCCAAGGTAGTCGACATGCAGGACAAAGGGAAATGTCTCTGGTAGTGTGAAGCAACTAGTGGGAAGAGACTCACAAATGCCAGGTAAATCTGCACTTTCCTAGCCTACAAACACTGTGTTGAATTGCAGTGATCCCAGGGGTGATTTTTCAACTGCACAGGGTTACAGCAAGGAAGTAGTGATTTTATAGACTAAATTTCGTGGAGGAGCCTTGACATCAGTTTTGCAGCAGCAGAGACACTTAGGAGGTACAGAGTCGAGAAATCCAAGAATTAAGCAGGATGAAGAGCTACCGCAAGGTAGCAGCTGCCATGTTCGAGCAGCAAAACCAAATTTGTGCTTAATTTTCCAACGTCTCTTTAATACAAGACACACATATATAGGTCCGTTGCCCTTCCAACACGGACTCCAAGCTTACTGCAGCAGAGCCAGCAAATCGTAGGAATAAACCGGGCCTGCTTTGTCGGCAGACAGACCAGCCCTGCCCGGCCCAGGTGCTGCGGACCCCACAGCCATGAGACGCCTGGGCCTCATCAGCCGCCGCCGCAGGCCGGCTGTTCCCACACCGCCCCCAAGGCCCCACCAGCCGGACGCTGCTCTCCCGAGCCGCGCTGCTGGCCCCTTCCCAGCCCCCACCCGGCGGAGACGGAGCCTCCTGCTCTCCCGTCCCCCGAGGGAAACAGCAGTGACAGCCCACCCGCCCCCGCGAGAGCCCCCTGCAGTACGCGTGGGGGGAGGGGAGCGGTCCCGCTACCATTGGCTGCCTGCCGGGGCGGGCGGAAAGCAGGCCGCCAGGGAGCCAATCGGGAGGCGGCGGCGCCCCACCTCCGCAGGAAGCACGAGGCCAGCAGCGCCCCCGCTCGAGGCTGGAGCGCAGGTGCTCGGGCTCAGCCCCGCGGCTGCGCGCGGCTAACGGGCGCCCCTGGCGGTGGCGGGAAGCCGGCGGCGCGAAGCCGGGCGTCACCGTGGGCCGATCTCCGCCCGCCAGCGCGGGGGCCCGGCGCCTCCCCGTTCCTTAACGCTCAGCTGCACCCACAGCTGCGCCACCGCCGAGAAGCGCCCGGCGGGGCGGCGGGCAGGCTGCGGCGCCGCGGCATGAGGGGGAGGCAGGGAAGCGGCCAGGCTGCCCGAGGGCGCAGGAAAACAGCGGCAGGAAATGAACTCCCGCCCTCCTGCGGGCCGGGCTCTTTCTCACCCCCGAAACTGGCTCCCCTTGTTTGGCCTGCGACCCCCCCACTTGCGGCAGGTCGGGAAGGGCAGACGAGGCCGCCCCGGTTCGTCCACGGCCTCCCGCGGGCGCTGCGGCAGGCCCAGCCCGCAGGCGTCCGTGCCGCCACCCCCCGCCGTTGCGGAGGGTCCCAGCAGGGGCTACACAGTCTCCTGCTACAGCACAAGCGCCTATCGCAGCCCCGAGCGACCGCGGGAGCCGCCAAAAGCAGCCGCGCCGCCGCCCTTCCCTTCGCCTCCCCTCCCCCTCCCCGCGGCTCCCGCCCGCCGCCGCAGCGGGAGGGGCGAGGCGGTTCCCGCCGCGCGCCAGCACTGACCTGGGGGAGGGGGCGAGCCGCTCTCCGCCGCGCGAGCCGCGGCCCCGCCCACCGCCCGCCGAGCTCCGCCAAGGCGCGCGGGCCGCCAGGCCCCGCCCGCCCGTCCGTCGCCGTGCCGCGCGGCGGGCGCGGCTGAGTCACCAATAACGTCCGGCTGCCTCGCCCCACTTCCGGGGGGTGGCCCGCCGGCTCGCGGGGGCGGAGTAAGATGGCGGCGGTAACGGCGCTACCGGTCTCCCTCTCGGGCAGGTTTAAGGGGTCCGTCACGGCCTTAACGCGCCCGGAGCTGGCTGTGGGTTGGGGGGCAGGAGGGAGCTGAAGGGCTGGCTGCTGGCCCTGGGCCGGAGAGCGGCTCCTTTTGGGTGCTGGGCCTCTCAGCCGGGGTCTCCGGCCTAGTGATGGGCGCCGGGCGGGGGCGGGGCTGGGGCCGGTAGCCGGCGCTCGGCCTACTCGTGCGGGCGACGGCAGCGCCAGCGTCGCGCTGTAGAGGGCCCCGCTCGGCCGGAGGCCGTGTCGCCGGTAGGCGGCGCTGTGGGCTGCGTGCTGCCGGCTCCCTGCCGCAGGGCCCTGCCGCTCTCTGGCCTGCTGTTTCCTCGCCTCACCCCCGCTTACAGCAGCTACTGTTGTCCCTGCTAGTTACTGACCGACACAGGTTTCGGGAGGGTAAAAGTTGTGTCTCTGTTCTCCCTGGGTTTCTTTGGAACTTCAGTTCTGGGAGCCCGAGACTAGGGCTCTGACTCACGGGATATAAATCCTTAAATAAAAACAATTCTTCAAGCTCTCTGTAGGGTTGGTCATGATCTGCTCACTGTCTTTCTCAGAAGTAAGGAGTATTTGGTGAAAGCATAAATCAAATATATGGTAGAGAGCAGGTATGCAGATTTGCTGTAAAGGTGGTACAAGTCACACTTAAAAAATTCCCTGTGCTCTTAACTTTAAATTTCCTTTTTACATCTGGGTAACTGAGCAATCGGGGAATGCATTTTAGTATAGAATTAACTGCAATTTTTGCTCTTGGCAGGGTCTGTCACTTACAATTTTCTTCCCTGAAAAGGCTACCATTTATATTTTTCTTAAAAAGTAGACCTAAAAAACCTGACCACTTTTAGATTTTTAGGTTGTGGTGGTGGTGGCGAGGGGGTTGTTTGTTTGTTAGTGTTTTTTAATTATTATTTGTTGTCTACTGCTTTAAAGGCACAAAAACTTACTTTTAAGCCCTTGCATTTATTTAAAAAAATTGAAGATATTTGATAATTTCCTCTCAGTAATAAAATTTGGATCCTCTCCTTCTCAGATCCTTTGCATATTTCACAATTAAAGACAGACTGCCCCAAATCCTCACAAAAGTTATTGATACTCTGCATCGACATAAAAACGAATTCTTTGAAGAACATGGCGAGGTAAGAGTAAGGTCTCTTTTTGCCTAGGATTTCCTGCCTTCCCACCACTGACCCCTGAGACCCCTTCTCTGCCTTGTTTTTACTGGTTTCTTGCTGCAATCATTATTTGTCTGTCTTAATCTTTTAGTCTGTTGTGGAGGTTTTTTGTTTGTGGTTGGTTGGTATGGTTTGTGGGTTTTGTGTGTGTTTTGTTTTTTCTTCTCTCTTTTTTATCATCTCTTTCTTGTAGCTATTTTTCATTAATTTCATAACTCATCTTTCTGTCAAACTTTTTTCTGATCTATCTGTTCTGCAACTGTGTTGGTTTTCCAGGTTTTTGTGCTAATGCAGTGTTTAATAGACTGTAGCATCTTCTGAAGATGGCAGTTTCAATATTCTGTTCTCCTCTGATAAGCAAAATGTCTAATCTAAAAAGGAGTCCCAGAAGCAATTTATTTTAGGATGTTAGGTGTAAAGGGAGCTTCATTCACCAAAATGTGTTTGGTCGACTCAGGCTCTGATTTGTCAGGGACTTGTATTTGGCAATTAAAACTTATCACTTATTTATTTCATGAAAAATTGACCTGTTTCTTTACAGGAATAAATGTTCAGAATAGGAACTTTTGTTCTTCACTTATTTCAGAAGGGTGTTGAAGCAGAGAAGAGAGCTATATCTTTGCTTTCCAAACTGCGGAATGAGCTGCAAACAGACAAACCAGTGACCCCTTTAGAAGATGAGCTGCCTGATGCTGCACTGTGGAACCAACACCTAGACTACCAACGAAATTTGTCAAATGGAAGCAGAGAACCAAGTTGGTTTCAATCCCCTTGGTTGTATGTAGAGTGTTATATGTATCGAAGAATTCAGGCAGCATTAGCACAGAAGTAAGTACTTGCTAGTTGAGGATATTACTCTGCAAAACATTATTCTTGTATCTTTTTCTTTTTAGTTTAGAAGAAAGGAAGACAGCAGGGGAATAAGATGAAGGAAAATCTTAGGCTTCTACCATATTTGTTTTTCCTTATCTCACACCTCAGATTTAAAATTAATACTTCTTTCATGCTGCAGAATTTGAAGCTTATTACGTCCTTTTATGCTTCAGTTTCTGTGACTTGGTCTACACAAAAACTTAAGCTTGGCTGTATAGTTTGACCTTCTTGCAGACTAGTGAGATCTGAAAGTAATTTAGCATTTCTATAAGGCTTGTTAGTCCAGAATTATCTCTTAAGATGTATATTAGCCTAAAACACAGAGTGAGAGAGACACTAATTTGTTGGGCATTCTAATTTGTTTTGCTGTGCGAAATCTGAAGTTAGTCTTTGAAAACTGTTTTTTATAGCAGTAGTCCCAGCTTAAGCAGCCCCTGTTGTTCAGTCTACACTATCTTAGTTACAGCAGTGTTTGCAGACCGTATGTTGCATCAAATTTTGGGAGCTGATCCTGGTTAAAAATAATTTGGCAGGAAAAACTTGCTGTGCTGGTATTGTGGAGAGGTGCCAGTACAATGCAGTGGGGTAGGAATGAGCAGTTTTAAGTTCCCACTGCTGCCAAAAAAAATTTGAAAGCTCCTTGTTTACTGGATTTGCACTTAATATTACAGGGATGCAAACACAGTAATGGGACTGTTTCTACCTGTATATTGTGTAATTTGAACTCTTGTAGCAAAAACTTCAAATATGAGATGGATCTTCTGGATTGCGCTTAAAAAAATGAGCAGATACTTTTCATTAGTAAGTTTTAAGTTTCTGTCTCTATTATTTAGCTGCTTTTAAGCATGTGCTTCGATGGAGGTTCAATCATTTGTCATAAGGTGTACCTGCAAGTATGTCTTATAATAGATGACTCTATATTTTTTATATATTTCAAGAATTGAATTGTTTTGTCCTGTTCGTCATGTTAATTTTCTAAAGTCCTAGTTAAAAACTTGCATAAGAAGAACTATAAGACACTTCAGTATGGGAAGTACACTTCTGCCACACAAATGTGCTTAAAATTGGCCAAGCAATTAACTACATTAGTTCACTTGTATGTTAGTTTTAATTCTCCGTGTATGAAGACTGGAGTTCAAAATTGTGACTGTATTTGCAGTTCCTAGGATTATTGTGACTGAACACTTGTTCACTTTTAGACTATATTGCTGGAAATACAAAGGTGTCTTGTAAACTGTTTGTTTCAGTGATAGGATATCAGGCTGTTACTGAGATGTGTGAAAATCTAGTATGACAAAATAGAAGTGGAAACTCTAACGATTGCCCATAGTTGGGCCTAAAAAAACCGAGCTTTCAGCTTGCATTTTCAGGTGTGTTTTATGTGCTGTCATGGAAAATGTAGCAAGTATGTTAATATATTTGTTTTCCTATTTTTAGCCCACCTATTGACAACTTTGACGTTTTTAAGGAAGGAAAGGTTCAAAATTTCTTTGAATCCCAAGAGGCTGTTATCGCCTTATGCACTTACTTTCAGGAACTTCTTAAAAACATCAAGGATCTAGATGAAAAGCAACTTCAGGAGGAACTTTTTAAGCTATTGCAGGTAAACTAGTATTGCTTAACATAAGGATTTAAATTATCTCCCCCATTCTTTACAACATTGAGGTTGTAAAGAATCTGAATTTCATGTGGAAATGAAAATATAGCTCTTCTTTTTCTAAAAATATGATGAAATCCTGACAGCCAATACTGTATTGCTGCTACTCTGGAAATTTTAAAATTTTGGTTATTTGTATTAAATATATTTTCATTATATTGCTGGTCTTCATCATGTATTTGAAAACCGAGCTTATTCTCCATCAAAACCAGCATCTCTAAAATTTAAAGTCAAGTTTCAGGTGGCCTTTTTGTTATTTAACTATAAAACTTTAAACCAGTTCATTTCATTGATATTCTAAAAATGTTTAGACTTCTTTAGAAAAAATTTAGAAGTCAGTCTGGGCCAGAAGTAGTTTAAAAGCTTTATCACTCCATTTTTGTTGTAAAATAATGGCTTTGGGTAGAATACGAAGTATCATGGGATTACAAATAAGTCCATTAGCTTGCAACAGTGCGCACCAAGTATTTGATGAATCTTTATAAAGACTTTATTAGCGTGTACTTAAAACACAAGTTCTTGGCTGCATGTAATAATAAACCTGCTTTTGTAACTCCACTAATAGTTTCTGAAATTACAGTATGGAGAATATTTGTGTTGTAAGCTTTGTGATCAGTGTATTTATGTTGATCTAAGTCTTTCATCTTTGTAACTTCTGATGCACATTTCTGATGCCTGCATAAATACACAGAGCATTGTTCGTTTTCTTCCACAAATCTTGTCTATATGAAGATTTCTGTACAAGTAGTTGAATTTTATTAAAGCTTGGAGGAAAAGGTGGAGTTAGAATGTTCATGTCCCTAAAATAAAAACAAACAAAATATTTAGTGTATGTGAACTTTAGAATGTAACTATAATGAGACTTAGCAAATTTTTTTGTTTTTTCCTCCTTCTAGGTGTCATTGTGGGGCAATAAGTGTGACCTTTCTTTTTCAGCTGGTGAAGGCAGCTCTCAGAAATCTAGTCCTTTACTGTCCCTGGAGAACTTGATACCTTACATCTTAGTGAACGATATGGAAGAACTTTGGTCACTACTTGTAAATGCTAAAAAAAGAAATGCAGAAAAAAGTAATGTTAGAGTTGACATAATCCTGGACAATGCTGGATTTGAACTTGTAACTGATTTTGTGTTGGCTGACTTCCTGTTATCGTCAAAGCTTGCTGATGAAGTCCATTTTCATGGAAAAAGTATTCCATGGTATGTGTCAGATACCACAAAACATGATTTTAACTGGACTATTAAACAACTGCAGTCAGCCAATCATATGTGGATGTCTAGATGTGGGATAAACTGGGAGGGCAATTTGAAAAAGGGAGTTTGGGTTTACCGTGATCACATGTTTTGGACTTTGCCACATGACTTTTCCAGTATGGCTGAAGTTGCTCCTGACTTGTATGCTGATCTACAGAAGTCAAGCTTGCTTCTTTTCAAAGGCGACTTAAACTATAGAAAATTAACAGGAGATAAAAAATGGGAATATACTGTTCCATTTCATCAAGCCTTGAACAAGTTTCGTCCTGCACCTCTCTGTAGTTTGAGAACACTGAAATCTGACACTCAGGTTGGCCTAAAACCTGGACAAGGTGAACAAATTCAGGCTTCTGAACCTGAATGGATGACAAGTGGAAAATACGGGGTAGTTCAGTTTGATGCTGCTCTCTAATTAAATGGTTCTTAACTTCTGAAAGAGAGATTCAGTCTGAGTTTTAACTACTCGCTCTGTTCCATGCTTGGTTTCAGCAAAGATTCTTTTTTGCTTGCACTTTTTCCTCCCAAGTGATTAGTTGTTTTTGTTACACAAAAGACTTAAAAGTTGTGCAAATGTTTACAAACTGTCTGTGTATACATAAAACAATCTGCATTTCAGTATATTTTGTTTTCCTAATGCTTAATTTCAGCAACTGTTAACGATGAATGTTTAGTTGTCCACAATATTTTTTTCTTCATCAGTTGGTATGAGAGTTTATGGCTAACGCTTCAGAAACCATTTCCTCAATCCCATATTGGCATGTATTTACTTATTTCAGGATAATTTGTGCTCCATGTGCTGTGCATTGCATGAAAGTTAATATTGTAGAGAATGGACAAATTAAATGCAGATAGATTCTTTGCAACCCATTGCAGGATCATATTTTAAAACTGTTGAAAATTGAGTTGACTTCTGCCAAGACTTTATTACATAAATTGCTTTTTACTTGTTTCTCCTGTCCATGGACAAATAACTTTTAATGTTTTGAGTGTAGTTTGCTGTACATTAAGAAAAGAGTTTTTGAGTGACACCTTGTGAATAATAATTTAGAATTTGAAAATGAAACTTTAATTTTGAAATACAAGTGGATGTTGCTAGCTGGTTTGCCTGTAAGAGGGAGTTGTCCCATCTGGTAGGAAGATTAGTGGGACAAAAGACAATCTCATACTGTTTATCTAAGAACCTCTACCAAAAAAAGCCACAACACCCCTTCCCCCCGCCCCGCAACAAACAAAATTCAACCAGTTACATTAATTGGATTTTAGATTTAACATGGATTTGTTTTAAAGGTGGTCTGTCAGCAGTGTTTGCGGTTGAAGTATTGCTGCTTCCTTTCATTGTAATAGTTCTCTTTATTTGTCCTTTTTTTCTTTTTCTTTTTTTTTTTTTTTTTTAAGGATGGTGCCATAATTTTAGTTGGGGAAATACAACCCCAGCTGCACTGAGAAGTATATGCTAGAGAAGCATATGCCACACAGGTCACTGCTAATTGCAGTTGTTAGATGCCCATTTCTTCTACCCTGCTCTCAAATTACTCAGAATTTGTGGGAAAATTTGGGGAGATTTTAGTGGGTTTTTTTCAGAGTGAAGTGACATGAAAGTGCAAATGTGTCATGCATTTAGAAAGGAAAAAATAAAAATAGATTCTGTCAAGTGTTAAAGTACTTTTATGGATTGAAATAGGTCCTTTGATAAGGGACTGATGTAGTGCCCATGATAATCACAGGTTTGTTAGAAAACAGTGGCAGAATTACCCACAGAGTCTGACCGGGTTATGCTCTTGTCTAGAGCTGCTAAAATGAGGTGAACTTGCTCCTGGTAGCCAACGTAGCTGTATTATGGAGAACAGGAGTAGCCAGTAGAGAAAATTCCATTTTACATACATTTTACACAGTGAAAAGGAGGGTCTAGAAGTGGCCTTATTTAAATATGTTCTGGAAGTGGTGCTATGGCAAGGGAATTAGAGTGGCTGTGTGGTAGAAAGTAGATTTAGAAAGACTTTTGCACTTATGGTTAAACAAAGGGTAAGCTTTGGCAGACCTAAAGAAGTGGGAGAGGGAAGATGGGGCAGTATTTTGTACCTAATTCAGGCTTTGAAAATGGAACTGGATTCCTCTTCTGGTCAGTGAACTCACTGGCAAATTGTGTCTTCTTAAGTTGAAAGAATCAACTGCTGCTTATTGTGTTCATACAATAAAGATATATACAATGGATAAATATGCTCCAGCTGTTGGTGACTTTGATTATTTGTGTTTGTGTTCTTCTTACATCTGGAAGTGTATTAATATTTTAAAGTTGCATGGTGAAGTATTCAAAAATGAAGATGCTAGCAATTTCAGGAGGCAATGTTATATTGTAGGTAGGGTTCTACTTTAAAGACCTTGCTTTAGTGTTGTCTCCTTTTTATCTCTGGCTTAGTACTCCTAAGGTATGAATTCATGTTCATCCTTAGGCACCTGATTAAACTGCATAAATCAGAAAACCGGTCAAGAGAGCTGAAGGATAGACTGCTGAAGCTGTCTTTGACTGGAGAGAGCTCAAGGTGACTCCATCTTTAGTGCTTTGATCAAGTACGTAAATGACATGATGAATCTGGGCACTGGAGCCTCAATTTCTCATCTCTGAAAATGCTGTTAAACTTGTTTCAAATGCAATTTGAAGCAACAACCTCGAGCCAAGAACAGAGTTACGGAAGTTATGAAATATGTGGTTTCCATTCTCATTTACATACAGAAATCATTCAGGAGCAGATGTTTAGGAACCTGCAGACCTATCTCAATTTTTGAGTGCACTGACTAGTGGACTTGGGGTTTCATAGCCCAGGTAAGTTATAGCATCTTTCTTCAACACTAGGCTCATTCAAGGAGGGAAAGATTGTAGTAACTTTTTTATTATTGTTTTCTGTTTAAAAACTGGAGTTACTTTATTAGGTACATAGATTCAAGAGATTCTGCATCATTCTTTGCTTTAAAAGGCTGAGAACATCCTGTCCATGTATTTTCTGTAACATAAAATGAAGAATCTCAATCGTCCATGAAAATGACTCCTTGAAATGATTTTTTTAACCAAAAATGCTGAAGTAACCCTTCCTAAGTTGTTATTTCCTGCCCCGGTTAAGGAAAAAGGAACACTGAGTCATTTTGAGAACTACCTGTAGTATTTAGCAAACAAACCTAAAGCATTTTAAAGTGTTGGCATCCTGTAATAAGATACCCACTCAAACTCTTTGAATAAGTATTGCAACCCCTTAAAACAGCCCAATTATTTTCAGAGTGCTATAAGAAATTCCTGCTTTTCTTCATCATTTTTTTTCTTGCCTCTTTTTTTGTTCTGCTGCAGTACATCAGCTTCAGCATTTTTGTAAAGCCAAATATCTTACCGTAGATCTATAAAGTTACAGCTGTAAAAGCATTCTCTCCCCATCACCCAGGGTGTATAAGTGGCTGAAGTAAAGCTCTTGAACCAGCCGTGGCACTGCAGGACCAGCGATGGGGAAGTACACTCAAGCACAGGCTTAAGAAAGTTAGGATGAAGTTTCACAGTCGTTTAATCTGCATGCTGCTCTGGTAATGTGATGGATTAGGCTGTAGTCAGATGCTGTACAAATCCAGGATGATATTTTTGTCCAAATTTGCAGAGGATTTTAGAACTTGTGTCAGATTTTTTGCTTGTTATATGTAAGATTGCCAGTACAATTTTAACCTGTCAAAAATACTGAATAGATTTGAATTGCAGAATGCGTTTACACTGGATCAGCATTTTGTGCCATGTGGTGGTAGCAGCTTTGATCCAGTACTGCGAGTCGTGTGTTTGAAATTATAAACACCTCTGGTTGGGCTCCCTTATCATCAGCATAGTATTTGAGGTACCTCATGAAACAGAACAGTCACAGACATAGAAGAGAAAAAAAAAAAAAAAGGGTCAGGAATGTTATCCTTCTAAAGTTATTAAGGCTTTGTATTAATTGAAATTTATATTACTTTGGAATAAACTTTGGTTTGGGAACAGAATTAAACTAGCAACTAGGGATTGCGTGGGCCTTTCTCCCTGAGCTGTATGGAGACAGCCTGGGTGTGCAGTTCCCCTCTGGCCAAGCTCCCGGCTTTTTTCCTCTGGCCACTTTCTTGCCTGGCTCCTTTGGACAGTTCAGCACCATGCACCCAGGTCTCTCCTCCCATTTTTATACCCTCTCTGCCACACTCTGTTGCTTCACCCCTAAGGATGAAGTTGAAGCATGCCACCAGGGAGCTGACGTCCCCTCATGCACTGATGGTGATTTTGTCTTTCCCCACATGCTCCCTGAAATGGAGGCATGTGGCTCCTGCCACCCATGCTGCACGGCCTCAGTCCCACACAGGTGTCTATTTCACCTGGTCTGTGCCCATCACTGCTTCCTCACATTAAGTGCTTTTTCTCCTTTCCTTATGAGTTTAGTGGCAGATTTTAGCCGAGGTACGGCATTGTCTAGCCCTATCCTTCAGCAATGCAGCATGTTACATAGGGTGATAGTCCACACTAGCACTCCTCTGCTTTGGCAGGGGTCTTCTCTGTCCTTGGCAGTAGCAGTGAAATGGCAGCAGGCACACAGAGAGCAAAAGAAAACAAACAAAATAAAACAGTGTTTTCCCTAGCTTTTCCACTTGCTTCTTCAGAAAACATGGTTAAGTCAGCGTTCCTAGGAAAGGTGAGATACTTCTTGACTTGCGAGTGAGTACAGAAATGGTGCCAGACTGTGCCATCCCCAGAGGTGCTGGGGCAGGACTGGCTGAGCAGTGCACAGGGTCTTCAAAGCAAACCATGTGCAGCACTGACACACCTGAAGATTTAACTTGGTTTTACTGCTAGCTGCAGGTTATCTCTTCCCATGTTTATCTACTTTATTGGGAAGGGTGAGTGAGGAGGAGGTCCCCTTTCAGCTGGAGGCATTTTAGCAGTAATCAAGGCAACCAGGTTTCTCTGGGAGGACAAACCCTGCCTGAGTAAGAGTGTGCTGCTGTTCAAATTCCATCTGCTCTGCTTGCCTATGTTTTGACTTTTCTGGGGGAAAATGTTGAGGCAATTTTCTCAGGTTTATCAAGTTTTGTTGTGTAATGTCTATTTGAAATTAAAAAATCCATTTATGTGACCATCCCTTTGTGAAGGCTGTTCGTCTTCAGCCACTGAGCACTGTTACCCACTCCCCTAACCATGGAACCCCATTGCGACCGTCCGTGTCCGCTCCGCCGCCGCCGCCCGGGCAGGGAGGGCACAGGCCGCGCCGCCCGCTTGCTGTTGCCAAGGGGACGGCGGCACCGCGGCGGCCGCCATGAGCGGCTCCAGGGTCGGCAGCGCTGGGCACCGCGCGGCCTCCGCCGCCCCCCGGCTGGCTGGCAGGGGCAGCAGCGCGGCGGCGGAGGTACCGCGGGGCGCTGGGGAGAGGCCCGGCCCGCCGGCGGCTTCTGCGGCCGAGAGGCTGCAGCCCGCCTCGGCACCGCGTCCCCGAGGGACAGCGCGGGGGAAGGCAGAAGGCAGGCGGGGAGCGGCTGCGGCCGCTGCGCTTGGCGGACTGCCGGCCGCTGGGTGGGGCCGCGCCGCTGCAGCACTCCCGTGAGAACCCCCCGGCTGCCCCGGCGCCCAGCACCGGGCAATAGCTGGGCAGTAACAGTGGGACGCAGGGGAAGACAGAAAGGGCAGAGGGGTGGGGTTTGGGTTGGTTTGTTTGGGGCTTTTTGTTTTGTTTTTGTTTTGTTGTTTTGGGCGGGGGTCTCTCCCTCTCCTCCCTTTCCTTTCTCTATTAGAGAATTTGGAAAAACTTTGGGAAAATCCACTCCCACCCCAGTCTCCACTATCTATCTGTCGGTTGTTTCTGTGAGGGTGACCGACACTGAGGCTGACTGTAAACCCCCTTGTGAGTTATCTTGTCAATGTTAAATTTAATTTTGCTTTTTTTTTTTTTCCGAAAAAAACTTCTTCGGCTGCAGAGCTTTACCGGGTGGTAGGCGTGGGCTTCAGTTGTAGATCAGTGAACTTCAGCTGATCCTTGTAGCTTATCTGTACAAATTCAAGGACAAAGGGTTTTTTAAGTGTTGCAAAAGGGAGGATTTTTTATGAAGTAGGAATTTATAGTTATCTAGGAATTTATTCTTCGTATCTCTTCTTCCTTTGAAACCAGTTTGCTGGCTTTGGTGTGAATTTAAAGGAGATGCTTCAGGGTATTGCCTGAAAGGATCAAACTCTTTTGTACTAACTTTATCAGAAAACTTGTAACAGTTTTGTATTCCAAAGCGAAAACAATTTATTATTGGTTGAATAGTTCAGTATCTCCTTAGCAGTTGGATGTTAGTTTTGTAATTATGTTATATTGTTCTGAGACAAAAAATACAGATTTTTGGTAGTTTGCAATGGCAAAATTAACTGCCATTATATTAACTACAACTGTTTTGACCCAGTTACAAAGTTTTTGTTAGCACTGCTTAGTTACAGAGTTTGCAGAAGCCTGTTCCATATCCTACCAACCTGAGGTCATTTGTGAAGGTTGCTGTCATGATGCAGAAGCACATTAAAATCTGTGCATTTATAAAATGCGGGTTACAAACGGCAAATCAAACTACAGCACTTATCACTCTTGATTGTGTGTGTACCCAGACACTTAAATGTATATAAAATGTTTGCCTTTCATTGTCTGCAGTAAAGTATATTAGGCATTGTAGGAAAATTACAAGAGTGTTGGTATGGCATGATGGTCTATTTTTTTTAAGCTTTCTTTCAAGCTATTCTCTAAAAAAGTAATTTAACTCTATTCAGCACTGGTAAAGTAAAAACAGTAGAACAAGTGCCTTGCAAAAATCCCTATATAAGCACTTAATTTTGTCACATTTTTATCCTAAATTTTGCTTAGCAATTTTGCAAGCAATTTTTATTATTTTGAGACTAGACACAGCAGCTCCTTCATGTTATTCATTTTGGAAAAGCTGTGAGACAAAGTGTCAGGGGAGATTCAAATTCCTTAATTTAGCCATACAGACAAAGGATGGAGTAAAACAAAAAACATATCAAGTAACATTTACAGTAGGTGATGTGTCTCTATAAATCGCCTTGAGATAAATGCTGTATTTCATCATGTCAAATGCATCTGTTAAATTTAGATGCAAAATCACCTCATCATAACAGAGAGGAAAATGAAAGATGAAAAAGCTTTAATTGCTGCTTGTAGTAGTAGAGGGTAAGACAAAAATTTTGGTTGTCATGAAACTCTTGTTTGGCCCCATTAATCAAGCTTGAAATTGGTGTCTTCAGTAGATGAACCAGACCAGAGAGTGACTTTTATCTTTCAGTAATACCTTTCAATGATTACTGCAAAAGGAGGAGGGCAGTGCTAAGCAGTACCCTCCTGAAAGGAATTTAGAAAATCTCTTTGGTAATTTATTTGAGCTGTTGGGAAGACTTTACATAGTTTTACGTGTTTCTGGAACAGTACGCTAGTGCACAAAAGCTCCACAGGCATATAATAACAACAGCAAATGAACTTTTCAGAATTGCACTCACAAGAAGTGCAAGCAATGAGTCGGGCCTAGTTACAGGCAGCAATTAGAAAGGGGAAAGAGGGCTTCACCAGGTGGGATGTGATCAAAAGTAATTGCATATGTCTGGTACTTTATAATGTGAAAGAGAAACTGGCAGAACTGAAATGATTTTGAAATGTTACTCACAAATTTTGAAATTGATTTTATTAAGGCGTTATCAATACAAACATTTTGAGATGTCTGATCGGCAAATTGAGCCAAAATATTATCTAGAAAGATATCAACCTTACCCAAGCCCAAAATATCCATACAAGATGGTTAAATTGTGACTAGTTGGTTTTCCGGGTTGTTATGGGGTTTTTTGTGTTTCGTTTGTTTGTTTGTTTTGGTGGGTGTGTGTGGGTTTGGTTTTGTTTGTTTTTTTCCTTTTTTTCCTCCACATTACTCCAATTCATGTGAGTCTGTTTCCACATGAGGTAACAAAAACTGGCTTTCTGTGTACCGGTGGCTCATCCTTCTCACACTCACTGGTGCATGTAGCTGCTGTGGCCATTCTGAAGTGATGTGCATGCTGGCTGGCTGCTGCTACCAAGCAAAATCTGCAGTAGCCAAGTGCTACCTGCCTTCCCTCCATTTGGCTCAGAAATGTCTCTCTAAAAACTGTCCAGCACCCAATATTAATGTAACTTGTAGTTACTGTTATAAAAATTTGCTTTTTATCCTGCAGGTTTTATGAAAAAATGGTATCCTAAAACTAGCCTGTCTTTATCCTAGGCTAGATTGTTTTGCAAAATAAGGTAAAAACTGAATATTCCTTGCATGCTGAAGTAGAATATTATTTTATTTTTATATCAATTTATACAAGGCAGTTTTGAAAGTGGCCTTTTTAGAACATGTTTTGATAGTTTAATCAGAAAATTAAGCTAATTAGCTTCTAGATGGAAATGAAGTTTTAAGATTAAGTTTCTAGCTGTTGATAGAAAAGTTACAATCAAAGCATAATGTTTAAGCTCCATTATCCAGCAGTTCAGCCCATAAAAAATGAATTCATCTTCATCCCCATTGTTCTTCCACTAATGCAAGAACAGGTTTGAGGTCTAACATTTTCTTGGAATTTCTTAGGGAGATAAATTCTGCATGGAAATTTTTCAACTGTATGTTCTTCCCAGTACTTCATTCTGGTTTCAGCTGCATTACATTTGCAGAAATTAGAACAGTTTTTATGCACATATACAGCCATGAATATTAATTTGTCTTAGGAAGAAATATTATAGATTCAGGATGTTTCATTTTGTTTCTTTTCAGAATAAGAACTGTTACGACACTGAGATTCACAGAAATCATTGAATAGCTGACTGAGTCCAACCAGCATACTAAGTCCTGTACCAATATGTAGGTAAAAAGGGCCTGCTAGTTAACTTAACATGTGAGGAGAAAAAAAGACGTAGTTCGGTTGAGATAGATTATGTGCTTATTGCTCAGATTTTCAAAAATTTATCGATGTAGAAGAGTTGCAGGGTAAAAGGAGAGATGAAATAAAATTTTGGAGCACATGAAAAGCAGTGTCAAAAGGAAGCGATAACTGCACAAAGCCTGACTGTGCAGCTAAACCAGTGAATATAACCCAGAGAAGTCAAAGTTATAACATATGTTTTAGTTAGATGTGAGTTTAAATATCGTAGAAGCCATCAAAGCTTGTAGCCCACTAGGCAAATGTTCCTATGACCTGCTTTGCTGACAGTAACCTATGACATAGTTTAGTAAAGCAGGTCTCTGAAAAATTAATGTTGTGTGTCATCATATTGCAAATCTATTTAATTTTCAACTTCCCCCCCCCCACCTCATGTGTTCTGTAGAACCAAAGGAAGGATGGACTTTACAAAGGTTTGTAAGTCATTATTTTTGCCATCCCTACCTATGTGCTTAGGTGCTCTGGAAAGGGGAAGAAGAAATCCCTACCCTGAGCAGTGTCTGTCCCTTATGGGCAAGAGGCAATGCATTGACATGGCACTCGGGGGAATGGTCAGTGCGTAAATGCTTACTGAGGGCTTTCTGTTTCAATAGAGTTTTTTGTTTTTTTTTTTAATGTGTATTTTGGGAAAGAGGAGGCAGTGGTAGAAGCCTTTGCCAAGGCTGAAATAAGAAATGTAGCAGGAAAGAAAAGCCAACAAGAGCAGAACGGGAGTGAGTGACTTGAATGGTTGGCCAGTTTCAAAGTAAATGGTGAAGTGTAAAAGTACTGAATGTTGTAGAAGTTCTGTTGTTTCTGAATTGGGTGAAGTTTACCAACTACAGGCTGGATTCCAGGGAGGTGAAAGTAGTTATTTGGTTAAAAATGAAAACAAAAAAAACCCCACAATAACAACAGTGGCCTTATTTTGTTCATTTTGCAAAGAATGCCTATTGCTATTAAAGCCAAAGGTCCACGTAGATACTACTCTTAAGTACTGTAAATATAGGTTTAGCTTTTGTTTAGCATTTGAAGTGAAATGAAAACTTCACGTTCTTGTAGGTAAATAGAAAGTAAGCAAAAAAAATTAATAATGTGAATGGGAAAAACACCCAAAGCCTGGATTATTTAGAGTTGATTGAGTGTCAATACATTAAGGCTTCTCCTGTCTACTGCCTCGTATTCTTTTAACACTTTTTCCATTCTATTTTCTTAACAGTAGTAGTCAGTGTAAACTACATAGTAGTCATAAAACATTACAAATCTGAATTTTTGCAGAGATAAAAAAGTGTCACATCTGCATTACAAATGTTACCCCTATGTGTAAATTCATGTGAAATTAATTACATTGTTATAGGTATGATTAATAATTAGACTTGTGAATGGCTGCTGGCAAAACATGGAAAAATATTCACTTAAAGCATGTGCATTCCCTGCCAAAAGTATGATAGTCACACCAACCTTCCTAGCGTGGTGTCACCATGTATGATTAGCTTTGTGCTTACTAACACACTGGAGGATGTGGAGATTTGCTTCTGTAAATCTCACTAAAACTGTAAATGAATGAAATGGTAATTCCCATTGACTTGTGCACCTGGCTTCATTTAAAATTCTTTTAAATCTTTCTGGATGTGTATCCACATCTTCAAAGTGCTCATGATTTTAAAATCTAGATAGCTATGATAAATGTACATTTCAGAAGTTCCAGCTGTAAAGGGTTTTCTTATGTTGGTTATTGCTGCTGAACAGGGGGCTTCTTTCTTCAGCTATGCTCTCAAATTTTTGTATTTCATCAGTTCTGAGATGTATTCCTTCTTTCTGTAGGGTCAAAAGTGGTTGTGTTTCTTTAGGGAATAAAATGAAAATATACATCAATACAGTAACATAAATATAATAATATACATAAATAACATACACAGTGTTACTGTTCGCAAGCTCTAGCCATGGTTTTGGAGCCTTGGTTTATTGCAGAATGGGAAAAAAAAAGCCTCTCCACATCAAAGAATTTCATGTGGTTTGCAATGTACAACAAATGGAATAAAGTAACAAGGAAGACAGAGTAGCAAAATGAGGGGACGTGCCTTCCCTCACTCCCTTGGAATGGTGATAAAGTGTTGAGAAAATTAGGAGCCCTTTTATCTCGGAGATTGTGTGCGATGTTGCATGTGGCCATGAGCTGGACTATATCTGTCAGTTGGGCTCAGTGAGAGTGACAGCTCCTTTGAGAAAGAGCACAGCTGAGTGTCTTTGAGGGAGATGAATGCGATTAAACTTGATGGATCTAATCCAGTGTGGACTAGTGCATTGAAGAAAGATTAAATACAAGAGTTCACAATGTTGTAGAAACTAATCTGAGGTAATTTATCTTTTGCCACAGTCCAAATTAGTAGTGTTGCCTAATTACCCAGGCATTTCTGTGTGCATTTCTTGGTGGAGGCTTATTTTATAAATGTTCAGCTATTTGGGAAGCTTCCCCCCGGCCTCCCCATTTAGAACGGGTAGGAGCTGCCCTTGTAATTTATCTCAGCCAAAAAACAATGCTGATGTAAAAGAGCATGAAGTACAGATGTCTCTGTCTCCATTGGAATATCTTGTTTTGACAACAGTCATTAGCTGGGGGAGATTTGCATTTTGTAGTGCATACCTAAATGCATTAGGATTGCAGTTTTGTTTCAGTCCTGTATGGGAGCTGATGGAATAAAAATGTCCTGTCTGCTGCTTTGTGTGCTTTCAGCATCATCTAAACACAATTCTGTTCTGAAGATGTTAATTTTCATAATTTTTAGTCACTATCGATTGAAAACAAATTCTGTTTAATGAAGCTCCTATCAAGATCTCAGGTCCGAATTTCCATATTAAAAGATTTAAGTAACAAAGGCCAAGAAATGCAATGCATTTCTGCTCTACTGTAGAAGAGCAGAACCACACAAACATGAGAAATCTTACTATAAAGACCCTAAAAGGCACAGCTGAAAGAATTGTACAAGTGGTGTGAAGAAGACTGTGCTAGAAGCACAGAGCCGGTGCTTGCTGTCTTCCAGAAGGGCATGAAAAAGGGTGAAAGGAAGTTGGTGTGGGGATGAAAAAGCATAATTCAGACACCTGAAGCTATGTTCAAGTGAATAAGTTCAAAAGGATCTGTAGCCTTGGCAAGCAAAAAAATGTGACTTGGAGGAGCAGGTAGGGGTATGTGAGTAGGCATGGACTCTTCAACCTGGTAGGGAGACTCTGGAGGTGAGCTATGATAGAAATTTGCGAAATCATGAGTGGCATGGAGAAGATTGATAACCATTGCACTTTTTCTCACCATTTCTTCCAAAATAAAAATGAGGGTGTGTGTGCAATGTAACTGAAGTTTAAAAGCCAAAGTGGTTCTTTACTTAAGAGACACCTGAGGTCTCTCTTTGGGTTAAAGTTTATGTGGGCAGAAGGAATGACTGGATAAGTCTGTAGAAGAGAGACCTTTTGAATGTTGCTAAATACATAGAAAGTGCTGGAAATAACCTGAGCTGAAAACAGTGGGAGACAATGGGATTGATGAGGGGGAATATCTTACATGCCGATATACGTTAGCACTGGTATTGGTGACTGAACTTGCAGATGAAAGTGGAACCTGGTAGAAAAGAGACTGTTTATCCTATTTTTCAGTAAGGATCAGTTACTCTGGGAATAGCGTATTAGGAATAAATGCCCTTGAGCAGCTTAATCAAACAAAAATGTTCAAAAAATGAGACATCTAATGGTTTTGTTTTCCTGCTGTTTTCCTAGGAGTCTCTTGATCATGTTTTTTCGGATGTTCCTGTCACTAGAGAGCAGATGAATCGCTATCGAGCTGCAGCTGAAACTGCTCAAAGTGAACTTGCAGCACTTTCAGTGAAGTATGATTGTGCCCAGTCAGAGGTACATTTGAAAATACTTCCAAATCATTTTCCAAACCTGAGAATTCTCTACAGTCACTTTCTGCAGAGAATAGAAAGTCCAAAACTTATTGCCTTTGATACACAACTTTTGTTTCTCATAACATTCTTCTTTTTAGAATTTCCATGAGATTTTTACTCTACTTGCTTCTGTGTTCAGGAACTGATTATGAGTTTATATTTGAAAGACCTAGAGCAGCCTAGCTTCTTATCCTCATCTAAATTCAATCTTTTCTAATGAAACCTGAAATTTAATATTTCTAAACTGTGATTGTATAAATGTTCTTATAGGTGTCCTCCAGTTGTTGCTGGTGAGTTAAGATCTAACTGCCCATCTTTTCCCATTTCTCCATGTTATTTGAGTTACAGCTCCCCAACTTTGCTTTGCTTTCACCACAGGTTGATTGTAATTAGAAAGGCTGAAGAACACATCTGCATCCTTTTCTGCTGTCCCTGCTGTGCAGGTGATGCTTCTCAAGAGAGAGGATTTATTAAATGATAGTTTTTAGAGTTTCCATGTTTTCACAAGTAATATTTTCTTTTTTAGCATATGACTGAATAAGGTTGATTTGATCCAATTCAGCAATGTGGGCAGTGGTCAGTTTTAAACGGGAGTCAAATTTGCCTTTAGGAGACATGAAATGCTTACATTAGTTTACATACATAGATTTAGGTGTATATCTTAATAAATATACATAGATACATCAAGTTCAATAGGAACTTGTGAACATTCATGCAACAAGTTGTTTAAATGTCTGTACATTTTACAGATGTGTATTTCTATTGTACATTGTAAAGTGCTTTGTGATATAGTTGCATAGCACTTAAACATTAAAAAAGGCTCTATCAATTAAATAAAATTTCTTTGAATGTGGATAGCTGCATATGGGAAACAACAAGAGCCTGTACAATTACAGGAATAGGAATTGTTAATACACTATCCAGCTGGAACTACAGGGATAAGTGTCCATTGGCTGAACTTGAAGTTGACTAGTTGGTCCTGAAGTTGCTGCAGAAGTCTCCTACATGTAATGGCTATCCAGGTTCCATATTTAAATTTCAATTTTAAAAAGTCATACAGAGTCTCATGTTCTCATAGAAAGAATTTATTACTGGAAATGCTGAACAGCTTTATTGGCAGCATGACTGTCTGATTTATAGATCCTTTCAGCACTGTGCTTGCAAAAGTGAAAGAATAGTCGAGAAACCAGCTGTTCATTCGCTTGTTAATAAAAACCTTCATGACCCAGCTGAGGTCAGAGCCCTGTTCTGCTGAGTGCCCTGTAAATTTCATGATATGGGATTTTTCTTGCTTTTTCTGCTATTGGAACTGACCACAAAGAAAATGGATGGAGGAAAAAATATCATATTTTGCAGATAGGGAGTTGAACCACAGAGGAATTTTAAGGTTGCAAATGCTTTAAGTGACCATAGCTTGGTCCAGCTGCCAAGCAAAGCAATCCTATTGTTCCTTCAGCTGCTCATTTCCTTCCCCACACTGCCCCATCCTGTGTCTTGGCACAGATGTATGTGTAGTTTTATGGTGCACTGTGTTGGGTAACTGATGCAACCGAAAAATAAACCTGTCCTTCGGCGTTGTTCTTGAGCCAAATCAGTTTCCCAATCTTATTTTGCCTCGTAGCCATGTAAGTGCTTCTGCTAGCCCAAAGACAGAGAGTGAAGTGTGGAAATGAAGCCCATGAACCTGGGAAAAGGCTGAGCTTCTTTTCTCAAAATCAGCCTTTTCTCTGTGGCATGGGCAGCTCCCCTTCCTCCTCCTCTGTAGAAAGAGAATTCTTCTCTGTCAGCTGCGTTAGTTGTTTGTGGAGAAGTCAGACAAATACCAGAGCTGCTGTGGGGGAGAGGACAGGTGTGCTGACTTGGGAGCAGGAGAAACAAGACCTCTGTTTTGCAAGGCAGTCACCGTTCAGTCATCTCACTGACCTCCTAGAATCTCTGAGTATCTTGGGTTTGGTCACACTGGAAGGCATGAATTTTTTGATGTCCTGAATTGCAGCTTAATGTTTTAAATATTTATTGTCTTAAAATGTTTGCCACAAGTTAAAAGCCATAGCACATGTCATAAAGAGCAGTTAATGTGGCTTAATTATTTCCCTGTTAATTTTATCTAGTAAGAGATAAATGCTTTGGATTGCATCTCGCTTCTCATGATTGAAATTGTCAGGAATGCTGAAACATGTCTTAACACTTCTTGTGACAAAAAAAAAATCCACTTTAAACCACTTGTTCTTTTTAATACCATAAAGCACACCAAAATTTTTTGTGCCTGGTGTATCTGCCTCAAGCCCAGTCTTTTAGAGAAGCTCGTAGCAGAAAAAGTTCAACAGAAAATGGTATTTTTAACTAAAATAAAAAGCTGAAAGAAAAACAACTGAATTCCCTGAACTGTTGGGAAGCTCTAGTATAACCTCTGGAACCGGTCATTCACATTTGGCAGTGATGTCCCCCCTCCCACCCTTCTTAAAAGTCTCTCTTGCTGTTTCTGTGCAAGTCCAGCTATATTTGGTTGGATTATTTGTCCAAGAAAATAACTATTCACATGAGTTGACAAGAGGTTGCTTACAGCACAACTCTCCAAAAATTTCTTTGCCTCTGAATATGCTGCAAATCATCAAAAGGCTCCACCCTTGTAAACCAGGATACTTTACTGTCACAACTCCCCACAGCTGTAGATCATCTGTGGAATTGTGCACCAGAACTGGGAGCAGGGAGGAGGCAGGTGAAAAAGAGGGAATATTGGTGCTAATGACTGTATTGTAATACAGGTGTGCAAGGGAGATGAGTTAAGGCTGTGCAGCAGAACTTAAGGTGGGCTCTTCCTAAATTCTGAGTTTGTAAATAAATTTATCCTCCTGTAAGAGATTATCTTGAAAAGCTGTATTGTATTACACAACAGCAGCTTTTTGTTTTACAACCCTTTTCTTCTATTGCTTTTTCTTAGTTATATGAAAATAAAGTTGCATACCTCCACTCAGTCTTGTAGTGATAGAAGACTCTTAGTCTTTTGCTCCAAAATATGCTTCTTGTCACATTACTAAACTTGTAATGCAGTCATGTATTCCAGCCTGAGCAAAGTTATTCTTTTTTCTTTTTTTTTAATGAGTTTTCTCCTTGTCTGTCTATAGCTTCTTGAACTCAGGTCCAGAATTGTCTCTAAAGAAGCCTCTTTTCAAGAGCTGAAGGCTGAAGCTGAAAGCTACAAGGAAAACAATGCTAGACAGATGTCTCGGCTACTGTCTCTGCAAATCCGAATTCAGGAGATGGAGGAAGAGGCACGTGTCCTCACCTCTTCTACAAAGCAAGCTGAGGTGACAGCTCAGGCAGTGTCCAAGGAAAACTGGGAGCTGAAGGAGAAACTTCATGAGCAAAATGCCACACTTAAGTAAGATTCATGTGAGATGAGATACGATTTTTGTTTGGAATGACAGGGTGGTGCAGTTGTCAATGCAGAAAAATACGTTGGCAGACAGACTTTCTTGCAAATCTGAATTCTGTTACAATGCCTTGCACAGCAGTTGTAACTAAGCATGTGGAGGGTATTGAAATTTGAATTTTGGGTTGAGTTGTTAGCCCATAAATGGGGTTATGAGGGTTTTGTCCTTTGGATGAGAAATGATTATATGAGTCACTTCGGTGTAACCTCATTGTTTACAAAGAATGAGCACAGAGGGCTGTTTGTCTGGGCACAGTAGAAACAATATGTGTATTTTCCTCATTCAGGAATTGCCGTGGATGGCACTGAGGCAAACTTCATGCCTTTCATAGCACGGTTATGATGGGCAGTACCTGTAACTATGGTCTAGTGCCCTGGTCTTTCCTTATCATGTGGTGATGTTTACCCATCACTTGAACAGGCTGCGTGGACCGTGCGGTGGTGAGTGACTGTCCTGCTGCACCACTCCCGTCTCTTCCCCTCTTCTGTGTCACAGCTGGAACCAGAACAGTGTGAAGTGAATTTCCACCTTAGTGTAAAGATGTCTGTTAGGAGCAGTACAATAAAGCAAATATGGTATAATTCCTAGTTAGTAGTATTCTAGAGAGAGCATGTTAATACCTGTTCAGCTTTCAGTAATGTTAGCTTTGTCTGACTTTCCTTCTGCTTTCTTCTGGACATTGCTGTGTAGTGTGTGTTTGGTGTGGTTTTTTTTGTTTGTTTTTGGGTTTTTTGTGTGTGTGTGTTTTACATACATACTTATAGCATGAAACTTTTAATACAAGATAGTATCCTCATCTATACTGTTCTTACCATAGTGTGTCAGAACACTGATCTATCAGTTCTGCACAACTGCTAATACTTCAGGTCTGTGGGATTGGAAACTGACAGCAATGTTTATCATAAATAAAATTGATTGATGTGAGAACGTTCTGAACTCTAAAATTCCAAAATCAGTGTCAGACATAGTATATTAATAAACACCTTATAGACTTTCATAATGTGTTGGTTTTTTTGCTTTTTTGTTGGTTGTTTTTTTTCACCATTACAAGGCTAATATCTCTCAATATTGACTAGTTAAGTGCAAGGTGAGTGTTCACCAGGTGTCTGTATTTCCCAAATCGGTATTATCACAAAGCTCTTTTAGGCTTTGTGAGTTAGAGGGGGATAATTAAGTTATTTTAAAATCTAGACAACTCCATTGCAGTGCCCTTGTCTATTAGCAGCTGATTTGCCAAAAGCCCTGCCTGGAGAGTGCTGATGTTGATCGCCAAAGATTTTTGATATAATCCTCATATAAGTGAGGATATAGTCAAGCCAAGAAGTCTATTATGCATCCTAGCAACACAGAAAACATCACACTCTCTGAGATAATGGTTGTTAAGATTCTTTAAAATGATACTTCTGTTGGGAAAAAAGGAAGAAAAACCTCCTGTCCTGTTTACCTGATTCACTTGAGAAAACTGGCAAAATTCTGTGTATCTTACTAGCCTATCGTTGCAAGGATATGATCAATTTTATGTGGCACAAAGCTGTGCCGTGTCTCCCAGTGTGGTCCTGGCTGCTGTGTTTTCTCCATGACACTTGTGTCAACAGTTCTGTTTGTGTTTCTGCGTGGTGATCTGAGACCAGGGAACTACTCCCAGAGGGAAGTGAGCAAAATAAAAAGCTTGATTTCCAGCTCTACCAATTCTAGCTCCAGTTTGCTGTGCACCTGGAGTGCTGGCAAAAGGAAAGGGACAAACAGAGGGTGAGCTTGCTCTTTTGGAGGGATTGATTATGAATCTACAGTGTGTTCTTTCAAAGCTTTTCCTCATCCTCAGCTAATGGTTACATGTGCCACTTAATACTAGTCAATGTATTGACTTAGTGAACTTTAGTTGCTTAGCCTGACCACTTTAGTAGTATGTGGCACATGACTAGTCCTAATTAGGCATCTGCTGCGGTATTCAAGAAAGATTTTCACTGAAAACTACTACTAAAAGTGAAGAGCAAACCAGGAGGCATGAAATGCACATTTATATTCTATACCTAGAAATACAGAATAGGGATATAGAAAAAAATGTTTAATGATTTCTGTGGTTGGTTTCCAAGATGTACATCTCTCCTGTTGAAAATGGTGCTTTTCTACTCAACAGGTCTATTGCCAAGGTATTTTTAGAGCCTGAACTGTGAAAAGCTTCCCCCACCCCCCGCCCTTTTCCCTCCCCTTCTCTTTGCTCATTAGTTCTGAAGAGCTAGCAAAACTGTGAAAGAGCTGCATTCTTCTTTTTTGTATCTGATTGCCTATTTTCTAGGTGCTCACACCTCACACCTTTAGGGCCCTACTGGAGGTAATTAGGTTATTCGTAGAGTTGTCAATTATGTGCTTTGTACTTCAGATTTTTTATTTTTAGAAGCAAGCGTGGCTCCGTGTGTGATGTGCCTCAATTTTTCAGAGCCACAGAGCAGTTTGCGAGGTTGGTGGTCAATCTGATACAATATTCTAACATATAGACATGCATGTATGGTATGTCTCAAGCCTTATGCTGTTTTGCTTCGGACATGTCCCTCCTTGGGACAGCATTTTAGCGACCATCTCACAGCTTAGTTTTTATGGGCAATCGAGGAGAGGAAGGTGCCTGGAGGTGAGGAAACTGTGAGGCACTTGTTTTCTGAGGGCCAGCACCTGCTGTAGAAGGCAGAGCTCTTTAGGCTCCTGATGTGTGCTGTGCATAGAACCATCTTCATCCTGTCCAGAGCAGTAATTAATGTTTTCCTTTCCCCTCTGTTATTCTTCCACTCTCTTCCACTTTGTAGTATTGACAATAACTGTCCTGGTCTCCCTCCTAAGGCAACATCTTCAATTTTTTCATGGACCATCTGTTTTGCTTAGTGACTTATAGCCGTTTACCACACTGAGTTCACTGAGTCACTGTGTGTTTCCCATAAGAGTCTCATACTGCTTTTTGATTATGGAATGATGCTTTGTTGTCTGTTTGATTGCCAGCCTAGAGAGGAAGAAATCAGAAATGCGAAAGAACGAATCATAGAATGTCCTGAGTTGGAAGGGACCCACAAGGATCATTGAGTCCAACTCCTGTCCCTGCATATGACAACCCCACAGTTCACACCATGTGTCTGAGGCCATTGTCCAGTCTCTTCTGAGTCCAGAAATGTCTAGCATGCCCACCTTGAAAGCTGAGAATAGTGCTATGCTTTCATAAGCAAATGAGTTTCAATACAATATTCGCTCTAGATAGCTGTTTGGTGATATCTCACATCTCATTCTATTCTAGTGTTCAAATCTTTGTGAAGGACTTGCTTTAGAAAGTACCTTGTTTCTCAACTGGAAGCTCAATAGTTTTGTTTCTTGCACTGTATTTTTACTACTGATGAGTACCTCTCTAATGGGTGTTATCTGAGAGGTATGGGAGTTGATATTTGGGTTACGCTACTGGTCATTTTGAGCTTGCTTTGGTTGTCTATTTTTGTTAAGCTGTTTCTTTGTAGTTTTTCAGTTTTTTCTTTGTAGTTTTTCAATGCTCAGCGTTGCAGCATTGTGAGCAAGATTTAGATCTATACATTTGCTACCTGTACAGACTGTGGCAATGCTTGTCTGCTGGACTTGTCTCTGACCCTGGCAAGGGAGCCATGTAACCACATTTATGCCAATGAATTAAACTGACTACTGTTATTTGGTTGTTTGTTCTTACAGAGCATTTACAAACCAGTACCTGCTGTAAAGGCTGATAAGAGATGCTTCATGTGAGATACGTATTTGCATGATAGGCACCTTTTGAGAGTGGTGAAACTGATGATGAAAAAGTTGCCTTTTCTTCATACTTTTGTGTTAGTCCCTTGTAATTTTCTTTGTTAATGGTTTTCTTCAGCCTGACTCTAGTCTACACTTTTTTCCTCTCTTTCTTTGCCTTCATGTGTAGTGTTATGCTTCAGAAGACTGGAGATACAGCAAAGTGTTGTCTCCCATCTCTGCTTCTGCTCCTTCATAGGTACTCTGGGTGTCCTGCACTTCCATAAGTCTGGAGAAGCTTATCTTTCCCTGGATTTTGTTCATCGGTGCCATCGGCTTCATTAGAGAGAGAGGGGATGTGAACTGCTTTTAGCATATTTTTACTATAATTTGATAATTCTATTCCCCCTCGCTTTTCCTAAGCTTTTGCTTGCAGCCTCCGTTTCTAGTTTCTTGAGGGCACTGTTTATTGATATTACTTGATTCTTGTGTTTTATGGAAATCTTGTACTGAGAATGAGGTTGGGATCATAGATATATGGGATTCTTTAAAGTGCTAATCAAAAACAAAGATAAAGAAATGTTTACACACAAGTCAACAACAAAAGTTATATGTATTAAATAACAGATATGTGACTTTAAAAATTCATTTTGTGGTACGCAGAAGCTAGCAATAATCTCAGGATAATGTCTTTTATTTAGAATTCTGTTTCAGAGAACATTCATCCTGATGTGTGTTTTTTTTTCTGTCTATTTAGTAAATATTTGAATCAGTGTGAAGAAAGCATGACTCAAGCTTCCAAAATCAGCAGAAAGTATGAAGAGTTCCTTGCACAGCTTTCTGGATTCTTAGACACAGACATCAGAGAAAAAGAGAAACCACAGGAATGTTTAACATCAAAGGTGATTATGTATAGGCAAAGAAATGGTTGTCAAAGAAATGAAGCAAATGATGAAGACAGGAATCTTTGTGTTTAAATAGTGATTGGCAGACAGTGCTATAATTTAAGAAAGACTTCTTTTTTTTTTTTTTTTCCCCATATTCGGCCATTTTTGTATCAACCTGTAGTTCCCAAGAACAGCCCTGATTAAATACTTAGTTGAAAGCTTTCCTGAAAACTTCGACACTGAGAGTCACTACGTGACATGTAAACTGTACCTCTAGATCTTAACACTTCTTTCAAGCAGACTTACCATTAAATAGTAGTATCTGAAATAGCATACACTAAAACTATGCCCTGTAACAAAATGCTGTAAATAATTGTGTGGTGGTTTTGAGACTTATTCATAAAACTTCATTATTTCTCTTCAGAATGCTTCTGAAGTTTCAAAAACTAAGCTTCCATTTAGGAAAGGAAAACTGTTCATATACTCTTAACCTTTATTGATGTTGCTGGAGGGGAATTTATCCTAATTTAATGGATTTTTCTCATGTTCATCTAGTCTTTGCTATCCCTGATTTTTTTCATGATTTTTTTTTTTTTTTTTGGAAATTCTGTTTCATTATATTCATATCATTAGAAGAGTCTTGGCTGTAAGGAATACTTAATAAATTAAGATTATCTTGGTACGTATCACAGTAATTTCTTACAAGAAAATTGAAATTGTAATAAATACTCTAATGAAAATTGGCTAATTGTCATTAGGGGCAAAGATGATTGTACTAAGTTGTAACTCTCACATTCTTCAAGTTAAGGAAATATCTGGAGTTAAAAAAAAGTATACATTAATGTCTTGTCTTAACAATTTAGTAATAAATCTATTTGGGAAACCTAATTTGTGCTGAAAATTGTGTACATTAGGAAAACTTAGCAACTCATTTTTCTATTTGGGGTCACGGCGCATCTATTTAGCTTCTTTTCCACCTTACGGTTTTATTTAAGACAGAATTGGTCTGGCTTAGTCTTAAAAAACATCTTGCCAGTGGGAGTCAGGGTATATTTTTTACCTTATGCACTCCTTGAAGTGCTTGCATTCATCTATTCTACTTCTTGGAAACAGCCCTAGAGTCCTCCTGGAAATGACTCCCTTTTTCCAGGGTGTTGGGTGCTCAGAACAGCAGCCCACCAGGTATTTGGCCTTGTCCTTGAATACGCTTATGAGATAGCTGTTACTAACTCAAATCTCCCCATGCTTAAGAGGTTTCAAGCATAAAATGGGGCTTTCAGTTTCGTGTTCCAAATGAGATGCATAAATCTTAACAAACCAAGTGGAAATGGTCTGCTTTTCACATGAAGTTAGCTAAATGATCTGTTTTCATCTTCTGACCTGTTTCGTGTCATGCACAGATATGGAGCGACAGTTGCTCTCCACCTGTTTAACAGATCGTAGAGACTGCGTGGGAGTAAATCTGAACCACATTACACTAAGATGTGGGTTTCTAGTGAGAATATAGTTCTCATTTTAATTGTCTTTCTACTTTTTTTTAGAAAGGAGAGGTAGAGTGTAATTATAAATCTGACCTAGGGGTTACCAGAAACACTATGTATTTATTGGGATGATTAGCAGCAGGTGTACTGGGAGGGATATATGCAATTTTAAGTGCTTTAAAAAGTTACTAATATTTGAATTATTTCTTTAGGTTTCTGAAATACGTAAAGAAAATCTGACACTAAAAGACCAAGTTGCTGCTCTTCAAGAGGCAACCAATGTCTATGAGATGGAGTCCAAAGCTAGTAGAGAAACTATCATGAGGCTTGTTTCAGAAGTGAGCAAAGAGCAGCAAAAGGCAGCAGGATACTATCAAAACGTGGAAAAACTTAGTAAGGTACATAATTACATGATGTGTATAATTATCTAGTATTCAAATGCTTTCCTGAAATTTCAAATTACTTTTCAATAGGAGTTGTATGAGGAAAAATGTTTCTGAAAGACTTTTGGTGATTAGGGTCTTTCTTAAAAAAGACATTTTTCTAAGGTTATTCTCAACTTTTTTAAAGCTTGAGAATATCTGGAAGCTAAGCAATAATATTGTTTAAAATAGGTCTGATTTAGATTTGATGTCTTCCAAAGATGCTTGCAAATTTGTATTTTTGCTTTCTTTGTATTGTTGTAGTCTTTATTGTGCTTGCACAAACAAACAGACAGACATTTTTTAGAGCAGTGCAAACATAGAGAGTTAATGAGTATATCTGAGGCACAAACATGGAACAATGGAAAAATGCTCTTTTAAAGAATACTGATGTGATATTATAAGTTTCCTGAGGATTCTTCTACTCAGTTTCTTTAAAAATTCTAAGGAGGAATTGAAAGGAAATGATAAGATACTATTCTTTTGGAACTGAAAGTAAAGTGTCTTGGCTTCCAGACACGCTATATTATCTTGTTTCACTATCTTATAAACTTGTATTTCGTAACTGTAAATATTCAACTGACTCATACCCCAAAAGTTATAGGCAGTAGGATGACTCTTGCAGGAAAGCACAGTTTTGCTGTGGGGAGTCCATAGAGGAAATCCATGCAGCAGGAATGATGCTGAAATGAGAAATTCAAGTTAAGTTCTAAGTCACGTATTCACAAAATTAGCCTAGGTATGATTTGGAAAAGGTTGTGATTTAAGGATTTAATTGCCTCAGGAGAACTCACTGTTAAGAGTTCTTGTACAGTACAAAGGATGGACAAGCAAAGTGAGCTTCTGTAGCAGTTTTCCTTTTTACTTTTTATTTAAGCGATAAACGTGGAAAGGGAGCAGTTTACTAAAACCACAATGAAATTTCCTGCAGGTACTAGAGCAATGTAGTTGGCTAGGAATAAGAAAAAAATGAGAAGAAACTTAGACTTTTAAATATGTAGCTGAGCTGTGTGTGACTGAGTTTGTAGAAGTTTTTAACATAAAAGCAAGCTTGTGCAAGTAGGTTTGTGAATGTAATAGAACATTTTCCCCACCTCCCTGGCATTACTGTTTTCCTGAACAGAAGATCACCAGCATACACTTTTAAGGATAAAGTGTTCTGATTTGTTTGCAGGCTAAATACTTATGACATGAGAAATAGCCAACAGCATGCTCTGGAGAAGAAAGAATTTGTTGTAGGGAAGATAAATGTGAAGTATCACAAGGGTCATAAATTTTACTTATTGCTGAAAATACTTCTCACCAAGCTGTGTAAAATTTTCTAAGACTTAAGTGGGACTGAGAGAGAACCTGTACCAAAAATTCAACAGGTCCCTTTTGAGAACATTTTCTTCTCATACTTCACTGCCAACACAGGAGTGTGAGTAAGGGCAGAGTTGCTGGCTAATTAAGCCAGAATCAGGTGTTTTAAACCAAGATGAGGACTTCATTTGTAACATGTTTTGCAGGTTTGCTCTGACTGCCAAAACATTTCCAAAGTTGATCTAGTTGTATGAAAAATATTTTCCTATGATTATTGTGCAGATGCCAAATACATAATTTATTTAACCTATTTTATAGAAATGTATTGCAAAATTATTAGCATTGCCTTTCAAATTAAGGGTTTGCCATCAGGGCTTACCTAGAGGTCACGGATGCCTGCAGATTCTGTTCAGAAGGTTTTGTGTTCATAAAGGCATGTTAAGACATTCAGTATTCAAAACATAAGTAAAAACCCAAAAACGGTTTGTATCCACACATCTAAAGAAGGATGTATGGCATCCTCTGTTCCCTTGATGCAGGTGTCTTATTAGGCTACAGGAAAGGCATCAGTGGTATAAAGTTGGTTTGACTTCGTCATATACTTCGCTGTGCAGTTTAAATAAGCACATGAACAGAGTTGCACGTGTGATGTGTTTCCCTGTGAAAGTGGCAAATGAAAATCCATACCATTCCCATGCCAGAGAACACGCACACACACGGTGGCTTGTTCCTGGACTGTTTTCTGAGCTTTAATGAATGGAATTGCCTGAAGCAGAGTTTATCCAGCAGAGACTGAGCATGACTGACTCTTGCCTGAAGCTCCCAGGGCCAAACATATTGGCCGTTTTGTGTATTACAGGTTGAAATGGTGGCCCATTTCCCCTGGTTTTCTCTCAGAATTCTTCCTGAGTCTCTAAGAGGCCATCAGACAGTTCTGTCAGTCTCCTCCAGCAAAGCTCAGCCGTGGCACTGTTCCCTGCCACCTCTCTGAATCACTGCTGGTGTTTCTTGCTGGGTAGCTCTTCACTCCTGCTCCTCACTTGGGATTTCTCTAAACTCCCTCTCTTGACCAGCTGCCTTTCCTTGTGTCCCAGGACAAGGCAGCTGTCCAACGATTGCTTAAACAGATCATAGATTCTGAAATTCTTCATGTAGAAAATGAAAGCCAGCATAGTTACATTCAAGCAATATTTTAGCAGGTTATAAGGTTAATATATGAGAATAATACAGAATGTTCTTTAGTACATTTGATACTTAAATATTTGTTGCAGTTAGCTGGTTTTCATTTGAGTAGCATTAGCAAGTGAATGATAATCTTATCTGTTCCCCTCTTAGCCTCACTGCATCATATCAAACAGCAATCAAGAGAAACTAATATAATCTCAAAACTAATATAAGGAAAAATGGCAAGCCATCAAGCTGTTTTGGTTGACTTTTCTTTAAGAATTCTGAACTTCTCACATTTTTGATCGAATATTGCAAGAGCTTGCTTCTGGAATTTTGTAGATATTGTGCATACGTTTATTCTGGCAGTGCTGGATATCACATTGGCATTTGATGCAAAATAATTTTTAAATGTTGCCCAGATTTCTAGACTGAGAATCAGAATACCTGTTCCTTCTTTCTGTATGCCCGAACAGTGATTATTGATTATGATAATTGTAATTATAGAGTTATTACATTCTTTGAGAATGTAGGTCTTCATAAAATGTCTTATTTGCTCTAACCAAGTTTCTTTTTAGTATTTAATAAATTCCTATATGACATTTATTTAAGGTATAGAGGAATATGCATATATTCTTCTTCCAGGTGATTTGCCTTTCATGGAGTGTTGCCATTGATGAACCAAAAGAACTAGTAAACTGGCTTGTTCTGTTCCACATCTTTGCTGATGATTCAACATAGAAATATTTGTGTTTCCCTCTGAAGTGTTAGTTTAAACATCTGTTTTTCAAAGATGTGCACCATACAATGTCTTTAAATAACAGATTTGAAATACAGTTGAGCAATTTTAATTAATACTAATATATCTGCATATACTAGTGATGTAAAATTAACCATTAAAATATTTTTCAGTATTCAATACTGACTTGTATTAAATTGTTATTAATGAATAAAACTTAGATAAATAACACCCAATCAGTATGAATTTAACAAAATTGATTGTGTGAAAACATAATTAAATGCATAGTTAATTAAAAGATAAACTTATTATTTAAGGAAATTGTCTAAACTTGAGAAAAGTGCCTACATTTTGAATATACCAAATCACTTTGATTGCAGGAGGCACAACCAAATGGTTTTAAGTTTGTTTTTTTTTTTTTTTCCCCCAGTAGATAAATAAAGCAATGACTTTCTCAGTCAGAACATGGATTTTTTTTGTTGTTTATAGGACATTCTTATTAAGAAGGTACATATTAGGGACGGGTTTCAGCAGGCATCACAAATATTTCCAGGTTGAATTATCAGAGAAGACGGGAGACAAGAGCAAGCTAATTTAGAGTCCTTGTGGTATAACAGTGGTAACTGGAGATGCAGCTGGTGTAAGAATTCATCTGGAAGATAGCTTCATTCCCTTTTATACCTTATTATAACTGTTAATGTATTTTTTTTTTCTATGTGTGTTTAATTGACTCAGTATGTTGAAAGCCTGATGCTGATTGAGGTACCAGTATTAATAATGACGATGTAAGTTCAAATATCCTTCTCTGGTCTGAAAACTCTCTCATTTTATATAACAGAAATAATCTGCTCTTCAAGACAGATGAAAGCCCAAAATCCCAACGTTTCCTCTGGGAGGGTAACAAGGGCATTGGTTAACACATGGCAGCTCCAAGATACAAAATGGAGGAGGTGGACTTGCGGTTGTGGCAGGGGTTGTAGAGTGCTAGATGCTGGTGAAGGACAGCAATTATGTAGGGATCTGCAACGTCAGGCCAAATAACTGTTGTCTGAGCTGTGAGAGTGGTCAGTAGCTTGAGCGTGAGCAAGCAGACAGAAATACTTTTGGCCACGTATCCTCTGAACTTCCATCATTCTGGGGCTTCCTGATTCAAACGTTGCATCTCTGTTAACAACTGCGGCTATATGATCTAGCACGAATGTTTCGCATAAAATCTGAGGAAAGCCCTTTAAAAGATGGCCCTGTCATTGTTACTGAATTTTGACCAAAAATAGAGGAGGTAATTAAAAGCTCCAGAAAACTGAGTTTGAACACCTGAATCACTTTGGAGTAAGTAGTGTTCACTCAGACATTCTAGAGAAATTCAAAGCTGAAACATATTAATTGTTAGTATGTGATTGACACTTAAAACTGCCTCAGAAATAGTGGCTAATTTGATTAGTATTGGATGAAATGACAGACCTTATATGTGTATAGGACATGCTAGTTGAAATATTGAGAAATGTGAAAGAATATAGTATATTAAGGAAGAGTTATCACTGCTTTTAAAAAATGCATTGTAAATATGGAGATCAACAGTGAGCACATGTATTTATAAATATTATTACTTAAAAGATCTTATCCCTTCTTGATCCTCTCTTTCATTTGTCTGCCTCTTTAATGTGTTCATACCTCCTTCACTTCATTCTACAGTGTTAAATGCGGCTCTTTTAGCCTTTCCTTACAGAAGAGTCCCTCTCTGCTTAAAAGACAGGAGTAATTTCCCCCACCTGTTGCAGTTGAACTCATTCTCTGTGGATGCAGCTGATGTAATGTTGAACACAGGATTTCTCCTGAGGGGGAGGCCTTGCCACTGTTTTGTGCAGAGGTCTGGGTGCTCCCATGTCCTCATGCAGGTGGGGTGCCAGCAGGTGAGTGTGGGGAGGCTGTGTCCCAGCCTCAGTGAGAGTCACTTTAAGTGCAACACTGTGCTGTATGAGCCCTTTTGCTATGGTCTAAGGTAGTTTTAAGAACCTTTGGTGGTGCTTTCTACATCTGCAGGTGAGCACTGCCATGGTAGATCTGCCATACCTCTTGTGTCTAACCATCAGTCATTGACACAGTCTGCCCTGGGTAAATCCACCTAACGTCTAATTCTGTTTTCTTTGAACATCAGTTTCCGTAATTATTCCCATATTCAAAATTTCTTGTGTATCAGTGCTGGGCAGCTTTTTTGAGCGTACAACCTGCATACTAAAACCTTCATATAATTCAGAGCCATGGGATGTTAGCCATAAATGTTGAGGAGTCAAAGAGAAACTATGAGCTGCTGCAGATCTATCCTTTCAGTCTTCTGGTGTGGAAATTGTTTTATTTGCCTGTACTGATCACTTAGGCTCTTAGGGGTTTGCTTGTACTTGGGATACCACTTTCATGTGTCACAGTCCCTAAATTTCCAGATACTGTTCAGCATTCAGGCTGACCTTGCTGAAGCTAGACATTGTAAATGCTCTCCATTCAAGAGAGGTTTCAGTGAAAATTGTTCAGAATTTTAATGTTTTGAGTTTTGCAGCTTTTCATTCTGTAAATTGGTTGGGTTTTGTGGTTGTGTGTGTTGGGTGGTTTTTTTTGTTTGTTTTTTTTTTGGGGGGGGGGCGGGATTGGGCATCAAGAGGCTTGTAGTTCTTTATTTTATGCTTTGATCTTTTCATTCAGCTGTGTGTGTTTGCAAGTGTTCACAGTTTGAAACAAGATTGTAATTAGGTAAGCTCCTTGGTACTGGCAAACTAATTTTGCACTACCTTTCTGAAAGGAAAAATACACAGTGCTGATAACTGTAATTGAAATAAAACACTCTATTCTTTGCTGTAATTACCATAATGTAATTTTGAACATAGGTGGGAATTTTCTATTAATAGGACTTTTTAGAATAAAAAAGAGAAAATGGCAAGGAATCATGCCAACATTTGTTTCCGAGAGAGTTCTACAATTACTTTAGTAAGGGGTAGCAACAAATAATTTCCTAAATGACAGGGTTTGTTTTGGGTTGTTTTCATTTATGTGTTCATATGTTTGCCCTTTTGAAGCTATTCTAAAATGTTAGTATTTTTAGTATCGTATATTTATATTTCATTGCCATGGGTGCCTCCCAAACTCTTTTTTAAATCCATCCTCACTGCTGATCTACATAAATACTCCTTGATTGGCATGTATTCCATTCATACAAATTACTTACTATGCTATACAGCAAGCACATGTAGACCCTGAGGGACTCGAGTGGTCACTGTATTCACAGCTGCTCCAGGAACAATTCTTTAACTCCAATGTACATAATCTTAGTTGATATCAATCCCCTTACAGAGCCTCTACTAAACAACTGAAACTTTCAGAGAAATTCACTCACTCTCTATAAATATGCCAATCTCTGGGATAATTTTGTGTCTTGTGTGAAGTAATTTTATTTCCCAATTTTTCCTATCAATTAGATAATACCCTAAGGAATGAAAACTTAGTCTTTGCTGTACTTTTAGTTGGTCTCACTGCAAGTTTTATTCTTGTATATGAGAGTATAAGCATGCTTGATGTTGGTATTGTGGGGTAAGGAGGGAGGTTCACAAGATGACTGAAGCAGATAGAGACAGTTGTCAGCTCTGCAGAAAGAAACAGTTCTTCATTGACTTTCTTTTACTCCTCTGGCAAATTCAACCTTATGGTAATAAGAATTTTGCTCTCTTCAGAAGATGACATAGCTCAGAATAATGCCCTTTTTGAATTTTTTTCTTAGTGCTTCACGATTTCAGAATTTCTTCTTTGAGGTGAAATTGGTATTCAAGCATTTGCATCTTCTCTTATGCTATCTTAACATAATTGTTTGTTTGTTTGTTTGGTCCCCCACTCCCCATTTCTGTGTATAAATAATTTCAGGACTTATTGTCACACTCAGGTAAGCGCATCTTGGAGATCACCTCTAATTCTGCTCTTAGCAGTATATTCAAAGAGTTTGTGTGTATTCTTTTGGCCAGGCAGTTGGAATAGATGATCATTGTAGGCCCCTTCCACCACTCTGTGGTGTAGTACTTTTGCTTTATTTGTGTTACGTGTTGTTCACTGTTTGTTTTCCAACTCATATTATCTGAATGAAAAAAGAAGATATCAATAGTTTTACAATTAAAAAAATGGTTCTTGTTTACCTGCAGAGTTATTAATGTATTACTTCTTGCAGGCCATTGCAAGAGGTTAGTCTGTAGTGTGGCTGCAACAGGCTGTGGGCTTTCATTAATTTCAGTGGGAGTTCTCCTTCGGGGCCTGGATGTTGAGTGTATATGAGCAATATGGGTCCTAATATTTCCATCTGCAGTACCTGCTTCTGAGTCATTCCCTGCTTTGTGTGTGGAGAGGAGGCGCTATGACAAGTTTCAAAAGCCTGGTTTAATCTTTCATGTATTTTAGGATCTTGACAGTGCTATAATAAGGAAAGAGAGTTTGGAGAGGGAGATCAGAAACCTCCAGGATAAACTGACTGCTAACCAGAAAGATCTGGACGCCTCAAAGCAGGAACTGCACAATCTGAAGAAATCTTCCAGTGAGCTGAATGGAAGCTTGAAGAGCAGCAGAGAGGAGGCCAGGACTGCTCAGAGCTCTTTAGTGGCTTTTAAAGAGCAAATTGCTGCCCTACTCAGCAGAAGATCTGCAATAGTTAAACCTTCTGAGAAGGCTATTTTGGAGAGGATCCAGGAAATAAATTGCAAAGAGGAGAGTAAAGAAATAGTAAGTCAGCAACTACTGCACTCGCCCAATGTGTGTATTTATTCTTTTCAGATTCTTTTTCATTTTATTCGTCTGTTAGTGTGTTGGTTCGTTCTCCTTACGTTTTGAAATTACAGAGACCTTTTGTTTTCCATTCATTTGACATAATAGGTGAAAAGCATCTATGTTTTATTAGGTAGGAAGAGGTCAGAAATGAAATTAATAATAGATGCTGTTAACAAGAAAAGACAAGGAATGCTCCTTCAGTTAAGACACTGAAATTTGGTTTCAGTGCCACTTAAGCGGACATCAAAAATGGCTGCATGGTCACTGTGATTTAGCGGAACATGTGAACAAGTGTGGATGTGCTGCTACAATAGTGACTTCAAGGACTGACCTGTTTATCAAAGCAGATATAATTGATGATTTGCCCCAGGTAACTTTTTTCCCTCCAATACTCTAAGCATGTACCTAAAAAGAAAAAAGTATTTTTACACTTAAACACTGTTGAAACTGTAACTGTTCACCATGCAGGAGAATGGCAATATGAAGGCAGCTGAGAATTCTAATGCTCTGGCTGGAGGTGTTTTGGCTGGTGGTGTTTGCATGTGCAGGTAGGGAAGGGACAGCTCAGGAAGAAGGTGAGCCAGAATATGGTTGGACCTCTGTCAGTATCCTGACGCTGCACTGAAAATGCTTTCAGATTGAAGTCTAATGAGAATTTTACGTGCGTGTCTGTTTGCATTATTTGGTGTTTTGGTGTGCAGTACACTCTGTTGAGATGTTGGTTATTTTGAGAACTGCTGAGAAAGGGAAATTTAAGGTGATTGGTAGCAATTGAGTAAAAAGGTTTTGCTCCTGGGAATGCTTTTAGGTGACCTCCTGCTTTTGCAAGATTCAGTTGTGGTTAAGGCCATTTGTGTACTACATTGAGCAGCTGTTGGACTCTTTGTGGATATACATCAATACATGCATAGTGTGCGTTACTTATTTCAGTTCTCATTGTTCCTGAATTTATTCCTTAATATTAGCTTTACTTGCTGGGTTGCCCACTTGATCATCCTGCAGACAGGGAGCATTCAGGAAGATTCAAACTTGGTCTCTATTTTGTTGCAGATATGAACACTTCCAGAGGCTTGAGAGGAATGTTACTGTTTTTCCAAGTAGCAGTGTTGCTTGGAGAAGTCATGTTCTGTTACAGAGAACTGTAAAATATACAATAATCAACTTTTTTGTTGTTGTTGTTGTTGTTGTGAAGATGTGTTTATTCTTATTTTAGAGGTAAAGAAACTGAAGTTCAGGAAAATGGGTAGTTTTCCCTAGCAGTGTTAATTTATTTAGGTGCCATGCTCTAACCTCTCTCTGTCCCTTCCTTGCCCCAAGAAAGCCCTATCGACTTTTGCAATGTAAAATGACACCTTTTAAAATGTTTTTAGGGGTCTGAGGATGGAGATTTTTTTTTTTTTCAGTACTATTGCTATCAAAATTAAATACATGTGCTAAAAGGAAAACTTTATTACTAAGACAGAGCCTAGATCAGCTCCAGTTTGCTGCTGCCTAAATCTGTGCTTTGGAAATGCAATACTGGTCTTATAGTTGTCAGATTTTGTTGGTTTATTTTTATAAAATAGAGGAGCTCTGGCAGGTATGTTTAGCATAGCATTCTGCCTCTGCTAGCAAATACAGCAATTGTCTGCTATACTTCTAGCAATATTCCTCCAAAATGCTAGTCCTTTATAAACAAACAAACAAAAAGCAAACAGCTTGTGGCTCAGTTTCCTGAACCATAAATATTAGCTTTAAATTTAACATTGCTTGGTGAATTTGGTTATTGTAGTTGGATGAGGAAATGTGGATCACTGTTTGCTGAGCATTTTAAGTGATGAAGCTTTAATATTTTACTGCTATGACTCATTTGGAAAAAAACATTTACATTTCCCCAAAGTGAACAGTGTTATGAAAGCAGTGCTGGCATCTATTCTCAGAAGAGTTTCTACATTAAGATTAAGGGCTTTGAAATAACTGAGCTAAAATGCCAATATTATGCACCTATGCATCTGTTTCTAATAGAACATAGACTTTTCATCAAAAAGAAGTTTTACAGTGAACTGCTTTGCTTGATGCAAATCGGAATTAAAACAAATGTTTTCTAAGGTTCCATTTGTAAGGAATATACATGTTGGTATATATGTGTTGATCAGATTCCTATTGCATCTCTGGGTGAATTTCCAGGATTTTGATGTAACGTCGGTGCTAGCATATGTATGCTTGCTAGCAGTCAATCAAGAAAAATGTTAATTGTCTAGAGCTAGGATTTCTAACAGACTTTTCAGTAAACTGTCCAGCCTTCAGAAAAAAGACCCAGAAAAGTGAGTCATTGAACTTCTTGACAGGTAAATTAGCCCGTAGTGTTGCTGGTGCCCAATCTAGCTTGTTTTGAAACAGCCCCTGTGTATCTGCGATCCAGCAGCAGTGCCAGGACAGTGACCTATGAATCCAGCAGGTGAGTGCCTTGCTGCTGGAAATTCAAAATGTGCTAATGAATGTGCTGATGTGTAGTGGGAGGAGGAATACCATTAGGTCTTTCCTTTCCCTGAGTAAAGATTGTTTCAATTATGTCAAGACATTGCTGTAAGCAACTTGCCTTTGCAAGCTGGATTTGTGGGATCAGGAAAATGCAGTGCAAGAATCTGGGAGAAAAAGGACCCTCCCTGTCTGAGTGTTTTTGTGCCTTCACTATACAGGTTTTGGTTTTTCAAGTTTAAATCGCCACTGCAGCTGCTCTAGGAGTTCTGTGTACAGGATCGTATACACTAGATGAAATGGCAAAAGGTTCATCGTTACATCCAAGACCAATCAGCTGTGTCTGGCTTCTGCACATGCACCTGTCAAATAGAGCCGTGAAAAGTCTAAATTTTAGAGGGTTTGTGAGAAAATTATTCACTACAACTGCTATAGTCAGGTTTTCTGTGAAATCTCAAATGCTCTTGCAGATTATGTCTCCTGGTTATTGTGATTTTGGTATCTGAAGGGCATCTGAGTTAGCCTGTATACTAGCACTTAACATTAGCATTAGCAAAAATTGTAATTTCATTTGAAAAAAATCAGCATATACTGTGACAATGTCAGGATTGCAGGATTAAGAAGCTCCTTTGAATCAGTGTCCTAATGATCTTTTCAGCAGTTATAGTAAGATGTGTATAATCTGAATATATTCGGACAGCTCTGGGGTGTTTTTGTCATGTATTATTCGTAACAAATGAGACGGGTTCACGGGCACCTGGAGTCCAAGCCAAGCAAATACTCTCAGTTCACAATGAGCTCGGTGCTGGTTATGAGGTCTCCCGGTTCAAGTCCTTCCTGTTTGACAAGTTCTGTCACAGTTCTGTTGCAGCAGATTAATTTCATACAACCAAAACTGTTTTTCTTGATTACCTGCCCATCTGACCTGAGATGGGAACAGCTGATCTGATTGTAGATTGTCTTAATTTTGCTAGTTTTTGCCATTGCATATTGATATACAGGCTCTTAAATGCCAAAATTAATTAGGCTCTACTACTGCTCCCATTAAAATCTCCTTTTGTTCTTGTTTCTAAAGGATTATTATGGCAGTGTAATAAATGCATATTTAGTTTCAGGGATTTATCCACTTTATTCTTCCAAACAAAAGAATTGAGTGGAAAATAATTTGCGAAATTAAAAGCAGAGTAAAATATGTATTGACTTAGGGATGACCAAGAAAACCCCAACCAACCAGAATTTGAGAAATTATCGAAGAAAAGTTGAGAACAAAATGAAAACAATGATTATGACACTGTATAAATCTATGTCTGTTGCATTCTGAGTAGTACGCACAAATTCAAATTTAAAAAGTACTGGCAAGAGCCATGAGAGTGTCTAGAGTCTTCCATGCAAGGAAAGATTCAATAGAAAAGAGCTTTTCAGCTTGGGACAGTGAGTGCAATGCAGTAAAGCAAAATACAAGTGTGTAAGTACCTTGATAAGACATGTGGCAGCTTTAATACTTTTCAGCCAGTAGAGATTTTAAGAAAAAACTTTACACTAGGTGCACACACATGTTTGTATGGGTACATACAAAGCAATGGAAGTTCAAGATAACATCTTACCAAACCAGAACAATGTATCTTATTGATTGTCAAGGTAATACTAAGATGAGAATATTTAGTTGTTTTGTTGTAAAAGAAGGGGAAAAAAATTGCCGCTGTGATGTGAAGGTCCTTGTAACGTTATCCTACACACTGCTTATTTACACTCAATCCCAAGTCCTCCGCGTGCCCATCTATGTGACCTTTGGGTTGTTGAGGGAACTGACAGCATCACTGTAGCCTGGTTTCTGTTCTGGTGTGCTGTGGAGCTGGGCCTGGTGTTTGCACATGCCCTTTTCTCAGCACAAGAGGAAAATAAAAGCTTAGCACAAGAGAAAAATAAAGTTCAGAAAGATTTTACTGAGGGTTATTTAATTGCAGCAGGGATGAAGCCTCCTGTCCCCAAGGTAGGAGCTACCTCTGGAAATGAGTATTTGCAACATCTTGTAACACAAGGAATGAAAGGTTTTCATTTGAAATTATCTGGTGTCCACATTAAAATAAGAAGCAGGTGGTGGGTTTTTTGCAGTCTGGTGGATCAAGCTGCACAAGTGGTTGGCAGAGGAAATTGTGGAGGTCAGAGGTGCAGGACCAAAAACGCAGCGTTTGTAAGTCTCTGGACACAGGCATGGGTGGGTAATAAGGGTACAACTCTGTTTTAGGAAATCCCTAAGTTGTTGATTGTCCCTAAGGTTACTCCAGGATGTTCTGGATGATAAATTGACAGCTTGGTGGCTTTGTGGCCTCACCTTCTGTGGTGTGATTCCTCACCTTCTCATGTTTGTTTGAAGCTCGTGAAAGCCCCACGTGGCTTGGCAGCACCCAGAGCTGCTCTGCAGCCTGGTAAAGGGCTCTGGGTTCTCCGCAGCAGCGCGTCTCTGTGGGCACCGCTTACTGACAAATTTTTTTCTTTTTTTCCCTGCTGGGTGATATGTGATGCAGAAAAGCACTGAATGTGTCTGTGGGTTCTTGCAGTTTTATTATCATTTAGTATTTTATTCCATTGTATTAGCAGCAGTAATTTCTCAGTGTTTTTTAGGCTGGTTGGGTGCAAACTATTGTTTGCATTTAATTGTGGTCTAAGTTGGAAACCTTTTTGTGACGTTAAAATTAATGGGAGTTTTGTGTGCTTATTGTGCGTTCATTGTTTTAACAGGAGGCAAACAGATGCTTAAAATGAAGAGACTGGTTGGGGATGAGTGTCTGAACACTGACTTACAAATACAACATAATTAATTTTCTTTAACCAAATAATTATATGACAGTAAGAAGAAAAGAGAGGGAAAGAGGGAAGCAAGCAACTTTTTTGAGTAGAACTGTCTTTCAGTATTTGGCAGCAGTGCAATCAGATAGTTTCAAGCATTTAATTTATAAGTAGTTTACAACTTAAAATCCATTAATCACATGTAGGTGTTGCAAAGTTAAGAGCATAGAAGTGTTTTCAGAATTTTTAGTCTCGTTTCTTGTTATCTTGTTATGAAATCTTACCCTTCTAGATTACAGATTTTTGATTTTTTTTTTTTTTTAAGCAAAATCTTTTAGATAAACACCCTTTAACAGTTACAACTAGGAAGCATGTCACTGAGACTTTGTTATCGATATCTACATTCTCACCTACATGCTGCATGTATTTCCTAAATCACTTATTTGTTTTTTCCACTCAGCTCCTTGGTAGACTTAGTGCTACTATTGGCTTATTTTAAAGAATGTTAGTTGACTGCTAGATATTGCTGGTTTGCTAACATCTTTGGAAAATTTGTGTCTAAAATACTTTGTATTAACTTTTAAATATATATTAGCCCCTTTTAGTTAGTTGACTCATTTTAAATACAGTTTCTGTCATTCACTTTTGGATGTCTCACATGTCACCAATGGCAGACCATTTTCTCCTGGTGATTACAGGAAGTGTTTTTCTTTTTGTCTTTTGAAATGCATGTATTTTAAAGATATTTTACCCTCTTTTTAATAATTTGAGGATGCATCTTTTATATCCACCTAACCTCATATGTCTTGTTGGTTTGCTTGCTCCCTAGATAGTATCTCAGCTTGAAACCCAAATAGCTAAATTGACTGAAGCTTTGGAAAACCAGACCAGATTGTACCAAGAAGCTCTGAAGAGGAGCAGAAAAGCAGAAAAATGTTCTGAGACTTTCCAGGATCAACTGAAACAATTGGAAGATGAATTACTGTCTGTAGATCTGATACAAGATGGTTTGAAGCTTGAGAAACAAAAAGTAGTTGCATGCATTATTTTCTTTCATGTAAAAGTCACTAAAGACTGAGATACAGCTAATCATATTGCACTGATCAGCTGGAGTATTATTCACAGTACTGCAAATAATGCAAATTAGACAAATCAGGCATCCTGTAGGGAGCAGTAATATCTTTGAGCAAAGATTTTACTTGGAAAAAATAGCTAAGCTTTTGACTTCAAAGTCTATTTAATGCAAAAAAATAAAATCCCCAACAAAGCAAACAAACACAACGCAAAAAAAAAACCAAACCATCCAACAAAAAAAAAACAAAAAAACAAAAAAAAACACACCAAAAAAAACCAACCCAAACCAAACAATAAAAGCAACCAACAAAACACCAAAACAAAACCAAGACAAACGCCCAAACCAACAGAAAAGCCCCAACAGATGGAAAGAAGCCTCTGTAGAATGAATCATAGAATCATAGAATGTCCTGAGTTGGGAGGAACCCACAAGGATCATCGAGTCCAACTCCTGTCTCTGCATATGACAACTCCACAGTTCACACCATGTGTCTGAGGGCGTTGTCCAGTTTCTTCTTGAGCACTGTCAGGCTTGGGGCCGTGACACCTCCCCAGGGAGCCTCTTCCAGTGCTCCACTGCCCTCTGGGGGAAGAACCTTTTCCTAATGTCCAACCTGTAAATAGGTCCTTCCAGGATTCTCTGATCTCTCCATCTTCCTCTAATACATCATGTGGTTTGCAGTCTCTCAAGATCTTGCAGTCCGTGATTCTTTTATATCCTTAGGCTACTGTGATTACTTTTTTTATTAATTATATGAATGAACACACTGTTGGCCTACAACACATCCATATATTAAGAGTTTGAAAAAGGAATTAGTACCCGGAAAGCTAAACCAGCCATCCAATACAGCTAAGAATAGTGGAGTTGTAGCATGTTATCAGGCTAAGATCAATGGTTAGGAAATTGAATTTGCAAAGAATCAACAATTTGGTTATGCCTGTTTTGCATTAGTTTATGGCCCAATAACTTTTATGAAAGAGGCATCCACTGCATTGGGAGCAAAACAGAAAATGGAGCTGTTCCTTCCCCTCTGCTTCCTCTGTGAAGAACACGTGGCCCTAGTTTAATTTCTCTCTATATTTTGCTGAAATAAAGAGATTGTTGTTGTCTGTGGTGTTTTGTTGTTTTTATTTTTTTTTCTCTTAATAAACAACTTCAGTGCTTGCTGCTGCTGTTTTTAACTTTTTCAGCTAGAAGCATCATGAAACAAAAAGATTCTTGCTACGTTTTATCATCTTGGGCTCAAGCAACAGTTATTGAACTGTTTTGTTTGTTTTCCTTTTTTTTTTTTCTTTTGTTGTTTCTTTGCAAAGATTATGACCTACAACAGAAGTAAGAGAAAACAAAGGCAAACTTGGATCTTAGTGAGAAGGAGAGCTTTGGATTTTGGAAGAGGCTAATTGAGACCAGGGAACTAATGCAATTTTTAAAGAGCTAGCAGGGCAGGACAAAAGAAGGAAAAGACAGATAAATAATATTTGGTATCTGTATGTGTTTGCATCAGTAAACCAGATGGCGATGCAATTAAAATAATCTTTAAAACAATTTGTAAACCAAGAACTGTTATCTCTAAACTGTTCCAAAGAAGGGTAAAATACTAACTGTTAACATTCCTGCAGGCTACATCAGATCTCACCCATGGCATCCCTGGTACCAATTTTATTTGTTTCTGAGCTCACAGCAGTGGGCAATCACAGCTAATCACAAGTAATTGCAAATTAGTTGGGATGTAGTTGTTGTTTCTCACTTCTCCCTGCTGATGTGTGGTCGTGTGAAGCAGCAGACACACATACCTGGTGCTCTTCTTACTGCTGAGGAGCAAAAAAAACCATCTGGTCTTACTAAGAAGATAAATACTGTAGATCCAGGGATGTATGAGCAGAATAAATGTTGACTAAAAGGGGACAAATAGAGAATTTGCAATTGTGTCAGGACTGTGTACTATAAACACACCCTTTCAGTACAGTATTTCTTGTGAACAGTGGACTCAGCTATGTGTAGTTGGTTGTCAGTACAGGGGGAATTGCCTTTAAGTTGTGCTTCAGGACTTTTAATGGAGTTTTATTATTCTTTTACCCACTTTACCACATCTTATCTTAGTATCTGAAATTTCTGGAGCAACTTAATGAGAAGATGAAGCTGGACAACCTAGCAACAGAGGTTGGATTTGATATGAATGTGGATGCGATTCTAGCCCGGGTAGAGCAGTTGGTGAAACTGGAAGGTGATGCAGTGATTGAAAACAAGACTATGGCCTACAGCCTAAGAAGGAAGGTAGGCAAAAAAGATGTACTGTTTGTTTCAAAGATAAACATTGTTACGGCTGTATTTTTATAGTGGCTTGCTAGAGGCAGCAGATTGGAGCTTTGTATATATACAAAGAATTTCAAAGATTTCCATTACATACAAAATAGTAAACATTGCAAACTGTGCAAACAGACTGCAAGTTACAACAACTAAAACCACCAGTCAGGTAAACATGTGATACTGCTTTTCAAAACTTCTTCAATAAATATATGAGTTATGCATGTTTATATGTGTATATACGTCTACTTTTTAATACACATTTGTAATACTTCCGTGAACAACTACTGCTGATATGTAAATCTAAAAGGATCTGCTGGGAAGTGGGGCATCTTACACAAATTTCTCTAGAAACAAGTAGGATGCTGGTTGTACTTCACCAAGAATTTCAACATTTCCAAAAAGAACTGCGCTCCTTTAGGAGCAAATCTCTTCAAATTTGGTCAGACACCCCTCCATCATCCTGACAGAGTGAAATCTTCTCATTTTAGACTGACACTAATGGTTTAGAACTTAGAATTAGATCTGTTTAAGGTTTAAAACAACGGTGTATTTTTTTTCTGGAAGCAACTGCCTCTCTAGCAAGGAGTATAGTATGTATGTTGGTACTCCTCAGATGTTCCAGAGTAAAGCCTGGCAACTCAGCCCAGTTAAAAAGAAAAGAGGTGGCTCCCTGAGTGCCAAAATTAAAAAACTAAGCTCCTGGGCCTTATATTGGAGCAGTGGATGAAAGCTTTCTTATTTCTATATGTTGATTTTCCTTCTTGCACACTAGCCTTAATTAACTGATTAAAGATGGAAATGTCTTTTACTACCACCATTGAAACCACTGTCTCCTTAATGAGTCTCTCTCACCTCTTGCATTTGACTGGTGTCTTGTACTTCAGACAATCTCTGATGTTATGAATGATGCACAGCTATTTATGTTCCAATAAGGTGCAGTCTTTGTGTAAGTTTATCCTAAAAGGCAGTGCACAAATTCAGGGATGGAGAAGCACAATGAATTGGTAATATAAGATGTATCAAGTTAGTGTATGTATGTTTATGCTGCTTTACAGAGTTTTCAAGAGAGGAGTAGGACCTCAGGTTAAACTTAGAACACAGAGATTAAGTTTGAAAATCACTCTGTGTAGTACCATTGTCTTTCACATATGTTTTCTTCAAATATCCTTGTGTTTGGAAAACTAGTTGAAGACTCAGAAAGAAAAACTTGAAAGCAAAGAGCTACACATGAACCTTCTGCGGCAGAAAATAACCCAGCTGGAAGAAGAGAAGCAAGTAAGGACCGCCCTAGCTTTGGAGAGGGATGAGGCCAATCTCACTGTCAGAAAGTTACATAAGATGACAGAGAGGTTACAGAAGCAGCTTGATCTGGCAAAGGAAGCGAATACTGATCTCAAAGCCAAGCTGTCTGAAACCAATGAACTTAAGGTGAGTTAAAAGGTTTTATTTGTGCTTCTATCCATTTTCCTATTCCAGGTGGATACAGCTGGAGTTCATTTACAATAAATGTGTTCACGGAGAATGGCTGAAATCCATCTAGGTGGGGAAAGCAAGTATAATATTACAGTGTTTGGGTATTTTGCCATTTGTCTTATTTGCAATTTGTAGTATCTGGTAAGCTTAATGTAAATTTTCAGGCTAGTGTAAGAAAAATACAGTACATGTATCCCTTTCTTTACTGTTAATATGGTTGTAATTTTATATTTTCTCATACATTGCTCACAGAAGACCTATTCTGAAAGGTACAAGGGGGAAAAAGGTTTTTTTTTCAGTGCAAAACAGGCAAGATGCTAAATTTTAATTGTTCCCATGCTTTATTACATCACAGCAGTAATAAATTACCTGCTTTAAATCAGGTGAATACGAATAGTTTGCAGTCATTGATAGCTTGCCAGCACTGGAAGAAAGGAAGATAGATTTTATGTGGGTTTATGTCTTGTGGCTGATAGAGGGAAGTAGATAAGTAGGTGCATATTCCAAAAGAATGGTTTTTGCCAGGAAAACATTTGGCAATACTTTTTCATACCATTTTTCAGGGACTAGCAAAGAGTGAACTCTGGCTGAGGTTTTTTGTCTGTCCAGTTACGTTTTGTCACAAAGCCTATAGAGAATTTGTGGTCTTTGAAACAAAAATATTTTTGTTAATTGAGTTTAAATTGGCCGGACTCCTTTAATAACTTTTAAGTTCACATGTACATGTGATTTCATCAAGAGCCCATAAGAAACCACATTGAAGTGCTTATTCTTGATTACTCCTGATATTTTTATTGTTTGTTCAAGTTAGACGGAAAAGTGTGACAAATTTAACATTACTTTATGTTATTGCAGATCAAAACTTTGGAGCAGAGCAGAACAATAGAAGAACTCAGTAAGTCTCAAGGCAAATTGGAAAGAATGAAAGAAAAAACCGAGAAACAACTTACTTCTGTCAAATCAGAACTTCTTTTAAAGGAGCGTAAAGCTACTGAAGATAAAGAAAAAAACAAAAATATGTTAGAAGCAGTAACTAGCGAGATAAAGGTGCTTAAAACAACCCTTGCAGAATTAGCAAAAAGAGAGAGACAGGTAGGTGTATAGGTATTTGACAAGTGCTAGCTGTCATTTAGAATATAAGAATGTGGTATAGGTGGAACACTTGTCCAGCTGTGCTGAATACTTTCGTGAACATTATTAAACAAGGAAATTTTAGCTCATACTTGTGATTTTGAGAAGCAAAGCTTTTCTTCAAGTTATATATGCAAGAGCATGCATACTAAATACAGGCATTATTTTATTTGTTCATTGCAGAATATTATATCACCTTTTGGAGAAGTAGAAAAATGCTTTAAAATCCTAGTATCTTTTTTTAGCACTGTTTTGTTTTATAATGAATGTTGGAAATTTGGCAGGAAAATTTGATTTCTTCATATGTCTCATGAGCAAACAAAGCATCCTGCACACAGAAGGAGGTGTGATTAATATTCAGGAAATTATTCCATGGAATCATATACTAGGTACTTACTAAAACCACACATGTTGAATTTTTACTGTCTGAACCCAAGGCATTTCAAGCCATTTAAATACTGTTGCAGTATTCTTTGGCCAAATTTGAAGAACATGGGAAAACTGGGCTACAAAGTGCAGAATGCTCAAGCACAGGATATACTAGTTCTCATGCTTTTTCTGACAGTGAAAGAAAAATGTCAACTTATAATTCATCAGTATCTGCAATCATCTGCATCACAGGAAAATTTCAAATACATTTTGGGAATATGAGAATTGCCAGCAGTATTCAAAGTACACTCTCCTGTATCTTAACAGTTACTTAGCTAAAATCTGTACTTAAAAAAAGGTTACAGTTGCTAATCAGAGAATTTGTTCTAAACTCTGTCTCTCACAGTTAACATGTGAGTTTTTTCCTGACTTCTCCTAAACCATTATGCAAGAATTCCTTCCTTATCCCCAACCCTGCTTGGACTTGCTTGTTCTTCCTTCTCAGGGAAACTAAACAAAACCAGATTTCTCTCACTCTCTGTAAAAGGTAGTGAATGCAGATGTTAAATACTTCTCTGAGCATGTATGTATATATTTAATCTGAATATAAGCACAGCTGTGTCATCTGTGTGTGTACGCATGTTAAGAAAACTACTAGCAACTGAAATTGCTTATACCTGATGGAGTTGTTGATGTGGTCAGGTTGACTGCTTGTACTGGCATTTGTGTGTTTTTTTCAGGTATTCTCTGCTTTCCATGGATACCACTATGTGTAATGCTAAATAACGTTGTAATACTGTGGGGCAATTTTCCATGCTGTAAAAATTAAGAGTATGCAGAATTGGACCACTGCCAGGTGGTTAAGGCATTGATTTGTCTTGTGATCATAAAGAAAGTCAAAACAAAGCCAAGTGAAGACAGAAATTAAGACTGGATTGAAATAATTCTAAATTAACTCATAATTGGGATGTAACACAGTGTTTCTGGTTGTTCTTTGCTCTTTAGACTAATAATTCCTATTAAGTTTAAGAAGGAAAATTTATCTTTGGCATTTCTGCGTATGCGGGGTTTTTTGGGGTGTTTTTTTTTTTGTTTGTTTTGTTTGTTTGTTTGTTTGTTTGTTTTGAGAATGCCCAGAATCAAAGCATCTGAGTTGGTAGAAGTGAAACCCTGTCAGCAGGGTGCAATAACACTGCTAGTCTGCTTTAGGATTGACAATTGGCTCTGGTGGCTGCAGCAAATAACAGCAAAGCGTGCATGTTCTTGGATAGACATATAAAACCATTTAAAAAAATGGTGTTCAAAGCATTATTAAATCATACTGCAGAATGAAAACCACAGAGACATAAAGCTACACATGAAGAGTCAAAAAAGTATAGATTAGAATGGATATATATTGGGAAATTAGTGGGTTATACTGACATTTTACAAGAGTAAGTTTACAGAAATCCTTACTAGATTTCCTCTATCTGTGGGGTAAACAGAAAACCTTCCTGACTTCATCTATAATTATTGCATATTTCTGAATATAAATAAATAACAGCATAGCTGACATTCAATTTAATAAGACCGAACAGAGTATGCATAATGACTGATGACAAGAGGATGTTCACAGGGACTGATGACATCAGCATATGACCACTGCAGTCAACTACAGATTAAAAATGGATTATATTTTATTTTTATATCAACTTAACTCAAGTCCTTATTTGCAGTAGTACTTGGAGTAAGAATATACATGTCAATAATTTGGTTGAGTTTTTGATGGTTTTGTTACAAGGATTTTTTTGTTAGTTTCCCTGCCCCCATCTTTTTTTCCTATTGGAATAAAAGCCTTCTATTTTCCTATAGGTACAGCATGAAAATAAAATGCAGTGTCTGTTGTTTTGCTTCTGCTCCCCCCTCCTAATATCTTGGGTTAATGCTTTAAATTGCATTCACTTCCTCCCTTTTACTTCCGGTAATTTTACTCACTGGATGTAAGGTGAGAAGAAAATTTATTACAAGTGCTTACTGTTGTAGCAAAACCTTTGGTTTTGAGTCTTCAGTGATGTTTATGTTTTATTATTTCTCTCTTGTTCTTCAAATTGTGACTACCTTAGAACAACTGCTATTGAAGAAAGCCTTAAACAGAGTTATGTGGTACATTAGCTTCTTGTATTTCAGCAGAGCTGTTGTGTTCTTAATAACTCTGTTACACTGTTTTTAAAGCTGAAATACATCTCTCATCTATTTTTTTTTTCCTAGGTCTTATATGTTTTAGTTAAAGATTTAAAAAAGTCATTCATGATGTGCCAACAGCACTGTATCCACCTTAGAGTATAAACACGCGTCTTGCTCCACATGAGACAGGCCATAGCGTTCTAAAGAGTGTCCAGCCATGTATCGTCTGTTGCTTTTGTTCGGACGTTTTAAAATTCAGATTGATGTCCTGTGGTGGGGCGTTTTCGTATCCAATATGGTTCTCTTTGTCAGTTTTGTTGTCAGCTTTTTTTCTGCATTTTCATGGAACTGCAGCTTTGTGTGCACTGTACTTTATATGCCACAATATAATAGTCAGAAAAGTTGTTTCCTGTCTAAGTGTTATTCCACTAAAGTGGAAAAAAAAATCCTCAATTTAGAATTCACATAAATGAATGGCCTAAAGGATTTCTTTAAGGGCTCCGTGTGCTTTCCAGTGTAAGTTATTCACTGATGGAAGTTATTAAATTCTTAGCATATTTATTGTCCATTCAGTATAGCTATGGCGTCAGGGAATCTACGGACCCACCGTAGTCCCCCACAATTGCTTTTCCCATCAGAAATAAAGAGTGAGATAATTGTGTGTACGTTTTAATTTGTATGTATTCCCTCTGGCAAAATCATACCAGATCAATAATCTGGGTCAGTGCATCAAATTTAATTTGATTGCATTTGATACATGGTTGTAGTGCAATTGGGTTTGCTGACAGTTGTTGTAAATGAGTCGGAACAGCTTGCAATAGCAAAGGTATGAGAGCAAGAAATTTGGTGCAAAGGACAGACCCTAATGTGCTCCCAGGGGATCAGGTGGGTTTGCTGCATACATGTCTTGCAGGGGTTTAATTCAGCCAAAGACTGATTTTTGCAGAGTTTCCAGTTGTTTGTGTAGATTGTAATCATGTAGGTCAACTACAACTCTTCGTCCTCTCTTTTCCTCAGTTTTCACTGTTGAGTCAGCGGGGAAGACATGCCTTTGAAGGATACTAAAGAATACTTGAAACTGTGGTTTCTGTTCCAAGATCCTTAGTACTTCAGCTGTTTACTTGTTTTCTTGTTTGAGTTACGCCCCAAAAGGTTGTTTCCATCGTTTGCAGTTCTCTGTATTGAGGAACAGTATAAATCTCTATATCTTGCGCTGCTAATACAAATACTTGTGTTTGTCTGTATGCATATTTGTGTGTGTTTCTCCAGGCATCTCCTTTGCCTGGTATTTGATTTATTAGTAATTCCTTGCCACTTGCTCCTGCAGCTGGCAGACTTCCGAGAGGTGGTCTCGCAGATGCTTGGCCTTGACATTACCAGCCTGGCTCTTCCCGACTATGAAATCATCACACGTCTCGAAGGGCTGATTCACTCCCATCACCACCACTACTTCCCCTGCGTCTGCCTCCAAGACGTGGCAAGGGCACCAGGAGAACACTCGCAAAGAAACATGCGGCTTCTTCACTAAAATGTGCTTTTTGCAAGGAGACAGAAGAAGGCAAAATATTGTTTTCTGCTTCCCTACCTGCTAGACATATATAGAAAACAGATATTTAGTTCTGTTCCCTACTTTATAGATACCAATATGGGCTGATTTTTAGTATTTCAGTAGGAAGACTAAGCTGAATGGAGAGAGTAAAGCCAGCAACCTAGAGAGAGCAAACAGAAAACCCCTGGGCAGCGTAATACTTCAGTTATGAAAATGATAGATAATATGTGAATAATGTATAGCCCTCCAGTCTCATCACAGAGGCCTTAAAGGTATGGGCCACCTGAGGTCAATTCACAGTTTTGGGAAGTATTTGCTAATGAATGTCAGCTTTGGTGACATTCCTTATGCTTTACCTCTGGGTGACAAGGATGGAACAAAGTAAGGGCTGTCCTGCTGCTGTTCCTCTTGCAAAATGGGACTGCTCTCTGCATTTTTATGCATAAGGACTTTATTTTCAAGACAGCTAGAAATTAGACAGAGGACTATCACGATTTTGGATCGAGGGATTTTTTTCTTCTGTTGTTTTCTGGAGTCTGCTCTTGTGCCAAAACAAAAAGTTATGCTTTTTCAGCAAAGGCTCTTTCACAGGGTCCAGTCATGTGTCTGGCGCAGGTGTACTTGGTAAAATCGCATGTTGCCTTTGGTCACGATGCCTTGAAAATTTTTCTTCTAGCTGCTGTATTCCTTGGGCAATGAATCCATAGGCCAAATAAGTGGCAGTTCTTCTGAGTTAATAAAAAGTTATTTTAAAATGCTTTTCTACTACAGAAAATAGTTGAATTACTAAAGTCTTTATTTTCAGAAAAGCAATGATGAGGTGCTCAGAATCACTGTTTAATCATAAAATTTGCTTGTCTATCACCCTCTCTGAATGTTGTTAAACTTCATGATTTTTTAAAAGAATTTTGAACAATAAATCTGTTTTAATAGCACACTTAAACATGATTCTGTGTTTTTAGTTGTCTTTTCTCCATTCTATGTTTTATATGGATGTGAGAACAACAAAGATGACTTATTCATGTCCTACCATTGTGGACTTTCTACAGTTTCTCAGGAAATGAGAAACGCCTCACTAAAACTGAATGCACTATTTTGAGAAAAATGAGAATTTTCAAGTAAGTCTGATAATTCTGGTGTCTGGCTAGGGACTCAAAGCATTATCGGTTGCTTTTATTTTACTTGCTTCTGAAGAATTGTTTCTCAGTGAGTTGTTAGTAAAAAAACACCCAAACTTTCACAAGATCAGTCATTTGAGGAGACATGGTAAATTCTTATGCTCCTGTGGCTACCTGAACTAAGATAAATTTCCTGTCTTGTTTCATAATGTAACATTGTTTTTGAGGTAAAGTTTAATAAATGGACTAAAAGGAGAAGTTACTATTAAATTATGTAGACTTAAACTTTGGAAAGCATCACAATTTCAAAGTAATATAAAAGACTAAAATATAAATATTTTATAAGCATGATATGTTGGTTGGGAATTTTCTAATTCTTTGTGAGAGAACACGACTAGTTTCAGCTTGTGTTTTCTGATTCTACAGACACTTGTCCTTGAGTTATTACTAAACAACAAAACCTGTTTTCTTCATCCACATTAATACACATTATACAAAGCATATTTTGCAAGATCAATACACTGCATTACAAAATTAGTCCACTCAACCCACATAATACATTCATAACTTTAACAAATAATCTCTGAAGGTGCCAGTCATACTGTATTTAAGAATATTTGGCCGTATTTTATGGTTGTGACATGATTTCCTAATGTCTGCCAGGAGACCTAAAATCTCCTGCCATGTTCAGCAGTCCGGTGTCCTGCTGCCCTGTGACCAGCTGTGGCACCAGTCGTGAAGTTCCAGCCCCACAGAAGCCACCAACAAAGTTTTCCAAATTACTTCAAAGGAGGCAAGTTTTCACATTAAGTTGGTAGCAAAACTTAATTACTGTCTTACATGTTAAGCGAAGAGAAAGTAAAAAAAGGGGCTTCTAATACCTTTTTTCTTTCCCCCCCCCCCACCGGATCTCTATTTTTTAAATTATTAATGCTAATGTTCATCAAGGCATATGACCTCTTGGCTGACTATTAATATTCCCTGTATTTGTTTTACTTTTAGGAGAGTACTGACATCTTTGTTCATTTAGCCAAAGCAAATAAAAAAAAAAGGTAAAGCAGTAATTTGACATGAACAAAGTTCAGGTGATTTTTGACCCATGTAATTTAATTAACCCCTGAACAAAGTTCAAAATGACTTGCAATTTTTTTTCAAGGTTTGTTTCATACAGCACTGAAGTTAGTCTTAATTTTGGGAAAAAAAACAGACCAAACAGGCTCATGAATGTTTTCAACACTTGTTTCAAATGTGCTTTTTTTTTTCTTTTAAACCCGAAATGTATTCAACACAAGGCAGATCTGATAGAAACCTGAAAGTGTGTCTTTAGGCTGTGTCAGCAGACACCTCTCTTTCAGTACATTATTTTTATTAGGTAGGTTTTTATTAGTAAAATATATGGAATTAAACATTTGCTATCTTTTCATAATTACTCTTTTATTGTGGTAAAGGATTATTGATTTATCAACAGAATACATGCAATATATGTGAAATCACAGAATGGTCATAGTCACAGGGCTAGAGTTTTTCCTTCAAATAATAGATGAAATAACTCCAGTGAAAAATTTGTTATTTCAGATTGGCAGTGTTAAAAAAAAGGCAAAACAAATTAAAATGTTGCAATTATAGATATTGAAATTGAATTTTTTACATGCCATAAACATTGCACTAATAAAATCACAACACAAATAGAAAAATAGTGTTATAACTTCATGAGTATATTAAAATATATGCAACTGAATTTTTTTTTATACAGCATATTTTTGTAATGCATTCTTGGAAACACAGGAATTAATGCAGTAGAACCATGATTCCTCAAAGAAGGTAAGTGTGAAAGGCCTTTAAATGCTTTGCTGAATTAGAATGAAGAAGCATAAAGACAGATCATGTTAAATTACTTGACTTGCGACTTATATTGCTTTAGAGTTTATTGTTACTGTATAAAGCAGTTTGCTTGCTTTTCCACATTTTCCTTTTGTGGATGATGTGTGCATCTTCCACATTTTCCTAAGGCTGTTCAGTTACTGGATTATTTTATATATTATGATGGTGCACGGAAGGGGAAATACGGATGGCCCAAGTCATAACAGAATTTTAAATTAAACAAAAAAACCCAAAACCAAACTGAAACAAAAAAATACCAAAACAAAACAAAACAAAAAAAAACAAGTGGGGAATCAGGCACATTTCTAGAGAAAAAGACTACTGGATCATGCATTCTCCCAAACTTTTCCATATGAAATAGAAGTATTTTTTAATACTACAGATGCTGACCATTTCTCTTGATCATCAAAGTGAAAAAGGGGGAGGAACAGAACAAAATGAAGTGAAATTCTCTGTGAATTTAGAGAAAAATGGATTTCTGATATTACTGAAGCATGAAAACCAAAATTAGTTAAGTATGTGGAAAATAGAAAAAATGATAGTTTGCCAGAATAGAAATTGGAAAGAGTCTTCAAACATAATCCTTTTCAAATGGAAGATTTCAGATTGCTTTAGCCTTCTGTCAAAACAAGTAAGAATCCTCCATGGCAATGTGGTTTTTTTCTGGAAGAAAAGGAGGATGAGTTTATTAGAGTGTATTCATAATTACTCCAGAATAACTGAGTCAGAAATAAAAGATCTACAAAACAAGACAATTTGCTTGAATAAAACAGGCAACTTTTCTGACAGTTTTAGTGTCAGCTAATGAGTCGTGAGACAGAGAATACTTATTTTCAGAAGGCAATAAATAAAAGGAAGATTGCAGTGTGAGCAAATGGGGTGGAAACTATTAATTTCCAAGTAGTCCCAGGTAGAGAAATGAGCTGTGAGGTGGCTTTTGGAAATGGTGAGGATGGGGCTAGAGGGCAGGAGGTCCAACCAAGCCGGGAGCTGGATGGGATTAGGTCCCTGGATATGTACAGGTACACAGGTGTGTCCATAAAATGATTATTTTTTTTTTTTTTCTGGGAAATGGAATGTTGGTGTGTACTAAATATTCTTGGTAGCAACACCTTGGTAGTGACAAATGCTCTTTAGGACACTGATTAAGAGGCTTGAATTTGTTAAAAAAAAAGTTTTGTTTCTTTTCCCCAAATCAGGATGCTGGCTCCAGGCAGCCTGTCCAGATGTGTGCACACTGGTGTGCAACATCTGTGTCCCCACCAGCTGCCACGTCCCCTCCTCAGCCACCGCTGGGATGCTGTTCTGCTCATCAGGCCCTGGGCTGGGAACTCTATTTACAAAACAAATAGGGGGTGGTGACTGTGGGATGCTGGAAGAGCTTCCCCAGTGTTGCTGTAAAGGCAGCAATGTGTCAGCAGAGCTGACAGCAGACACACCTTCCATAGACCAGGTTGCTCAAAGCCCCATCCAACCTGGCCTGGAACACTGCCAGGGATGGGGCATCCACAGCTTCTCTGGGCAGCCTGTTCCAGTGCCTCACCACCCTCACAGTGAAGAATTTCTTCCTTCTATCTAATCTAAATCTACCCTCTTCCAGTTTAATGTCATTACCACTTGTCCTTTCACTACATGCCTTTGTAAAAAGTCCCTCTCCAGCTTTCTGGTATTTCAAAGCATTTCTTCTGTGCATCCTTCATACTGCAGTAACAGTGTAAAAACATGCAGCAGGAATTATAAAACAGCAATTTAAACTGACATGGCCAGCCACTCTGTCTGGCTTCTTGCACTTCGGGGTGATCAGAGACTCACAATTTACCCACCAGGCATTCCAAAGGACAAGCAGAAATACAGTACCGGCATACAACTCTCAGACCTTTCTTTGAAGTCAGTTGTTGTTTTTTCTTATTCTCCACATGCTCTGCTAAGTTTGCTGTTATTAACAATATCTTTCTCACCTTGATCTTTCACAGATCACTTATCTGCAGTGAAATCTCTGTGTCTAACCACGCTCTTCATCCAGCAAGGTTTCAAGTCTGTCCCTTGCAGGGATCCCCAAGTGTCTGCTAGGTTGTGTAGAGCTCCTGGAGAAACCTGTCCAGGCTCTTGCTCTGCTGCCACTTTCTGTCCCTCAGCCCTGGCAGCTTCCTCCTGTGTTATACACTTCACCTCTAGCCAGGGTGTCATGGGATCTCTGCAGTATTTTGTGGAGATCAGCAGACACCAAACTACAGTTCACTTTCTTGTGTAAGACTGCAGAGTCTAAAAGGCTGCTGCAGATGCTTGATACTTCATACCCCCTTTAGGTGGTTTTCTGGAGGTGCTGGGGTGGGGACAGCAAGTATGCTCTTGTGTGGGGAGAAGAAAAAGCAGGAAGGTTTTCATCAACCTAAAGGGACCCTATGAAACAGGAAGCCTGTGTCAGACATGTGACCATAAGGGGACAGATGTGTACTGCTAGTTCGAAGTAGGGAAGATGGAGATGCAAGAAGAAGGAGGACCATGAGGGTAAAATGATAGCTGACAAACCAGACACGTGCAGATGGTTGTGAAGCACATTGCAATAATTTCTATAGCAGAAGTATGATGGCCATCAGTGCAGGAATTCTGAAGGAATCCTGCAGGTTATGGCATAAAAGCCAGGCTGTGCAGAAAAGTGTGAGACTGGTACTGTGATTATCACAATAATATTAATGTCTAATCATTTTGATATTGCTTGGTATTACAGATAGTTAGACTAACACTTCCATGGTGTCACTTCAGTGTGTGACACCACTAGCTAGGTCTGGTTGCCTTTCACAATATGGATTGTGAACAGCTGAACAGAGGATAGATAACAGTGTTTGGGACTGTTCAGCAGGAGTGGAGAAGTAGTGTGGGGCTCATATAAAATTTAGAGATCGAAATCTGAGCACGTATTGATGATATTTAGCTGCCTGAGAGTTTGTGGAAGGAGGTGGAGACACAGTGTATGTGAGATGCATCTCACAAAGTCATGGAGCTAAAATGGATTGATTCATGTGGCTAAAAATATACTTGAAGATAACTTTTCTTTTTTACTATTAGCAACTATTCGTCTTAACAGTTCAAGATAGCAGGCCATGGAGATCATGGGAATAAAATATAAGAATAAATATTTAAAATTTGAGAAACAACCAGTAAACAGAGATGGATTTTGACTAATGACCTAAACAGAATATAATGTCATGGGTTCAGAGTTGTGCAGGCTAATTCTCTAGTGATGAATCTTAACTGCAAGGTTTTATAAACTTACCCTAACTAGGGGATAAGCTTCAGGATAGAAACAAGGACTAGTTGCCATTGGAAATCTGCATATGATGTAGAGGGAAAGAGGGAAGCTGGAGCAGGAGGCAGTGCTGACGAAGTGTCCGAGGATTGCTGCCCAACTAGATTTCGAATCAAGGTAAGTAAGCTTCCTGTCAGTCTCATGAAGCTCTATGAATGGCAATGCCTGCACCAGCAAGTGACAGAGATCCAAAATCCCCCTAACCAGGATAACAATATTTTGCAGCACCTTTTTGATTCTTAAGCAGCATGCTTTCAAATACTTTTAATATAGTTCTTTGTAGTGGCTTCCTGGCTTGAAAGCCAAAGAAGAGGTTGCATTTCTCCAAAATGTTCCCTCTGTGGTTTTCCTAAGAAATTCTTGACTAGTTTGGGAGTTCAGTTTATAAGTGTGTTTGTAGCACTAGTACCACTGCCTGTAACAGAATGTGATGCTTTGCAATTATTTACAGGAGGAGTGAAGTCTTCCATGCCAGCTGACTGGATTTATTTGTTTGAAAATCCAAGCCAAAATGATTCACTCATTCCTAAGAACAAGAATAATGGAAAAGCCATAATTTGCCTACATCCAGAAATAAAAATTGGGTAATTTGGAGCAATTCAGGCCAGAGTAAAAAAATGACCTTCTTTATACTGAGTGTTTCTGGCTGCTCTGGGCTGGAGCAAATGTTGACACATCTCTCTGCTTCCAGTGTTCTTTTCACTAGAAACAAGCGGGAGTGGAAGGAGTGGTCCAGCTCAAAGCTACAAGGAAGACAGACAGACTGGTGAAGGACCTGGTTATGGCAGGTTTCACAGTGAAGAGAAAGGAAGTTTCATGGGAGAGATACAGGAAAGGTAGGCTGCAAGGAAAACAAGAAAATTGAGAGTAGTTGGGTAGGGATGTGGGAATGAGTGCTCATGAGAGTTGAAGTTTGAGAAGCAAGCAGTGGGTAGCGCTGAGGGGGATGGGAGCAATTTGCAGCTTCCTAGTCATGGACCAGGATGAAGGATGGGTGGGAAGCAAAGGAGGGAAACTGAGGCTGAAACTGTTGGGTGCGGTAAGGGGAAAACCCATGAATGGTATGAGAAAATCAGCACTCATATGTCAGGATAAAGGAGGAAGAGTGTGAGGAAACAAGGTGACATAGGATGAAAAAAACTATGCAAAAAAAAAAGGTTTTGCTGTGCAGGCACTTTCTTGCTTTGTGTGCATCATAGTGATTGCTACAAGCACCTGCTAGCAGCAGTGTTCGCTGCAGGACCACTGTTTGGCAAGTGCTGTTTGCTTCCTTGTCTACCTCTCCCAGGGGCTGTCTTGAGTCAAGTCTGTTTTCACAAACAGCACTGCTTCCAGCATTCAACACCAGTAGGACTGGACATGTAGTCTTTGTAAAGTTCTTCCACTGTGCTTGTGCACATGCATTCTGCATATGGGAAGGGCTTTAATATCCGGGATTTGGAGTTGCAGAGAATGCAGAATGGCTGTTAAAGATCAGTTGGAGTTACAACGGTCAATATCCTCTGAAACTTGGGAACACAAGTTTGAAAAATAGGTACAAGCAAAACTAAAATAATATGCTTTCTGCCTCTGGCAGACTTCAGCAATACTGTCAAAATGAGAGGAAAAAAAGAAAAAAGAAGAAAATGCTGGCTTGAAAATTTTCTAAATGGAAGGGCAAACAAATAAGTTTTTGAAATGTAGGAATTCTGAAGACAGAAATAATTGTATTTCCCTCACCTAGCACTTCTTGCTTACCATAATGGCAATGGCTGTTTAATTTTGAGGAAGCAGGAAATCCCTCCCATTTCTTGCTGCCATCCCCAGAAGCCTTTCACCCATTAATACGCAACAGATGACTAGGCAACCGTTCCATCTCGTGGCAGCAGGACACTGCGGTTTGACTCTCCCCAGCCAGGCTCCTGGTCCCTGCCTGCCTCCAGTGCTTGCCCCTTGCAGGAGATGAATCTCCCAAGGACACAGCTAAAATGCTGGTTAACCTGTTTGGAAAACTGCAAAATGTTCAGAAGGTGGCCTTTTCCATGAAAAAGTGTTATCACAAAAAAAAGTCACTTTCCCCACCGGAAGAATTCCTGGTCGTTCCCATTCCAGTGGTGGGAGAAGCAAGAGCATAAAGATGTCGCTTTTGACTTGTGGCCAGTGTCTCAGTGAGTTCACCTGGCTTCGATTAAGCACTTCACTGAAGGATTTCCAGTTGGTATGTTATTATACCCAGAAATGGGAGGAAGTGCAGCTTTGGAGAACAGCTGAGAATCCTGTTTCTCCTCTGTATAATAGAGAATTTTGTTTTATAGTTCCTAAATGAAACAGGCATTTTAAAAGTAAATGTATTCAATGAAAGATAAATATCACAAGGAATATGCTAAACAAAATAAACTACTAAATTTAATAAATTAATGCTTCTTACAGGAAGAAAAAATTACTGGTGATTACCACACGTCCTTAGCAGCATCAATGGTATAATCCACACAATATAAAATTACTATTTGCACTACTGTTTTGAAAAGGAAAATTTAATTAATGTCAAATATTTATTGTTCCATTTTACAAATTCCAGTGCTCTTGTAACTGGATATTTCCCCTTTGATACCCCAAATCCTGCAAGTTTGCAGCTATTTAGTTACAAATGTGTAACAATATGCTTTTTTACATACTTTGGCCTTTATCTCTGTCATAGTTAAACCTCCAAAATACATTTGCAAGCTATCTATCTGCCAGAGAAAAAGGTATTTTTTTTTTTATAATAGAAGAACATTCCTTTCTACCCTATGGTCCAAGGTTCCAGTTCTGGAAAGGTTTAGCATTGAAGTGTTTATTCTCTTTAAAAGCAAGGTAATTATAGCTGCCCACCCACCTTTAGAAAGTTCTTTAAAATTTTCACAGATGAAGCACTAGAGAATTGTGATTTTATATTTGGTTACATAAAAGACTCCCTATAATTTGTTGATTTTTTTTCTTTAGAATAATTTGGAAATATAGTTCTATGTTACTTGCTTCTAGTTTTGCTTTTAGCTCACAATGAACTGTAATGATGCTTATTTCTCAGACAGACTGTAATTTCCACATCCCCCAAACTGCAATCTTTTAATTTTAAAAAAGTCCTTGCTAAAACTGTTCTGAAAAGTCTCTTATAGATGGCCACACACCTTCTGTGGCCTTGGAGAACAAATTTCTGAACCCAGTACACTTTAAACAAATATTTCAGAAGTGAGACTACGTTTGTCTTAGGGTTGTAGCCAGAAATTTGTTTTTACCACTCCACTGTTTCTCAGCCAGGCACAGGTTAGTGATCTTGTTATTCAATGTTAAGCAGAAAAAGCCTTCTCATTATAACATTCATATTTTCATAACAATAAGAGTGAAAAATAGCAGCAGCAGCACAACTGCTTGAGTCTCTGCCATTACCTCTTGTGCATTGGGAAGCTGGAATTTGGCTCCTGGAGAAGAAGAAAGGTTTGCAAGGGATCTGAGCGTGATCAGTTGCCAATATTTGTTTTTTGATCACCTTGATTACTTTTTGAGAACCTACTGCGAAAGCAACTCTGTAATTAATGAACACGATGGTGATGTACTCCCTTAATCAGTGCCTATGCTATAGACTTTAAGCACAGGTTTAGCACCATTGCTCATATGTAAATTAAATTAGCATTCTAAAGAAAAGCGTCAGAATACAAAAATACTATGATGTCATCAACAGAAAATAAACGCTGTGCTGTCCACCAAATAATAGTCCTGTTGATGACAACAAAATCATAATGTGGCTTGTTTCTAATAAGCACATTTATTTGCAAATGTTTTAAAAATAACTTACTAATAGCTACAAATATAATTAGACTATATTAAATTTCAGTAAAATAAATAATAGTTACTTGTGATTTATTAATTGTTAGTAATAAGACTGTGCTCTGACATGGTACTTTCTATGGCAGGATCTAAAAGTGCTTGGCAAAGGACTGCTGGCCCAATGTTTCTGTCATTTTACACAGAGAAACTGCAATAAAGTGAAGTAACTTGCTGAAAAATGCAGCAAAGCACAAGGTAAATGGATCGCTGCACCCTCTGATTCTGTCCTGGTGCTGAGCTGCACATCCTTGTGGCATCTGGACCTGATCCTCCACTGCCTTTCTTGGTCTCCTTTTTCAGCTGCATTTCCTGATGTGAAGTTATGATAGAGCATAGACTTTCCTGCACTACAGTAAAACCTCCAATTTAATAATTGCCAAGGGAACTACATGTTTGCTTCATGGAAACAAGATGCATTTCTTGATGAAACAAGGAAAGCAATTTCACTCGCAGTCTAAGTACCATCACTTAACCCCCAGTCTGTTTGGTAGACCGTGTAAAATTGGAATTTTGCAAGCTTCGCATTTAGCAATTTCAATATTACTTTGATCCTCCATTGTAAAATATCTGAATATCATTGTCACAAATATTTGTAAATAATCCTAAATATAGGGTGCTTATTAACATCAGTAGACCCAGAAGAATTAGAAATATAAACAGGAGATATGATAAAATCCAGTCTACCAAAAAAAAAAAAAAAAAAAAGGTATTTATTCTTCAAAGACAACTGAAACAGGGTTCACAGTTTAGTGAAAATAAATATTTTGTCACAGGCAAGAAATTGGAGACCAAATGATAGAGAAAAATAACTTCTAAAAAAGCAATATATATTGATGAGTTCCAAACCATGTAGCAGGTGACTCAGTAAGCATTGTTAATTGTAAAGGGTCTGCAATACCTCTGAAATGAGTACAAGCTTATATAAGGAGTCGTAAGACTAATGTCTGGAAAAACTTACAGGCATTCTTAAATCAGAAAATAGTCCTTGGAAAATTTTGGAAAGCTTCATATTTACATGCAGAAGTGCCCTTGAAAGAAGTGGAAGCAAGTTTACATTTCATAGTGGAGTTTACGAGCCACATCCAGCAAAGACAGGGTTAATTCAGGCAACCATTAGTGATCAGATGATAATGGGCCAAACAGCCATCTGCAAAAGAAGGGAATAAAAGCTGAATGCATTAGGAGAGATGAAGGGCAAGGGGACAGGATCTCTGGTGGGAGGGAGGCAGGCTCTGGCTGTGTGGTGGGAGGGAAAGGGTCAGGCAGGTGGATGAGAGCCACAAAACAAGCTGACAAATGAAAGGTTAAGGAAATTATATTGTAGTATGAAGTTAAATACTTTGGCTATCATGGAATTTCTTATTTAACTTTTTCTGAGAGTTCTTTCCTCTGCTCAGAAGTCTAAGTAGTCCAAAATAAGTGAAATATAAAATCCCTTAAATTTTTCAGTGCAGTTTCTTTAACATATTACGTTGTATGTATACTTATATGTTTTAGTCTGTTACTAAATACTAGCAGGAAACTGAAATGAGTACTTAGTGTGGATGCCATATTTTACTGGCTAGGCTAGTGTGAAATGCTGTTGTGAAACAGGGAAATGTGCTACTAATGTAAGAAATAACGTAGGAAGGTGAATGCCAGTGTACAAATACAATCCAGGAGTCGGCTGTGTAGGAAAAAGCCTAAGAACTCTTGATATGTTTTCAGAGATGATGCACACATTTGTGGGAATTTTCAACTAAACTAAATTAGATAACAGGCACAAAGTCAGCACAATGCTATTATTTGGGAAGTAGGCAGCAGCCATCACTGACACAACACAAATTAGAAAAACTGACAGGAAAATACTGACTATATAAATAAAGAACAACCAAAAGAATCAGGAGACAAAATGCTACTGGTGCTGTTGCTATCAGGCAGCGAGACTTGGAGGTGCTCCTGAGGATGCTCCGCTGGTGCTTCAAAAGATTGCCAAACTAATTCTATCAGTTGGCCACTAACGCAGAACTACAGGATCAACAAATTTTACATGACATATCAAATAGCTACTTTTTCAATGCCATTTGATTTTGATCACCTATCAGATGCAAAGAAGCGAGCCCAGCATCATTAGCCAGAGTTGACTGGCCATGTAGTGTGGGTACCTCTGGAAGGAGCAGCATCCTGAAGGGCTGAAGGCATCCAACCCACAGGGTGTCAGAATTTGCCCTGGTAAGGCCTGGTGAGTTTAGCCCAATGAAAACATTAAACTATGTTATCTGTCAATGTAGGCATCAAAAAGAGTTCTGTTGTGGAGTCTCATTCCTTGTGTTAAGAAAATGTGGGCATTGGTAAGAACAGCCCAGTTATTAGTGTAGTAGAAATTATCTTTGAGTCGCTTGGTTTTTAGTCCCTGTTGGAAATAGCCCATAGGACTGGGTTCTCTTTATATCTTTGGTACAAATTTTTTGAATGCAATTATTGATTTAAACTTACTTTAATTTTATTGCTACTAATTTAGTTAAATACCAAGATAAAGAAACTTAATTCTAGCAATAACAACAAAACCAGCAAAAGGGTATTGAACTGTAATAGTGCCTGATATTCTGTTAACCAATTAACATTTTTATTCTGGGGCCAAGAAATACACATTTGCCTTTAACAGAATGACCGACAAAATTGCTGTCAGTCAGCCAATCTGATAAAGGTCAACTATTGAAAACCCAGCCTGTCAGTACACAAAATAAGTGACCTGGGCAGTCAAAAGTTCATTCGTTGTTTTGAAAGGAAAATGCACTAATTTCATAGATGCATCTGTTGTGCATCAATTACAAAACTTTTAATGAAATTTTATGGTGGAAATATTAATATCAGTTTTTCTAATGATACTTCTTGTTCATTGGGTATTCTTCAGGTACCTTGACAGCACAAACTTGGTTTAAATAAAATGATATGTTCTAACCCCTTTAAAATGTTATTTATTTTTGCTTCAGTCAAACAACTCTTCTCAACCCCTAAACTGGCTAAGTAAAACTGATACGTGGGGATAAGATTAATATGGAGACTATTCCTAAGACAGGCAAAAATTTTCCATAAAGATTTACATTTCAGATCACAAAATAAAACTTTACCTGCTTTTTGTTTACCTAAATTGGAAAATATTTCAAACTGGTTTAACTCTATGTAGAGATTTGGGCTAGACACTGTAATTGAGGTAGCTGCTGCAGCAGAGCCCATCGATGCTGCCTCATGGCTGATGGTCTCCCAGGGGAAGGGACAGTGCTGGGTGCCACAGGCAGGGGACAGTTGTAGAGTAACTTTCCTACACAAGGAATTTTGAACTGAAATAACTTGTCAGTACAAAGAAATTCCTTTATGTTCTTGCTTAGGAGGTGATTTATTTATCATGGTCTTGCTTGTATCCCTTTAAGAAAAGAATTTTTTAAATGTCACCCTCTAAATGCAATTGCTTGCAATACCATCAGCTGGACACAGGTTTAACTCTAGAGTCAGCTTAAATAGTTGCATCAGCACACTGATCTAAACCTCTCTGTGCCACGTCTGCCCTGAGGGAGTATTTTGTGTCTGCTGCAGCATTCCTCATACCAGGGAAAAATTGTATTTCAAGATGTACATAGCTCTTGTTTAGGTAGAATTTTCAGGAACTCACAACTCCTAGTAAAACTACCACACAAACTAGATGTTCTGTCTTAATAGGTAAATTATGCATTTATTCTTTTAACATCCGTTTTTCTTTTCTAAAGTACCAGACATGTACATTCTTTATTTGAAAGACTGAAGCTGCTCCTTCTACTAAGCTGCAAGAGTCTGTAGCTGTGTCTTTTGTCCTCTCACTTTCCACAGTTCTGGCATCCATTATCTGCAGTCATGTCTTTTATAAGGATGATGGTTTTTACATCCATGCTCTCCATTTCACATAAAAGTGAAAACCACTGTCATGATTTTATGAAGATTTTAAAGGACTGAAGATTCGTTCTGTCTTTAAGAAAGGATACAATAATCTTTTAATAGAGGTGGGAATTTCATGTGTGGCTTTGCAGAATGAATTACATGAATGCAGTGTGAAAGCACCTCAGTAATAATGCTAAATACTTCTGCTTACATGATTCCTGTAAATAAATATGGTTAGTGAAATTGCCTGCTAATTCTTCTATTGCTCAAGTGGTGCCAGTTTCAGCAGTTTGAAAATACAAGTTTATTGTCTTTTTTAAAATCCTGATTTTATGCTTATTTTATTTTCTACTTCTGTTCCCTTATTAAGCTGGAGAACAGCAGAAGTATTTCTGGTTTATGTGCTTGTTTGTGAGCAGAATCTTCACAAATGTCAGCATTACTGTAGAGAAGATATTGACACCTGTAGGTTGCCACACGAGCAAGATAATATTTTTCCCCAGTTTATATAGTGACACTGTGCTATGAATACATGGGAGCACATACATACGTATTAGCAGTACTTGTATATATACCTGTGGCACTGAGAAAATAATGTGTGTGAAGCTTCAGTTTTATCTAAGGATATGTCAGCTTCTCTGTAAGTGGTTTGACAGGAGTGAAGCTGGCCGTATTTTGGGGCCGGAGGCCCACAGTTTTAGCCATCACCTCAATCTCTTTCTTTCAGTGTCCCTGGATGACACAGCAGACGTTTGTCTGACAGCTTGCTCTACCCCAGTTTTCCACTGTCCAATAGACGTCTGGGGCTTTGTGCGATCTTTCTTCCTTTCTTTCCCATCTTTGTCCTTAGTGTCACCAAGGGGACAGGGGGAGAGAAGCCGAATGTTGGTACCTTGATTCCTGTCCCACAAGGACTCGCCCCATGTGGCTGTGAAGGAAGGGTTTGGTTGCCTTAATCCATCTAAAAGAAGTTGGTTTCTTGGAGTAACACAGCTTTTCAATTGCAATTTTATCTCCTGCGCCAGCCCCAGAGGTTCAGGAACATGTGGCCTCCCCCAAAAATCCTGAAGTGAGGCAGAAAAACCAGCAAAGGTGCAGAAGCTCCTGATGACACATTTTTTAAACCTGATTTCTGATTTCCTTCTGAGTGTATGTGTGTGTGCATGCATGAGTGCAAGAGCGGTGATGGCTGCAGCACACTTTCTTGAAAAAGAAAAGGACAAGAAATGAACAATTTTGGCCTGGCATTGGGAAATATCACTACCTTCTTATGGTGTGGAGTATGGTCATTTACAAACCTTGGACTTCACTCCTGGTTTTCTATTTCATGGTCCCTGTATCTTTTGTGCAGGTACTCTGAGCCATTTTAAAATGTGTTTTCCATAGCTGACCTATACCTCAATATATTTAGATACGTTATTCTTCAGTAATAGTGCAGTTGTTGAAGAGCAGAAAGAACTACAGAGACAATCTAAAAAATATTTAAAAAGAAGCATAAAACATACAATGCTATACCATGTTTGTCTGTGGTCTGCCTACTTGGAGAATATATGTGAAACTGTTGAACAGGGAGAATGATCATTGGCTCTCTGGATGTTGTAGTCACATCTGAAATGAGTCAGGTCTGAATAGACTTACCAATGATGCAAAAAAACAATCAGTTTGGGAAATAGTAAGTGACAAATATGTCTGTCAGCTGTCACTCGGGCAGAGGATGAAAAATTACGAAAATATTTGAGAAACGTGGTTTGAGGACTTTCCTACAGTTTGAGGAAATTGGAAGTCACAGTGAGGATGTGAAATCAACATGTAATTGAAAGCACACAGTAATTCTTCATGATTTGTGTTGGTTTGAATTGTGTGAATACAATTTCTTAGTCAGAAGTGTCTGAGAGAAGAGTAACTGTTCAGAAAACAGAACCAGAACAAATGCGATGATACTAAAATTGTAAAATGTGTTTAGTATTTCGAAACAGTTCATGACAATAAGGAGTCTGCCAAGTCCTGACAATACTGCACAAGTCGGATAAAAGATATGAAATACTCGGAACTATGTGATCCAAAAAATCAATTTTAAAAATTGGCCAGTTCTTTCTTGCCTTTTTTATTGTGTCTATGTATAAACAATAGAAATATTTTTCTATCCTTTTTTGTATTCAATGTAAAGGCCTCAACTTATGCACAACAAAGTGGTTTCTGTTAATTTTTCTAGGGTTGTGCTGGGTGACACCAGCCAAATAGGAGACCATAATTAATAGCTCTCTTTGAAGAACTTTTTTCTCATCTTTGTTCTGTGTCACATAATGTGCACTTATTTAATGTCTTAACTCTGTGTATTATAAAAATAAATGTAGATGATACATTATTAATGCAAGTAAGTTGAGGTTCTAACAGTTGTTTAGGGATTGGATCTTCAGGTGCTGGGGAATCAGAATCCGCAATAGTACGTGAGCCTTAGCCCATGTGGTAGCTTCAGGTATCTGGTTTTTGAAGCTTTTGGATGATAAAATTATTCTCTTTGTGGAAAGACTCAGCAGAGGAAGAAATTAAACTACAGATTTGCAACAATAATCTTGGGGTCGTGACCCTAGTCTAAATAGTTTTCAGGAAGGAGTTGAAAAGTGGAGGAAGAAATACTTTAGTTTTTCTTCCTCACTCCCCTATTTCTTGCTCTTGACCCCTTTCACTGATCTTAAGGTAACCTTTTTTTTTTTTTTTTTTTTTTTCAGGAAAGAAGGAACCAAAGGAGTTAAAAATGTGCTTTAAAAACTTCGTAAAAGGGACATTTACTAGGTCATTTGGGCCAACAGTGATGTCTTGATAACAGAAAAGTTTATCAACATATTTGTGCAATAGAAATGTTTCTATTAATTTTGTATTTAAAAAAAAAAAATAGTTTTTGAGCTATTTTTGTCCCATGTCAAAGCGTTTCCCCTCCGTAGTAGTTTTTCTTTGAAACACTGAAAGGTTTAATGCATCAGTTTTTAGGAATTGATTTGATGGTTGTCATTTATAAGAACTACATCTGTTGCTCAAGAGGAGCAAAATAAAACTAGCAGACAGCAGAGAAGGCAGAAGCAAATAAGATTTTAAAAGTCTACGTCAATTTTCATCCCATTTGCACTTTGCAATACAGGTGTTGAAATCTGTTTCTTAACAAGTATCTTTTAAAATTAGACTGTGCTCCTTTAAATTGCTTAAATAAGATTTGTGTTACTTTTCTGCTTCACAGACCCCCTCTCTCTTAGAAGAAAATGTAAATTGCTTCAGGAAACAGGAGGTAGAAATGGAAACACCATGTGAGAGGGGGGAAGGGCCCCACTGGCAGAGGAGAGCTCATCCCCTCCAGGGTCGCTTTGCTGAAACCCCACATTTCTCAGTGTTGAGATGGCAAGGAGTAACAATAAAACGTGTTTTCCAGGGCCATAGTAATTGTCTTTAACTGTTTCAGTCCACCCCTGCCAGCCACTGTATGTTCACTTCCAATATATGGTTAGCTCTAAGTAATACTTTTGTTTAACTTAAATAACTGAAAGAAAACCCCTTGTGTGAAACTGTTTCTACACTTGAAGATTTATAGTGCTGGGAATAAAAATAATCATCTGGACTTCATTAAGATTTTCCTGGCAAGTAATTAATGCTGAAAGCATGTTTTGATCAAGCATCTACAATGCAGCAATGGTGAGTTAAAAGCAGCTAGCATTACAGAAATAGGTCTACATCGCCTCTTAAAGTTTCTTTTAGTTTTTCCAGCCCTCAGCAAATGGTGGTGCTAGTACCTTATTTTTCATTCACTGTGTTTCCTCATTTCATGGTCATATCAGCCTCTTGGTGACTGCCAATGAGAGGATCTCATCATAGCTGAAAATTCAGGAACATGTGCAAAGAAGCCACCCAAATGGGCAAGAAATTAGAATATTCTCTCTCCTGGCTTTTTGCTTTAGAATGAGAAGACTGCAGGTATGAATCTGTCAAAGTAGGTATTTTTTTGTTTTAATTTGTTTCTGTTATGATTCATATCTGTTGTGACTTAATTGCATGTCTATATTTATATGTACAGTAAGTCGATGTATGTTTTTCTGTGCTGCACCTATTGTACATTTGTGTTCTAGACTATGAGAGCAGGACTCTGTTTCAGTCAGTTTTTGGGAGCATTGGCTTCTGGAGCAATAATCAGTAAGATATAGGGTGCCCTTTTCCCAAAGCAGCAATGACAGCTTATCTACTGTACTCCAAGCAAAATACATTTGTGTACAGCTCCCTGTGAAGTTCCATGTTGCAGAAATGCTGAAATACCCATTGGCACCAGAATAGTCTTTTACATTGTGCACTGCGTTGGGGAAGTACCTATGAGATAACATTACCCTTAGTAATACATAATAACTATTTTCTAGATTGAAAGTGTGTTTACTGAGTATATCAGAAAATCTCTGTCAGCTTCAGGGTTACGTTTGGAAAAATTTCCAGAAATTATTGATGGTTTAGAACATTTAATGTAGCAGCAAGTGCACAACTACTGTTAATTTCGCCCATTGAAAATCACAAGCTGGTAAAGCCGTTATGAGTTGTTTTGAGAGGTTCATGTTTTATCATCGGCTTGAAATTGTGTTCCTGGCTGTTAGTCGCTGGGCTGCCAAAATTCAAGTGTCCTGAAGTGTGGGAGCTACTGGATGTGCAGGGCAACAACGAGAAGGAGGTTATTTCATGGCTGATCTCCCTGCATGTGCAGTGTGTTTCCCTATGATAAAGTGGTTATATCAGCCCCACCTATTATTAAAGTTGCCTGACACTTCCCATTATGGACTTTGTTTTCAGATGCTTATACCGTAGTCAAACTATAACTGTCTGAGTTGAAATCTGACTTCTCCTTATGCTGAGGTGCATGACTGACACAGGTCTTTTGGGAAAATTCTGGCTGAAATGCTTCATGTAGAAATGAATCAAAATTAGTCCCCGTCCCCCCCCCCCCCCCTTTTTTTTTAACTAAGACTAGAGAAATTGTTTTGCACAGTGAAGATAATATCTTCTTTGCTGAAATCTAAATAAAGCTGTGAGATCTTTGATCTGTAGGTCATCATTTCATGATCTCATTAGTGGGAGGAGAGTCAGCGTAGGCTTTGCATTAATGTACAAAACATGGATTTTTTTCTTGTACGTTGTGTGGGCTGCCAATGGTATTTTAAATTTCTGCTTGGCCCTCATTAAAGGAAACTTTCTTGCCTGAGTGCATCCATGTTTTCTGAATGGAGACTTGACACTTGGAAGCGGCCATGGACTAAAGGACAGCTTTTATCTCTGTGAAATCAGCCCAAATCTGGCCAAGCTGTAAGCTGCTTAAAGAACACATAATGCAAAAATGCCCCTGCTCACTGGATGTTTTCAGCCTCACTCCCTAAAGTTTATCTCTGTGTGCCCAGGCTGGGACCACGTGGGGCTGAGCAGATCTCTCCTCCAACTGAAGTTCCTGGAGTGTTGCTGGCTACACTGGCTCTGGACATCACTGTGAAGAACAGGGGTCCTTTGTCTTCATTACCTATGTTTTATAAAATTATAACATAAAATTATAAAATTGAAAAGAAAAACAGAGGAAAGCCTGACATTGGCCCAGGGACCAAGACAAGAGACTAGGACAGGGGATCTCTTTGCAGAAGACCAGGAGCTACAGGGAGTGGAGGCTCATGGGGAAGTGGAAACTGTGACCTGGGGCTACTCTGCTGGGTAAAACCTCCCAGGATTTAGCAGTGAGGATCAGGGGGACAAAGAGATTAGGGTAAAGGATGAGGAAGGGAGTTAAGGTGCAGGTAGCCAGAGGCTGTTTTACAAGGCTTGAACAGAAAAAATGGGACTGGCCTGGCTTTATAGCCTAAGCAGATGTTTCCTGTGGGAGGAACTGGAAAGGTGAAAAAAATGTTCTATGTCTATGAGAAGATTAACTCTGATCAGAAGGCTAAGGAGTAAAGACAAAAACTGTCTAAGAAAGGCAAAATGGGAAGAGTTATGTGTGAGGAACCACCAGCCTAAGAAAACCTGTAATAGTTGGTTTTGTGGTCAGTCTGTAGTTCTCAGTTCTCCACATGAATTGAGCGTGTCAGAAAGCAGCACATAATTAAAGTTTCGTGAAAGAAAGGGCATTAGTCTGTTTTCAAACAAAAATAAAACTGTACATAACATCTGTTTCAAATGCATTAGCAACTCTACAGTGTCAGAAACTCAGAATGAGTAGATTCCAGAGACAAAATATCCCGTGCAGCCCTAATTTTGGTATTGTTTATTTACATCCTGAAAATATTTCTCTTTGCCTAACACACGCAGAAAATATGAGGATCAAATAGTCTGTGAAAGGCCATGCCACTGTAGTTTAATGTTATTGTAAGGCCAAGAGTAAAGGATTTTAATAAATATATCACACTGGCTGGTAGTTTCAGTCAAGAATTACCAAATATGACACCCATATATAAAACGGATGGACAGGAGAAGGTGACAAAAAGCCTCTTGTTCTGACCTAAACAGTATTGTCAGATTTTAGAACCGACTATGAAAGAAATAATTTTTAACACTGAGCTATTCAGTTGGAACCAAGAGGAAAATGAAATTGATGTTAAAATGTGTGCAAGGAAGTGGAAATGCAAATGTACAAATGGAAACAATAAAGACAACTGGTTTTAGCTTTGATGTTCCTTTACTTTGAATGTCTGACTTTGCAACTCTAATCACATTCTTTTAATTCTCGTGTTGGAGGAAATTAGTTGGTTTTCTCCACAAGACAGTCCAGCAATGTTAAAATACGCATGCAGAGTGGATGAGAGTGGATCAGCACCCAAGAGTGAAACTGGCAGTCACAAACTGCCCCTGTAGACACTGTCTAAAGCTGTGTAAAAGCTGTGCATAGCTACCATGTGAATTTTGATTACTGCCATGATGTCTGATGAGTACTTTATTGACCACAAGATCAGTATTTGATTAAAGCATATTAAAATATGTTGCTATTTATTTATTTATTTATTCCTCACAGTATTGGCAGGTATCCATATAGTTTTATTTTCTTAAATCTGCTTGGAAGAATAAATGGTTTTGCGTACCTGATTTTTTGCAAGTGTTTACCTAGATCTTTATTCTTATTGTTACCTCCTGGGTGGTTTACATCTGTTTCTGTTAGAAGATTTTGCCTGCTTAATGAGCAGAAATAAGCTTCCTGGTAGAAGAAAACCCTCATATTCTACAGCATTCTTTACTTGATGGTGGTGGCTTGCACCCAAAGGATCATGATTTTAAATTAAAGCACCTAATGTGGGTCCCTGTCAGGAATGGTCTCTGGTTGCCTGCTCAATGCAAAGGGTTTAGTTTGTAGTTTAGGACCCACTTCTTTTCACTAATTATATGGAAAGCTAAAATGAGATACGGATATAAAGAAAAAAGGTACATCGTCAAATTAAATTTCACCAGTGTGATACATTTCATTAGTCACCTGTTAGTGTTTAGTGAGACAGTCTTGTTCACACTTACCACTGCAGAGCTGTCATGAGAAGGCATTAATGATGAACCTTGTTTTCTTCAGATGCAGCAGCCAGTGCTCATATACTTCTGCTTGTGAAATCAGAGAAAATTCTGCCACAAGCAAATGGAAGGTGTGTGATTTTATAATTTATTAAGAAATGGAATGGTTATAATTTTGGAGAATATGCCGAAGCTTGAGTTCCCATTAGGTCATGGTAATTGTAATGGTAAGCAGAGAGAAACAACAACCCAAAAATATTTTTCAATTGAAACAAAGTTGTGATTATGCCTATTCCTAAGAGCAAATTCTGGCTGCAGTGTGTTGAGAGCCCCTTGATGCACTTAGCAATACCGAAAGTTAGAATTGAGAATAAGAGCTTCAATTATGTTATTTCCCCACTACGTATGCCTTAAACAGACAGAATTAGCAAAGACTGAATAGACAAGATTTAATTTTTTCAAACCAAGTAACACACAAATGGAACCATATGACTATGAACAATAGCTCTTGTGTCCTATTCCTGCTGTTTGCAGGTCCATATATTGGTCCTTTGGCTAGCTACCAGAACTCATAAAATGCTTTTAGGCAGCTGTGTCCCATTAAAGCCACATGTTACATCAATAAGAAACCGTAGAAGTGCAGAGCTGACAGGGATTTTAGAAGATCACTTACTTATCTCCATAGGCTGGGAAAGGATCAAGCATGCCACCCTGGAAGATATTAAAAACCCTCAGAGGAGGAGAGTCCAGATCTCTCTAGATAGACTATTTTAGCTCTTTGTGATATCCAGTCTGAGTTATTTTGCAAATTTTCTTTTTCATGATGGACATCGTAAGCTATTGATTACTGTCCTTTTATAGTGCTCTTTTATTTATTGTAAGACCACTGTCACATCTTTTCCCAGCATCCACTTCTTCAGAGAAAATAAACCAAATTAGTACAGTCTTATCTTTTCATTACCTTTTCTGTTTAAATTATCTAATACTGTTACAGTCCTCTGGATTCTGATTTGTTTACTTTTTTCTTGAAATTGTATTAAATTAATGCTTCATCTGAGGAGCCATCAGTGACAAATATAGCAAATTAGTGGCTTTTATGGATACATGGGATGCTTTGATTCTCTAGCCAAATATTCTCCGTATTGTGTTTGTGCATTTTATTTAATTGTATTCTATAACTTAGTATTTCATAGTTTAGTTTTCCTTAATTTAAAATGAATATAGAACATAGAAATGAGTATCTGCCCCTTGGCTATGGTCTAAATAAAAGGAACTATAGAACAAACAGGTCTGACTATTAAAAAAAATCATATTTTGTTAACAATATTTTTGTTAAAAACCAGAACTATGCACCTGCAGAGAGGAATGTTATTAGCAGTGTCTCTTAAGTCACAGATTTCTTAGTTTTGTTCCTTCTCTGAGATGAAATGGGGAACACTTGAGTAGGTTAAAACTCATCACCCTGAAAACAGATGAATTAGGGGCATTTGGTAGAAATATGCAAAGTTGTGAGTGGAATGGAGTGTTTATAATTTCTTTCAGTACACCAAAGCTAACAGAAGCCAGGTTCAAAACAAACAAATTAAAAAAAAGATATTAATTTCTTTTTATGCAGCAGTTGATAGACTTCAGAAATTTATGTCCAAGCATGTTACAGATGATTCTTATGTTTGATAGTTTACATATATTCAAGGGCAAGTGGGTAAGTATGTGGAAAAGAGTAAGTACATGGTTAGTAAGTGGATAAACCAAGGTCACTAAATGGATAAACCAGATCCACTCCAGGGAATACCCTGAGATGAGAATAGCTGGAGGGTAGTAATGTACTAAGAAGTATCCTATGTACTTGTTCCTTGAGCATCTGCTTCTGATCAGTGCTGGAGATGAGACACTAGGAGAAATGGACCCTCTGTCTGAATCAAGGGACCACCTCCAATACTGTCATGCTACCAGAAATCGAGGCAGTTTCCCAACAGCACTGCAGAATTTGCAGCTTTGCCACATTTGCATCATTGTCTTTTCACCAGAGCTTTAAAAGTGACTTTTTTTTTTTTTTTCACCTGAGAGAAGAAATACTATCTCCCTTTCAGTGCCACCTCTGTACATTATTTCATTAGGCTCTCTTTTAACCTTCCTTCAGGAGACAGTCCAAGGTGAAAATGTTTAGGCAAACTATGAGTGGCATAGAATGAAATAAAATATGTGAAATACCATTACGATTTAGTGGAACAGGAAAGAAAATGCTCCCTCCTTCAGAAAAAGAGTTAGTATTGCAGTTTAAGAGGTATCAAGAGGTATACACTAAAAATCAAGAGAAACTGGGAGGATAAAACCCTAAACATATTGGTTTATTCTGTGCAAGCTTTATTCAAACAAAGGACAGCATTTCTGAGGTAGGTTGAACTGCAATATACATATCATACATGTAGCTCCTAATCTGTTCTCCCAAATTTTCTCTGCAAAATACAGAAGCAATGACAAAGGAAGGGAAGGGTGAGAAGGGAAGGTAAGGGAAGCATGATTCTGTTTGAATCAGAAAACTTAGAAAGACTCAAAACTGAAAAGGAAAAATAATGTTTCCTTTTTCACTAGTTAAGATCCTCTATAATGTGACAAGCGGCTGTATCTTAATGTACACATCACTTGTTGAAAAGTGAAACAATATCAAGACAAAGTCTCTAAATGAAGGCTTGGAATCAAAATTATTTTCTAAAAAGAACTCACAAAAAACCACTTTACCTAGCAAATCATGTCTGGATGGTGCACCAATGGAAGCCATCAACTTTACAGTGAGGTCAATGGCACGCAGCATTACCAAAAAGAGACATCTGTGTTTCAGACCTTGGAAAACAGATAGCACTTTAAAGCATTTTTCTGCACTCATTAGGATTGTTCATGGGTATGGAGGAGTCACATACAAAGATTCTTTACAAAAATCCAGACAAAGTAATGTTGTGTCAGTAAAAACTCAGAGAGGGCAGTAAATCATCCAAGGGAGCAGGCTTTTTTTCTGTCTGGCATAAAGGACTAACGGATTGGGCCTGCCATACAGCACAAGGTAGAATATTTGGATAGAATTTGTGGAAAAGAGAATATTTTTAAATCCAAGACAGAAGGCAGAGCTCAGGATGGCTATTCCTCAGCAATCAGATAAGAGGAAGATTGTTCGTTTTTATATGAAGGTTGTGGGAGCTTTCAAGTTTAGAACTCGAGGTCGTAGAAATAGCAAACCTGCTTTACAGAGCTTCAGTGCAAGTTATGTTTTAATCCTGCTTATAACAGTATTCAAACTATTTAAGTTAATAAGAACTTGTTCCTAGACCACTGTTTGGTTAAGGAGTAATGTGGTACTGTTTTGAATGAAACAAAAAAGTTAAGAGATGAAAAGATTTTCCAGATAGTTTTAAGTATCTTCAGGCATATTTTCCATAAGTTTGATTGTTTTTAAGTGTCTGACCTGCTCAAGAGTTGGAAATCCTAAGACATTAGCTGATGACTGGTTTGGAAGACTTCTTCGAAGCCAGGACTTTTTCATTAATTCATAAGGATTATTCCTACCTTTGCCTTTTAATTTCACTCCACCCTTTATATTTATGGTTCTTTTCATGATGTTAAATATATTTGCTTCTTCCTTGGTATCTTTCAAATTTCTGAAGACAATTGAAGTGATCTTAAGTCATCACTTAGCCAAGACACATTATGTGACATTTTATATCTCTCCTTGTAGGTCACCCATGCCAGCACCGTTGTGTTTGTTTGCTTGTTTTTCTGGTGCCGGGCCCATGCTGCCCCCTCTGCAGGCAGTACAGAATGCAATCCTGGTGTTTTTTTCTTTTTCTTTTTTTCTTTTCCTACCCTATTGTTTTCTGCTGGGTACACTGACAGAGTTTGTGGTGAGCAGGTGGTAACCACAGACAAGCTGGGCTGAACCATCTTTAAACCAAAGGCGAATGGAACATAACCGGAGAATTCAAGATATTTTTGCCAGGAAGAGGTTAGTACGTCAAGAGGTCAGTGCATGGCTCATGGGTCCTAGGAGGAACACCACTATGCAGTGGGAAAACTCAGAGTGGAATTGTGTTATGTCTATTTACACAGGGTTTAAAGGAAAATGTTTCTTTTATAAGGTTGGAAGGGCATTAATTCAATAATTAAACAAGTATGCTGTCTTCTCTGTTTTGTGTATGTTAAGTTGGACATATCTTAAAACTTACCCTATTACAGATTGCCTTCTCTGTTCTTTCTAAATGTTAAATGGTTAAAACAATGTAACTATAGATAACTTCACCGAATTGGGCAATATTGCTATCCAGGTCAGCTGGAATTAATTTTTAAGTTATGATTTTTATAAGATATCAGAAGCCTTTCTTACTCTTACATGATAATTCATTCCTTTCACTAATTTTATAATAGCTTTAAAAAAAAAAAAAAAAAGAGTAATGGATTTCTGGCAAACCTTTTATTTTATAATTTAATACTGTTTGATTCACACAAGCATTTACTAGCCAGTAAATATTTCTTTTAGTATTGGTTCCATTTGTTGTTTAACAGTAAAGATAAATTTACAGGAAGATTACCAGAAACACTATGTTGCCTTTTTTTTTTTTTAAATAGTACTTCTTTTTATCCTTTCTTCCAGTATCTCCCGAGATACTAATAACTTTTTGAAGAGATTGGCAGCTCTTCTCTACCAGACAATTCTCAGAATTTGCTGTGGGGCTCATTGTCTGCACTCATGTACAGATGTTATAAAATTTCCACTTACCTCCTACTTTCTAGCAGGCCTTACTTTCCAATTGCACAACCAGAGAACTAAAGAGCCTGTAGCCTTGGGAAAAATGGGGTCCTGTGCTCTATGGGAAGCTGAGATCCAAGATCCAGTGTGAGTTTTAAGATGGATGTAGCTGACTGGGAAAGTGTGGCTTGGGGAAGAGTGGCTGGGAAGCTGCCCAGTGGAAAAGGATCTGGGGGTGCTGATTGAGAGCCAGCTGAACAAGAGCCAGCAGTGTGCCCAGGTGGCCAAAAAGGCCAACAACATCCTGGCTTGTATCAGGAATAGTGTGGCCAGCAGGACTAGAGAACTGATCGTTCCACTGTACTTGGTGCTGGCAATGTCCCATCTTGAATACTGTGTTGTGTTCAGTTTTGGGCCCCTTATCATAAGAATATTTGAGGTACTATAGAGAGTGCAGAGCACGGTGACAAAGTTGGTGAGTGGCCTGTAGCACAAGTCTGATGAGGAGCAGTTGAGGGAACTGGTGCTGTTTAGCCTGGAGAAAAGGAGGCTGAGGGGAGACCTTATTGCTGTCTACAACTACCTGAAAGGAGAGTGTAGCATGGAGTGTGTTGGTCTCTATTTCCAAGTAGCAAGTGACAGGATGAGAGGAAATGGCCTCAAGTTGTGCCAAGAAAGGTTCAGATTGGATATTAGGAAAAATTTCTTCACTGAAAGAGTTGTAAAGTGCTGAAACACGCTGCCCAGGGAAGTGGTGGAGTCACCATCCCTGGAGGTGTTTAAAAGACGTATAGAAGAGGCTCTTAGGGACATGGTTTAGTGTTAGAGTTAGGTTATGGTTGGACCCAATGATCTCAAGGGTCTCTTCCAAACCAAATGATTCTATGATTACTGCAGTCTCAGCTGCTTTGCTAGATAGAGGATCATTATCCCCAGGTTTGGAGCTAAAAGGCTGGAAGGGTATGTACTATATTCATGCTGTTCAGACAGGGTGAGTTGAAGAGGAAGCTTGGTTACAACAGTGGACTCTTTAATACCAGGTGCTTAAGTGTGGCTAGTAACAGAAGTTATGCAGAATGTCTTGAACCTATGCAGAGTCATTATTCTACAGGATAAACCCCCCCCTTCAACCACAGTTGACCTGCATTCATAGATACTTTTCATTGGCTTTCACTAAGCCTAAAGTACTAACATCTGTGAAGTGACCAAAATCTCTGTATGATGACCAATTTTTAAATCCTCTGCATATATTGTCCTCTGAGACTCTACTTCCCCATCTCTGATGAATAAATGTGATCAGGTCACTGCAGTGTGCACAGATGACTGCGGAAATTTTCTGAGAAGTGCCAAGAAGTGCCAAGTGTCCTTTGGAACTGCTCTGTTGCTACATTAGCAAGCCAAAGATTGCTTTTGCTGGCTCAAACTGTGCCCTTGGGTACAATCTATCAAGTGTTTATCTCTAATATTTGTTATTTAACATTATCCTTAATGACTAACGGATTTGAAAACTCTTTGTTGTTATTGGTTATACAAGCACATCATTCTGCTTTTTCTCCTAAGCTGTTCTTCCTAATTATCAATTTCATCATCTTCAATTGCATTCGGGAAGCAAACAAAAAAAAGTCCTTAAATCTCGCTGTAATCCAGAAGGATTTTTCCCTGAAATCTTCAACTTGTTTTGGCACTTCTCTGCACTTTCCTCTCCACACAATTAATTCCTTCCTCTTTGTCACTGTTTCCCAGTGCTCCTTGGAGGAGTGGAAGGAAAAGGAGGAGCAAAGAACAAGAACTGATTTTTTTTTTTCTCTTTCAGCTCTTTCTCCTTTACGCTTAATCTGAAAACCTGGCACATTTCTCATAGATGTTTGACCATCAGCTCAAAGTAAACAGAATTCTTTTCATTCTTTTGTTTCTTCTTCCTCTTCTTCCTGGTCCCTGTGTCATCCTTTCTGGTTTGTGGTTTTTTTTTTTTTGATCATGGTGGAGAAAACCCTCATACTCCATCTTGCTCAGGCCAGAAAATCCACTCTGCCACAGTGCTTTGAAATTTGCCTTGAAATGCCCTCTCCTCTGGTATGTTAACCCAAATGTGAGAGCAAGCACGTGCTCAATTGGAAAGGTGAGCAAGATGAAAGCAAGAGGATGAGGGGCTTGAGGAGATTCATTTGGGAATGAGTTTGAGATGGAATGCTGTAGAGTGGAGGGACTAGAAGGAGGATAGGACTTCTAGCAAGTGGAAGACACAGAGAGTGGGCTTTGTGGTGAGCTACCTCCGGCTTTTATTACAGGTTACACAATATGGGGACTTTGTTAATTAAAAAAATGCAGAGTAATGTGATTACAATATGTTCCTCCTGTGTTTAAGATGGGCTTCTATTCTTCACAAATGCAAAGAAAAGTTAGAGAATTTTGCCCCAAAGGTGAAAAAAGGTGAAGATAAGTTACAAAACAAACAAAACCAAAATGAAAACACCCCCAAATCCAGGTTGTATGTTTTTTGAAAGACATGACTTTTGGATATTGAAGATTGTCAGTCATGTGGAATGACTGCTCTGGGGGAAAAACTCCCAAAGATTGGGAACAGGATGAATGGGGAGCTTGTTTTAAAGTAAGAAATATGCTTGAAGGAAAGGAAACAGCATAAGGACAGAGCTACACCATCTAACTGTGTTTGCCGAGATGCACACATGTTGCTCTTTGTTTAACTCTTTGGTCTGTGTGACATAAACTATAATAGTATTGGAGAAAGAGCCTATTACTACTACACTAGTTGAAATTTCAAAGACAGCATTTCTGACTTCTGTATGAGTTAGATCATAAGACAGGGCAGCTTGTTGATCTGTATTTTGTCTAAATAAATAAGCCAGGAGCTCTGAGTTTACATCCCAGTAACTGCAGTCTGCCTGAACTCTATACCTGACTTTAACTTGTACAGTCACACTTTAAAAAAATCCACATTAGGGCTGACTTAACAGTTCTGTTTTCTGGTTTTCCTCTGTTTTTCCGTGAGTTTAATTTTTAGCCCTTTCCTACCTTTTAGGTAGAATTTAGCCATAGATTTCAGTGCAGACCTGCAAGGGCAATAGTGAAGCACACTGATTGTTTTGTGAGTGCCAGAGCTCTGCCAGGGCAGGGCAGCTGCTGCCACAGCCACCCACAGGAGGAGATACCTGAGTGGGCAGAAGCTGTTACTGGAGGAAGATCTTGCAGCTGGTGCTGACCAGGCTCACCTGGCTATCTCGGTAGCCAAGGAGAAGCATGGCTGGTTGTTTAGGGCTCTATGTTGCTTTGTCTCTCTTTGCCTTGTCCTTTCCTTTCCTGTCCTCCTTCCTGCACATCTGCCCACACACTTATCCTCCCTTTTGCAGAGCCCACTTGCCTGTGTTTCTGAGAAGCCTTCAGGCAATTCTTTTACAGGGTTAGGCGTGAAAAGCAGAAAATTGAATTTGAGAAAAAAGATCTAAATGAAAAGGCAATGTTATGGTTGAAGTGGCATGCCATTGAAGGATTCACTACCTCTGACAGATTCCTGTGTAAAGATACATGTGTCAGGGTTGCTGTTGATCGAGTGAATTTGCCTGAGTTGTGCTTGATAGGATCAGTTCATCATTCAGCAGCCTGGTGGGTTTGCTGCATTCACAGAGATGTGTAACAAACCCAGACCAAGGGTGCTGTTATGTTCATGTAGTGGGAATTAACCTATTAGTGTTTAAGAAGCTTAATACACAATTCCCCCCTTGAATTCACCTTTATTTCAAACACAGAAGTATAAATGAAGAACAAGGATTTTTTTTTTTTTTCCATCAGTAATGACTTCGTAGGGCACAAGATTCAAAGAATGTTCTTTGCTTCTGTGTTAAAGAAGCATTCATTGCTTCGTTGCAGTGATTGCTTCCTATTACTTAGAATGCCAAGTACAACAAAGTTAGAAATCAGCTTGCATGTCTTTGTAAATTTGTATGTTCCTTTTTTAAGTCCCAAAATAATTGGGTTTTGATTAATATTTTTATGTAATCTCAAAATGAGAAGATGGTATTTTTTTTTAAGAGTAGTATTAAAACCTAAAAGCAGTTCTTTTTCTTCTATCCTACTTTATATATATATGGGGGTGTCAGATTTTTTTCCATTTTTAATAGGAAAAATGCTTTAATGATATATTAAAATATAGAATGCTTTTAAGGATAAGCTTGCTGATAGTTTCTGCCAAATTGTTCTGCAAAGTAGGACTGAGAACAGGACAGAAGATCCTTATTATAGTATCACAGTATCACAGTATGTTTGGGATTGGAAGGGACCTCAAAAGATCATCTAGTCCAATCCCCCTGCTGGAGCAGGAACGCCCAGGTGAGGTTGCACAGGAATGTGTCCAGGCGGGCTTTGAATGTCTCCAGGGAAGGAGACTCCACAACCTCCCTGGGTAGCCTGTTCCAGTGCTCTGTTACCCTCACTGAGAAGAAGTTCTTTCTCAAATTTAAGTGGAATCTCTTGTGTTCCAGCTTGACCCCATTACCCCTTGTCCTATCATTGTTTGCCACTGAGAAGAGCCTGACTCCATCCTCATGGCACTCACCCTTTATATATTTATAAACATTAATAAGGTCACCCCTCAGTCTCCTCTTCTCCAAACTAAAGAGACCCAGCTCCCACAGCCTTTCTTCATAAGGGAGATGCTCCACTCCCTTAATCATCTTTGTTACCTTACGCTGGACCCTCTCCAGCAGTTCCCTGTCCTTCCTGAACTGAGGGGCCCAGAACTGGACACAATATTCCAGATGTGGTCTCACCAGGGCGGAGTAGAGGGGAAGGAGGACTTCTCTTGATCTACTGACCACCCCCCTTGCAATACACCCAAGGATGCCGTTGGCCTTCCTGGCCACAAGGGCACAGTGCTGGCTCATGGTCATCCTGTTGTCCACCGGGACTCCCAGGTCCCTTTCCCCTACACTGCTCTCTAATATGTAATTTCCCAACCTATACTGGAACCTGGGGTTGTTCCTGGCCAGATGCAGAACTCTACACTTGCCCTTGTTAAATTTCATAACGTTATTCCCCGCCCAACTCTCCAGCCTGTCCAGGTCTCACTGGATGGCAGCACAGCCTTCTGGCGTGTCAGCCACTCCTCCCAGCTTAGTGTCATCAGCAAACTTGCTGATAGTGCACTCAATTCCCTCGTCTAAATCGTATTTTATTTATCTTTCTTGGTTTTCTGTTACATTTTGGCTTTTTTGTAGATTTTCTCAAGAGGGTGTTTATAGAAAATACAGCATGTTAAGCTAGAGTTAAGAGGAAAGTTCCTGGGTTCCTGTTCTTCTTCTTCAAATAACCTTTCCCAAAGACATACACGTATGCTGCTTGTGATTTACAGAAGCTGAACTGGCTCAGGAAGCTTCCATAAATGAAAATAGCAGGAAATTGGCCAAGTATAGGGAGAAATGTCATGAGTCCTTAAGTCCCTACCTGTTCCTTTTCTTCTAAAAACTCATGCACTACTTTTTTTTTTTTTTTTTAAGAAATGCTCTTACTGTTCTTTATCTGTGAACTCTCTGTTCTCCTTTAACACCCCTCTTCTAGAACATAAAAATTTCAGCAGGGCTGAAAATGGTGTGAATCTGAAGTAGGAGGGGCAGTATATGCCTCATGCCAATGGAAGGAGGCATGGGTTGCTGTTGAAAACTCAGCCCATCCCCAGGAACAGAGGAAGGGCCCAGGTGGGTGAGGTATCTGTCCTGCTGGGTGTCATGGCTGCTGCACACATCCTGCCCTGACTGAAAGGGCAGAAGAGCTGGTAGCACTACCAGTAATGCTGGGAAAGAAATAAAAGGGTTTGAAGCCTCTCATACAACCCATAAACAGGTAAATAAATGTTTTAGAAATGCCTATATTTCTGTGAAAATAAAAATAATTAAATCCAAATTTTTTTCTGCTGCATGTTGGAGGCTATGCTAAGTGTTGGATGTTGTGCTGTGTGTTGGTGTATTTATTTTGATCAAATTATTTTGGAAACTTGTACTGTTTTTCATTTTAAGCTGATCTTGTCCTCTAAATATTGGTCTAGGAGAGACAAATTGAATAACAATCAGAGTAACAGAAATTCCTTTTCACCTAACTGTTGACCTTAATGGCTAGTGACAATTTCCTTCTCCTAAATATGCAATGTGAGTTTAATGCACTTTATTTACTAATGTACTGCTGTATTTCTGGAGTAATTTGTATTTACTGTCTTAACTCTGCAAGGCGGTCAACTTCTGCAAGAGTCATCTTGCTGTATATTGTTCTGGGTTTAACTGCCTTTGGCTTGGAATAGTATGCATGTAGTATGGAATGCTTTAATTCTGTGCCTGATTTACAGTCACATTGTACCTAGAATTAGCCTAGCATGGAAGAATGGAAGGAGGGAGGAAATTCATAGCAGAAAAGCTGGTTGTGCTTCTCAAAAAATATTTATAAAATTCCTCCTGGTTCCACCATTTTTTCCAGTTGAAATAAAAACAGGAAAAAAGCATTGTGAAAAATCTGAAACTTTGTTTTGTTATTTTCGTGACAAAACATTTTGATAGAAAATCAGTTTTCACTTTGAAATTTCTTTAATGAAATTTAATGGGAAGTGCTTTCCTTTTTCAACTATTTGACAGCAGCCACTTCCTTTCTGTCAAACAAAATGTTTTTGATGATCTGTTGATAGTTTCTTCTGGCACCTGAACATTTTCAGCTTTTCTATGTGGTGGTCATATTTAAATGAAAAGCTTGAAGAGTGAGGACAGAAAAGAGCAGTTTCTTTGCTTCTCTTTAAATTTCTCCTACCAAACATGTAGTCTATACATTTTTCATCTTTCTTCATCTTCTATCTTTCTTTTTGTTCACCTTTATCCCACACCAAATCATAAAAAGAAATAATTATTTTTACAGATTTGTTTTGCCTTGACTTCACTAAGCCCTCTTCAAAAAGTAGCTACAAAATTGAAACTGACTCTGTTATTAAATTGTGCTACTAATAAAAAAGGGCTGGTAATCAAATGAAATAGTTATTTGAGTTTCAACTGAAAAATACTCATCTTAAAAACAAACCTTGGTTTTACTTTACTAATTCAGTGGCTTGTGTGGGTTAGTATCCCTGTTGCTTAACTGGGAATTCTGATGCCTGCTCTCATCTATTTTCTTAAAATGTCTTCTAGAAATGCAGGAATTCCCTGTTAAATCACATGTTCTGTGAATGTTAATGAAGCCCTAACTCCGTTCTGTGATGTGTATTTCCAGTGTAACATTTTGCTTGCTCTGTTTTGTAGACTCCTGTATCCCTTCTGAAGAAGGGATCTATGTTTAAAATTGTATGAAAACAAGATCTACTTTATCTGTGCTTGATTGCGTACTTGTATTTAAAGTACTAAAAAATCACAAGTGTCTGATGTCTGAGTAGGCCTCTGGGATTTTTTCATAGTGACAATGTGATTTATAGACTCGCTACATCAAACAGGACTGTATTTACTGGAATATCAGTTTAACACTAGGAAATGTTTTCACAGTTTACGTGTAATCAAGTTTTTGTGGAAGACAATGAAGTTGATTTTGTTTTGAATAAACACTGATGAATGAAGTGGGTGCCCTGGTGACAAAAGATACAGAGAAGGCAGAGTTACTGAATGCCTTCTTTGTCTCTGTATACTCTGCTGGAGGCTGTCCTGAGGAGCCCCTTACCACTGAGGCCCCAGAGGAAGGCAGGACAAGAGAGGAGTTTGCCTCGCTTGATGAGGACTGGGTTAGGGAGCAGTTAGGCAGTCTGGACATCCATAAATCCATGGGTCCAGAAGGCATGCACCCATGGGTGCTGAGGGAGCTGGCTGAAGTAATTGCTAGGCCACTGTCCATCATCTTTGCTAAGTCATGGGAAATGGGAGAGGTGTCTGAGGACTATAGGAAAACAAATGTCACTTCAATCTTCAAAAAGGGCAAGAAGGAGGATCTGGGTAACTACAAACCAGTCAGCCTCACCTCCATTCCTGGGAAAGTGATGGAACAACTTATTCTTGGTGCCATCTCAAGGCATATCAAGGATAAGAGGGTCATAAAGGGTAGTCAATATGGCTTCACCAAGGGCAAGTCATGCTAGACCAACCTCATAGACTTTTATGAGGACACAACCAGGTGGCCAGATGATGGTAAAGCAGTGGATGTGGTCTACCTTGATTTCAGTAAACCATTTGACACAGTCTCCCACAGCATCTTTGCTGCTAAGCTGAGGAAGTGTGGACTGGGTGATCAGGTAGTGAAGTGGACTGTGAACTGGCTGAAGGAAAGAAGCCAGAGATTCGTGGTCAATGGGGCAGAGTCCAGTTGGAGGCCTGTATCTAGTGGAGTGCCTCAAGGGTCAGTACTGGGACCAGTACTATTCAATATATTCATCAATGACTTGGATGAGGGAATAGAGTGCACTGTCAGAAAGTTTGCTGATGACACAAAACTGGGAGGAGTGGCTGACATGCCAGAAGGCTGTGCTGTCATCCAGTGAGACCTGGACAGGCTGGAGAGCTGAGTGGGGAAAAAATGAAATATAACAAGGGCAAGTGTAGAGTCTCGCATCTGGTTAGGAACAAACCCAGGTTCCAGTATAAGTTGGGGAATGACCTGTTGGAGAGCAGTGTAGGGGAAAGGGACCTGGGGGTCCTGGTGGACAGCAGGATGACCATGAGCCAGCACTGTGCCCTTGTGGCCAAGAAGGCCAATGGCATCCTGAGGTGCATAAGAAGGGGGGTGGTTAGTAGGTCGAGAGAGGTTCTCCTCTCCCTCTACTCTTCCACAGTGAGACCACATCTGGAATATTGTGTCCAGTTGTGGGCCTCTCAGTTCAAGAAAGACAGGGAACTGCTGGAGAGTGTCCAGTGCAGAGCCACAAAGATGATTAAGGGACTGGAGCATCTCCCTTAAGAGGAAAGGGTGAGGGAGCTGGGTTTCTTTAGTTTGGAGGAGACTGAGGGGTGACCTCATTAATGTTTATAAATATATAAAGGGTGAGTGTCATGAGGATGGAGCCAGGCTCTTCTCGGTGAAAACCAGTGGTAAGACAAGGGGTAATGGCTACAAACTGGAACACAAGAGGTTCCACTTAAATTTGAGAAGAAACTTCTTCTCAGTGAGGGTAACAGAGCACTGGAACAGGCTGCCCAGGGGGGTTGTGGAGTCTCCTTCTCTGGAGACATTCAAAACCCGCCTGGATGCCTTCCTGTGTAGCCTCATCTAGGTGTCTCTGCTCCGGTAGGGGGATTGGACTGGATGATCTTTTGAAGTCCCTTTCAAGCCCTAACATTCTGTGATTCTGTGAAAAATATGCTGTAGTTGGACTCTACAGAAGTGAAACCCATAGGACATAAATCCTGTTGATTCACCTACTTCAGATAACTGTGCTAAAACCAATACATATTTCTGATTTCCTATTAGGCACTCACAATCTTAGTGTTAGAGGACAGAAAATGTGTATAAAGAGCTTCTGGGTACTCTTGAGGCCATTATAAAGCCCATTGAAGGAGACAGGAATCTGTCCACTGACTTGAATGGACTTTGTCTCTCTTAATGCTCAACAGCTGTAACAAGGAAATTAATTTGTTTAACCTTTTGATTTAAACCATTTCTAATATTATGTTTCTAAGAATTAATTTGTTTATATAAATCCTGACCTTTCTTGAACAGATGGTGATAATGATGACAATGAAATTGTTATTGAATGACATATGGGAAATGTGGGACCAAATAATATTTTTGATTACTGGTGATCAAGCAAGAACCTAATTTGATCACAAAGACGTTTTATTTGAATAAATCTGTTGCAACCTGAAGTTTTCTGTAAAAGTTTCAACACTCTTGACCCCGACTAGGCTCTTAGATATGTAGTTGCTTGGTACATACTCTTTGGATAATATTTTTCTGAATGTATATTTTTAGTGCTGTTTTAAAGGCTAAATTTCAGTTATAGAGAGTCTAAACAGATTTGAAATATTAAGTGACAGAAAAGAAGTGTGTAAGGACCTTCCTTATTGAAGAGACTTAATTTGCATGAGTTACTCCAGCAAAATATCTCATGTAATTGCATTGTATCAAAATAACCCAAGGTTAACATCTCAGTTACATTTAAAATACTTACACCATATATATCTTTTTACTTTGTTTAATTTATTTGAATGCAAAATTAACCTGGTAGCAACCTTCAAAAATAATATGAACCATAGATCTCGAGTCTTTGCAATAATTTTGGTGGAATAGATTGTAGTTGTGACATACCGATGGCTGATACAGCGGGAAGTGGGTATTACGACATAATCTGACATTTCCCAGCTTTTTGCTATTTACCTTAGCAGAAATGAGGACTACATAAAACTGTCTAATCTATCAGGAATACTAGCTGCAAGGTGGTGGCAAAGCTGTTGCCTTTGCTGTATGAAGTATTACTATGTATGGAAACAGATTAAGAAATGTTTCTTATTTCCATTCTCTTCTTACTTAGAGCACAAAACTACTCAATTAGTGTTGGGATGAAAATTTAGAATTAGTTTTAAACAAGAAGAAAAAAGTCTATAATAGAAGCAGTCATGCCTAGAGTAAGAGGGTTAGGCTTTATTATTTGGTTAGAACAGATTGGATAACTTTTTCCAGGAGGGAGGGGATAGAAGACCACTAAGTGGGTTGAAACATCTTACATGAGGATGGTGTTTTCCCAGAAGCAGTTTGTGAGTAACATATGCATGTTAGTGTTTAGACCAGATATCATCAGACAGTAGTAAGTTTGCAGAGATGTGTGTGGTGAATTTAAATAAATTAGGGGAGCCATCTGTTACAGAGGATTACCTGTAGGCTCTTAAAAGTCAGTTTTAACAGCAGGATTGCTACAGTTTATTCAAATGCATGTGGATTACAGTTATACACAGGAGAGATTAAAAACCAGTGATATAATTTACTCCTGTTTGTTTATTATTTAAGACTGAACTAGATTTTTGCTCTTTTATTTTTGGGAGGGGGGGGAGGGCGAAATAAACAGCTCTCAACTAAGTGCGTAAGGAAGGTTGAATGTGCTATTATTCTGTTTCTATATATTTGTACTGAAATTTCCCACTAACTTTACAGAAAACTTCCACTTTAGGATATGTCCTAGGAACTTGAGGATAGCAGTAAGATTTAAACTTTTTGAGGGTGATGAAGAAAACTTGTTTGAGGATGTGTTAGTGTTATGAATAGAAAGGGGTCCAAATACTGTGCTTAAAATCAGATGTTGAATAACCTCCTGACTCTGCTGTTTTGCTAGTTAAGTATTCTATTAATTATGAATTTATTTGTTCAATGTAGTCATACCTCTGGGAAATAAGTGAGCCCACAACTTGAAAAAATGACTTGGTTTCTTCTGGCTCAATACTTAAACTACCTACCAAGGAGATAAAATAAGGATATATGTTTCTAGCAATTTAAATTGGTAAAACTGTTCTGCACACAACTTTTAATAGTATTCTTTATTTATGAATTGATTTTTCTTTAAATCACAATATACTATCAGGGCACATCAAGATATTAATGTTTGTCCATATTATACTTTCAGTTGAAATTTTATAAGATAATAGATGTGTATTGGACAGTATTTGAGTAAATAAGTTAAGTATTGCAATGCAGTATTTGTCAAATTGCTCATTTGATGAACGTCTGTTTAAGCAACACAGTACTGTGTATACACAACAGTGTTAAGAAAAATTGAGGAAGAAGACATGCGAAATAATACAGGCCTGATGCCCTGATTCAAGCTGTGTTAAACAGATGTTCTGCTCCATTCCAAGCATTGCTCACCCTGTATTAAGCTCCAGGATTTACTGACTCTCTGTTTTTACCTAAGGCTTTTTACTCTGTCTGGTAGTTGGTGTCCTTCCTCCTTGCCATGCTTCTCTCCCACAAGGGTGCATTTCTTCTACTTGACATCCCTCTAGCAATTTGATTCACCGTCTTTGCCTGCAGGTTTATTTTCCATATGATCATATTTCCATCCTGTTATCCATGGTGGAATGTTGTAGCATTGCCCCCAGCCTCTGTGTCTTGTAGCTTTCATGATTTCAAACTGAAAAATGAAATGGGGGAAAAGAATTATACAAGACATAGAAAATAAGCTATGTGTTTGGCCACAGAGGGCTTGCTGAAATGATGGGCAGTATGTTTGGGATGTACAGTGAAAACACTCTGAGAAAGCTATTAGCACTTATCTAGGCCATCTCTGAAATACGGTAAAGCATGACATTGTTACATTTAAAATTGATCCAAGAGATGATTTTTCTGTCCAGGCTTCTTGAATTAATGAACAGTATGTAGCTGAAGCCAATTTTGTTTAGTCACTTTTTTAAGAGCTATGATAGAATCTGCTGTTTTCTGTACTTATTTCAGTGCCCCAATACATCTCTTGTTGTGATCAATGGGAAGCTTCCATTGGCTTCAGTTCTGCCACATTATCTGCAAAATGGCACCATTTAAGTGATCCAAAGCTTTTTCTAAGAAGACAGTGATAAAAATTTTGTATGTGGTAGAATACTTGGAAGAATGTACACAGTAATATGCACTAAGGATCTCAAAATGTGTTTTTTTTCCAGAAAAAAATAAGTTCCAAATATTTCAGTTTTAGTAGATTTGGACATATTTCATTTATATTTAAATAATCAGTGACAACAGCTCTGGTGTATTTTTCTGCTCTACTACTTGGAGTCAATTTTTGTGTTTTCATTCACAACCGTTAATAAGAACAGGGAAGACACAAAGAGCCTTTTTATGCTACCATATTCATGTGGACTAGTACCTCATTTAGCAAAAAATTCAATGTAAGTATTGGGATACCCTGTAGAATAAAATAGATCTTTGTTTTGCATTGTCAAAGTACCTGTTTTGATTGAAGATATTATCTAATAATGTATATATTTTGCTACATATGTACTTGGCCGGGGGGGGGGGTGAGAATTGGAGGGAGACAGGAATTCAACTTGAGATTTTACTATTAAGAAAAATTACCTTTGTGTTTTAAAATTACCCTTGTGTTGTTGTTGTGTGCCATTTTTTTTTTTTTATGAAAGGAGAATAATTTGGTTTCTTGAATCCTCTTAATATGATTTCATTTTTCTTGCACGCTATGAATCTGCTATGCAGGGTTTTGCATTACGTTCTCTACTCCTGTGTTTATCTAAAAACCCTTGTGAGCCATTTGCACTCAAAGGGTGGGCATTTCAATATTTTGTCTTAAAAATGCAAGGTGAGGGTGATTGTATTTAAGGACAGGAACAAGAAATTATTTCCTGCCCTCATCCTGTTAACATATGCAGTATATTTCTCCTCTCCTTGATCAGTTTCCTTCATGCTGCTGTTTGCATCTTTCAGTAAAGCCCACTTCTACAATAACTGTCCCAACATGCACTAGAAACAAGGAAATGCTTGACATTTTATAGAACATAAAACTGTAATAATCTAATTTCAAATAAACTAGTAAATGGTGAAAAAGTTAACTGTTACAAAAGGTAACTTGTATTTCCTGTAATACAAAGAACAGGATATTGCTGGAACTTATTTTCCACAAACTTTACAGAACTGGAAGATCTGGTCTTCTGGCTGATATAATTAAACAGAAGCCTTGCAATCAGCCCATGTTTTATTGTTGTATAGAACTTGCGTTTTTTCACTGATTCATCTGTTCAGCTTTTGCCTCGGATTCTTTGAATGTTCTCTCTATTTATAATTGTAGATTTACAGTGCATGTTTTACTAGTGTTTAGGTCTGCAACCATATTTTTTACTTGTAAAAGTGAAAGCAATCTTTCAAATGCGTTTACAGCTCTCCCAATTATCTTAAGAGCATATACTTTTTGAAAAATTGCTTCCTCTCTAGATACAAACTACTGAAAACCTTAACTTGAACATGAAAATGGTTTCAGCAGTGGAGGTTTATTTTTAAGCAGTAATGGATTTATTTTTAAATATAACAGATCCTATTTTCTCTTAAGGTCCGGTAATTTGTTGAGATTTATTAGAGCAGTTACCAGGTTTAGTTACATACAGAGAGAGACTGAGATTTATAGCAGAAAACATTTCCCGTGTGTTGCAAAGGTGGCCGATGCTGGGCTGCATGGTTCAGGGCATTGCCTGTTTGTCAGTACAGGCTAGGTTCCCGTCTAAATTTATCACCTTTTGCTGCTAAGGGCGTGTTATTGTGCCCGCAATACGTCTTTTCTTGCAAATGCGCTTCTGGTTCAGCTTCCTTGCTCCCGAGACTTTTCTATTTTGGTTCCCTGTGTCATGTGATCCCTCCAGCCAGTGGGAGCCCCGCAGAGGGAATGGCAACCGCCTGCTGGGATCAATGTAAGTCAGAAAAAACTCTTGGTTTTTTGCAGTTTCTGTCCCTCACACTCAATTTTAAATGCTGCTTTTGCGCTGAACTTTTGCTGGCCACACCTAGTAATACCTATGGAAAAGCCTAGAGGTTAGGTTTTTTTGGTTTGATTTGTTTTTTTACCCTAACGTAACTTTTTCTCACTATGTTTATTTTTTCCTGTGTCCTGCAATGGAGTTGAGAAGTTTAAAAAAGCAACAAAAATAAAATGCATTCCAAATGTTGCCTGGAGTGCATTTTAAGTTTAGGAAGGAATATTTCAGGTGTAGTAGTGCTTTGTTTAATGTGTGCTATAGACAGTGTCAAAAATCCTGTGCTGCAGTTGAGAAAGAACGACATGACCTCCCCCCCGCCCTTAGCCAAAATCGATCATTTCATTGGAAGAACAATGGTAAACAAAATGATCTGAAATCACATGCTTGTGCATTGGCCAACTGCCTGAGTCATAAAAAGTACTTTATTCAGTTAAAGGGTGGTCATATACATGGGGCAATGTATCATTTTTCTGGTATGAATGAAATTCTGTATTTTGATCTCAGCCAGTGCTGAGCCATATTTATGCTCTACAATATTTAAACTGTGTGTTTGGTGAGATCTGTCGTTTTCTTTCTATCGTAGAGGCTGTTCCTAGTACAAAGTGAGAGTCCTGTCTATTTGTTAAGACAGTGTCTAAACTCAGTAGGTAAAATTTACCTAGTAATTACTACTGAGTATTGGTTTTGTCAAATTTAGCTATATTTTTTTATTAGATAAATATGATTTTCAAAAAAACCTTCACATTCATAGCAGGATATAGGTATATTGTATATATTTTTTATTTGTTTGGTTTTGTTTCTATTTTGTTTGGTTTTCTTTTATTTTTGTTTCTTCCAAATTACATGTGCTTTCTTTGAAGTTTCCTTTCAAGATTCAAAGGCTTATTTTAAATTTGAGTCCCTAAGTGATATACCTTGATATCATATGAAAGTTTGAGAACATGTGCTTGTGAAAAAGATGTGATAAAACAATCTGGAACTCCTCATTTCCCTTCATGGCCTGTAGTCTGCACCCTGTATTGCATCACTTGAAGGTGCAGAGGCCATTGTTGCACACTTTGTTTTATATGTGTTGCTGATCTCTACCTTAATGACCAGGTGTTAGATGAAGGGCTGTTTGAAATCTTCCTTCTGCCCCCTCCACCCCCACCCCCCATATAATCCATCTTGAGCACAGAAATTTCACCAAATGATTACACTGAAGTACCAAGAACAGTGGTGCAGTATACTAGTTTTTTCAATGCAGTTCCTCTTGTTGTCATAGGCACTGAAAAATAATTGTCCCAAATTCTGTCCTGGTTGAATTGCTGCAATGCAAGAAGTGCAACAGCATCTACGTGTAAATATCTGACTCAGAAACTGAAAACAATTAGAAAAAGCCATCCTCATTATGGAAACTGTATGAAATTTGGGAGTCATTCCTACAGACTTTTTGTTTAAAAGTTTGCTTTGTTGGGTTTGTTGATAAAGCAAGGCATGTGCAGGAGAGAAGATTGTTTATACTTTTTTTTTTTAAAATATGTTTGTTCATTAGGTGAAAAGGCAAGTACTAAACCAGTGTTGCCTATTTACCATTACTTCATGAAGATACACAACACTGACACGCATATAACAGGAATTTTGAAACATCTCCTCAGAGCTGGATTCCCTGATGCTTCCTACAACTTAATGCTAAGGCTTGAGAACATGAGTCCCCCCTTAAGCAATGTGACAGTCTCTGTGGTAACCAGAGAAATTGGAATTGGTAAAATACGAGTTAGAGAATCTGTATTGTCACTTTTTTTTAACCTACTAATTTATATGCTTCATTTATGCTCATCTGTCATCTGTGTTTCTGAGGAAGAACATAAGAAAACATTAAAAAAAAAAATTAAAAGGGGGGGAAAAAGAAAAAAACCCAACAACTTATTTTTTATTGTGAGATCAGGTTGCCCAGGGGAGGTTGTGGAGTCTCAGTCCTCGGAGATATTCACAACCAAACAGGACACAGCCCTCCTTGAACATCCTGCTGTGAGTTTAGGGTTGCACTGGATGTCAGGGAACCCCAAGGTCCTACCCAGCCACAACAATCCTTTGGGTCTCTGAGAATTTTCCCCTGCAGCTTGAGACGTAGAGAGCACTGTTACTCTGTGAGGAGATCAAAAGTCATGTGTGGATATTTTAGACCTTGTGATTTTGCTGCCTCGGTTCAGTCATTAATCATGCATTTGGAGTGATGGCCGTGTGTGTCTTGCTGGAACCGCCTAATAAACGCCGTCTGAAATGTCACTGATGAGCAAGTGGCTGTGAATGGTGAGCAGGGTTCAACTCTTCCCACCTCTTCATCACAGCTGTCCAAAACTATTTCTGGCAGCAGTTTTTTTATCCCACGTCTTTTTTGCATTTCCTCCTTGAGTGTAGCACAGTGGAGGGAGGGGACAGTGACAGAAAAAAATGAGGAAGAGTAAAATTAGTGAGAGTACTGTTGGAAAAGCGTAGATAGAAAGTGAAGAGCCAGTGTGAACTGGGTTCTTACATGTGTCTTGCCACTCTATTCAGATCCCACTATGGGATCTCAAGAAGCTGAGGAAGGGGTACAGGAGCTTGCAGAGGCCACACCAGGGTATGTGGAAGGAAGGGAGAAAGAAGCAAACCTCATGGTAGCCCTTGAGGGATGCAAGAAATGTTGAGCCCCAGTCCCATATACTATGCATGGAGTTGCACTCTAGAGCCCTAGTGAGAGGTGCATGAAAACATGAGATAATTTTGTAGTAAATGAAAAGTGCAATAATAGTGAAAAATGAAAACATTATTTTTTTAATATATAAATATAAATATGCACATAAAATGCACTTGCCAAACATTAAAGTTTAGAGAGTTCATTTTATACCTTTCACGCTAACATATGAATATAAATTTTAAATAAACATGGCAAAAGGTTATGACTTGTGTTTAGGAAAGGTGATTTTAAATCTTTCTGTCATAATGATGCAGGTGATGATTTTGCTTAAGTATTGTTTATCTTGATGAGACATGAATACTTACCCGGAAAGCTGGTATTGACACAAAGCCACTGTGAAAAAATCCAGACTGAAGCTGAAAATACAGATGGGTTCAACCTTCCAAGGGAAGGGTATATCAGGGTATGTCCCTGATTGTAAGAGACACAGTGAGTTGGCTACAGGAGATGAAGACTTGGTAAGAAGGATTATGCTCAGTGATTCAGAAGGCCATTTCAATTTCTGGCTAGATAGTGTAATTGGAATTTTAAAACAGTACTTTTTTCTGAAGAAGACAGAGTTTAAAAATATGATCATATATTTTCTCACTAAATTATCTTTTTTTTTTTCCTTTTTGGAGGGCAACATTGCAGATGAACGCGGAAGAAATTTGTGCAGTGCTTTCTTGTAGATGGATACGAGCATCTGACTTCTGCAATACAAAATAATCCTTGTTATTAGTTTTAGGAAAAAAAAAAACGTATTCCAAGGAGGCAGTAGCTGTAGCACCTCAGTCTGGCAGCTTTCAGCTGATGCTTGGTAACTAGTCTGAGGAAGAAGACAAAACTGCAGGAAGATATTTAAGAATAATTACCTGACATTAAACAATTTGCTCGAACTACAAGATGTATTTATTGCTTTTCCTTTTTTGGTGGTTAGCATTTGTGTATTATAGCTTTAGGAATTTGCAGTTCTTTTTCATATGAAAAAAGCCTTTTTTTGAATCAGATGCTAAGTTTAACTGAGTTAAGTAATTGCATTATAATTTCCCAGACCTATAATTTGGGTTGCCCCTGCTGTTTGTTTTTTTCTTTTTTAGTAGTTTGTTGTTATCATAACTTACTGCAGGAGGTAACTTAATAGACAAAAGGATAGAATTTTGTCAGTTCACCATTTAAGTATGTTCTAGAGTCTAAATCATAAAACTCGGTTATTTTTTTAAGGTAAAATAATCCTTGGTTTAGAAAATATATTTTTGTGGCATCTTTCTATATTTTTATTATGGTGCCAATATAACTAATAGTTTTAGTGCAAAGTCCTACAGGTAATAAAAATATAATTTATCTTTTGTTTAATTATCTTAAAAATTGAACAGTTGAAGAATAATCTGCAAATAAGTAAGTCTGGAATTATGTAGATATGTTTCAAATATTTTGGACTTTTTTTAAAAGTCCAGTTGCATTTCTGTAGAGAGCTACTAGTTTTGTGTCTATTCAGTTCTAAATAGCTGTCATTTTTTTTTGAAATCCAAGCCAAGAGTGAACTAAAATATTTAGATTTTGTTTGGTTTCTGAAAGTTTGTGCGTAACGCTCATGTAACTCCTTATAATTTTGCCTTTTATGTTCTTCTAGTGGAGATAAACTGGTTGTGTCTTTACAAATAACACCATTAAGATCTTATTTTGCATTGATATAGCAGGAAGCATTTCATAATTGCGTCTCATTTTATTGGCATCATGAATTTTGAGGTAATGGACTTGAATGATATTTATGGGCTCATCCTGCTCTATAGTTATAAATCAACAACCTGCTTATTCATTCCAAAATACCATTAATCTCAGACTATGCTACTGCCCAGTATGAAAATATATCCACAACTGGTGCCTAGCTGTGTCCTTACCATCCCAAGAAATCATTTAGCTTCTACTTCCTCTGGCTTTGTTTGAAGGACACTTTCTGTCCAGGCATTGATACCCTGCCTGGACACTTTTGGTTATGAAAGCAACCCTGAAGTCTTGATTTCGTGTGTTCATTAGAGAGTTGATGGCACATTTCACAAGAATAAGGAGAGATAATATTTCCATCCCAGATAATCTGATCGTTCTGTTTTGTCAACCTAAACTCTTTCAGTAGTTTAAACCAGACACCTTTCTCATTGATTTGCTTCTTGTCCTAATATGTCATAAATGTTGCTGTGTCCTGTTGAGCAGCGGCTTTGTACCAAACATGACCATATTTCAATGATACCTCTGCATATGTTGGTGTACTATGCACACAAGGGCTTGCACATGCTCACACTTTAAAGCAGGAGGACACATAAATGAAATTCTGTAATTTTATGACGTATGAATAGTATGAGTTCATAACTATTTCTTTAACACCTTGTTTTCTTGAGCAGTCTTGCTCTTAACAAAGCATTTGGAGTTGCTCACTGACAGAGTTTTGTATGCAAAGTGTCTGTCACAAACAATGAAAAAATAAATCTAGGGGAAAAGGAAGGTTGGCACATATCTAACAGAAGAAGATTACTTTCATTCTTCCTTTTTGACTTTTGACAAAGACCTGCCTTTTAAAAAAGATATTGATTTGTTTTCTTTCTTTATTTCTTTTATCTTGAAACCTAGCAACGTGAAGGATATACTTGTAGCAATGCCTTTAAAAATAAAACAGAAAAAGCCAGAGAAAGCTGAGTCAAGGAAACTCAAGAAACTTTATGAATTAGATAGTGAATCAGTTTTTTTTGTTTTGTTTTGTTTTGTTTTTTTTTTAAATTTTTATTTTTATTTTTTTTAAAGGAGGCCTAGGCAGAAGCAACTAATCTGTCTTCAGGGATTAAGCTAAGGCAAGTAAGACAAACCATTCAGCAAATTTAATCTTTGGTAACTTAAATGATTGAAAACTAGACAAAACATTGGACAACTCATTCTGTTCAAGGTAAAATTTTTGTGATGGAGAAATGCATACATTCTGAATTGTGCTCATACCAGCTGCCTAGTGTTACACAACCTTTCAACCTAACCTGTTGCCCTTGTAAAACAACCAGGGTCCTCTACTTCTAGCAAATTCTGGGCTGGTTTAGGTCCTCCCTGATTTGAGTGTCAGGGTTGGGGTGGAACCATACCTGTTGCACCCTGCTCTTCTGGCATGGCCATCCTGGTGGGTGTCCATCCCTGTGAATGTCTGGCAGTGCTGTGGTGATAGAGGGAGGGCTTGATGTCCTGAGTGACATATAATGCCAGACACATGGCTCAAGACTGTCCAAAGAGCCAGTCTTGTGTTCAGACCCTAACATCCCCATGAGGGGCAAGGATGTGTTCAGCACACTTTTGGAGTGGGGATTTCAGTTTAGTTTACTCCAAAAGGAATCTGTTTTATGCACACCCCAGTTGCTCTGCAAACCAAGACAACTTTAGGGAGATCACTTCAGAACCTCGCTACTGCTGTGAACAAAACCGATAACATAGACACAGCTTATTTTTATTAACTAATTGCCTTCTCTGTGCCATTTAACTAACCTATCTCTATTTTGTCTCAACACTGGATCTGCTCTGACAAATCCGGCGATAACTGCTTGCAAAAGATTGGACCTTCACAGTTAAAGCTACCTCTGCTGTCACAGAAACATACTCAAAGAGAAAAGCAGACATTTTGGATAAAAGTGGAACATCATTTCCCTCTCAAAAATACTTTAAACTGAATTACATCTCTAGTGGCAGAAGTCATGTGCGCAGGACTGAGTGACTGGTAGTTACCTCCAACGCTTCTTTTAGGCAAAGCAACTAACCTCTCTTGATCTAGAGAGAAGGAGAAACATAGAATGGCATCAAGCAGAAATTTATTTCCACATTGGTAATGCACTAGGACTTGCTTATGCATAGACACAAGTCATAGTGCATCTGCTACGTACTGGTAAGTTTTTGCTTTAATTCCATTTATTGAATCCAGGCTAAGTTGGGCAGCTAACACAGAACTGAGCTGTCATAGCAACCAGATTGTGTAATTTGTTCACAGTGCTTATCCACATTTATCTTAAGCCTGGTTGGGCTGTTTTTCCTCTCTTGGACAGGCTGATCTAGAGCTTCACCCCTCTGGCAGCTGAGAAACTGTTAATTTCCATACTAAATTTGTTTACAGTGCCAGCTTTCTTATTTTGGCTTTAAGTATCTTTTAGGTCTTGATGTTTATGCCTAAGGTTGTTTTAATAGAGAGTGGTCAGACTTCCTCTCATCTTTGTTTTCACTCTAAATAAACCAAATTTTTAACCATAGTTTATCTAGTATACTCTTCAAACTTCAGATCTTTATTGAATTCTAGCTGCCATTTTACCGCTTACTTTATGTTGTGAAATACTTCTCCAGTTTGTTGCAGTTGGCCCTTACCCTTACTAGCCTAACATAGTATCATCAGCAAACTTAGGTATATCACTATTCACCCTCTTTTCCTAGTCTCTTACAAAAGTATTAAATAATGGAGGCACTAATAGAAAGCCTTCCCTTGTCACCTCCCTCCATTGAAAAATTCCTAACCATTAGTATTTGTTATTGTGTATTCCTAACTTTAAGCCAATTATTTAGGCCCATGGGGCCTATCTGTGGCATCTCAGTTTCTCTAAGAACTTCTGGAGACAGAACTTGTTGAATTACTTAATTATTTTCACATTGGTATTGGCTCTGGAATAAAAATCCTTTTAGAGAAGCTCCCATGATGACACTTCTCCAAATGTTTTATTTATGGATGCTCCAATTGTGTTCCTGGTAGCAGTTTCTGTTAATTTACCCAGTAGAGATTCCTGGCTGTCTGTTCTCAACTACCTTAGGTTTACCCCTCTCTTCCTCCTTTCCCAAATCCTTTTAAGATTTCATATCCCATTTTATCTTTTTTTGTGTCCTTTGATACTGGGAACTTCACCCTCGAATTCCCTTTAAACTTGTCAGCTGATTCTGGTGGCTTATTTTTCTCCTTGAGGATTTTTCTGTAACCTGACTGACACTTTAACTTTCAGACAAGTCCTTCTGTTCTGTTATTTGAATTTCCCTTAATGTCCTTGCTATGAGCATGGGTGCAAAAACTTAATTTAGCTTTTCTGCTATAGCTTTATTTTCGCTCAGTGCCCCTTTTACATCTTTATGTTTCAGACCTCTGGACACTCTGGCAAGCTTCCTGATCTTGATGTGCTTAAAAAAACCCAACAAACAACAACAAACCAAAGCCAAAATAAAACAAAAACCCCAACCTACAAAACCTCCTTGCAAGTTATTTCTCAAACCTTTTTGGCTTGTCCTGTTGCATTTTTTGCATTTAGTCTGCTAGGGTTTTATTTTTGCTTTTATTGTCCTCATTAAGACACCAACTTCATTTTTTGAAGAGCTGTTTCAGATAACCTGTTACATTTGTAGTTAGCTGTGTTGGTTTCCTTATGTTTGATCAGTATCACTCAGTATGTTCTGTGCACTACCTGCAAACACTTTGCTCTTCTTTTTGTTGACTTGTTAGTTCCTTTACAGTTCCTCTTTATTTCTGTGCAGCTGCTGTTTTCCCAATCAAGTGGTATTTTATGGAATTTGTTGACTTTGCTTACTGCTATATAGATGCTTAATTTAAGAGCTTTGATTGGTATTACAAATTGGCTCTTTGATAGCAAAATTCCTACGTATTGGGCCCTGTTAAATTACTATTTGCTTATCTTGTGGATTTTGTGTTTAGCTGCTCTCTGAGGCATTCATTAATAGTGTCTAACAGTTTTGTTTTGCGGTCATGCACAACCTTTATATTTACTGGAGTGTGCGGGAATATCTTCTGTCTACCAACACTGTTTGTCCCATCTCCAAAGTTTTAAGAATAGCCAGTCACCAGCTACAGCATAGCTGGAGAAACCAGGAACAGTAAAAGCATACTAGGTATTCATTTTAATATATGACAATTAATTTTGTTTCATATTTTTCCTGTAATCAAATTGTCAGCCTATTATGTCAAATGCCTTATAGTAGGTAAATACATTACACAATGCTATGGCTCCCATTGGAAAAGTATTTTATCACTTAGTTTGAGAGGAATATATATACTTGTATAACCTTATTGGCTGATATTATTATATTACTCTCTAATTCTTAATTAAAACCTTCATTTCCCTTGAGAGTAAAATCAGATATTGTGTCTAGGTTAAACGGGTCATCCTGTTTCTTTGAAATTCTAGCTTGATGCTAGCTTTTCCCCCCATCCCCCGAGTCTTATGAATTTTCAGTATTTCAGGATTTATTGAAAATCATAGTTCATGTGCAGAGACATCATTGGCCCGCTCTTGTAAGTCTTCTAACATTTTTTTTCCAGACATATTAGCTAAAAAAATATGGCAGTAACTGCAGCTTAACATTATTGTGAATTGTTACAAGGATGGAGAGTGATTTAGCATCATCTAGCTTATCCCCCCAAACCAGAACAGACTTACTGAATGCTGCTGTGTCTTTTTTTTGCATGTTAGTTTCTGAGAATATAAGTGTTTCATTCTGAGAAATGTCTGCCAATATTAAGATTCTTTTTTATTCCCTAAATGTTTTAGAAAACTGACTTCCTTACCTGAACTGTTGCCTAATTTTTGTTTCTTTTTATTTCAGTTATTAATTTTCTAGAATTCCTGAAATGCTGCCTTATATCTGTTTTCACTTTACGATTATATTCTCTGCACATATTTGAGCTTTCAATTATGTTTTGAGAATCTAAAGTGTTATTATCCCAAACTATTATTACATTTATAATTTTTCACTTGTTCATCTTATAAACCAATGGTAAACCAGATTTTATTTTCCTTTTTATTTTTTGAACCATGGTATTTTGTCAATTATAGCTTTTCGCAGCAGCCAGTAGAATATGCTTAAAAAGTTTTCAAATAGCCTTCATATTTTCTAGGCAAACGCTTAATCTCAGATGATTTTAATCCTCTTTCTTTTCATATCTGTGAAACTGTCCCTTTAAAATTAGAAAGTGTGTGTGTGTATATATATATATATATATATATATATATATATATATATATATATATGACTGATTTGGACTTGATACTATTTGCAGCTTGTTGCAGTCAAATTGTTATCAGTTGCATCTATGTGATTGTAAACTTTTTTGTTAAATTATTCTCTCTTCTTCTTTTGTCAAACGATATGTAATTTCCCTGTGTTGGATCCAGCAATTTTGATTTGGGAAATTACTGTGTATAATTTTTAGGCTATCCAAAGATTCTTTAATTTTGAAAACTCGTAATAAAGACCCCTATGACAAGGATGACTCACATTCTGTTTAGTTTTACTCTAGTCTTCTACTGAAGTTTCTTTCCTTGGTTGTTAATTCCTCTGTCTTGCAAAATATATCATTAAATTTATTTGTGCTTCATATATTTAATAACATACTTGAAGTTAAGAACATAAGAGCTTTTCTGGATCTAGGCCCTAGTCTCTGTTGCCTTCTTTTTTTATGACCACTTTTATCTTGCTTTTCACTTTCTTATCATTCATTCTTCTTTTTATATTATTTCCTTACCTTGTCTACACATCCCACATCTCTCATGCTATTTCCTTTCTTGGCTTTGCTTCTCCCCAGCACTCCTTTTTGAGTCTTTTCCATCTCTCGCCACAGTTTATGGCTCTGAAGAATTACTTGCATTATCACAGTTTCTATTCTTGGCGCTGTATTATTAATTTACAGTGCCATATTAGTATTAAAGTAGCCTACCTTGAGAAAATATCTGTACTTTTCGTCACATGCACATATAGAAATATTAGGAAATGTTAGTCATTAACATCCATTTTCTTTTTTCCTTTCTTCTTCTTCTTTCTAGTACAACTTCTGTGTTATAATATTGGATACAGTGATTGATAATATTTTCATGATCTATTCCCTTTCCCTTCATGGAACTGTTGATACTGCAATCCTAAAAAAGCAGTCAGTGGGGACATGAAGAAACACTGTGGGTGAAATGAAGAGCTAATACAAAATGCATTGTCAGAGTTCATAGATTCTTGCAAAATCATTGGGACTTATGAACTTTAAGCCATGAACCTTACCCCCATTTGCTAAATGAGAACACTGACATTATTTCCTAGTTGATGACAGCTTCTTTTCCTTTTGTTTCTCCTCTTCTTCTCCCCTTCCATCTTACTCCCCCAGCTCTCCTTCTTCCCTCCTAACAGAACTGTTCTGTTCAAAGTAGAATGACTGTTAAACTGAAATAGCAAAATAAGTCAGCTCTCTATGTTGCCTGCTAACTTGAAAGGATGTTAGCCTGTCTGGGAGTCCTTAATTAAAATGAAATAGTTATAAAAGAACATGGTTGTTTAGTTTCAGCATTTTTCTTCATTTTCCCTTGGCAACCAGAACAGAAAAGTTGATTTGCTGTTTTGTGGATGGTATGTATTTGAACCAAGAACTTCGTTGTCTTAGTTGATCCAGATGTTTCATTCTGTGAGGTACAAAAACCTCCCTTGTCTGTGTTATGTTTTGTTTTGGTTTTGACCTGTGGGTCAGTTTAAAAGGTAATGTGATGCACAATCTAAGCAAGACACATGCACCTCCTCCATCCTGGTGAAGGATTTCTTTCAGTCTGCTGGCAAGACCTGCCTTTTCTGCAGAATGTAACATAGCAAATGCTTGTAAAGAAAACTTGAAGTGATGCTGTCGTTGTAGCTGCTTTTGTCTGGGAAGCAGTGGGAAGTGAAGGAAGAAGTCACCACTGGCTCAGCTGAGCTGCTCCCAGCGCTGGTGTAAAGACCCCTGGTGGTACGCACTCCAGCTCGGCTTAGGCTGCAAGGTGTGTTCAGCTTTGCTGTTGCCAGTTGTAATGCACAGGCTGAAGTGTTGTTAGTTGTTTGTTTCTGTACTATTTGCCTCTACATAAGGCTGTAGTTACCATTCAATGCCTGGTTCAGGAGGAAACTCTTTAGTCCCTTTGCTGATGAACTTTCTACTGGCTGACAGTCACCACATTTTCGTCTTGCTTTTTTCCTTCTCATTGTCCATATGTGTTTTATTTTTTGCTCTCTTTCTTCCTTCCTCCAGGCTCTAGCCTCTGCACTGTCTCTCCATTCTTTCTTCACCTTCTCAGCTGGTGATGCCCCTGACCACGACTTCACTGTTTGTCCTGTGTGGTAGCTCTCCCCATGCCTGATGCTCCCTGATTCCTTCACGGATGGGTGTCCCTCCTCCCAACAACCGGGTCTGCTGAAGGCAGAAGCTGCTTAGAGGGCTCCCTAGAGCCTGCAGCTCCAGCTGCAACTGATGAGAGTGGCAGTAATGTTTGCATGTGTTGTCTTGAGCATGGAGGAGAAGTGTAGCCAGAAGAGTGAACTGTTTAAATGACTCAGATGTTGAAGAAGTATCTCACTTTTTAAATCAGTCTTGAGTGGCTTAGGAGACTCAGATTAATTTCATGGTTCAAAGATGGTTGTGGTGGCAAAAGGGTTTTCAGATAGTATGAAGAATTCGAAAAGAAAATTGAGTTAAATATAACAACCTTCAATTTCTGCAGCCTATTCTCACTTCAAAGTAAGTCCAACTGCCACAAAATCTTTGTGAAAAAAGTGAAGCATAAAGTTGCAATTTTTGCAATTACCTTTGAAGCAACTTTTTTTTTTTTTTTTTCCCCCTTTGGAGAATAGCTGTTTCCTTTTCAGAGTCCGAGTGAGTGTTGTGAAAGACTTAGGCTTCATTCTGTAACTAATATGTTCATGTCTACGTATATACACAGAATCACAGTATGTTTGGGATTGGAAGGGACCTCAAAAGATCATCTAGTCCAATCCCCCTGCTGGAGCAGGAACGCCCAGGTGAGGTCGCACAGGAATGTGTCCAGGCGGGCTTTGAATGTCTCCAGGGAAGGAGACTCCACAACCTCCCTGGGCAGCCTGTTCTAGTGTTCTGTCATCCTCACTGTGAATAAGTTTCTTCTCATATTTATGTGGAACCTCTTGTGTTCCAGTTTGTACCCATTCCCCCTTGTCTTTTCATTGGTTGTCATTGAGAAGAGCCTGGCTCCATCCTCGTGACACTCACCCTTTACATATTTATAAACATTAATGAGGTGACCCCTCAGTCTCCTCTTCTCCAAGCTAAAGAGACCTAGCTTCCTCATAAGCTTTTCCTCATAAGGGAGATGCTCCACTCCCTTAATCATCTTTGTTGCTCTCTGCCAGACTCTCTAAAGCAGAACTGAGGGGCCCAGAACTGGACACAATATTCCAGATGTGGTCTCACCAGGGCCGAGTAGAGGGGGAGGAGAACCTCTCTCGACCTACTAACCACACCCCTTCTAATACACCCCAGGATGCCATTGGCCGCCTTGGCCACAAGGGCACAGTGCTGGCTCATGGTCATCCTGCTGTCCACCAGGACCCTTTCCTCTACGCTGCTCTCCAACAGGTTGTTTCCCAACTTATGCTGGAACCTTGACTTGTTCCTGCCCAGATGCAAGACTCTACACTTGCCCTTGTTATATTTCATTAAGTTTTTCTCCACCCAACTCTCCAGCCTGTCCAGGTCTCGCTGGATGACAGCACAGCCTTCTGGCATGTCAGCCACTCCGCCCAGTTTTGTGTCATCAGCAAACTTTCTGACAGTGCACTCTATTCCCTCATCCAAGTCATTGATGAATATATTGAATAGTACTGGTCCCAGGACTGACCCTTGAGGCACTCCACTAGATACAGGCCTCCAGCTGGACTCTGCCCCATTGACCACGAATCTCTGGCTTCTTTCCTTCAGCCAGTTCACAGTCCACTTCACTACCTGATCATCCAGTCCACACTTCCTCAGTTTAGCAACAAAGATGCTGTGGGAGACTGTGTCATGTGCTTTACTGAAATCAAGATAGACCACATCCACTGCTTTACCATCATCTGGCCACCTGGTTGTGTTCTCATAAAAGTCTATGGGGTTGGTTAAGCATGACTTCCCCTTGGTGAAGCCATATTGACTACCCCTTATGACCCTCTTATCCTTGATGTGCCTTGAGATGGCACCAAGGATAAGTTGTTCCATCACTTTCCCAGGGACGGAGGTGAGGCTGACTGGTCTGTAGTTACCCAGGTCCTCCTTCTTGCCCCCTTTGAAGACTGGAGTGACATTTGCTTTCCTCCAGTCCTTAGGCAACTCTCCTGTTTCCCACGACTTAGCAAAGATGATGGACAGTGGCCTAGCAGTGACCTCAGCACCCGTGGGTGCATCCCAGCCGGACCCATGGATTTATGTATGTCCAGATTGTTTAATTGGTCCCTAATACAGTCCTCATCAACGAAGGCAAACTCCTCCATTGTCCTGACTTCCTCTGGGGCCTCAGGGGTATGAGGCTCCTCAGGACAGCCTCTGGCAGAGTAGAGAGAGAGAAAGAAGGCATTCAGTAACTCTACCTTTTCTGTATCTTCTGTCACCAAGGCACCCACCGCTTTCATCAGTGGGCCTACATTGCCTCTTGTGTTAGTTTTATATGCCATGTATTTGAAGAAGTTCGCTCTTTTGTACTTGACCGCTCTCGCAAGGTTTAATTCTAAGGAGGCCTTAGCTTTCCTAGTTGTCTCCCTACATCCTCTGACAACAGCCTTATATTCTTCCCAAGTGGCCAGCCCCTACTTCCAGGATCTGTAAAATCTCCTCTTCCACTTAAGTTTTCCCAACAGTTCCCTGTTTAACCAAGCAGGTCTCCTGGCTCCCTTCCTTGACTCCCTACATGTCAGGATGCTCTGATCTGAAGAAGCAGTACCTGAATGCTAAGAAACTATCTTGGGCCCCTTTACCTTCAAGTACCCTTTCCCACAGGATTTCTCCTAGCAATTGCTTGACAAGGTCAAAGTTTGCCCTACTGAAGTCCAGGGTTGCAATTCTGCTTGGTGTTCTGTTCCTGCCACATGAGCTCCTGAACTCCACCATCTCATGGTCACTGCAGCCAAGGCAGCCCTTAACTTTTACCACTTCAACCAGACCCTCCTTGTTAGTGAGGATGAGATCCAGCAGCGCTCCTCTCCTAGTTGGCTCATCCACCATTTGCATCGGGAAGTTATCATTAATGCACTGGAGGAACCTCCTAGATTCTGGATGGCTGGCTGAGTAGTCCTTCCAGCAAACATCAGGGTAGTTAAATGTATACACATTTATATGTGTGTCTATATACACACATATACACATATATTTAACTATTCCTGTCTATAATGAATATGCCAATAGCACAGAGTTCATGTCATTTATCAATAAGTTCATTTTGGAGAGATGTTGCTTGACGCTTCCTCCCCTGCTGTCCCCCGACATCTTTTCTTTTGCACCTGAAAGTATAGTTTGCTTTTGCTCTGAAAAGTATTGTTATACTCAAATTATCATGCTTCTCATTCAGTGTAAATTTGTGTGTGTTTTATTTGTTTTTTTAAAGGGTTGCCCTGGCACCTTTCAATATAGTTCATCCTGCAAAGCCATATGAGTCAGGCAAACAGTAAAGACAGCTGGATTCCTGCACATTTGAGTTTTTTCAGATTACTGTTTTGTAAAGGTAGAATAGAGGGTTTCATATTTTATCTGAGTTACTTTAACTCCATAATAACTGTTTCTTGTGAAGGTGACTGGAGGCTGAATGTTGTTGGGACTAAAGAGTGAAAGTGTCTATAAAATCTGGCAAAAGAGACACATGCTGTCTTTATATGTTTCTTAATTCTAAGTGAGGCTACCACAGCTGGAAAATAGGAAATTATGGGAATACAGAAGTGAAGAAATGAAAGAAATACCTCTTCACTCTGGAACATGGAAGTATTTCAACAAGGGAAGAAAATTAAAGTTGTATTTAGGAAGGAATGCCAAAGCATTCCTCAAAATTTACGGAGGACGGAATACTGGTGAAAAAGAATACTTCCATCTAGGATGATCTGGACAGTTTGGTTAGTTTAGTTCATACAAACAATTCATGTTTTATTTTGGCCACAAATAGTGTGACTGGTCTGGAAATAAAGACTGCTGTTCTTGTCCAAGCATGTTGTGGATGTGCTCACATTAGCAAGTAGTGCAGCAGGATAGCAACAGGCCCAGAAAGCAAGACAGCTGGTGGTGAGGAACCTCGCCTCCACGCTATCCGGGCTTCAGGGGATTTTCCTATGGAAAAACTGTATTCTGGTGCTGTGGACTAAACCAACCCCTACATTGTAGGGGAGCTCCAGGAGAACATCTGGCAGAGTTTCAACCAAAGGCAATCAGCCTTATAAATGGTGATGGATTACTAATGTATGTACATGAATAATAGTTTCATAATAGACATCTCCTTGAGATAGCAGGTGAAAATACATTAAGGCCAAAAGCTGGGAAAAAAGGCACAAATATTTAAGAAGGGGATCATTAACCCTTGGAAAAGGCAGAGATTATATTTTAGAAAATCCATTCAAATATACAAGTCATTGTATTAGATTGTAATTTGTGAAAGTGAGCAGCGCATAGGAAGATGATTAGTTGCCTGATTGCAGTACAGGACTTGGAAGTGAATTTTCCTGGGTCCGCTTCACATGCACAGGTTGCCCTATGTCTTGTTCTTTATTACTCATCACCTATTGCCCCCACATGCTAATTCTGGCTCTGCTGATAATTTCTTGTGTCACTCCCAGAAACCTTCCCCATTGCCGGTTCTCACTTAGGCAGGGGTAGCGCTAGATGGCTGTGATATGCCTTTAATTAACGATTATTGCCAGATTTCTTTAAATCTTCGTGCTGGTGGTGCTATAGTAATGTGAAATGTTGTCTGAGTATTACTCGGCACAGTTCTATTCACAGACACATCCTTGAAGGTTTCAATGTTATGTCTTCAGGTTATTTTTATATTTAAAAGGATGTCTACTTCTAAAAACATTTCTAGTTGTTTGGAAAACAGCTTCTGGATCAAAATCCTCCTGGGATTAAAGTGTCCTCTCTACACCTTGTGAATCTTTTTCTTGCCAGCCATCCTTGCTTTTTTAGATATATATACTTTTTTTTCCTCCTCTCTTCTCTTGCTTATTCGTTTGTCTGGGTGCCCTTAGCAACATCTTTTACTAATGGAAAAATAGCAATGCTTTCTGTCATCTCACTGTGATTGAATCATAAACAGAATTTACTTGACAAAGCATTTAGGTTTTCAGTCCCACTGTTGCTTCTATGATCCTGAACATTTAATATTGTTCATCAGGGAGATCTACAGATTCTTAATTTGTCTTTTTCATGGTTGTTATTGCAACCTGGAATTAAGAAGTGGAAAAATAGTCACCTGTGCATAGTAGGATCTCTGTTGCTGGATTGGATGAAATAAGTCTTCCCCCTTGTATTTTGTAAGATTGCATATTATGGATTGCAGTCTCCAGAGAAATCACTTTGCAGAGTTCCTCTATAGAGACTTAAAGGGTCACACAATGAGAATTCATTCTTCTCTCATTTTTTTTTTTTTTCCTGAACAACTCTCTGTAAGAATTGTAGTATTACTTTTTGCATCAGCTCCCTTGTTTCTGGAGGCCAGGGGGTGCTATAGGTATGTGTATTATAATCTGTGTAGGTCTAGTAGTCCATATAGAGGGCTCATGAAACCTGCTGTGTATTTTATTTTCTTGTTTTGCTCAATTCTAAGTGTTTAATTTCTTAACAAAATTATTTCAGTGGCAGAAAGGGTGTGTCTTTAGAAAGGTCCTTGGATTTCTAGTACAGTTGGTATGTATATGCATCTTATCTGACTGACGGAATGGATAAATGGGCCTTAGGCTTGGGAATTCAACCCTGGGCAAAGACAAACCTTGCACTGATAATATGATTTCTTTTGTTAAGGGTAGAGACCTTGTGGCATGGAATGAAATGGAAGAAAAATGTTTTATTTCCCAGATAAAACCCACATATATAAACATGTGTAAATAAAATATGTATACATGTGTGTTTTTACATTACTTTCACAGTGGGGAAATTTTGAAAAATAATTTCCGTAGTCAAATCTTTACTATTTGAGCATATTCTCAAAATCAGTTTAGTTAAACAAACATCTGCTATTCCTTTTCTCCTGTTCTAACCATTCAGATTTGTGTAAACAGCAAGGAAGTGTACAAGTCTAAGAATTTTTTTTGCAAAGTGAGAACATAGTTTACATGGATGTTCATATAGCCTGAGTGCAAAGGAGACATCAGTATAATCACATAGAACATATCATATCTGGTTTTGTTTGTGTGTTAGAGTCTCTGATGAACTAATAATTGATTAAACAGATGGCTTGTGGGTAGTAAGACCTGGACCAACTTTTTTTCAGTACCGCAGTGTTTTCCCAGAAGTGGTTATTTGAAACTGCACAAATGAAGTCTTGGACCTCTAGTTTTTCATTACCTTTTAATCACAATTTATGATTGCCTGTTCTAATGTGCTATGTCACAATTAAAATAATAATTTCTTTATTTCTTACTGCCAACAGTGCAGGATTAAATGCATATATCATTCCTGTCTTCAAGGTAGCACATGAGCATGTTCTGCAGACATGTATAATGCCTGCTAACTTTGTGTATATACAGTTGTGCATATATGTCTACAATCACACAGAGGTTTTTGCAATGTTTTGATTTGCCTCCAACTGATCTAGACAGACTTGCATGTCTTTCACATGCATTTGAAAATAATTTCAGGTGTAGAGGAATTTAGAGTTGACTTTATACTTAAAAATTAATAAAAAATTAAAATAGGTGCTAATAAGAATATCCTTTCACATGCTGAAATTAATTTATTCATTTAAAAATGCATGTTCTAGAACCAAAAAGGCTATGGGCACAGTACATGAATGTTGACATTGCAATGCTGGCTTCAGGTATTCCTGCCCTCCTGCCAGTGATTCTCACAGAGTTACTGGGTCACCCCTTCAGTAGGGCAGGCTCCACTGTCTACTCAACTGTGCTGTAATCTAGATCAGGGAACAAATCTAAAAAACTGAGTTAAAGTGTGTGAAGTGTGTATACATGTTCGTTTTAATCTTGGATCAGAAAACCATGCAACCCGCCAACAGGTCTTCTGGTCCTACTGAAGGAGTAGCTCAGGTTTAGGAAGGAGATACCAGAAAGTGGAAGGTCAAGAGCTCTGTAAGTCAGAAAATAATTATCAAGAGAAGGAAACACATTGTCGAAATCCCGCAAAGGCATAATACAACTGTGAGCAGAGTCCTAGGTTGTTGACTTTAGCAATGACTGGAGAAATGGTCATGGAAGAGTTTTGACATGAAGCCATCACCTACGATTAGGGAGGTTTTCTTTGTTGATCTGTACAAGAATCATTTGTGTCTGCCTTTGCTGGTCATATTGGCATGAGATGGGTTTCCAGTGTGCAAACTCTGACCTTTGATGTTTGTGCTGTCCTTTTCCCCTGAAGGCAATCACTGTTAGCCACATTCAGTGCCATTTAACTATCTCTAGCCTGAATGCAAATTATTTCTTATAGATCTTCTGTTAGACAAAATGTATTGTTGTTATTGTATCAAAAATAATTTTTCTTTGAAGGGTCAACTTTAAGTCACCACCCAAGTATCTGAAAGCTAATGTCTTCTGTAATTGGTAACTATATGTATCTGAATACAGTATAAACACAATACTTTCTTGGAGAATGAACATTACCTGAGTATCTTACTGTTCTTGAGGCATTTTTTTCATCTTGATTTGAGCCAAGAAAAGAAGGGAACTAGAAACGGTAGTTTGAAATAAACTCTCAGTGACTGTGTTGTCAAGAGGAAGTTTTGAAGAAATTTTTGAAAGAAAAATACATTTGTTGTGCTTATTCGATAAACATTGCTTTCCTCTTTCCTCTCTTAATTTATTTTTGGAATGCTGTTTGGTATGAGAATAAGGAAAGATATTTTTGACATCCAATTTGATATTTAATGGCAAATATCACACCACTTAGTGTGTCAGACAATGTTGGCATATGTTCCAGCGTGTTGCCTGGGAAACAATGTGTTTTCGCTGTTGACATTAAAGTATTCTCACTGCTGTGAAACTGTATTTTAGGAAATCAAAAGCGAAGTATGAATAGATGCTTATACTTGATGCCTTCCTATTAATGAGAAAGATACTTTTATTTACTTTTCCAGTGATCTGTTCATCAAATAAATATTGAACATGAAAGAAAAAATGTGAAGATTACAAAATTTGTAAGAACTGTTATTTCATTCCTAATTCAGCTTTATTTGGTATGTATAGTATATGATAGATTGTAATTACATGATAGCATGATATTTCTTATATAATCTCTTCTTCAGGCACAAAATACAAGTTGTGTCACTGATGAACAACTATCGCATGTTTCATCATCATTGTGTCAAGTATGGTAAAGTCCTTATTTTAAATGTTGCTATGAAAATATTATGGAGACATATTAATTTTATTAATTTCCATGTAAGCATTTTGGTGGCTTAATATAAAATAACATTTCAAAATCACTGAAGCCAATTGGGAAGTATTGTTTCTATTTTAGAGATCATGGATGGGATAAAAATTAGATTAGTAGAATTTAGAGACTTTTGCGACCTTATTTTTCTCAGGACTTAGCATTATGAAGCACTTTAAATATTCATATCTAAACCTGAGGCACAAGTGGCAGTTTTAAGTTTGTGCTTCCTTTGTAAACCAAACATGGTTTCTTAGACTAAGATTCAGGAAATGAGGTTGTTGCTGGAAATAGTTTAGATATGATTTTAAAAATCTTATTTGCCTGTGTTTTCAATACTGATTTATGACACGGGCAGGATAACAGAAAAGAATAAGTGTATGAATGAGGAAATGACTAAACAAAGGTGAAATTAAAACTTATACTTGAGTGTGTTTAAATTAAGATGATGAAATAATTTCAGAGAAATTTTTCTTGAGATTCCAAACAAAATATTTTTATCTTCTGTCAAGTTGTAAATACTTTGACTATATACTGGCAAAAAAACCCTGTTATTTGCAAATAAAAATAATGAGTGGTTAACTATAGTCTGACTTCAGTTACATGCTCAACTTTAGACCACAATTTGAAGGAAAGAGGGATTAAAAATTATGTGGTTAAGAAAAAATGGATTAAAATGAAACACTGATCTACCAAAAGCTGATTGTGCCACAGTAATCTGATTGCTTCTTTGATAACAGATTTTCCAGACAAAGGAAACTCAGTTGGATTGATCAACATTAATTGAAGCATTTTTGGGGGAAATCACAGGAAAAAGTATTAACTAAGTTGGAGGTTAAACTCCCCAAAGGTCTGTAGTGACTGAACAGTACAGTTTACTGAACTGTAAAACTGAATTGTAATGGTGTAAACTGAAAGATTGTGTACTTAGGAAGAAATATTGTCAATTGTCCCTGTAAAATTAGATCTCCCTGTCTGAAAGCAATTAAGTATACTTCAATTCAGGAATACTTAAGTATGTTTAGATGTATGTAGGTGTGCATTGATATATTAATTAATCGCATGGTTATGAATTAATACTATTAATGCAGCTGTAAACAAGGCAAGATGCTCATGTGTTTCAGTGGATATTTCGGAGTACCAAAAAAGATGTGGATATACTGGAGTTGGTCCAGAAAAAGGCCACAAAGATGATTAAGGGACTGGAGCATCTAAGGGGCAGAAAGAACCAAGACTGTTCAGACTGGAGGAAAATCTCAGGGGTATCTTATAAATATGTATGAATACCTGATGGGAGGGAGTAACAAAGAGGGAGCCAGACTCTTCTCAGGACAAGAGGCAATGGGCACAAAGTGAAATACAGGAAATTCTGCATCAACATATAAACATAGGATTATTATTATTTTTTTTTTTTACCGTGGGCATGGTCAAGCACTGCAACAGGCTGCCCAGAGATATGGAGATCTTAAAAATCTAGCTGGGCATGGTCCTAAACAACATGCTCTGGCTGACCCTGCTTGAGCAGGGGGTTGGACTAAGCAATCTCTAGAGGTCCCTTCCCACCTCACTGACTCTCATATCCTGTGATATAGGGAAACGCCTATGAAATTGTCTAACGTCCTAGTTAGGCTTGTTCAGGTCATATGTGCACTAGAAAATTGGTTTCAACTAGAAAATGAGAAAAAATATATAAAATGCAATTTGAAAGGACAAGGTCTGGAAAAGGTATGAGGGATATGACAGAACTTTGTAAGTCAAGGACCATAATTTTCAGGTAATGGATAGTGCTATTTAAGCTAAAAGGCAGTGCTAGAATAACTGAGCTGAAAGTTGATATGAAAGTAGATGATGTTCTTAAATCATGTGGAATGAGATTCAAGATTAATTTTCCTCTTAGATTGATAGATTTTAGCTGATAAGACCTATCTAATTTGGCCAAACTGAAGTAGAATTTCAGAGAAGCGGAAGAACCTCCTGACATGCAGGTCAGACTCTGCTATGTTTTTGATCTCTGCTTCAAAGTACAGAAGTGTGCGAGATGGTCAATAAAGGGACAATGAATTTTTTAATGCAGGCAAAATGATGCACTTTCCTTAGCATTGTCCTTGGTAATATTGCCAATTATCTGTGGAAAAAATTAGCCAGTGTATAGCACAGCAAATCACTGCAATCAGTTTGAGCCCGAACTGTTGCAAGAAGCTGAAAATACAAGAACTGTTACACAACCTTGATTACTGGCTGTGCCATTAGGCTTCCTATAATGCATTCCTCTAATGTATCTTAAATAATAATGTTTTGTGAGAGCTCCATACATATATGCATGAAGTGCTAAGACTTACAGTATGCAGCAGGACAGAACTATTTAATGTTTATCACTGCTGTTCAGGGCACTTAAGGAAAATAATCAGTTTTATTAGAAGGTCTTTTGATTATCTAAACACTTGTGCTTGACAGGATTTGCATAAGCAGATATGAATTTAGAATGGTTCTCTGCACATGATATTTGCATGTTAATGTTCCAAGACAATGTGTTGAATCTAAGGTCCACCCCAGTGCACTCTAATCAAGTGCGGCTGAAAAGAAAAAGGCATTTCTACCCTCTTTTCCCTTTCTTATTTTCTGCTGAGATTGTGCAGTATCTGGACATACCTTGGCTATTTGAACATTATTAACAGCACAGACTAATTAGGACACACAGCAGTAATCAGAGGCCTATGGGATAAGGCTTATTGAATAGGTAAAAGATGTGTTGTGGCACCTTCTTTCTACACGTGCTGAAACACGGCTTCAGGCACTATTGGGAGGTTGTAATTCTGAAAAAGCTCAACGTCTGATGACAAGGTTGCACTTCCCCTTCCATTTAGTCCAACTCGCTAGGAGGGAAAAGGTGAGAACTGTGCAAGAAGGAAAAGTAAATGCAAATGCTCCCTCTAATACTCTCCCTGCTTTCAGTTGGTTTAGGTGTTTCCTGAGCCAGATGCAGCTTTTGAGTATTTAGTGAGCTTCAGTGGGTTGATATTCTAAGTTTGCTTGGTGTCCTTGAGAACCCAAGTGAATTTACAGCATCTGGAAAACCATTTAGCAATGAGCTCTCTGTCATACAAAGAATGATCTCTGCTTGTTTTGAACCCGACTCCTAGTGGCTCGATTTGATGCCATGTGGTTCTTGTGCTGCAGTCAAAGCTCACCCATTTTTCCATGTTATGTACGATGTGGTTGACTTCTGTCATACTCCCTCTAAGTTACCTCTTCTTCAGGGTGCAATCCCGATTTACTTTATTCTTCATCCCCCATACAAAGGGAATATTCTGCAGATATTCCAGACCTTGGGTCATCCTTGGTTGTCTTGAACCTCTTGTGCCCTTCCATATCCTGCTTAAGAGGAAGTGACCAAAACTGCAACTGGTATTCCAGGTGTAGACAAACCACAGATTTATACATAGATTTATGACAGGTTCTCTGTACCTTCCCTAAGAATTCCAAACATTTCATTTGCCTTTTTTGACCTAAACTGAGCACTGGGTTGATGTTTCCATGGAACATCTGTCATGATTCATGGTAACGGTCAGCTCAGTGTGTATCATTGTGGCATCGTAACATATAAATTTAGGGTCATTTTTCCTTGTGTGCCTTCACCTTTACCTACTCTGAACTTCCTCTGCTAATTTGTAGCAAATCATACAGTTTTGTAAAGGCTTTTAGCAGTTCCTTATAGTTCTGGCAAGAGAGTTCCGTAAAAGGTTTTTGAAAAGTCAAGTAGATTGTGGCAGCTGTATCAAAGAATAACAAGAAGGTAATAAGGCAAGCCTTCCTTAGCAAAAGTGATGTTGACTTTTCCTGAATCATCACATTTATGCAGGTATCTCTTTTAGTTTTATATGTTCTGCTAAATTGCAAGCACAACCTGCAGCTTCACAGACCTAACCTGTAATGTTTTTAAAAAAAGTTGACCCATTTTTCCTTTGCCAATCATAACTTACAAAAGCAGATTTGAGAGTGTATCACTCTTTAGTCTAATTTTGTTATTTCATTCTTGAGCTCCTTTACATATCCTGGGTGAACAACACCCAGTTCTGGCAATTTGTTTGTATTTACTTTATCAAATCTTTCTATAGCCTATTCTATACCCATCTGAATTTCAGACAGATCTTAGAAGTGTCCCAATGGATTCCTGTCCTAGCGGGATTTTTTTTAAGAAGAAAGAAGGGTTGTTTTAAGACACCCTCCCACTTCTTTTTTTTTTTTTGGTTTTGTTTTGGTTTTGTTCCCCTATGCTTCTCTATCATTCAGGGACAGCAAATCTCACCTTTTTGTAGCTTGCAGGAAAGTGGTAACATGCTGTTCAGCATGGGTCTTGTCATTCTGAAATGATCTTTTTTTCTTTCCTATATGTGTACTCTTAGAAACTTCTTGTTAGTAACATCATACTATTGTTGCACGAATGTCTGAGATTTTATTACAGTTCACAAAAGATTATGGAAAAGGAAGAGAAGCTGGCAAAGGGCCTGAAAGATGAGAGGAAAGCTTGCTACTCTAGGCAAACAATGTCAGAAGAATGCCTACAGAGAGGAAATGGAATTGCATCACTAAAAGCTCACTTGATTCCTATTTAACTTTTCTTACTCTTCGAGTTATCAAGCACAGGAAGAGAAATTTAGGACAGAGACTAGGTGAGAGAGAAGTAAAATATGGATTGGGTAACAGCACAGACATTTTAAAAGATATCCAGGCATCATGGTAGTGGATGTAGCATAAAAACTTACTTGGATAAGTCCATAAGGACAAGTAGATGTGGATTTTGCAGGAGCTGTTACAGGCTAGGTCAGCCCTTTTAGTTGTGTTTGTGCTGCTGTCCCATGGTATGTTCACGGCTGATCATACCCCAGTTTGGATGTGTGTCTGTCCTGTTAGCAGTATTAAGGGAACTCTTAGGAGGGGTTGCCATTTTGCTTTTCTGTGCTTGAGGGCTTGTATAGCTGTGTATTGTTATGCCCCTGGTTCCACTTCTCTTAACTTAGCACTTGCCCTTGTTTAGTTTTAATCATAATGTTCAGCACTGTTTGCAAACATGAAGCAGTTATGTCTTCTGTCCTCTTGAGTGTGAGAATGTCATTATGACCGTGGGTCACTTTGCGCCGCCTGTCACCTGTAGCTGTGGAAATGAGTTACTGTAATCAGGCCTGGGTTTAGCTGGGCGCTCAGAAAGTGAGACTGTGTTGAGTGATACCCTTGCTTTTGTGGCATTGTTTCCGCCCTTTATGATTGCCTGCATGTTTCGCAAAACTTTTTAGCTCCTGGTAATAATCTCTTGGAGGCTGTCTGCGGCTTTTAAAGGTTTTCAGAAGAATTTCTTTACACTTGCTTTAGAGAAGATTCTCTCTAGGAAATGGCTCAGGACCTTGCGTGAACATATCTGGTTTCTACAAAATAAGAAGCTAAACAGAAGACTGTGCTCCAAGGAGAGTAGTCGATACAAGACTGAATTCTGTGGATGATATAGAGACTTTATTACATGTTTCCTTCTAGCTTGAGATTTCTGCGTTGTTTATAAAGTAGTTAAAAATAAATCATGTAGGCTTGCTAATTCTTGTCCATATACTTGGATTTTTATAAAGTCTATTCTGCTATGTGTTTTTACCAATGGACATAGAACATTTCTAAGCTACCTTTCTCTTATATGTAAGATGCAGTCTACTTATACCCTGCTGTCCCATGAGATCAAAGACATTTGATTTCATCTCTGAAACAGAAGTTAAGTAGTATGTTAGGCTAAACAAACAGTTTGTTTCAAATGAACTCCAAGAACAAAAGAATGGCTATGCTGGGTCAGATCAAATGTTTATGTAGCACAATGTCCTATCTCCAGCACTGGTAAAAGTGGATGTATATTTAAGGATATAAGATTAGAATCAATTTATGGCAATATTTTCCTGAGAATAGTTCTCCAGTATCCAGCAGTTTGGAGCTCAGAGATTTCCTGAGTTAGTGGCAGTATCTTTCTTTTCCAATGTGTTACTAGCAGTGTGAGTAAGGGGTGGCCTGGAAGACAAACGGGGTAATGAAATGCAAGATGCCAAGTTTTAGTGACTGGTAGTCAAGGAAGGTAGAAGATGACAGCACTCCCTAATTTTGAAATGAAAGAAAAGATGTCAGTACACTATGCTTCCCAAAACATGGTTGCAAGAGAAACAAAGTGCTGTCAGATTAAACCCCTCTCAGAGTAAACTTCATAATACCATTCTTAAAACAATCTGAAATGCTAGAGCTTTGTAAATAAGAGTAGTTGTATTGTGGCAAGAGTTCTCTATGCAGACATCTGCAAATGGAGTACATGATTTTGTTTAGTTATTGTTTTTTTCTCTTGCCTTAATCAACCAAAGTTGTGAACTGTGAGAATGAAGATGGTGTCCTCTTTCAGAAGATGGAAGTTCCAGGGTCTCCCAGGGCAATTTCTGCCTGAGAGACCTTATTTGTCAGAGTCTAGTTAGTACACTTGTGCCAGTTATCTTCCTGATAAGAGCTGTGGATGGCTACCCTATTTTCCTCTAGCCCATAGATCAACATCTCTGCTAACTGTTATTACTGCTGTGCTCCAGAATTCAGACATTCATTTCTGTTAAAGAGGTAGCTTCAAAATGGTGTTGATTGGTAAAAAACACTCTTCCAAGTTATATTATTATACATTATGTTAATTCCATATGTCATTGGGCAGAAGTGTCTGCCAAAACCCATTGGGAGTGTTGAGTGAGAGACAAACAGAAGCTTTAGTCAATTCCAGACCAACAGTCATCTAATGCAGAAAACACAAAGCTTTCTGATTTTGTTGCTCCCTCAACAGCTTTGAATCTGTACAAATTCTTACTCTTTATTCCTTTTTTTTTCAGATCAGACTCCTGGCATATATACAAATGCATTCATTGAATAACCTCCTCTATGAAGTCTAGGGTTTTTTATGCTTGTTAATGTTTCCTTTCTTTTTTGGAAGCACTGAAAAAGAGTACATTCTATAATGTATTCACTAAGGTGTCCTTACTTCAAATTTGCTACCACTTAAGACTCATATTCTTAGAGGTTAAAATTTATTTATTTTGCATGTAGGAGGTTCCTTTTACAAACCAGACTTCTGGTTAATAAGCAGTTATCTAACACATAGCCCCTCCATGCCCTGTCCAAATGAAGGTTAACATCCATTGTTATTAGAATATACAACTAGCCAGAGCCATAGCAATTAGAGTTTGATAGGTAAGTCCTGAAACGATTTCTCGAATTTTATAATATTTTCTGTCCGTATATTGATTTTAAAATACATCTTTATGACATCCAGATTTCCTGCAATACACTGTGGTAAGAATATCCTAAAGCAGAATAGTTCAACACAGCTTTTCAAGTGGTGAAATCAAAGGTAAGCACAGGCAATTTACATCCACCTATTCCTAATTTGGACAGCTGCCCATTTTCCTATATGAAATAGCTCAGCTTATTGCCTTTTTTTTTTTTTTTTTTTTTTTTTTTTTAATTTATAACCCTACACTACTCCAGGACATACCACTGTCTGCCTCATTGCTTTCCGACGATGGGTCACCCAGAGAACATTCTGCTATGTTTTATTTTCTGTGATATTTGTCTACACTAGGAAATCTAACTGAAATAGTTGTTGTTGTCTTTGGTCGTTTCATTAAAGTTTTTCCATGGGTGATCTTCCCTGCTTAATTCCTCCCAAACCTAGTAAATTGCCTTCTTCTGATTTGACTTAAATAACATGGGATTTCATCCTGGAGCAATTGTTCCACAGTTATTCTGAGTGGATAATTAAATGTCTGAGAGGTTTTGTTTGCTTGGTTTTTTTCCCCAGAATTTTAATTTCAAATGGTAGTGATTATGATGTATTTTCAGTGAGTACTAGTTTTTATTTGCTGTTATGTAAATTCCTCCCTTTTGCAGCTTTTCCAGAGAATATTCTTTTCCAAGTTCAAATGGACTACTTTTATAACCAAGATCACTAACTCCTGGAGTTGTTTCCTAGTTTTCATTTTTAAGGTCTTAAAAAGTTCTAATTTAAGTTTGAAGACAAACTACTGCTGTCTTCAAAGGGATCAGAATGAATCAGCTTAAAGCAATGTGCTCTTTCACATATGCTTTCCATTGTCAACATTGACTTTTACTGCTAGTCATAATGCTCTTTGTCATAAATGCTGATTTCAGGGGTATTATAGCAGTGATACACTGCTTTGTCTGCTGAAAGCATTCATTTCAGGCAATTTTTTGCATGTTTCAATTAATTGTCTCCTAGTTGTTGAGGTATCATTGTGACAATAATACTGTAGTATTTTCTTCACAGTAAAAACCTGCAAAGTCTTCGAAGAGTTAAGCCAGGAAAGGAGTATGATAATCAATTTGCCTATCTACAGTGGCTCATAATCACATAGATGCACACATGTTTGTGGAGAAGCTTGTTTAACCTGATTGCAAATGACATTTTTATCCCCTTTTCAGTAGGCTTTAATTTAGTATGCAAGAAACTTTTAATTCATCTAGATCTTTTGGGGTAGGAGCAGTATTGCTCCATATTATATTTTTTTATTTATGCTGGACTATACAATGATCTTTCCACTTCAAAGTAAATAAGCCCTTAGGTTGTTCTCGTATTGTCTTTGTGGACCACACCAATGAACTAAATCAAAGTTAGCCCTCTCTAGAGTGGCTGATTGCATCCATAGCACATAATCACAGAGTCAGAGTGGCTGGGGTTTGGAAGGGACCTCTGGAAATCACCAGGTCCAACCAATCCCACTGCTAAAGCAGGTTCACCTAGAGCAGGTTGCATAGGATTGTGTTCAGGCAGTTTTTGAACATTTCCAGAGAAGGAGACTTCACAGCCTCTCTGGGCAGCCTGTTTCAGTATCTGTCACCCTCAAAGTAAAGAAGTTTTTCATCATATTCAGATGGAACTTCCTGTGTTTCAGTTTGTACCCATTGCCCCTCATCCTATCATTGGGTACCACAGAAATGAGTCTGGTTGCATCCTCTTGACACCCACCCTTCAGATATTTATAAGGACTGATAAGATCCCCTCTCAGTCTTATCCAGGCTGAATAGATCCAGCTCTCTCAGCCTTTCCTCTAAGAAAAATGCTTGAGACCTCTAATCATTTTTATAGTCCTCTGCTGGATTCCTTCCAGTAGTTCTGGGATTCGTGTTACTCATGTGGCACTGAGGCAAAATTCTTATTATATTTTATGTCCTAGGTAACGAGAAGGTTGTGCCAGTGTACCTGAGTGATAAAATATGCACTTTTGTGCCTGGTTGTAGATAAAGAAGATCTAAGTCGTCCTTGGTTCAGGGGAATAGAGCTGCTCTGAAAGGGGAAAACTGTTTAAAGAGAGTCTGTATACATGCCATCTATCTGAAGGGAATCTAACAAATGGGGCTGCTTGTATTTCCTGGGAAACTCAGCAGAGTTTGCAGTCCTTGCCCTGAGTGGGTTGGATCCAGCAGTGATCGCAGGAACAAGATTAGAAGGTCAGCACTGCAGCCAGTCAGGGAAGCAGGACCTTGTGCAGGAATCATACAGTGAAACAAGCGAATGTTATAATCTTGTTCCATGTCTCAGGGAACAATGGTCTGGAAAGAGTATTGAGGGAATCAAGAAACCGTGATCTGCCTGTGCAATACTGTGACAAAAAGAGCTAATGTAATCCTTGGATGTTGAAACAAGGAAACAACAGGAAGTACTGAGAAGAATTCTCCAAGTATGCCAGCACAGAAAATGATGATTCATTTCTCTTTGATTTTAGAAGGATATTGAAAAGCTGAAAAAGGAAGACAAAAATCTCATGAAATCTGGAAAGTCTAAGAGAGAGTGCAGGATCTCTGATATATTAATATCAAACCTTGATAATAACTTTAAAGAATTTTCAAATAAATTTAAGCACATGGTTAAAGATTTTTCTGAACTGTGTTCATAGTCCTGACACAGTAGCCACACATCTGTTTTTTGCTGCACCTTTTCCTGTATTAATCGGATAACTGTCTTTACGGGACTTGATTTACTCCTGTGGATATGAATATTTCAACCAATCAACCAACAGGATAAGAGAGAAAGAGAGAACAGATGGAGCTTCAACAGTACAGTCAGATGCTAATTAGCATCTTTGAGTAACCACAATGCTACTAAATTGTAATGAACTAGAAATTGATTTGATCTTGCAGTAGGTATATTTTGATGATGAAGTGGTATGGTTTTGTCTACATTATGTTCTCTAAACATTCCATTTTTGTTCCCAAAGTACCATTGCTGCTGGTATCCCTAGGCACAATAGAAAAAGTGAGTGTCCAACATTTTTGATGTTGAATCACTTGTTCCAACTAGGATTATAGAAAATGTTATTTGAAATGGTTGCATAGCTATTGTACTGCAAAGTGGCTCCCAATGTGGCTGAACACTGTGGCAACGGACTGATGTCAGTGATTTTCAGATTTTTAGAATTATTTTTTATATATATTGAGAAAAGCCAATTATGATTAAGAATGTAAAATTGTGTCTGGAATACAGGCAAAAGAGAGTTTGTAACAACTGGCAAACAATGAATTGTTATTTCGAACTCAGTATTTTTTATTTTATTTTTTTTTCTTTTTTCCACCTGTGCATTCAGAATAATGAACATTTTATATTGTAGTTTGCCTAGGACTCTTTCAATGTACCAGGAGGATTCCTGTATGGAAAATGACTGCTGTTGCTAAGTAACCACAAGAAGAAAATCACACAACTGGAAAATATGTCTTAAGAGAAAATATTATTTATTTATTTATTAAACCACTTAGAGCGGCTCTCAGACTATTTTAACTAATCCTGCCACTTCTCAGTGCAGTTTTGTATGGTAGGGCTGTAGATCCTCCAGTGAAATGCTAAGACGGATGTCTTGATTACAGTACAGTGGTCTCTTCTCCTATGCTTTCATCTCTGTTTAGCAGGAAGCATTTCACTTGATATTTACCACCTTTGAGCAGAAAAGATAAGATTGCACAGTTGGCGGGCAGGAATATCAATTGAGTAGTTTTTGATTTTCAAAAGTTGCCTTATTTCAGCTCCAAATTTCTTAGTTTTGTCAGAATTTCAGATCTGTCAAAATTACATTTTACACAGCAGTAGCCTTTGAGTCATATTGATGGATGATATTCCATGAAAAAATGCACACAGATGAAGAAACTAGAAACCATTGACTCTTTTCTAGGTTTCAGCCTGCTCTATTACTAAATTGGTGTGTGTTGGACAAACCTAGCAGCTTTCCCATGTTGTATAACAAAAAATACTCCTGACATTTGATGTTTTTAAACAGTTCTCAGAACACAGTTTAGTGCTAGCATATAAGTCGTACTGTGAGTTTGGGTGGGGTATTACACACATACAGGAGGTATATGGGATTGGGACATATGGAAATGAAAGATTTTGGATGTGTCAGGCACAAAACGGTCATGCATGAATGTTTGTGGTGTGTGGGATTTTTTTTTTTAATTACTGCGACCTACTTTATTGAGGGTAAGTAAACAAACTAGTGGCAAACTAGCCATTTTTTTTCATGGTATTATAGGACTGGAGTACAGCTTTTATGATATATCAACCAAGGTCTGCACTTACAGGTACAAATATAAAACTAAGCTGAGCTCTGAGTGATGTGGCACATTCACTTGAGAATTCCTTTGTTTTTATCACTCACCAAAATGTTGAAGTTATTCTGGTAGTTTAGACCTAAAAATAACCATTAGTTGAAAATTTGGCAGGAAGCTAGTCATTAGTGAGGACAAATATTCTGGTGAAAAATAATTTGTTATTCAGTTGGAAAACTGTAATTCATGTAAATGTAGTACCTTAACCCGTCTGCTCAGAAAACATGGGAACACTTTACTATGTTTTGAATGGAAGAGTTGCACGTGTTAATATCCTTGCCATCTAGGACTGTAATGAGAATGTGGAAACTCTTTGTTTCTTTGAACTCATGCTTAGATAAGCGTTCAAGGAAGGACGGGTCCAGAGACAGTTATCAGAACCATATATCTTGTTTTGTATCTAACAATTTTGATCTAGTGATCCAATGAATATTTTTACAGATTCTTTCTCTTTCACAGGCAGGAACTTTGCCTTAGTGGTGACCAGGGATGGCTACATAGCCTGTCCCCAGTAGGTTTCCAAGCCTGCTTTTCTCTCTTGGTGCTGTGTGCTCTCCATAGCACGTAAACTTTGCTTGAAGTTGTTTGAGTTTAAATAGACCCCAAGAGAAATTGTTCATCTTCCTGTACTTTTGAGGTTGCACACTACATTGTTCATCTCAAACTTATTTTATCAGTTTTATATGAAAGCAGACTTTGAATAAAGTGCAAATAGTTCTGGGAGCAGGATCAAAATGCAGATTTTCCTTTTCCCCCAGTGAAATTTCTAACCACCAAGCTGTAGTTTTGCTTCTACACATACTTTCATCACTTAAAAATAAAATCAGATACGCTACTAACTTTTGTTTTCTTTTAATGTATTGCTGTATGTGTTAGACATGCTCAGAACACTCCTTCCATACTGTCCATGGAGAATTTTAATGCAGTTCTACCTCTATTCCATTTCCCAGCCTGCCTTAGTCCTGAAGCAGAGCACCCAGCTGCTAAGGGAAAACAGCTTCAGAGCTGTACCAAAGGAGAAAATCAATCATACTCAGGACTTTCAGATAAAGCAGGGAGATGCTTAATGACTTTAGGGGTCTTCAGAGTTGGTTTGATGGGTATTTTTGGATCCCAGTTTTGATATAACAAAGAGAATGGATAGAGACTGAGTGCCAAGTAGTTTTTCCAAAAAGAGAGTGACCCTTTGACATAGAAGTGTAGCTTCAAGAGACCAGGTTTAGAACAAGGACAAGCAGGTAATATCACACACGATAGGGATTTGTGAGATTCCGCGACAAAGGTCATTATGGATGCAAACAGTTTGTACAGACTGAAGGTAGAATGAAAACAACTTGAAAGATAGTTCCATTGAGGATTTCCAGTATTGGATTGGACTCAGCAAATGCTGTGAGCAGAAAATAGGAAACTATATAGGAGAAATGTCACATACACTTATCCTGTTATTTCTTTTCATGTAGTGATCATTTGTAGCCACTGTTGCTGAAGACAGGATTACAGGGCTATACAGATCCTGGGTCTGAACCAATGTGGTTATTGGGCATTTCACATCAGCTCCAGCCCACTTCCAGTTACCTCAGTCTGTCCTGTTTCTAATGAGCTGTGCTCTTGTAACTAGTTCTGCAGACCCATTTAGACAGCATTGTTAAGCAAAGGTTTCAAATTTAGGTAGCAGTTTTCAACTAGTCAATGTTTTGCTTTTTCACAAAACGCTACCTTTGTGTATCAGATATTCACGTATCTTCATATACTGAATTTGAATAATGTAAGGTTAGTAGGTCTGAGCCTTCTTGGTGTTTCCAACTCTGTGTTTGTGTTCATTTTGAAGAACTAGTAGAGTCATTAAATTTTCTTGTATTTTCATTTGAAAATCATGTCTTTTAGTCAGTTGTAGATGATCAGTAGATTGCCAAAGGAAATACGAATCTATGTGAATAATTCAATTCAAAACATTGACAGTAGCCTGGAAAAGGAAAAATAATGCTGCTATTCTGCCTTCGATTAATGAAATTAAAATATCACAGTAGAGAACTCTATAGAAAAATTCAATTTGAGCATTATCAACATTTGCTGTTTTTTTTAAAGTAAAATGTGTTGATAAGGCAAGAAGAACGGTTCCATTTGGAAAGCTAATAATGGATATATCTATTTCAGGAACTAAATAATTTTTGAAAATACTGAAGTGTTACTATCTCTTTTAGTTATTGTTAAAGGTGGGTGGATACTATATAAAAACTGTTTTCAATTGCTGTGGGGTAGAAGTTAAAACCAAATAACATATTTGAAATTTACTTGGAGTTCCATGTAGGAAGGCATAATAAAGCATATACTAGACCTTAATGCTAATGGAAACACAATCTACATTGCATGTGTCAGTTTCTGAACACAGTGGGCCCCACTTCACCTGAAAGTACAACCATGAAAGATATAGGTGATCAAAGATGAAGAATAGCCTTTTATCATGTTGGTAGAGAGTGTCTTCAGGTGAGTGAACTTCTGTAGTAAATAACATTTTTGTCTTTGTTTATGGGCAAGCTGAACTGGCAAATTATTCTGACTCATCTTTTGCTGTTTGTTTTATAAGTATAAAAAGGGCACGAATAGAAAGTTCATACATTTTGTCCCCCAAAGGAAACCTCTCAGAGATGTACGCACATATGTACGTATAGATACAGGCCATTGTGCTACTACTGATATACACATATGTATACACATACATATACTATATTGATAAACACACACACACTATACGTGTATGTATATACATGCATATTAGTAGTAGTACAATGGCCCATAAGAGGTAACTGGTGGTTACCCACACATGGCTGCTCAGGAGATCATAGGTCTCCTCTGGCTACTTGGTTGTATATGCCAGCCTCATGTAGTGTCTTGGGTATCCTGGAATGACCCAAATGACATGAAATGGCCATATTTAGGCTACTGAATTGCACTTAAAAGGACTGTTGTTAAGTGTTACATCCAACAAATTGTTAAATGTATGTATTTGTCTGGTAATTTTGCCTGGGTCAGAAGGAAATTCTGTCATCTCAAAAGCAAGGACTACTAACTTGGCCTGATGTTATACTTAGGAAAGAATACAATTTTGAAGTTTTTGCAGGAATGTTTGGAAATCAGTAAAACAAAAGGAATGCAGACTGGCTTAACTATTCCTCTAGGCAGTGTGGATGAAGCCACCCATGCAGGCTGGCTCTGCTTACGTTTTTCTTCAGACTTCTTGTCAGCAGAAGACACTGATGTAACAGAGCCAAAAATTTCATAGATTCAGAAGTCTATCTCTAGGTGTACCTGCTTTAGCAGGTGGGTTGGACTAGATGATCTCCAGAGGTCCCTTCCAACCCCAACCATTCTGTGATCCAGAATGTTTAAGAAAATAAAAATAAGAGTTTATAAACATTTAGATATGGAGATTTAAGACTATTGGACAACATTTTAACATTTTCAAAGTGTTCTCGATATGTTATACAAGTAAAAGTTGTTTTGTCTTGTTTTGTGTCTCTTTGTTTACATCTAAAATGCTGACTTCTTGTGGTTTCACTTAAAATACAGGTTATTCAATTGATTATTTTTTCTGTTGGCATAATATGTAATTACCTAGTCACAGGCTGTAAATGGAGCAAGATATGAGTATGTAGCTAGAATTAAAAAAGGAATTCACTGGGAATTCAAAGATTCTGGAAAGGAAATGAGAAGATGCAGGCACAGGCATTACTAGCCACTTAGCTGCAGATAGGCATTTTTCTGTTCCTTTGAAGAGATTGTAACCTTGGAAGTGTTTGCAAACCTTCAGCTTTTGGGAGACGATCAGTTCAGAATTCTGATCAAAACTAATGTTCTTTTCATTTCTGCCTTGAAGGCAGTAACCACTTCTTCTGGTATTTGTGATGCAACATGTGCTTCCATCTCCTTGAGATGAGGTCATAGTATCTAAAGTTTCACTCGTGGATTGTTCACATTGGTCTCATATGATTGCTTCTTTCCGAGTTAGGCTCACATTGCTTAAAAACATATGAAACTTTACTTGAGAAAATACTTCACGTTTGAAGTTGGTTGTGCTGTATTTTCAATCAGGAAGGGTGTGCTAATGGAGCTGCTTTGGGTTAGGAGAAAGGAAGCTGGTGACATGAGGGTATTAAGTAATTATCTAAAATATGAAATAACCTCATGAAGACCTCATTAATGTTTATAAATACATAAAGGATGAGTGTCACGAGGATGGAGCCAGGCTGTTCTCGGTGACAACCAATGGTAGGACAAAGGGTAATGGGTTCAAACTGGAATACAAGAGGTTCCACTTTAATTTGAGAAGAAACTTCTTCTCAGTGAGGATAACAGAACACTGGAACAGGCTACCCAGGAGGGTTGTGGAGTCTCCTACTCTGGAGACATTCAAAACCCGCCTGGACACATTCCTGTGTAGCCTTATCTAGGTGTTCCTGCTCTGGCAGGGGGATTGGACTAGATGATCCCTTGAGGTCCCTTCAAATCCCTAGCATTCTGTGATTCTGTGATAATATGAATGAATTTGTGTCTCATTTCTGAAACTGATAAAACTGGTATGGTGTAAGGTCAAGAAAAAACACCTGTTTGAGTAAATTCTGGGTACTTCCCCTAAAATCCTTATCTTGGTAAATGTATTTCAGAGCCACACAGATATTCAGTGCATCAGTCTCTCAAAAATGGTTCACTGAAACATTTATAAAATAATACAAACTAATTTTTATCCAAACTAGAGCTGTGAATAGTGTAGAATAAAATTTGCATGGCAAGACTAACTTTTACCTTGGCTTCCAATGATTTACTGATGTCTGGGTCCTGACACATAGTATACTACATAAGAAAAGACAATCTAGCAGTTTTTTGTATCTGAAGACTGAAAGGTGGGGATTTTTGTCGGGGTACCTTTTAGTGCAGAAGCTGTTATTTAGGTGGAATGCTGTGTAATACTCACCCTGTTAATTGGAATACTGAAAGATATTACAGTGATTGCTGGTAAAAGTATAGAAGTGATCAATCATGGGTGATATGCATGTGCTTTCTGGGTTGTGCAGATTTTGCTGACTGGAGATCATACTACAGCTGTGGAGCTCTTTTGGTTAATGAGCAGTGACCATATGATGGTGGAAAGCAAGGACACGTATTTTCTCCTTCAGTAGCAGATGCAGGCTTTCAATGTTAGTATGATAATAAATATTCTTGTAATTTGATCTACTCATATTCAGTCTTCATTTGAACAACAGAAACATAGGCACACAGGAATTGCTGCAACATTACAGCAAAGCGCTTATCCATCAGCCATAGTATTTTGCCTCTAATAGCCTGTTAAATCCTATGCAAAACTACCTTTACCTCTGAAGAAAAAATGCATAATGTACCTATATCTTAATATTATGGATAAATAATTGTCATCTTTCTGTAACTCAACCTGTAATTTTTAATTATTGAAATTAAGAGTATATTTTATTTCACTTTTAAAAATTGCATAGTATATATTCTAGATAAATATTTCTCTCCTAGTAAAGAAAAAAGCAGGACTCAGTGTTACCATGGAATATCAGTAAAATAATTTTAGTACTAATTATGTATATTATTCTTTGTCAACATTGGCTAATTATAAATATTTAGAAGTTCCTCTTAAAAGTGGTTTATCTTGCTGCCTTTTTTTTTTTTTTTTTTGCTTAGCAGTGTGGAAAAAATGAACGGAATATCCTCATAAAATCTTGTGACAAGCAAATTACTTCTTGATCTTAAGCAATGGCATTTTTTCTTTTGAAAACATTGAATCTTTAAATAAAACAAAGTTATGTGTTAAGGACAACATAGTATAATACAGATAACGTAAAATAAATAAGCCGTGTGTTAGGTATATGTAATCTATGATATATTTGATTCAATTTCTTCATGACTGATGTGTTTGTGTGGTGGACAAATGTCACTTTGGCAGTTTGCATCCTTTCTACAACCCCTTTTGTCAACAGTTCACTGCTGAATCACTTGAGCTGTACTGCAAAACTATTCTTTTCAAAACCCTGACAAGCACGAAAGATTGACTTTCCAGGCTGGCATTCAGGAAGTTGAATTTTTTGACCACTGAAACAGGGATGTGTTTCCTCTGTGCCTTGTAAATGCTTGCTTGACCATTTCAGGTCAGCAGTGCCCAGCGACTCACTTTGGATACTTAAGTTGTGATGAAGCTGCTGGGAATGAGGCATGCCTGGGCTTTAACAGCCTGCATTGCTCTTGAACTTTGGCACCTAACCGCAGGTTGCAAACCAATCTTTTGAATCAAACTTAAAAACCCCAGGGGCTTTAGCTATAAACATAAATCAAGTACACCTGAGATTATTCGCAGGCAGCTGGACCAGTTGTCCTGGAATAGTTTGCATCTGTACTAATAGCTCCCACGAAGTGGTGGATGGATGCAAACTAAGTAATAGGAATGGTCCTGTAATTTTTTTAATGTTTCAGACAAACTCAGGAGTACTTTGGGGTAGTGCTGTTTGACAGGTGCCAAACTTATCCAGGGAATATCACAACAGTTAATAGAACAATTGCAGAGAGTCTGCAGGTATTTTATATTTTCACTAGAATAGAAGCAGCCTGGAGTGACATCTGCTTATACCTTACAAAAGGCAGTACTTTTGTGGTGAAGATACTTACAGCATCTTGTCACCTCCTCATTGCTCAGCCACATCTGATAAGGGTGGCTGACACTGGCTTCTGCATGCTGACCTGCTTGTAGGGGCTCCAGCTTTCCTGGTGCTGTTCACAGTGTCACCATGTTGGTTCTGAGCTGTAATGTCTCACCAGTCCATACAGCTCTAATGATGCTAGAGCTGTTTGTACTCAGGGGAGGAGAATCAATACAGTGGAGCATTTACACTACCAAGCAGTTTTATTCTGTGTTAAGAAGCCATTCTAAGCATACCTATCCTCTTCAGAGAAGTGTGGTAGAAAGAATCCTGCTATATTCCTGTCTGAGTTAGTTCATATATTACTCAGTACAGAGACAGTATCTTGGTATACAAAGCAATGTAACTCTATTGGCACTACACCATCAGAGAGACAGCGGTTAATCAACCAGAACATTCCACCATGCTAGTAGAAGTCTGTCTTCACATTCCAGAGCCAAGACATGCAAATATGGCTTGGGAGTCTATGTATTAGTTGTCATGGTACAGTACAGGTCTGCCCTTTCTCTCTGTCATGTTGCACAAGTCATGCACTGCTGAGGTTTTGATTATGGCAAGATCTCATTTAGGAATGATTAGGAATAATCCTATCCCTTAGTTATGCAATAAGAACTTAAATGCCTTGATATTTCACCAAGAAAAAAGAAAACACACTACCAGCAAAAACACAAAACAAAAAACCAAGCAAAATTTGAATTACCACAGATGTAAAAAATCTGCGACAGAAGTGTTAGCAGCTTTTAAAGGTTTTGCAGCTGTAGCCTCACTTCCTTGGAAAAATGGCAACTGGTTAATATTAACTCTGGTTTTCCTATGAGTTCAAATCAAATATCAATATTATCGTATTAGACATCTCCAAAGCCAATGATTGCTGATCATTCTTTCTGTTTTTCTAATTTATTACTAATAGCTAAGAACTTCTGTGGTTTGTAGACCATTGTGCTAAATAAGTATGTGGAACTGTGTATTTCACACACCCTTAGGAATAGGAAACCTACTGCTCTGAAGGGTTTCTGAACTCCCAGGAGTATTGCAAAAGAACCATTGCATGAAATTATTGACTGCTGTGTTTCAGGAAGACCTCCATCTTGTTGCACAAAACAATGAAAATCGTAGAAGAACAAATAAAGATAGAGGAATGCTGAAATAATAAATAACTTTGTCTTTTTTTTCCTTTTTTTTTTTTTTTTTTTGTTTTGTTTTCCTGTTGGCACCCAGTTAGTTCCTTTGATCTTCGCTGCCTTAAACAAGCTAATATCTGCCAAGAGAGTACAAATGTTACTGAATCACTAAGGTCCTATTTGTTCCACTCGACAGATGACAATGCATTTTCATCTTTCTAGAGAAGCATAGAAGTGACTTTGTAAGCTTTCACCAACAAGAAGCCTGTTTTTTTTTTCCTACCCTGCTTTTCCTTTTTTTTTTTTCCTTTTTTTTCCCTGTTCTGTGAGTGGGTTTTGTTTCATCTCCTTGAGACAGAGTGTACTGCAGATGATTGTGACAACATTTTCTGCTTGATACTGTTTAAACAACACTGAAATGGAATGATTTTGCTGTTGCTCATAATTGTTCTGGCAAGAACTGAAATCTTTAGCAGCTGTAACATATATTGATGCTTTAGTTACATGGTTAGTCTGTTAGTGTCTTTTCCAATTGTTGTCTTTGTACCTCTCTGATTTTTTGAACAATTGGTGTTAGTGCTAATTCTTTAGTGCTGTGTAGGTTTCTTGTATTTTCAGTTGTTGATTTGACAGCTTAATCAAAAGATGTGATACTTAGAGTTTAGAAAACAGACTTTAGTTTCAGTAAACCATGCAACATTATAATGGAAGCAGAGGAGACATTGTCAGGTCTATTTCAATTTTATGAAGAAATAGAGAAACGCTTTCTCTAAGGGTGCTGTTTTCAGTCAAAAGCATAAGCCTGGATATTTAAATTGAGGCTATTAAGTAAACATTCTTCGTTCTAAGTATACACTGTACTTAGCACAACAAGGTGCTCCTGAGAACAAATAACAGTCACTCTAGAAATGAGTGTTTCACATTGCTTTTTGGTTCAGATTCCACTGGCCATTCTTGTAGACTTTAGTCAGTTTTAAAATTGGGCTTCTCTGGAATAAGGAGCATATGTTATATCATAGAAACAGAACTCTGAAAAACTTGTAAGTTATTCTCAAAGAACGAGACATAACCTCTGTGGCTGTTAATTTTGGACTTCCCTGATGGTTGGAGATGTGTGCGTGAGGATCAGAGACTTAGGCCTCGATTAACTTAGCTCATCATGATCAGTTCTACCAAAGAGAGTGACTGATTCATATTATCACAGATGATATCACACAACCTGATTTAGAACTATAGATTTATTACAGTCCTTCTCAGTAATATAGTACCTGTTTGAAAAAATCAAATAAAAAAAATGTAAAAGAATCTGCAAATGTCTTTTAAGGATTCATTTCAAAATCTTCCTGGTCCTGCATGTCTTTACTATAACTGTTATGGAAGAAGCTGCTAATTAGCTTCAAAATGCATCTTACTGCTACTGAAATGGAATAATATCTTCTGAGGGAATCTCTTAGTGAGACTTCTCATCTAAAAGGGCTGAATTTTTGTTAGAATTAGAAATATTTTGTTAATTTGTTATTGGGAATTTTTAAAAGTACACCAGAACAGAAGTTACAGCTCCCAGTTACGAAGGCCTAATGATTTATTAACTCACAACATCTTTCTCTATATCTACAACACTTTTTCTATCTAGAATATTGAATTTGCTATTTCACTTGTGGTCTCCAGAGGATAACTGCAGCCAGTATCGTTCCTGCTGAACATGACCATTTTTACTTAACATTGGCTGCCTGACCATGCTTTTCTAGAAAATGTGCCAGATGGATGATCAGTGGCAGCAATAAGTCACTCAGATGTGGCTGTAGTTGTTGCTGAACTGGTGGTGGCAATAACAAACCAGTTCTTGACATCAAGGAGAGAATACAGAATACGGTATATCAATACTGATTATTTCAACAACTGATACCCTTTGTGGACTTTTCATTTTAGACTTGAGGTTTGTGAGAGTAAGCCCGGAAGTAAATTGACACACCTTCCTTGTGTGGCACTGACAACAGTCCAGTGGATAAAGAGAAGCTAAAGTACATAAGGGGACTTGATGTGCTGGCTGCAGGTTATTCACAGGTACATGTAGCCATGCTTGCAATAGCAGAGACGATTGATTGACAGTGATTAGTAGAATAACTAATGCAAATCCAGTTCTCTGAAGATGCCCAGGAAATGAGGGACTTCTGCTACTAGTAGCTGAGCCCAAATACTCCTGGTAGACAAGAATGGAATGTTGAAGCACCAAGACTTTTCCAAGCCATTTCAATGAAGACTAATCTTGGTCTCACAGTCGCGAGAAGTATAACTTCTTGAGGTGATAGGGTCAACCTTACCACAAGGATCTTTCAATTGGAGGAGCACCTTCTAGGAAGGAAATGTGAATGTGCAAAGTGTTAAAATGTAGTACATTTTAATACCCTTACTGGAGAGAAATAGAGTGAAGAAAACTAGGTCATACCATAAGATCGATTCTGCACGGTCCTCTGCTTTGGAGTTAGGCTCTACCTTCCAAGCACTTGTACACTTTGATCACTTCACTGTAGATGTCCCTGCATCACATGTATTCATAGAAAAACATTGGCAGAGGGAACAGGACCCATGGAATGACACCTCAGAATGAGTCTTTTTATGGAGGCAGTCACATCTATTAAAAGGGGTAGCTGGTTTTGTTTTGTGGAAGCCACAAAAGGTGGCTGACTACTTACTGCCTTGGTCTTGGTGGGTGTTCAAGGGGCAGCAAAGGTATTTTGGATAATGACTGGAGCAGTTTACAGAAATGCTGAGAAGGTACAGAGAGGCCAACAGATTTTTTTTATTCCCCTCCTAACTCATGTTATGATAGGGAACTGAGACTCTAATTTATTAATCAAACCAGTGAGTAGATTAATTGAGGGGAAGAGTGAATTTTCCCATGGAGCTTCCTTAATTCCTATCTAATTTAGGGAAAAATAGCAGACCAATTTAAAAAAGGCATGTCTTGATCAAAGAGCAGCAGAAGGGTTGAAACCATTAATTGGGATCTTGAAATCCAGTATCTCTGGAGAATGGAGAAATAGACCATTATTGAAGTAATGAAAATCTTCTGATTATTTTGTTTCAGATTTGTGTATTAAATACATAGAATAAATTGGAAGGGATGTCAAGATGACATCTAGTACAAACCACAGCTCAAATAAGGTATTTTTCGATCATGTTGCTCAGGGATCTCTCCCATTGAGCCTTGAACTCAAGGTTGAGTCTCATCGTCAAAGGACAGGGAGTTCCAATCATCTCTGTACAGCCTGTTCCAGTATTTGACCACTCTCATGGTAGAAATTTTAACTGAATATCTAATCAGAATATCCCATAGTCCAACTTCTGTTCTGTTGCCTCTTCAACTTTCTTTGGGCACCTCCAAGAAGAGTCTGGCCCTGTATTTTCTGTATTCTCTGATCACATGGTTGTAGAGAGCAATAAGGTCTCCCTGAGACTTTTTTTTGCTACAATTTGAGCATGCCCTGTTACCTGAGGCTGTGCTTAAATATCCTGACCAGTCTGGGGCCCCTGAACTTGCTTCTCGTACTTGGGAAAGCCAAAAGGAAGTAAGGGTAACAGGAAGTCTCACATTGATAGACCTAATTTGAGGCTTCTTCAAGTGTGAAAATTATAAAAAGGCCAGACATTTGTGTTTCTCTTTAGTTTTTAATCTCTTAGCAAAAGTGTCTTTTGAAAAAATAGAGCTGGACCTGTTTTAGGTACCAGTCACAGTGTAACCCAAAACTACAGCAAGAGTTATGAAAAAAAGTAGTTTTATACTGCAGCATTTGAGAGAAGAGAGCTGAGTTTACCTGAGGAGAATGTCATTATACATTTTTTTGCATGTCCATGGGTCCACTTGCACAAGAGCATTTGCATGCACATGTTTAAACCTGAAGTCTTAGAGGCTCTTTTTGTTCAGTACAGAGTCAAACATTTGGCAGGAAAATTAGTCTTGAGAAATACTACTGTAAATGTGGCTAATTATTTATGAAATATGGCTGATTAGAAAATGGAGGCAAACCTGCCAAATCAGTGGAAGACCCTGGGGGAAGGAGTGGGTACAAAGGCAGGGGAGAGAAAAATGTTTGCGTGTTCTATGTCTTCTGCCATTCTTCCATGTCAAAAGGTGATTTTTTTTTTTTTTTTTTTGGTGCTAATCCTGATATCTAGAAGGTGCTCTTTCCACACAGATTCCTGTATTACTAACATTCACATTGGTTTGTGTAGTTCAACAGAGGTACAACCTGTCTTTTAAATGATCTGAACAACTATGTTGTAGTGTGTGTTATACTAATGGTACTTCATCAGTTTAAAGATTTACTCTTCTATGGGGATGGTGTTACTAGAGTGTGTGCCAGTTAGCCTGAAATCACCCCAGGATACTTTAAGGTTAGACTAAATAAAGAATTTACAAATATGGAATACAGGTATCACAGTTACAAATTTATAATGGTATCTGAGAGGATTCTTCATGTTCTCTTCTAGTTAAGACACACATTTAACCCTTGCCTAAACTGTCAGTTCTTGTGCAAAGCTTGTGCTGTCAGGTTGGGGAAACAGGCTTACTTTTATAAGCAGTCTTATTTAGGCATTTCCTAAGAGTTTCATTCAGATACTCTCTCTTTAACCATACCATTCCCATATCTCTCCTCCAAGATATCCTACTCCTAGATTTAAGGAGGTTGTTTCAGCACTTGTTTTCTCAAACTATCCTCTGGCAACTGGAAGTAACTTGTACAACAGTTGTCTTACCTTGCTGGGCAATGCTAAAATTTTGTGCTCAGCTTTCACACCTTGAATCTCATAATAAAAACTCATCAGTTTTGTTAATATCCCTATATAAATGGGGAGTGTGGCTCATTTCTTACTATTTTTGGGAACTCAGACATGATAATATTTGATCATTTTGAAGATACCTCACCCTTAAGATAATCTCAATAAATACAAAGCTGTCTTTCTTCTGAAAACTTTCAAAGAAATTTTCTTGCTGGGCCATTTTCAAAATGCTAACTCATGGTGATCAATCACTCCATTGAATTTGTCTTTGATATAAACACAACAAATTAATATGGACATGGGATGCTAAGCTACGGTTTTGCACTTTGGAGCTCATTCTTGTGTGAAGCTAGATCCATGAGAACTGGTCTGTTAAGATGTTGTGTTTGTGATTAAGCACGGAATGTTGCTTAATTTGAAATGATAGTATCATTGCTTTTCTACCAGTGAACGTCTTTGTTCATAAGTGGTTAACATTTTGTATAGGAAAGCAGAGAAACATCTTTTTTTCTGCTGTTTTTCTGCCTCGGTGAAAGCATCTGCTAACTCTATGAAACATCAGTATTTGCTAATAACCTTTGAGTTTGTCCAGAGTACTCAGGTATTTTGGCCCATTTTATGTATGTAGTAAGTCATTTATTCTGTATGAGTTGGACACAATTATTTAGTCTTATCCTCTCCCATCTTAGAGATTGAAAGATTGAAAAATGCACAAGCTAGTTATATTACTGTATTTCTCCTACTCCTTCATGAAAGGGTACATTTCTACATGTTTTTTTCTAATGCCAAATTGAAAAAGCAGATGGTGCCCCATTTTGGTGTCAGGAAATTCAGTCTGTACATCTGGGGACTGAAATTTAGTATTTCAGCTGACACAATAATCTGCATTTAATCCCAGACTCTTACTCTGACCCAGAAGAGCAATGAAAGGGGAGAACTTTCTGTATCTATACTAGTCTGGATGGTAGTATGTCATTCACTCATTTGGAAAGCTTTGTGCCCAGTCTAGTCAGGACTAGGATCTGAGAGAGCAGGCTCAGTCAAGAGAGAGCTTTTAGAAATCTTAACGCTTAGAAATTTCCAATTTTTCAAGCGTTGAAATATTGGCCAAATGTGGATGGAGTTTCAGAAAGACAGTTTTGTGACACACAGTTTCAGCTCCTTGCCAGATTCAAAGTTCCTGCACCAACCCCCTAATCTGCTACTGCAAAAAGGGTTTATTGTTTCTAGAAATGTTTAAGGATGGAAAAGCAAAAATTTCTTTCCCGTTAGCACAGATACTTCCAAATTTTTCTCTCTGACCTCATAACTGAAATGCAAAATTTCCACCTGAAAGGGATAAAATCTGATAGTATCAGAAACAGCTGTAAATAAAATATTAAAATGTAAGGCATCAGAATACTTTCCCAAAAGCTATGCTGACATCTCAGCCTGATTTTTTCTCTTGATTATACAGATAATGTCAAAGTATGTCATAGATATTTTCACACAAAGTATAGGTAAAACTAAAGGTACATTTAAATATTGTAAATTAATAAACGTATGTGTGGACTAATAGTATTCCACAGTTCCCTGTTTGGAATAAGAACTATTTTAAACAAATGTTCTCAGATTTTCGACTTACATTCGACATGTGAAAGCAGAAACTACCCTTTCAACAGTAAACCCAACCTAAAACATAAATTTGGAATTAAGAATCTTGGGTCCAGCCTTTTGGTGCCATGGCTGGTTTTGGCAAGTTATTTGGGGGTGGGGGAAACAAACAAACAAACAAGAATACATCTTCATATCAACTTATAAAACTTTAAATGCTAGAAACTCTCAATAACAGGGTGAAGCACTTATATCTACTAAGAGCCTGAGGAATTTTTAAGCATGTCTCTTGCTTTGCCTAGTGGTATCAAGGGCTTTAAGATTTTTTTTTTCTCTCTTTTCAGAGAAGATTTATAAAGCAGTGGGGTAGATGGTGCTGTTCTCCAGCTGTCTATCTTGAGGAGTTTCCTCACTGGACTAAACACAACATAATTTCTCTGTAATGTTACAGTGGAATCTTGGAAAAACATAATGTTCCTCCTGTTATGTGCAATAGATTCTTCTTTAATTGCAGCAGCTAAAAAAAGTCTCTATCTTTATAGCTGTGGAACCAAAGCGATGAAGTTTATGGTCTCTCGCTGTCAGCAGGTTTATGGAAAATTTATAGTATATGTTCTAAGTTTACCATTTTTGTTGGAATACTTACTAAAACTAGTGCTGAAAAAAGTTCATTGTAGGATTAGGAGTTTTTCTATCTTTAAAGATTCCTATAATTTGAATAGCCTTGTGTGGTGTGTTTACTTTCATCTCCTTTTCCCTCAATCTGCTATTTTATCTTGTCCAGAACCAAGAATCTGTCCAGTTGTTTCTTCCTTCAATTTTTTTCTATAAACTGATTTTTTTTCCTTTTTTAACCATTCCAAGCTAGCTTTCAAGACTTTTAGTTAACAGAAAATTCCTGTGGCACTGGAAACCCCAAAACTTTCTTTTAGTTAGTTAGATAAATTAGAGTAATATTTTCTATAATTTCGTTATCTATTCTTTTCCTTTTTTTATGTTTCTGAGTCCATTTTGCCGGTACCCCATTATCTGCAATCAATGGAAGGAGGCTACTACTCCTTTTTTTTAGAGGTGTTTTCCAGTTTTGTAGTGAAAATATATTCATGTTGTCTGTTATGCTAAGAATCCTGAATTTGATTCAGTAACCTTCTGTTTCTAGCTGTTAGTGGTTTTGGACTGATAGTTCAACTGAGCTGAAGTGCACTATGCATGGATCTGGTAGTTTAATCTGATCACTCTAGCTGTTTTTCACCCCCCCAAAAAAGGAAAAGGACAGAAATGTAGAAATTAAATGTAGAAATTAGAAACACACTGTTCATCAATGGATTGAAACAAGCAGAATTTGCTTTTAGAAACATATCTAAATGTACTTCAGCTGCAAATAATGTTAATTAAACCACACAGCAACAGAAATGTGATTTACTTTTAATGTTACCACATTCAGTATTTTACTAGTGTAATTTAGAGTAAATTCCTTACTCTGGAAAATCTGAGTTGGACACTGGAACGATGGCATATCTACAAAATGAAAATAGAAAGGTTGCAATTTTAAAAAGGGGAACATGGGATTTAATCAGTCACTTCCATTAATTTAATCTATTAGTTTCTCATTTCAATGAGAAGCGTAGTGTCTAAACGTTCAGTGTTTCAGAAACTTGTCCCTGACTCAGTGTCCCTAAAAATCGCTGTGTATGAAGAAGCAATTTCTGCTTTGACCTTCCTTGTCAACATGTCTGAAGTAATCTTCAGTCATAGTGGACTGTCCTCTCCCGTTTCTTCAGTATTAATAGCCATTCTTCTTTTCCTTCCTGTTTCTTCCCTATTTTAGCATATGGATAGATATCATGCATCCATAAATCTAGATGGATCAAAACCAGTGTTGTTATTTATATATTCTCCAACTTCAGAAATACAGTCAATAAACAATCTATACCTGATATAAATTTAGCAGATCTTCAGACTTTGTAGAACCAGTTTCCCTCTATTTTTATGGATGTCTGAGGAAGGCTGGGATAGATTACTTCCTCCTGTAGTATGTGTTTGGTAACTCCAAAACAATATTAGGCTTTTAAGATGAGAGAAATATGTAGGTCAGCTTGGTTGCAGTTGAATCCACATTAGTGGAGAATTACCATATCTGAAAATGTAGATTTCCCATTTTCTAAGTATTTTTGAACACCTCTTAGTTCGCTTTTGGCACTGGAAATGAACATGCTGGAGCCAAATCACGTTTTTATTTACTGTCTGTCATTACTACGTGTGATTTTCTTAAAAATACATGGTTGTCCTGGTTTTGGTGCAGGCCCTTTTGTATGAGACCTGCATATTTTTAAAGGCATACATGAAGTGGTATTTAGCGAAACCAAGTTTTTGCATAGACTTCATGTCCACTGGTAAAAAGTAGCAAATATTATTGCTATATCCACATATTTTCATATTGTGCTCATAACATGTAAAACCTGACATCTAATAGATCAGAGTAATTAAGCTGGGTGGTGGACTAAGTTCTGGCCTTTAAGCACAAAGACCAGCTTTTAGAAACTTAGGTATTGTTCCTCTGCGGGGTGAACTCACAAGCAGAGGCACCTAACGCCATCTCCAAAGCCGAGTGAATCTGCAGTATGTGTTACTTTGGAGCAAGCAGGATAGTCAAGACAAGAAAAATAACTCCCTCTGATAATCTGGTGCATTTCACAGCTTTTTTTTGGGTAACTAAAAATCCCACATATAGTATACAGAATCAAAGATTGATTTTATGCAGTATACACAAATAAAAAATTCACTTTCTTCCTGGGATTGAGATTGACTAACTGCCCCACCCCAGCCTCACCATTGCTCTCTTCTTCCCCTTCTGCAGAAAGAGTGAGCCAAACATTACGGGATACTCTCACAGGGATCACCAGCCAAACCCTAAGACCTTGTTGGTGGCACTCACATTATTTCTTCTGAAATGTGTACCAGGCTGTGTGCTGCAGGGATAATGGCACCTATCTATTGCTGAGCCCACATAGGGTGCAGGACTGTGACTTTCCACTCAGGCTTGTGAAAAGCTGCTCATAGTGTCCCTAGTGTGAATGGTATGGAGCAGAAGTGATAGTGCTTTTACTTAACCCGACTGTGTGTTTTAATGCCGTTTGCATATGGTGGAAATTTAAAATATTTGTCTCCCTGAAAACATAATACCTTCCCAAAATAATTAATGAGGTTTTTAAAAACTGCGAGTAAGGAGCACTGAGGCTGTACAGGATGAACTGAGAAGTCGACTCTCTGTGTGCACACTTACATCTTCTGTCTTCTTGCATAGCTATTATACTGGAGCATTTTACAACATGTCAGTGTAGTAATTTAAAATAGTGTACACATTGGATAATTCTTTAAATGAAAGTTTAAAGTCCATTTTGTAGGACAGTATAGACGCGAGTACGTCTTACGACAGGCAGGTTCACATTGATTCTCGGATTATGCAGTTTAATACGAGATAATGTTTTTCCTGTGTATTACCGAAGCACGAAATGAAATCCATGAGAGCGACTGACCTTAAACTCATAACTGCCACTCATTTCAGTCTGTATAGCCCTGCAGACTGGCTGCTGAGAGCTGTGCTTGCTCGCTGGTTTGTGAGGCTCTGCAGATGCACGTTTGCCCACTCTATGCAAACATGCACACACACTCTTTTTTTTCTCTCACACTGTCGGGCATATTTTCGTAATAACTCTTAGAAGACTTTCTGAACTGCTTGGTATGATTGTCTCATTATTATTTTTTTTTTAACTGGGAACATGTTTAGTCCAGTGTTGTTTAAACAAGCTTATCTCTCTGATCAAAGTCTACAATCTGAAATTTGAACAGGGTAGAGAGGGTGGCTGGGTGGGTGAGGGAATCTATCAAGTTCATTATTTTTGTGTGTGCTGCTGTCTTAGCTGTGTGCCTGCAGAAGTACAAATGTATATTGTTTTAGAAAAATCTTGCAAATATAAGTAACTTTGGCTGATTTAGTAGAAGTTCTGAAAACATAGTATTATTACTAAAATGAACCCGTTTTAAGTAAACTTCTTGAAGCTATTAGTGACCTTCAAAATCAATTTTTCACTTTCTTGGGTTTTTTGAAGGTTGAGCCGAGTAACGGTAGAGTTGTTTTAGTATAGTGTAGACTTCACTGCTATTCAAAGCTTACTGACCGGAGCACATCTATTAATGCATTTAGGGTTGGCGTTAACCTATTTCACTGACAAACACAGACCACAGCAATAAAGCTAGAGAGCTTGAAACAGTTTCTGGAGGCTTTCATTTAGCTGTTCAGGAGAACTGGTTTGTGCAAAGTTAAAATTATATGGAATGAGATTGCAAGATAAAGCATGCATGCCACACCTTTTCATTATGTTCTCTCTTTTTTTTTTTTCTTCCTAAATATAACTGTGAGAGGCATTTCACTTTATTTTAAATCTGATCCCATTTGATTATTTTAGATTACTTGGTTTTCCAATCTGATTTGAAAATTCAGGTTTGTTGACCTTTTGTTCATAAGACTAGGAAAAGGAAAGTCCTGTATTCAATTCATGTGTCATGCAATCAAATCTTTTTTTTTTTTTCTAACTTTTAGGATCTTCCTGTGGCAAAGTCTGAATTATGTTTTTTTTTTTTCATCATTTTACAACCTAAAAAGAAGCAGACAGAAATTTCTATGCTTATCTATAGTTTTTCCTTCATTTTTAATGTTACTTTTACACTCTAGTAACTTCAACTTGCTATTACTGATGAAAGTATATTATAAACCTTTTCTTCTACATAGATATCAGACACCCTTTAATTTTGGTTTTATTGACCGAGTCTGGTTACACACACATGCACATACACACACAGATGCACATGCTTACACACACAGAGAGATGTACACCCTTGCGCGCACAGACGCACACACACACATTCTGCTTTGCCCTATCTCAGTTACAGCATAGTCCTACCCAGGGTCATTACAATGTACACATTACATATTTCAAGCAAACATGAAAATGAATCAAACAGGAGGAGAGATAAGCACAGATAGATTGGAGCCTGCTGAGGAAATAAAAGGCAGTAATCTGCCTGACCACTGGACTATTCTTCCTGCTTGGATTTAAGTGTCCTTTCCCGTTAGTCGCTGCGGAGCGCTGCCTACCCTGAAGTGAAAAAATTAAGCAACTAGTAAGAATGAAATAACATTCACTGGGACAATTATTTGGTATAACTCCAAAACTAATTGTTTCTGAAGTGATGTTTAAACCAACGTCGGCACAAGGCAAGAGTTCCTGGCTCACAGCCAGCACCTTATAATGCATATTAGCACAGATGAGGAGTTCCTAAAAGTTAGAGAGAAGGAGAGGGAGGGAGGGAGGGAGAGAGAGAGAATGTGCGTTTTCAGTGCTCACTCTGCGTTTGTTTGTATCCTCCTCCTTGCCGAGGTTAGAAGAATACCTGTGTAGTGCTGCTTTATTATGATTTCTGCTGAGCCTCAGAATAGGTTCTGGTATTTTTTTTAGGTGGACTGCCAGCTGCCGATCTTGCTGTTGACAGTAAAAGCAGATATGTCCGTTGCTCACTGCCACTAGCACTGACCATGACCCTTCACACCAAAACCTCTGGAGTTACCCTGCTGCACCAGATTCAAGGCACTGAACTGGAGACACTGGGCAGACCTCAGCTGAAGATTCCCCTGGAAAGATCGCTCAGCGACATGTACGTGGAGAGCAACAAGACAGGAGTTTTTAACTACCCAGAAGGGGCCACTTATGATTTTGGTACTACGGCTCCAGTGTACAGCTCTACTACTCTCAGTTATGCCCCCACTTCTGAATCTTTTGGGTCCAGCAGTCTGGCAGGATTTCACTCTCTGAACAATGTCCCACCAAGCCCGGTGGTGTTCTTGCAAACGGCGCCCCAGCTCTCACCCTTCATCCATCATCACAGCCAACAGGTACCCTACTACCTTGAAAACGAACAGGGCAGTTTTGGGATGAGGGAAGCTGCTCCTCCAGCCTTCTACAGGTAAATGCTACGCATATTTTTTCTTTCTTCTTTAAGCTGACAAACTGAGAAAATTAGAATGTGAAAATCTGTATGCCCTAACATTTTCTTTTTGTGTAAAGGTCCATGTGATTTAATTGAATCATCCACTATATCTAGACCATAAAAATACCATAGAATAAAACAAGACTGTAATTCACAGCTTGCTGTAAGCTGTAAATTTTGAAAATTGTACATAAATCAGAAACAAGTGGGATAATGAGTATAAATGTTTCCTGGAAGACATGAAATTGTAACTGAATAAAGAATGGCAAACTACCTCCCTGTTGCAATATATTAGAATCACTGTCTGAAGTATACTGAAAAGACTTCCACCATTACACATTTCTGTGTGTGAGTGGTTGTTTGTTCAGCTCTTAGCTGGTAGTAGAGTATTTTTCTCCTCTGGCTTCCTTTACAATGTGAGAAGTAGCTTATGTAGGAAGTAGTTCAGAAGCACAATATCCTTCCTAATCAAACTGTTAGAGCTGACTCAGTGACAGTATTTCAGTCAGTGACCACCTTCATGAGTTCTCTTAAGAGCTGTGTACATATTAAATGGCATTTTTCATTGGTAATATATGCTAACCACAAATGTGGTATGCTCCATTTCAAAATATAGAATTTTGGTCTTGTGGTTTTTTGTTTGTTTGTTTGTTTTTTGTTTGTTTGTTTGTTTTGTTTTTATTCCTCAATAGAAGCTTTTGTTGTTGTCTGAAATAGAGGGGTAAAATTGTCTTTGAAGGGGGGGGAATAATTTTCCTTGATTTAAATTGTCAGTTGTGAAAACATTTACATAATTTCTGAAGTAAATGGTAGAAATAGTGATAGAACTGTTGCTTCCAAGAAAATGTAGTCATACACACCAATACCCACACTGTTAATGTTTGTGCAGTGTTAATAGCATAGTTTTGCGTCAGCTTATTATACAGGGCTTCAGTGGAGCAAAGTGAACAGTTAGATGTATTTGTTTTTCCTAAATTCTGTCTGTATCTCTTTGTTTGGGAGATACAGGTGAATTTTCTAGAAATTAAATGACTCTGAAAAAATAAATGCAAGTTATTCTTTCCTTGTCAAGGACCAAACTCTGCTAGACTCATTTGCACAATATAACATGTTTCTGGGATCAACACTGTATGTTCTTAAAGATGGTCTAACCCAGTGTGAGTAAGAATCTGGTAGCAGAATGTAGTGTAAAAAAACAGATTAAGTTATTATGCTTTTCACAAATGATTAATTGGTTTTGAGGACAAGATGGACTGAAGACTGGTGAAATGACAGGTAGCGATTATGTCAGACTGTTCAGTACAGTGTTCTGTTAAATGAATTGGTTCAAACAAAATGCTTTTTACTGCAACCAAACACAATACCTCTACGAAGAGTGGCTACATGTCAGAGTATAAAGATCTTGCGTGATTACCAGTGACTTGAAACTGCACTTTGTACTAGATTAAAGGTGGTTTATTTTATATTAACATCCAGTGCAAACCTATGGCAAAAAGTGTGTAAGTGGCCTTAGATATGTAAACAGTGGAGTAGCGAGTTTGTGAAATTGAAAATGTACTATAGTCGGGGTATTTTACTTCAGGAGCAATGAAAAGCAAGAATCACCTGGAAATAGAAGTTGAACTGCGGAAATAATGTCAGTTTCTTTTTAAACAGTGATTGGAGGTGGGACACTTCAGAATAAAATTAATGTACCTTTTTAGTTTAACTACTGGAGCAAGTATGGAAGGCCAGTGCTGGATTCTCCATTTCCTGATATTTCTGATCAAGGATGAGTGTCTGCCTTGGAGATGTGTTTTATTGATATGTAATTGATGGGGCTTAATGCTACTGTAATTAAGTGAAATTCTGATCTTGGATATGCAGGTGGTTTATCTGCATACAGTGTTATACAAATGATTAAATGGCCCCTTCCAGCTGTAATTCTGTAAAATATATCTTATATGGTAATAAGAAATGTTTATCAACATGCTTGCTATGATTATCTTTTGTTAACATGCATAATACTGTTGGAACTAAATTGATAAAGTAATTGCTTTTTTTCTTTTGATTTTTGCAAGATTGTATTTACAATGTTTTCCTCCACACAACATTAAATATTAGGTCTTTATTATTGTGTTTTGGAACAAATCCAATTGCCAATAGTCTGTGAAAATAATTTGAATAGGTGTTCAGTGCCTGGGAAATAATTAAATATCTAATCATGGGGTTTAAGAATAAGATCTTTAAAAATATTGTAATGCATGATTTTCCAATTTGCTTTATTCATTTGGCTAATGTCACTGGTTTCAACTGGATTATGGGAGGAAAGAGGGCATGGGACAGTGTAGTCTGGCTATAAATTGATGTTGGAGATTAGATGTCCAGCTACCAAAATGGTGTGTTTCTGGAACAACCTACCAATAGGAGTGGTGAAGGCAAAAATTCTTAAACCAAAAGCCCTAACAAAATTTAAAATGAATCATGATCAGTTTATGATATGGCTGCCTGGTTCTAGAATAAGTAATGTTACCTAAAACCCAGGACTCCTCTGCAATTCTTATTTACCTTTGTGTGTAGAAGAATTGTGCTGTTTTGCTTGTAAGATGGAAATATTTGTATTACATCATCCTATTATATTATGGATTGGAGATGCAAATAATGCATTCTGTTATACAAGCAGCTAGGATAATAAATAATCATAGGATGGAGCCGAAATTACATTCTCTGAATACTTGAATAAAATGTTAAAAACCTTCAGTAACAAAGCTCAAAACTTATTGTATATGATAGGGAAAGCGTCTAATGTCATTTGGCTTTGTTAATAAGTATTAAAAATCATGCTGACTATAGCCACATGTGTATTAATTCTGAAGTTATATTTTATTTCTTTCAAATTGTGTTTGCTTTTCCAAAAGACTTTGTCTCTTACTTCAGAATAATGACAGACTTCTATATCTAGCTGAAGACCATAAAAATACACAGAAAAAAGAACAATTTTGTAAAGTATACAAAAAACATACCAATCTTCTTCTTTCTGGAGTTCCTACATCATGGGACATCAGAATTTGAGAAAAGAGAAGGAACTTAATTAGTTCAAATTGTGTTGTCTCTAAATAGGCTCCTTTCATGTCTGACCTTGCGGCTGTTTTTATAGGGAGCCAAACTAAAATACCTTTCCCTTATCTTACAGTGTCACTATCTTCCAGCAAGAGGGAGAAGGCATAGCGCTAGTTATGTTTTTAATTCTCTGTGAATGTAACATGTACTTTTTCTCAATCACTTTTATGTCTGTTTTTTTTTTTCTTTTTCCTTGTTTGTTTTTTTAATTAAATACTGACTAGTAGTTTATTATTACAGGAAATCCTGTATTCATGGATATTAGGGTAAACAAAATATTTCTTTTGTTCTTAACTATTACATTTGGGTTCTGGCCATTTCCATTTATTTCCCTGTGCTATTTGGCAAGGTTTTTTTTCATTCATGGAAAAACCAAGACACCTTTCAGTAGATGATTTACCTCGTCAAATTCCTATAAGCAACAGCAAAGATTAATCCTTTTTGTTCTGGCAGTGTGTGAGATTCCAGTGTCATCCCACTGAGTCTACACTTCTCAGATCTGAAGTAAAATCATGCCTGTATTTCGGGCTCACCGTAGCCTGTGCTTAGAGCTGGTTCCAAATTTGGCCAAAACCCATGTAAAAATGGACTGTGACTCCCAACTACCTGACGATGGGGTTGTCTGTCAGTCTGTAGTGGGTGATAGAGGCAGAGTAAATCAGTGCACAAACAGAAATATCGGTCAAAAAATCATCCACTGCTCCCTCACTTTTAGTAGCTAGTTTATGAGTATCTTCTAGTGTCTCAGGCTCTGGGTTTAGGTTAATATAATAAAGTATTTATTTAGCTTTAGTCTCAATTATCATACTGAAATTGACAATGAAACATTTTAAACTTGCTGTTCCAGATCACAGCTTTAATATTTAGTGCTTGCTTAAATTGAGAAAGATCAAAATGTAGATTGATCCTCCTTCCTCTGTAATTCATAAATGCTTCAGTCTGAAAAACAGTTACTTAACCTAATATGGGGGGTGGGGGTTGCCTGATTCATTATGACTGTTTCTAGCTGTTCATTTTTGGTTCTAAACAATGAGGATTTTTCCAAATTTTGAAATAAAAAGAATGTTGGAATGAATGCAAAATTCAAAGATTTTTTTTTTTTTTAAGGTACTATAAGGTATTCCATAACATGAAGAAGTACTATATACTGTAGTGCATTTTGTTGTTTATTTTTCTTTAAAACATCAATCTGTTCTGAGGTCCTCTCTTAAACAGTTCGAGTGCTCAGGCAGCTTCTTCAACACCAGGAGTGTTCCTGTTTTCAGAGGTTCTGCTGGTATCTCTGACAACTACACAGAAATAGATGACTGTAATGAAAGAGACAAGAAAACATGGAGTTATCCTAGTTCATGGAAATATTCTAAAGATAACCCTGTTGAATGTTCTGAGATACTTGCACATTACAATTATGAGGGACTTGTATAAACCAGCTTTGCTGTTTCTGCAGCTCTTAGAGAAAGTGCTGATGTGGCTCCTGCTGCAAGTGTGCTTGCACCATGAAGTCATCAGCCCATATTGCTGAGGAGCACATGTGTTTTGTGCCTCTGTTTGCCCCTGAATAAGGCCAGGCAGTAGTGGAAAGGGGTAAAGGAGCTGTTGTGCATCTTCATTATGTACTTTCTGGCAAAGCAGGGAGATGGATCTCACTTGATCTCTCTGAGCTTCCTTTTCAAAGTTTTTTGTTATTGAAGAAAAGTTCATTCCCTTTTTAACAGATTTATTTTTTACATAAACCACAGGCCCAGGAAGTGCTCCATACACCAAATCCTTTCCATGTGGATTTAAAACTTGTGGATAAAAACAAGTGGATGGGGTTCATCTGGTTAAATGTGGACACCTCAGTCTTTGTTCAGTTTTCTGCTCCTTAGGCATCTGGTGCCATTTGAGAGGCTGCCAGGTCGGATAGGTCTGGCAGATATGAAACAGGACCTACTGTGTAGCTCTGCCTTTTTGGAGTAGGAGGTAGGTGCTCATGAGCTTCATCACCTAGAACACTTCAAATGGCATGTGGCATGGACAACAGCATCAAACCTTCAAATGGATTCCTTTCTTAGTCTGTAGAGACACAGAAGCATTGTGAACACACACGTAGTTTCTGAGGTACTTGATGAAAAAAGACCATGTGCATTAGGCTCTAAAAGTGCAAGTTTATCTTTCTATGCTATAAAAGATGGCTAAAGGGACTCATTCTAGTACAGATATCTACTGGATGAAGATGGATGCCTGTTGATGTCCAAAGTTACATGAAATTAATTCCATCTGTACGTCTCCTGTTTCTAAGGTGTCAAAGCGGTCACCATCTGCAATCTCCTTCCAGATAGGCACTGCAATATGTTGAGAGGAAGATGAGGAATCGACTGTGTGTCATTGGCCTTGATCAGTCTTGCCCTGAGGCTAATGAAACAACAGACACTGCTGGCCGTATCTGCTCTGATAGGGAAAGCATTAGTTGCTGGCACTAGTTCCTTCAGCAAATGCGAAGTGAACAACCAGTGCCAGCATTTTTTATTTAACCAACAAAAAAGGCTGACCAGAGTTAAGGCACAACTCCAAACAAACACTGAGAAGAGTCCTGCAACTGAAGTGTGTCTGCTTCTAACAAACTGAGATTTTGGTAATTTTGATAAGTTGATAATGTTGTTAGTGAAACACTAAAAGTAATCATGAGCTCCCTGATCTGTCTGCAGGGAGTTTTCTCTTATGTATTTGGGCATCAGAACTGAGATTAGAGTGGAGATATAGAGTCCTTCAACACTCTCATTTAAAGTGTTGCTTTCATTGCATTTTTTATGGAGGTTGTTTGTAAAATTTACTGTACAGAGAGAAGTCACATCTGAAGTTGCACACTGTCCCTATGTATTTGGGTGGCCTTTCCTGTGAACTACAAGAGGTCATAATTTAGCATAGCTCATGAGGAACCCTGATCAATGTGACACTGGACAAGGCAAGGCATTTCTGCTTTTCTGCCAAGCCCAGATTCCAGTTGCTGGGAGCATTCTTACATCATCCGAATCAAAATATTTCTTCTGCTGCTGCAAGACTATGTACATGTGAGATACTGTTTGCCAGGTTTAATCTGTCACATACTTACAGTGATACTAGTTACAGTCAAGACAATAAAAAATCTGAGAGATAATATTCTTCCTTGACAAGATATTGATAACAATACTGAATTCAGGAATCATCTGGGTGTTTTATTTTAACCTTTTACTAGAAAAAGGAAATATGGTTCTCAGAAAACACAAAGCTTAAATATGACTATCCTAAACATAAATCCTATTTGATAGATGTACGTAACAATTGCAGTGGTCTTGCAACCATTCCAATGACTTAACTAATGACACAACAGGCAGCATCTATATAAATAAGATACCTCCTTTTCCCTCACTGCATGGAGACCATGAGTAAAAGTAAAAAAGAACAGTAAAAGTTGAAAGTCAGAGAGGTAACTCAGACAACTTCTTAAGCAAGCAGTTGGCAACTACCCGTGAACAGCCATGAGTGGAACTACTTCCCATCCCGTGGGTGGAATTTCAGCCTGCAATGACTGTTCATGCCTGCAGTCCATCTTGAATCAGACAACATGGGTGGAATACATCGTGTTCTGTTTCTACAGGCTGCAGTCTCACAGGACTGCCAGCTGTCAAAATCTGCCTCCCCAGGACCCAGGGAGCAGCATCTGTGTGGAGCAGCTGCTGAATGCTATGGGGGAGAGCCTTCTTCTCACTTTGACGATGACACACCAGTGAGCATTTAGGCAGCACTGGGCTGCATTTAATGCGCATGCATTTCACTTCCCATTCATAAGCTGTGCAAGTAAGTAGTGTATTTTTCTGTCTCGATCACCTTATCCAAATAAGGAGACTGCTTTTAACTGATTTTCTAGGGAGAAGCTGTATTTCTTCTTTGAAGTATTTTTTTAGTCTTTCATCAATCTACAGTTCAAATGTCCAATTTGATTGCTACTTCCAGTCTTCCCTCCCTCTTATTTTATTACTCACTATCATGCAGGAACACTGCTTTGATCACTGCAGAACACTTCAATACTGATTTGTTTTGCTAAGACATGACTATGGGAAACTTTCTAGGATGCTACAAAGGGGGCACCAAAGCTAGGAAGAAAAGGGAAGGAAAATTTACTGCAACATGGGAAAACCCTTAGCTCGTGCTAAATAAAAACAGTTAGGAAGATGCTGTGCAGAAAGCAACAGCTGAAGAAGAAGATGCAGCATAAAACTTGGGCCCCAAATCTTAAATCACAACACTGGGAAACTCGTAATATACTTTCCAGATAGGCTGCATTGTGGTCTTTACAAATAGCCCTGTTAAAATTGCAATAGATAATTCCTACTGATTCATTTCTATTTCCCCCTTTTTTTACCCACTTAAATGTAATTCAGGTTTGTGAGACAAGATCTATTAATCCATAAATCCATGAAAAATATTCCAGTTTTTGAAATTTTTTTTTTTCCTTTCCAGCTTATCTGTACACAGATGGAGGCTGAGAAGTTTCTAACTCTATAAACCATCACTTAATTCTGCTATTGAAGACAAGTACCATTAAATCTGATCTTTGGCAAAAATAAGATGTCACATAATCCCTTGTCATCTGTGTTTTCAGTTTATAAATCTAGTAAGCATTCTTAAAACATTTGTTTTGCTGTGTAATCTTGATCAAGCGGTATCTATTTTTTATTCAGTATCTTGTAGGAGCTGGTGTTTGAAGAAAATTAATTCAAATAAGTGTTCCCTGTTTTGGTTATTAGTTACAACTTGAACTTGACTGTAAGATCCTTGTTTCAAATTACGTATCACAGAATCCTTGTATCCAGGAAACGGTTAGCGGTGGTAAATACTATGGCTGAGGGTGTGCACCAAATCCAGATATGGGGGGCTCATATGCCAAAGAACAGCTTTGTCTTTTTGTTTCCATTCTGCAGTAAAATGAGACTCCTCCTTCAGCCAAACTGATAAATGTGATAAAAATGTATATGTTGCCAGTATATGATTCACAGTAGCACATTTATTACCTTGCAATAATTTTGCATGGTTTGATTTATTTAGAACATATAGGCTGAAAGGTATTTATGGCTTTGTCTTGCCATGCTGTGGGAAATACAATCCTAATTTTCATTTACAAGGATATCAATAAGAGGTAAAGTATGCAAATCCTGGAAATGATAGTTGAGCAGAATATTAAAAATCTGAGACCGTTCTAATGAGGTTCATGGGGAAAGGTGGTGAGATAGAAACTCATTAAAGATAATATAGCTGAAAGTTTTAATGGCAGCAATACCAGAACCTGTACAATTGTAAGAGTCTTGTATTAAGAATATCTGCTAGGCATACTGCAGCGTAAGAAGTCAAACATTGCTAAAGCAGGTTACACATGGGTAATTTAAATTACTATTGCTATTTCTCCTTGATCCAAGCAATCAAAAACCCAAACAAAGTAGAAATAAACCTGGTTTTGCAGAGAAACTTTTAAACACCTCAGAGCAAAACTCCACTTTATTTACTGACAGTTCTGGTAACACTGCTTATTATTAAGTCTGCCCAGGTGCATCTCTTTTTTTGTTACTTATGCTGTTCAGCTTTGGCTCATCTTTTCAGTGTTAGATGCTTGGCTCAGGTAATATTTTTAAACATTTTGACAAAAAAGGGCTCAACCTTCTAAATACCATGAAGGGAAAATAAAATTATTCTATACTCATGCAAAAAACCTTGAAACCTTTTCATTGAACAACGTAGACACTTCTGTATTATAGCTGTAGCTTTGATAATTAGTAGTGTGGGTATGCTCTCAAATTAGGTTTATTTTTGTTTGATTTTCTCCAGAAAAGCTACTTGAATTTAAGCTACAAACTCTTAAAACATTTCACTATTCACAGTGGGAATTTGTTTGCATTTGATAGCTGAATTATGTGAAATTCCATGTCTCATGCATGCTGCATGCTCTCAGTGATTATATTTTGACTTGTTTGCAAAAGCATCCTTCTCTGAGAAAACCAATGAGGTTGTTTCATTGCACAGCTGCATGGCTTTTGAACAGGACTTTGCAGTTATTACTGTGAGCTAAGTTACTGAGAGATGAGCATCACAGAGTAATGTAAGTTTGAAGGAGATTATCTGGTCCATATCCTGCTCAAGTCAGGGATAACTTCAAGGTTAGATCAGGTTACTCAGGCCCTTATCTAGTTGAGTTCTGTAAATATCAAGGAACTGACACTCCAAATCCATACAGGACAACCAGTTACAGTGCTGAGTGACTATAGCTGTGCAAAACTTTTCCCTAATGTATAATCACAATATTCTTTGCCCAAAGTTGTATCAGATGTCTCTCATTCTTTCACAGTCTGTCTCCCTCTGTTTCGCACAGCAATCAATTCCTGCCTTAGCCTTCTCTTCTGAAGACTAAACAAATGCAGTTCTCTGAGTATGTCCTCATATGTTTTTGTTTCAGCCCACTCACCATCTTGGTGGCTGTCCACTGGAGTTGCTGTGGTTTGTCAGACTGTTTTCAGCTTGGAAGCCCCGAACTGGAAGCAGCCTTGCAAGTGCCAAGGCGAGGGTAGCAAGCTCTGCTCTAAGTCTCCTGTCTGTATTTAATATAGCCCAGGATGTGTTTGGCTTTCCTTGCTGCCGGGGCATGCTGCTGACTCTGGTTTGCCTTGTCCACCAGAATCCACAGGTCATTCTCTGCAGAGCTTCTTTCCAGCCCCTTTTGTATTTCTGCAGGAGGTTATTCCACCACAGGCACATGGCTCTGGATTTTCCAGTGTTGAACTTTATGAGGTTCCTGTTGGGCCATTTCTCCAGCCTGTTGAGATCCCTCTGATTAGCAGCTTTGCTTTGCACCATATCCATTTTGTGATGGATATGCTACCCTGAATGCCTTTACTTTTCACTCTTTATCTCCAGCTCAGTCATCTGAGGGACTGAGACTTGGACTAGGGACAGGGGCTATAAACACAACTGAAAAAGCACAAGTGCATGTTTCAAAGCATGGGGAAGTAAGAAGACTGACACAGAGGAACAGGGAATATGGAGGTGAGACTGTGTAGAACAATCTTCCTCACAAAAAAGTGCAACTCTTGCGTTTTATTTCTGTCCATTATAGATTTACTCAGATGATAATGGTTTAGCCTGGCTGTTGGTTCCTTCAGTAGCCCAAGTGGCAGAGGTCAGTGCTGTAAATGTGAGCTTCCATTGCTCCTGAATCAGAAGGACTCAAGGAGACCCTGTTTTGGGTGTTGATTGTTTAATTTCTTTAAAACCCTGATATTTCTCAAGCACATAGGGAAAATACAAGAAAGTGACATCAATACGATCAGAACATCAGCCTTCCCAAAGCTGAAACTTGCCAGAACTAAATTTGTGAGCATATGTATTTCTCTCTCTCTGCCTAATGTCCTAACATGTGAAATGAAGATAGCACTGCTTTACCACATAGAGCCCCTTAGGAATTCATTGGTGTCTGTGAAGTGCCCAACTGTTGTAACGCAAAGTGCTACTGAAAGTCGCATGTGGAAAATCGACAAGACTGGTTTTGGAGCAGACATGAATAAGAAAGAAGCCATGAGGTTACATATGAGCAAGGATGAAAACATCCAGAATATTGAGTAGGTTCTCAGTTGACAATTGTGGAAATAAACAATGGTTTTAGTAAACACAGTATCTGAAATAGAACAAAAATGGTTTACAGGCTTGTTAAACACATACCAGGCATTTTTCTCAAAAAAAAAAAAAAAAAAACTATTTCCATTTCAGTCCTTAAATGGAATTGTATGCTCAGCTACCTTGCATTTACTTATTTCATAGGTAGATAAGAGTTGACTGCACAGACGCAAGGAGTTGATGCACCAGTTTTTTATGTTCTCTAATTTGTTTCTGACATGGAAACTGAGATATGACCCTCTGTTCACTGTATTCCATACTTAAAGTGAAGGATTTTGCTGGTTTCATTTCAGCAAAGCATCGAAGATATTACTCTTCAGAGGGAGAGATGTGTTTCAGTACAAAAATCGGTACAGAAGCAAATATTAAATGCTGCCTGTGTTACTATTTTTTTTTTAAGCATTTAAGAAAATTTCATAGGCCAAGACTGCCTTTTCATCAAGATCTAAAACATTGCTGAATGGCTAGCACCAGTTTCTTGATTATTTATTAGATGGCAGTATTAGGTATTAATAGCTTCAAGCTGTTTTCCTGTATGACCCATTTTCTGACTCATACATGCCTTGTTTCCTTTCTCTCTAATTCTCTTTATTGTCAACAAATGTGGATCTGTTTGGAAATGACAAGCAACCTGAAAGCTGCATTGCTTAAGAGACTGGCCCTCCTTCTGCAACCTGCAGGTTGTTTCAGAACTAAAACCCAGGAAGGCAGAGCAAAATAAGTTGTCTTGCTTATTACAGGGGAGATATGGTAAGAAATATGTGAGAACAGGTCTCCAACAGCTCTACTTCAGGACCTCTGAGGAGAGCCATGTTTAAGTCACATAGTAGCCTAAAATGAATGGAGTCTGGAGGTGGTCTTCGTAGGGTAGACCTGATACCAGATTACTTGGGGAAAGTCTCCTTGTCCCAGATAAATTACTCAGGTCTGTGTCTGCTGACTACTTACTACTTTTCTGATGACACTAAGGGGCAAATTTTAAAAAATAAGGACAAAGGCTCTGTCTTATGGCCAATTCTGCATCTCAGCTTCAAAATCAGAGTTTTCATTGTAACCTTATCTCTCTCAAGAGGTTCAAGACTGTTTTTGTGAGAACTGAGACTCTTAAAAAGTAATGTTAGGCATATGTTAGTCCAACTAAAATATGCCAAATAGAAACAAAAAAAAAATAAGGGTCTAATGGAAAGGAAGTAAACTATATCAGTATTTGATAAATCTGTAATCACTAACATCACTGTATACCTCAGTCATCTCAGCATAGTCAAGGAATGGAGGTTTTATGTAATGCATACTGTGAATCATTACATGGGAATCACTACAGAAATGTTTGGAACAGGTATTTCTGCAATTGGAAAAGGAATGGAGTGTGCTGTCCAGGTTTTTGTCTGTGTTATGCTCTATGCTAAAATTGTCATGGGGAACAATTAATTAGAGAGCTATTCTTATTTCTTAGATTCCCGTGTTAGTACTATCAGTATTCTGAAGCTCATTTCTTTGCCTGTTTAATCCTTGGATGTTCTGCCAATGTGAGGTGCTATGTTCCTATGGTTAGACAAATGCACACCTACTGTATGGAAAGAACAAGTCACGTACAGGATGATGTAGTAAAAAAATAATTTATACTTGCAGTCAGGCGTTCTGAGGTAAGTCTGAAGTTCAGTATAGATTCCAGTACACACCAGATCCGATATCAATCCTCGTATTAAGTTAGCTGAAGTCTAATACTGAACTGAATTGACACCGCACTAGAGAAAAGCAATTCCTATTGAATATGATTTTGCATAGATCTAATCTATAACCCCACTTCAACTGTATTTTATGACTAAATTAATTAATAATGATGGGAACATACTGCAAATATAAGAAAAGTTGGAACTATTGCGTTTCATTAATTTAACAAGGTTACCTTATTACATCCATGTAAGTTACTACAGAGAATTTTTTAGAGGGATTGATGGAATTATGAATCTTGCTGCTAAACATGAAATTACTCTTTTTTTTTTTTTTTAATAGTGATAACATCTGCTTAAGCTCTTAGGACAAAACTTCAGCCAGTTCAATTTCTTGTCTGAGAAGGAATATCTCCTGTCTCCCTAAACAAAAAAAGAACCCAAACCATTTTTTAGATCATGCTTAGAATATGACCCAAATCTAAACCAAAACCTACTTGCAGGTACCTATTCTTATATTGTAGGTCCAACTAAGAGTTGATGCCTTTTGTGTTTGGTGAATTTTTGTGGGTCTGCAGAACTGCATCGTATCAGAATCTCTTTCCACTTTACCTGTTATACTTTCCAAGATAACCTGATTGAAACTGGTTTTGGATTCTGGATTTGGCTACCGACTGATGGTTAGAATGATGTAGCTTGGTGACCTGTAAATTTATATAAATATGTATGTAAAATCAAAGGATCATGGTTTCAAGCTTGGATATCTAGTACTACATACTTGAATTAAAAAATAAGTATCTGAGATGCTAGATTAAGCCATGTGATGAAAGATAGTATGATTTTAAAACTGTTATTGACATTTCAAAATATTTTTATTAAGGTGAGAACAAAATGTAAACCGAAACAGAATTAAATTGAAGAACAGAGGCCTTTGGGCAATAATTGAAATATCGAACTATTTGTCTTATAGAATCCTTTGGTATACTTTTGAATACATGGACTGTTTGAAAATCAAGCATTAATTTTGGTCATATTCATACCACACTAGACAAGAGCCTGGTGGTGTTTCCTAACCTACTGCTAATTCAGATAATTTTCTGGAAGAGTAGTGTCTGAAATAGTGTTGGAAGCTTCTGGGACCATTTCCTGAGAGGAAATGCGAAATCTGTTAGGTTGTTTTTAAGAAAGGTGGGTCACAGCGGTTCAGTCCTAACACCTGACCCGAAGGTGGCTGTGGTCAGATCCCACTGGCCTTCCCAGAGTGGAGGTAAGGAGAGACGTGCTGCTGTCAGCTGCCATTCTCAGCTCCACGGGGAGCTTCTGCTTCCCTCTTGAGGCTTGTGCTAGGCCATGGCGGGTTAATACGTTTGTCGTAACAAGCTTAGTGCCAACATCCACTTCCAGCATTCAGTTGTATGCAACAGAGAATGTTTTGGCTAGAAATGAGTAAATAGATGGGTTTTCTGCCATAGGTGGCCATTAAAGAATATTATGCAACAAACAGACATTGAAACTTGAGTGATTTTTCTTTTACCTCATATTTATAAGAAGCTTGCATATCTGGAAAATAAAAAAAAAAAGGTAAGATTCAGCAGGGATTCCTTTTGTCTAGTACGCTGGTATTAAGTGTGTCCCATGTGAACAGGTAATAATATGGTTTTAAATGTCGTGGCAGAAATGCGTCTACTGTGTCCATAATACTGTACATTTAGTTCTGCGTGGATTTGTCTATCTAATAGACTTTTTCCTTCCTTTGTAATTTATAGGCCAGGGAGCAATTACTGCCTACCAACAATAAAAAGTGAGAAGATTAATGAGGTGTTGTATTGTGGCACCTCTGAAGCATTTGAACTTATTCTCTGTTGCTATGAGGAATAAGAAATGACACAGATAGATGACAGGGCTTTGCCAAAACAAAATGCAGTTTATTAATGTCTTGAAACAAAACTATCACCAACACAGAAGGCAAATGTAGGGATTTCTCACAGACCTAATTTCCCACACATTGCTACATAAATTACCCCCGAAATATGTCAACAAGAAGTTTTGCAAACACATATTATGTCTAGTTGGCTACATGAATATATTTCTTGTCTTCCATGAGCCATGTTCTCTTTGCTTACTATTGTTTGCATAGTCAGAGCTTGCAAATTTAGCTGTGGACTTTATCTGAATGAATAATAGAGCTACTTTAGGATAATTTAGGTAACATAGATTTGTAAAACTTACTATTTACTGTTTGGTTAGTAATCATGATTAAGACACTTGCACATGAAGAGTGACAGAAGTATCTGCAGTCTATAAGCAGGAAGGAGAAGATACAGAGGAATGAGGACAAGAATACTGTGCAGTTTTTCAATGTGCTATTTTAACTCTTCATATTGTTGTAATGTCACCATTAGACTGATCGACTGAAAGCTGCCACTGAAAGAGTTTTTCCCCTGCCACATTTCTGGTCACAACTCATTGCATTAGTAAGCCGATGTGACCACAGTTGAGCTCCTTCCCTCTTCACCCTGCATTTTCTGGCTTCCTTCCTTGTTTCAAGTCTTGTGACTGTGTGTTGAACAGCATCAATTTGCTACTCTGGGCCTAAATGTCTGTGTCCAGAAATGAAGGGAGAGCAAGACTTCCCAGCCTGGCAGCAGTTACTTCCTCTTGGACATAAAGAAGAATGACAGCCTTTAGCACTAAATTTTCAGAGAGGTGCTGAACACTTATGGCTTTCCATGAAGGGAAGAAGGGCTATGTAGGATATAAGAAATTTTAAATAATTTTGAAAATCAGTTTGGCAGGGGTGTCTCAAATTGTATCATTTGTATAACAATCTCTTCAGGTTTCATTTTTTCTTACTTTTATTTTCCATTTCTTACACTTCCAACTATATTTTAAACATATCTAGTGTTCCTTTTCTAGAGATCCTCTGTGACAAATGTAGTTGATAAGTTGTATTTTATTTCACTGTGTGTCATCAGGCCCATGGCTTAGAAACCTAGCATACATCTAACAATTAGGCTACATGACATTGCTGGCTTCACTGCTTCCTTTCAAACTCTAACATGTTTATCACATGGTTTACAGTTAATTGGTATTCAAAGTATGAACTTGCATGCAAAGTTGAATTCAGCACTTTCCGGAGGACAAGAATGAGTCATGTACCTCATCTGGAGCAATATTTCCCCAGATTTTGTGAGGCATTGTGTTTCTGTGGTTCCATTTTAACTAACAGGAGAAACTATAGCATGCTACTTTGAGTTTTTGTCTTCCCTACTGGGGTCCATCTGAAGACTGAAACTTGATATATTTCATTATTAATTTTTCTTAACAGAAGAAGAGTATATAACAAGATGCAAAGCACAGGTATTCTTTTGGCCTGAGTAATATAGTGTTGTAAACACTTTTAGCAGCTTAGCTCTGCAGGTGAAATGCAATGACTGGTTGGTATGGCATGTTTTCAGACTGACTATTTTGTCATGCTTCTGCCACCTATCCTTTGTTAATTCTCAGCCATATGCTTTTGTCCCACCTGTTACAGTCATTATGCTTCCAAGCATATGCCTTTCAAGGCATATTTGAATTTTGGAGATACATATTCCTTGTACATGGGCATCAGCTAGGACTTGTGACTCTGTCTTTTCGACTGTCGACCAAGTGTCACACCACAACATGCAGAGTACCACTCTTGGACTGGCTTTCATCTGCTGCTGGTACTGCAGGGTAGCCATGGCCTGCAAGGAAGTTAATCTGCTGGTATTACTGGAATTATGTGGGTTTGGTAGCTTGGTTTGATGAAACTGACTTAAACACAAATGGGTCCTTATGTTTAGGAACTGTTTATTTTTTCTTTCACTGGGCCCTAGACTGTGCACTGGTAGTCCAAGGACCGCACAGGCTTTCTTCCTAGGGTTTACTATTTTGGGGCAAGAACAAGGAGCTGCAGATAAAGCAGATCTTCTGGGGCAAGTACACAAGCATTTTTACATGTAGATGTCAAATTTTCCAAAGTGCCTAGTTCTATCCCTGCTGCTCATAGTATGTCTTCAGGCTTGACACTTCCACACAAGTCTTTTTCCTGTATTCTTGCTAGCAGTGGCTCGTAGAGGGCCTGGGTGGTAAACTCTTTGGGAAAAGAGTTTTGTCTCTATACTTTGTATCAGTTGGTTCAAGAGGTCTGCATGCAGACAGATGGATGAACATAAAAGCATTACTTTAAGTAGTCTTTTATTTTACCAAGGCTAATTTTCCTGTGGCCTAGAGCCTCTGATTTCTTTGTTAGGACTATGTGTGGCTGTACCAGCATTTTGTTTCAAAAGTTCCTTTTCAAATACAGTGTACACCTTAAAGTTACATTTTCAGTTTAAAATGTCATTTTAAAGCAAGATAGCCATTTAACATGACAGATTGGTTTAGATTAGAATTTTTGAAACAATGTTATCTAAATTGTAGCACTGTGTTATACAATCTGCATTCCTATTCAAGATATTTTTCAGATCAGTGTAAAGGAGAGCATTTATAACTTTCTTTTAAAATGTCCAATGTTGGTCATGGAAAGATTTTCTTAGGAATTTAATGAAGCTTTGTGTAATTGGTTAAACTACAGTCCTAATGTGTACATCTGAAATACTTGGAACAAGGACATGCTGAAGAATTAAAGAAACACGTGAGCCTATAAAAGTCCTCTAAAGGCATGGTGAAGGAAGATTTATGACTGATTCCTGTGTTTTTGCTGGCATTTACCTTTGAAATAGTCTTGAGGTAAGTGAAAGAATGTAAGAGCACTTCCTGAAACACCCAATCTATTGAGTGCATTTAACCTTTTCCTTTCAGATGGTAGGATTGTGCTAATTTATCTGAACATTAGAAAAGAAAAAAATAGTGTAGTGACTGAGTAATTCTGAAGAAAGTTCACTAAAAACAGTGAGACCTGGAGAAAAGACGAATTCTGAATATGAAAGGCTGAACTTCAGCTTCTTCGCAAAAGCCATATTTTAATTCTAAGGCTCATATAAGAAATGCAGTAATACAAATTTTCTGCTGAGTCTTTGAGGCCTGGCATAGCTTTAATGGAGACAAGAGTGACTAGATATTTCTTAAAGTGTGAAAGCTGTATGAAAGCTGTAGAAGATATACACCAGAGATTGCCAGCTGAAGCTGGCCTTTTTTTTTTTTCCCCCATGCTTCCCAGTTTCCAAACATATTGAATTCTTCAGATTGTTTACACTAAAGTGAGATGTCCTGTGTCCACACTGCCAGAGTGTTTGCCCGCCAGACGCTCCACTTTGACACACTTGTGGGCGCAGCTGATTGCCACACTCAGGCCCCTGATGCTTCTGTCCCCAAAGCCACACACCAACTCATATTGCTGCCAGAAAATAATATCTGCGCGGTGCCCAGAGTCACTTTGTCAGCATTTTTTTCATCATGTTTTGCATGCTTTTAGGCAGCGGATTAAGGTGTTTCCCCAGATTATATGACTCTTCATACACCAGAGTCTGTGAGATTGCCTAACTGAGAGAAGCGGTGTTTGTGAGAAATAGTGCCCAGGCAAAACCATGCCTGGCAGGAGGCAGAAATGGGCAGGAAAACCCTGAGAAAGTTGGCTGGTCATTAATTTGGATCTCGGGGAACTGAATCAAAATATTTATTTCACTGGTGGTGTTTCTCAGAGAGTAAGAAGATCATCCAATGATCAGGGGTTCAAAAGGTACATTGTAACAATGATTTGCAGAGATTTTACTCCAAAGATAAAATAGTACCATCAATTTATAAATAAGCAAATGATATCTGCCAGTTCTTAAAAGTAGCAGAGATCTGTAAATGGGCCACTTGAAATGTAAGTATGTAAGAGAATGTTTTTCTAGTGCTGCTTACCACAACAGAATCTGAAACATCAAGTATTTCTCAAATTCACTAAGGGTTAGTGCAGTGTCCAGGCTTTGGAAAGGAGAAATTTAATGCACAAGTACAATAACTGGGGAATTACTAAGTAGAGAAAAGGACTGCAGAATGAAAAATAATCTAAGGGTTAGAGAAGAATATAAGCTAAATACAAGTCAACAGAGTAATCTTTTGCAGAAAAGGCAAATTCTATTCTGTGAACAGAAAAACAGATGAACAGATAAATATGGTGGTTTAGGAGTGACTGGCAAGGCCTCTTTCAGAGGTTTTTTGCCCACTAAGGGACAAGCAAACTCCTTATGAGAACAGCAAGAGGATGGGAGAATTAGAGAGGAGACTCTGAAAAGAGGGCTGGAGGCTGAGAGGTGATGTAGCAGGAACCTTACTGAGGGAAAATGTGTACTAGGAGGGCAGTGACAGAATTGTTCTGCTGGCTAACTAGAAACAGCTGAGGACAAATGAGCTTAATTCCCAGCAGAGAGGACTTAGGCTGGACATTAGGTAGTGAAGCACCAAACAGTCTACAGAGAGAGGCTTAATCCTTGTAGAAGTTGTAAAGGCAAGTTAAAAATGTTGTGAGGGCAAGTCTTCTAAGCAATACTCTGTCCCTGCTTTACTGAATGGTAGTATATAGTGATTGCAGAGTATGTAATTTTTGTAGGTCTGTTAAAGTAATTTTCACATAAGACTGCAGGGTATTTTGACTACTGGTAGAGAGTTGTCAGCAACTTCTGCTCCTGCTTAACACTGCAGAACTGTACCTATGGATGTCTCTGTAGGTTCTTTTGGCTTACTGTATACATGTTTATTTCTTTGTAAATGTGTATTACATGAAAATAAATGTTTTGGTATTTGAATATCTTTCTTTCAAAACTTTTTAAAATCAGGATTTCTGCAAAATAAAAATTCCACAGAAAATATTTTTCCTTGAAATTTAAAAATGAGGAATTTTGTTGTCTGAACTTTTTCTTTCCAGAAAATAGATTTCTATGCTGATTTCAGTAGTCTTCAAAACATTAATAAGATGACAATGTTTTTTCTTATTTTAGAAGTGACATTCTGGTGAGAAACATGATGGCATTTATCATGTATTATGGCTTGCATGGCGTCTCTCAATTGGTTCTTCAAAGGTGTGTTTCTGGCCCTCATTTTATCCCATGGCAGTGTCCTGACACACAGAAACTCAGGGCTCCAAGGGCAGTGGTTGTTATGATGAGGGCTTACCTTGCAAGAGGTGCAGTCTCAGTCCAGAGTAGAAAAGACAGAAGTACAAATCATGTAAGGCAAGGCCCAATATGTAGATGAAATTTCATAGTTTTAAAGGTATTATAAAGAATGTATCTATTTTTTAATATTAAAGCATTTTAATTCTGTTTGGACTGACTTGAAACATCAGTTTTTCTTTCAGTAGTTCATAGCACTTCTAATGAGCTGCTTGCCACAGAATTTCAGAAATTTTAAGTTCAGTCTTGGTGAAAAGGAAATTATTTTGTCCTTTTATAATTAACAACTTCTATGGTCAACAAATGGCACTGAGGTCCCTCAATCCTTCTTTAGTTGCAGATCTTAGTATGTGCTTGTGGAACTGGTGGGGAAGGTCGAAGGAAAGTAGGATTGTATATTAAGATTAACAGGAGCTAAATAATCATGGCATACTGGGTTTCAAGGATACAGAGAGAGGGAGAAGAGTAGAACCTTCCTGTCCAGGACTCGCCAAAAATAAGTAATGATGGAGAAAGAAGGAGAGGTTTGGTGGAGGTGCTTGCAGGGAACCTGGACATGGGAGAAGTAGCCAGGCTATAAGGCCAGGAACCAGAGGAGGGATTTTGTCCTTTCTAGACAGAGAGACTGAGACTGGAAGGAAAAGCCCAAAGGTGGAGGTAGGTGTGAGAATGGAACAACAGGAGCTGGCTGGGTCAAGCGAGAGCACTCGACAAAGAACAGCTGTGGGAAGACAAAGCAGACATTGCCACTGACAGCTGTGGCAGCAGTCTCTGTGTATTTCCTAGCTTCTACTTTTCCTAACTGGAGCAGAATAAAGGACTTGTAGTGTCACTATTTACAGCTGTTAGCAGGTGTCACTGAAATCTTTCCTTTGCTGCTTGGGAATGAGAGTTATCTCCTGCCACTGCCTACTGGGTTAAGGCAAGTGAGAAGTGCACCAGCATGTCTCAGCCCCACTGTCTCTGACAAATATGAGGCAGAAGGATAAAAGTTTTGTTTATATAGATGTCCTCTTTAGAAGGTGAGAAGCTACAAGCAGAAAAAAAAGTTATTTGCAAACTTGCCTTTTTAATAAGCCCAAATTAAGGTGACCTGTGCAAATCTTATTTGGTCCCTTTGTGATCATTATTATTATTTTTGTAATTATATGGTAATCATAAGTGGACTGCTGTTTCAATATATGAAAAGGATCAACTCTGGAATGTGTCATGCTCCTAATGTGAAATTTTCAACTCTGAGTAGATTCTCGAGTCATTTCTTACACCAATTGGTAACTAAAAAAAGGAATGCGGCAAAAATTTCAAGAAGTATTGTGCAAAGGCAGCCAATTGCTGTCCACAAATGCTTCTGTGAAGTTCAGAAATAATTTAAATCAAACTCCTCACAAAGAGTCTTGTGTCCTATTGTACTTTTCTTTGTGCTGAATGGAAGTCCTATGGTCTGATTTATGTAAGTTTTGAACATTTACCCTTGCAATTGCAGACAGGGGAAGTAGCACTCGGAACACTCAAAATGCTATTTAATCGCAGGTACTTAAAAAACTCAGGTTGAGCATAATTCAGTATATACTTTTGACCTTAATCTCTCTGTCATTTTTTATCCTTTCAACTCACAAGACTTTTGGAAAAATATATTCATTAGCACCTGTCAAATGCTAAAATGCTATAGTGGCACGGAACTACTGAAGGAAATTAATTCTGATGTTATAGCTGAATTTGGATAGTGTGCTGACAGTAAGGCACCAGACACTGAATAGTCAGGAAAAAAAGCCAAGGGCAGAATAGCTACTCATTTAGTAAATTATTTTTATTCTGTGCACTGATGAGCTGTTGCCCTGTGAAAAGTATGGTCATATAATTAAAGATAACATACAGATACAGAACAGGGATAAATGAAGATTTCAGTAGCATTTGCAAGGTACAGTTCAACCATATGTTATATTTAAAATCTTAATCTTCTTTTAATGTAGATTCTTTTAAAGCATGTGTGTGGGTGTTTCTGCATTCACCTTATGTACAGAAAGAAATTATTAACCTTCGGTGAATAAGAAAAAAAAGAACAAAACAAAACAACCCAGAAAATTGCCATTGCTTCATAACTGTTTGGATCCTGAGCTACTCTGTGAAGTACAGCTACACCACCACTCTTAAGACTATTGAAAATGACCCTGTGAGTTGTAGTTTAGATTCCAGCAGCACTGAGAAATAGAATGAAACAGAACCAGTTTCTCAGTATTTATTGCAAAGATTATTTTGTATGAATTTTAATTTCAGACCTGTTGAACTGAAAAATAGATTGAGCTCCTCTTTTAAACTCACCCACCATCCTGCATCCCCCCACCATCCTCACTAAAAGCTTCCACATTTTTCAGAAAGTTGTGGGAACTTCTGTGCTGTCAAGGGGATTAGCTGCCAAATGATTAGCTAACGTTTATGAACCGTGGAAAACTGACCACAGGAGTGACAGTATGGGAGAGGGAAACATTGAAAACATCCAAATTCAGGTATTAAACACATGAACGAGGAGCCCAGGCTCAGGAGACCTGTCTGGAGATGTCATAGACTGCACAGTAAGTGTGCATAAGCACACCTCTCTAGACTTTAATTCAGTCTGTGAATATTAGGGACAGAACTGAGAAAAAAGGTAAATTTATCAAAAAAGAAGTTTTAAGGGACTGAAAGGATGTGCAAATTTATACGGATTTTAGCAAACAGCTTTAGAAGAGACTTTTCTTCAGACATGGCATGGTTTAGTTTTGGCAGTAGTATTTAAATCACTTGTTTTAAAATTAGCCAAAGTTAAGGATGAAGGAAGATAATAAAACTAATGGCAAAGGAAATATTTAATTTCATGTTGAAGAAGCAGTTTTGATGAACTGAGAAGATATGCTTTTGTTTTCGTGTTGACAGAGCCTTTCCTCAACACTACCATTTCTTGGTCAATACTGAGCTATTTTTCCTAAGTTATTTTACTTTAGTTACCAAATAAAATTGTATTTTAGTCTAGTTCAAAAGAAAACATCCCAGTGTCTTCTGACTATAAAATATATTTTCTGGTACACTGTGAAGACTGTCAATATTTTAAGATTATTTTGTTACGCAACTTTCATATAACTTTTTTCATATTTTTTTCTTAAATTTCTCTCCCATCATGTTTTTGTTTTGTTTTCCCTGCACTGAGCCCTGTCCTGTTTCCAGTTGGTTTCCTTGCCATTTTTTTTCTTAATCACCCATCACATATATCTTCTGTTATTTTTAAAGTAGTGTGTCATACTGTCTCTCTTTATTCCTTTATGTCAATTGTTTCTTCACTTCATCCATTCACCACACCAGCTTAGGGTCTTCTACTCAGGTAGTCCTGCTTAGCTGTCCCTGCAGCCATCCTGAAGAAGAGGAGATAATGAGCCAAATCCGTGAAACAAATGAGATTAAGTGGCCAGAGGAGCATTTCTCCAGCATGGAGGTCTCCTCCTGCATTGTTGTCAGAGGTGGCAAGGGAGCTGTCATGCAGCTCTGCTCTGGTGGCCTTCCTGGTTGCACCCCGTGTTTCCCTTGGAAAGACTTGGGAAGGCACAGGGAGATGCGCAAGGCTCTGGGAGAGGGAAGAGGAAGGGCTGAGCATGCAGTTCATATAGAGATCTGAATTACAGGCAGCTCCTTCTCATCCTACAGCTTAGTTTCACCCAGGAGTGTCAAACATTCACAGGCAGGCACTACGCTGGAAGGGACATCATCATTGTCTAAGGGAAATGCTTGTTACTCTCATTTTTGATGCTGCAGCCAGAAACATTAACTTGCTGATAGTCAGGGAATAAACTGAGGATAGTGGGGCAAGAAAGGCCTGCATGTATATGAGTTACCTGAACAGGGCCAGTACATGGGTGCAAACACCAGCACGATGGCTCTCACTGCTTAATAGCTTCAAACTCCCAGGCATGGTTTAGCCTGGCTGAAGAATCCTCTCCCAGGGCATGGTTCAGGCAGCACCTGTGCAAGGGTCCTTCTCCCTTTGGCAGCACAGATGAAACCATCCTGTTTTGGGGGAGGAAGAGAGCTTAGCTGTGTGAGCGAAATGTGCTCAGAGCCATGGACCTGGAATCACTTGCAATCAGGCCCCAGGGTGAACCTCAGCTGATCTTCATCACCAGGGGAGGATCAGCCAACGAGGGACGTGGGTTCCTGGTCCCACCCTCACTTCTGCAGATCAACTTGTGCCAGCACTGGCTCAGCAAGAGTCCATATCCTGAGGTCCCATCTAGCCTGAAATACCCTGTGATTCTGTCCATTTGATATACAACTCCGCATAAGACTTTCTCTCTCCCTTGTCAAGTTGTATTTGGCTTAATCACTACCGTAGGAATTTTGGGATAATTTTTTTAAGCCAACATTTTCATTTGGATGGCATATGTGGTTTTTTTTACTTTTTTGTTTGTTTGGTTTTGGGTTTTTTTGGTGTGTGTGTTTTTTTTTGTTGTTGTTGTTTTGTTTGTTTTTTTTTGTTTGTTTGGTTGTTTTTGGTTTTGTTTTTTTTTTCCAGATTTATTTGAGCTACTTTCTGGAAGTACAGTTTTGAGGCACTTAATGTACTTGGCAATTTTCTGTTTATTTGTGTACTTAGTCATTGCTATTGCAGTACTTCTCCTTGAGATGTCTTTTAAGTATTCTCAAGCATTTAATTTTCTTCAAATAATCTTTCATAAAGATTTTGACTCATATGGAAATTCACATTCTAACAGAAAGTTAATTAATTTCATATTGAATTGCAGAATGGTGTTATAATATGTCCAATGTGTGGAAAAGTATTCCTTCTAGACCTTTGCTGCATTTGAAAGTTTTTGAGGCTTTTTACAAACTTCCATCCATTCTGATGAGAAAAAATTAATAGCTGCTAATTCAAGTTTCTTGTGTGAAATAAATTCAGAACACTAGACTTTTCAATATGTCTGTTTTAACTACTTAAATAACTTTCCCCTTAAGCCTTCCTATCTATGAAATCTTTTTATTCCTGACAAAGCTGGAGTTGTGAATAAATTGGGCCTTACCTTGATGTTAAGTGGATTTGTATACTGTGGGTTATCCTAAATTCATCCTGCCTGCCAGATTTCCATGATGTAGAAAGTAGTGTTTAACTTACAAAACTGTAATTCCCTCCTGTACACTTTCTTCTTACATTCCAGTCAACTCTTGGCTGATTCAGAGTTGCAGGTGATGAGTGAAGGTTTAAAGCAGAGTTGTCTTGTTTGTTAACACATTTATTGAAGAGCTGACTCAGCGCAACAGAGGTGGGAAAGCATGAAAATGAGTGTGGAAGACAAGTTTGTTCTGCTGTGTAGGTTCCAAAGCACTTTTCTGTCTGCTGTGTTATTACATTTGGAAACAAGCAGTATATCTTGAGGGTTTTTTTTTTCTCTCTAATCTGTTTTGCTTTGGTGGGGGCCTTGGAGGGAGGGCTTTATCTGGGGTTTTCTTTCTTTTTGGTTTGTGTTTCTCTTCGGTAAACATAGCTGACAGGAACTTTTGGTCTCATTTTTTTGTTATTGTTTGTATAGATTACAAAGGAAACTGTTGAAAAGGTTCTGCTATTGTATTTTGGGAATGGTGATCTTGCCAAAGTTATTAAAGTTGGGTTAGGTTGTTGCACTATGTTCTCCACAAGGCTAACCCTTGAAACCTAACTGAAAACTGGAAGAAGATCAGGCTGTTATTTTTTGTCAAGACACAGCATCAGTGGTCTGTGATGTACACTAACTAGCAACTGATTTCTGGATGAAATGTGAGATGTTATTTTGATTTAGCCAGCTCTGTGTTATTGGCATACTCTTTTCCCAAAAAAGATTTCCTCCTCACCTCCTCTAATAAGTACTAGAGTTGTGATAATCCAAAGTTGATTTATTACCAGCTTTCATTTCCACTGTATAAATGGAAAAGGGATGGCAGGATGTTATTTCTGGGGAGGATGGGGCCAGGGGTATTTTAGTGTGCTTCTCACTGTGGTTCACAAGAACTTGAATGTGGTGACTCTGCAAGGCCAATTTGCTATAATCTTGCTCAAAGCGATGCTCGGGTGGCACTCATTTGGGGGGGGGGGACACGACATACACCCTGCAAGCACTTAGTTAAAGTCTTTGTCAGAGTTGTAACATTCTTCAGTTTTCCCATCTCACTAAAAATCCAGTTGCGTCATGTCAGCACTTCACAATTTGCAGTTTCTTCTGTCTTGCACAAGTCCCAAGGAAACAAAAAATAGTTAAATAAGGGTTCAAAATTAGCTGGTACATAGGGCTTGGTAAAGTACTTCAGGTTTAAAAAAAATGCAGTTCTCTGAATGGTGCCAGGAGCAGTTTCTGCTATTTAATATGGCAGAACCTCATGTTTCTCTAATAAGTGATATTCATTCAAACCTGTTCAATGAAAATATTTTGTATTTAGGGACTTAAATTATATATATGAAAAGTCTCAAGGGAATGGCTGGCAGGGCATGTGAGAAGATCAGGTGGCTTTGGCTAGTAGAAAGCTTTTGAGTATTGAGATGGACAGGAACAGGAGATGTCATGGAACTTTACCTAGATGAAAGAGAAGAGTTGAGCATGTGAGTAATCAGAGGAGTACTGGTTTGGAGCATGAATGTGCTGTTGGTGCCAGATGCCTCAGTTCAACAAAACACTGGAAGTTTTGCTGTGTGAAGAAAGGAATAAAGCAAAATTAGATATGTAGGAAGAAATCTGAAAGAGAGATTTTCTCCAGTTTCCTAGGTTCAAAACTAGTATATGTTTGAGAAAATGTTTGGAGTTTGGGGAGATAACAACCACCTGTTTATTAATCAACAATTGGAACATGCATAGGGAGTGGATAATTACTGTCAACAGTAGGATTCTTCATGCTTTAGCTTGTGTGATGCTGTCACATCCAATTGTATTTGTCTCCTGGACATTTTGTAGTGCAGACTCTTACTGGAAAGTATATTTTGCCAGAGCAGTTTGCCTTCCAGGAGCAGTCCCAGAGTTCATTGTTGGTTCCCTTTGCAACTTCACATCATCTCATCTTTTTGAATATTGTTGACCATGCCTGCAGGAGCTACCCATAATGACATCTTACCAAGTGTGAATTCATTGCCATGCCATTTACACTATAGATTTGTTTGGTTTTCATTCAGCAGCATACTGCATAGGCAGGTCATGTGCATGTCTGATATGCCTAGTAATGCCTGGCTCATCTAGTAAAATGTACAGTACTAGAACAAAAACTATTTGGCAATAATTAATACCTTCTGATGTTTCTTGTGCTAAATCCACTTCTTAATTTCTATGAAAGTGGAATTGTAATGAGAATAGAGACTGTTTTATGTAGTATTCTATTTTTGATAATGTAATGGAAGTTTGCATCTCTAATGGGGCAATAATACTTGAAAATAGCCTGGTTAATAATTTAAATGACTTGCAAATTCAGATGCAAACACTAAGTGACTTTTACCTCAGGTTCTCACGCTACCTACTGATACTAAAGTCATGCTGAACACTTTGGACAAGAACAGGTACACACAAAAAAAATGCCTTTTTGAAAAATTCCTTTGTAATGTCTTGATAAAATGGATTAATTTATCAAATAGGTTTTTAATTTTTTCAAGATACAATGCCTAATAACATCAGATTGGTTTGTGAGAAATTCCTCTGTATCTTACTGGTCCTACAACTTTCCAACTAGAACAGGACAGAGGGTAATAAAAGATTATTGGTTTTGTCTGTCATTTCAAAACTAGATCTGCTCTTCTTTCTAACAACCTGCAGGAGTGGATTAGACTTAACCTCACTGAAAGAATTGTGCTTTTTTTTTTGCTATTAACAGGCCAAGCTCTGATAACAGGCGCCACAGCATCCGGGAGAGGATGTCCAGTACCAATGAGAAAGGGAGCCTGTCCATGGAGTCCACCAAGGAGACGCGGTACTGTGCTGTCTGCAACGACTACGCTTCAGGCTACCATTATGGGGTCTGGTCTTGTGAGGGCTGCAAAGCTTTTTTCAAAAGGAGTATTCAAGGTAGTAAGCTGTTCAAGTGAATTACCTTTACTCTTTACTCATGAGGAAACTGTGAAGCTACTTGAGATTGCAGCCTGAGCCCAGGACAATGACATTTATTGGGTTTTCATTAGCAGCTGAGGTGCTCTGTATTTGATGAATGCTTCTAGCAGGTAAATATTATATTATTCAATATATTCATTAATGATTTAGACGAGGGAATTGAGTGTACTATCAGCAAGTTTGCTGATGACACTAAGCTGGGAGGAGTGGCTGACACGCCAGAAGGCTGTGCTGCCATCCAGTGGGACCTGGACAGGCTGGAGAGTTGGGCGGGGGATAACCTGATGGAATTTAACAAGAGAAAGTGTAGAGTCCTGCATCTGGGCAGGAACAATCCCAAGTGCCAGTATAGGTTGGGGCATGACCTATTAGAGAGCAGTGTAGGGGAAAGGGACCTGGGGGTCCTGGTGGACAACAGGATGACCATGAGCCAGCACTGTGCCCTTGTGGCCAGGAAGGCTAATGGCATCCTTGGGTGTATTACAAGGGGGGTGGTCAGTAGATCGAGAGAGGTCCTCCTTCCCCTCTACTCCGCCCTGGTGAGACCCCATCTGGAATATTGTGTCCAGTTCTGGGCCCCTCAGTTCAAGAAGGACAGGGAACTGCTGGAGAGGGTCCAGCGTAGGGCAACAAAGATGATGAAGGGAGTGGAGCATCTCCCTTATGAAGAAAGGCTGAGGGAGCTGGGGCTCTTTAGTTTGGAGAAGAGGAGACTGAGGGGTGACCTTATTAATGTTTATAAATATATAAAGGGTGAGTGCCACGAGGATGGAACCAGGCTCTTCTCAGTGGCAAACAATGATAGGACAAGGGGCAATGGGATCAAGCTGGAACACAAGAGGTTCCACTTAAATTTGAGAAAGAACTTCTTCTCAGTGAGGGTAACAGAGCACTGGAACAGGCTGCCCAGGGAGGTTGTGGAGTCTCCTTCCCTGGAGACATTCCAAGCCCGCCTGGACACATTCCTGTGCGACCTCACCTAGGCGTTCCTGCTCCAGCAGGGGGATTGGACTAGATGATCTTTTGAGGTCCCTTCCAATCCCAAACATACTGTGATACTGTGAAATAAGATGTTATTTAGTCCAAGATTAATGAGGGAAAGAAAAGCATTTCTATGTTATCCTGTTCTTACCATGGAGGCAGTGAGAAATCTAATTTAAAAATCTGTACTGAATCAAGATGACCACTCTTTCAGGCTATATATACATCTGTTCTGTGATTGAGTTCTTATCCAAAACAAATATTTTTTTGAGAATTCCCAGCCAGATGAAGATTAATTCCTGTTGATTGATTTATTACTCTTAATTTAGTGCTCCATTAGCAAGATTGTTCAGTCCAGATCTCAGTTCCTTGAAGATGTGAGATGAGAACCAATATTAAAAATGAATGTTTCCTTGATGAAATAGCATTTGTATTTATCAGCAAAGCAGGACTTTGAACTATACACAGAATGGTTTAGTTCACATTTTTGTCATGACTAGAAGTACACTGTGTAAGGTGTCCGGTGGAGTAAAGGGCATCTAATAGAAACAATGTTAATTGCTGTGACTGAGATAATTCTTGATTTAAATCCCTGTAACACTGTGGAATGGATACTTTTTTGCTTTGTTCAACCTCTCTTAAAATGAGCAAGAATTAAGTGTGATTCTATGGAAAATACGTGTACTGTTCGATATCTAAGTCTCATTTTGGAGAAGAAAATAAAACAGATTTCTTCCTTTCCAAACAGAAAACTAATAAAATGCTATGATGCTATGCTTTAGTTAGATTTCTATATTTTTTTAAATCTCCAGGTGATATATAGGCACAAAAATTCCTGTCACTCCTTTTTGAAGTAAACATAGTGAGGAAAAGTTTTTACCTCATATCACAAGGTGTGATTATTGCCTGTTTTGTTGCATGACTACCACTGAGGTGAGTTATATAAGACTTCCAGCATTCAACTCTGAATTTTCCTGGCCTTAAAGTAAAAACTGAAAGATTGGCTGCAGGATAGACATTGATGAAATTATTTGAATGTCAGTGATTAGTTAATAGTTACTTGTAGTTCTGCTTTTCCAGATTCATCAAAATGATTTTTAGAAAAGAAAGTGGTTAAGGCAGAGGTCAATAATAAGCAACATTGGAGGGGGAACAGGTGAAATTATTTTCTCTTGATATCAGAATGATTTACTTAAACACTTAAACTTGTGACATAGGGCAAACAGCTCCCTTAATGAGAGTTTTTAGTTATTTTTGAGTTCCCCTGACTGCATCAGCATTATTCTTAGAATTTTGAAATTCTGTTCTTGTACCCAAGCTGAACTCAGTCAGCAACTAAGTGAAACCGAAAATATTCTTAATCAAAAGTACAACTAAGTTATCAAGTAGTTGTGTAGCACAGATCTTCATGTTTTGGCCATTACAGAAAAAGAAATGGATCTGACTGTTTCATTGAGTTCCACGATTCTATGCCAGCACTTGTGTGGTTTTGCATTAGTCTTCATGTGGAAAAATGTTGTGGTTCCCCACAATGGACCTGTTATCTATTTGTGCTACAGTACATGCTGATTAGTAAATTTAGTTCTTGCTACATTTATATACTTAACATAATTTTTTAAGTACGTAAGCTTTGAAAATTTAAAGCTTAAGTTTTCAGTGTCCCGTAAAATGCCTTTCTTGATCTTTAAGTCATGCTTGCTCTAATTTAAGCCCCTTGCTTCTTGCCCTATCCCTTGTGGGCATGAAGAAGGCTTATTACAACAACCTTTTACATAGTTGAAGGCTGTTATCATATCTTTCCTCAGTCTTCTCTGTTTTAGACTAAACAAACACACTTCTTTGAGCAGAACATATTTTCTAGACTTCTGATCCCATTTGTTAAACTCCTCTGTACTTTTTCCAGTGATCCACTTCTTTTGTTGACAGCTATTGTAAAAAAATTACATCCACTAATATCAATAAAGTAATTCAAGAATTTGAGTGCTTATGAGAGAATTGGGCTTATTTGATCATAGGTGATATGAAAAGCCCTCTGAATGACTGTAAAAGACATGTCTACCCAGTCCTAATGAACTAAAGGATTTTTTTAACCTCTTACTGGATTTGGAAGAGACCTCTGCTTCAGCAATTATTAGTTCTCATTGGACATGTGTTCAGTTTATGAAAATTACAGTAGTTTTTAGATTGAGAATACATGATAAAACATGCTATTTACCATGCAGATAGTAATAATTTAAAATCGGTTATGATCGATGTCTAGGAATGAATACTACTAAAGTGTATATCTGTATGTAGAAGAATATGTGAAAGAAACATTATTATATCTGTGTGGTATATCTGGTATGCGTTTCTAAAAAGGGGACAATTTTTCCCTGGAAATCTTATGATTAAACCGTATTCGAGTACACAGGACTTGTTTGTATAAACAAAAGTAACACAGAATGCTTTCAGCAAATATCTTTTTGTTGTTGTTTATACTATCTCTTTAAATGCAGGATAACCATGCTACTTCTGTGCTTTGCTGTCTTGTATTTCTCAACACATATGTAGATAAAGGGATGCCTGGTCATTTTTATGCTTCTTATTAGAGATTTCGTGGGAGAATTGCTATAGTGAAGTCTAATGTTCTTAATACACTGTAGTCCAACCTTCTATATAGTTCTTAATAGATACACAGGAAAAAGTGAGTACAGACATGAGCAATGAACAAGTTGTATGGGGTAATCCATTTGCTGTGCTGGCTGTGCATTTGTTCCCCTCAGTGATATCTGAGGTTTCTATACTTACTAGCTTAAGTATATACTTACGATTTTGTGAAAACTCACATCTGTACTGGACCTTACCTGAGGTGGAGATTAATAGTTTCATATTTATTCAAAGGGGTTAGAATGGTTCTGGAAACATTTTGTGAATTTTAAAGGCTAAATTGTTTTTTTTTTCTCTCAAACAGTTAAACCTTAAAAGGCAATCTGAATTATTATAGTAATTGTCTCTCAATATGGAAAACTAATCAGTTTAAAAAAAAAAAACAACAGATGGTTGGTGGACAATCTCAACTGCCTCCTGAAACTGCTTGTGTCAGTCCATTTTGTTAGTTTATATCCCAAAAGTGATTCAGGACCTTGTTTTGAGAAAACTCTGTGCAGACATATATTGTGTAAAATGTTTCATGGGAGAGAAAAATTATATGACACCAACAACACTGTGTTGCTTGGTGATGGAAGAGTGTTTTATTCTTTGACCAGCATATGCAGCCTTCAGGAGTGTACTTGGTCAACTGAGTTGAATCCAGAAGCATAACAAGCAGTCACATCACAGCACACTGTACTTCTCCACTAAAATATTTATGGATTTTAAGACCAAGAAGGGCCATTAGACCATTAGTTCTGGTCTTCTCTCAATATAAACTTTATATACTACGCATGTACAAAGACCAGTAACTTAATGGAGGTAAATATTTTAGAGAATGCCCAGCCTTGATCTGTGGGCTCAAGAGCTTTCTTGCAGAGATTGCTTATTCTAATGGTTTGTCCTTCCATCTGCTAAAATATTGCCTTTCTAATTTGAATTACGTTGGCTTTTGTATCACATCCATGAACTAGACCTAGTACCCAGTATCTCGGCCCTATGGGAAGTTTTCATAACTGAAGTTGTTACGATGAAATCACCGTGATATCTTAAGTGAACTAAAGTGTTTCAGTCTCCCTCTGTATATCTTTCGAACTTCTGAGTCCTTTGTCTTTACACCTTTTCTGATCCCCCCACACCCATAATAGCCTCTTAAAAATTTGAATATGAGAACTGGATGAAGTATTTCAACATCAGCCTGACAAATGCCATTTATAAATTGCAAATCCCCTTGTGAATCTCACATTCTTTCCCTATCCTTCTAGTTATCTTTTTTTTTTTTTGGAGAGACACCAAAGGGTACAGGACTCTTACCATCTCTGACAGGCATCCAACAAATCCCTACAGATGTGGGGTTGAGAACCCTCACAAGGGACTCAGAACAAAGTTGGAGTAACTTCTTGCACTAAAGGGTATCTTGACGTCAGAATTACCGAGGTATTAGAAATCCCCAGTTCTATTTCCCTGCCTCCTTCATGTGCCCTTCTGATGTTTTTCAGACAACTCACAGTTGTTTTTCTCACAGCTGCATACTGAGACAAAAATCTGGGATATTTCACAAATATTCAGTTAAGAATTACTACATGATGCAAGGCAGTACCAGCCCAGCAAGAACAGGTTGGCATCTGGATGAAGAGGTGTGCTGAGGGATTCCAGAGGCCTGCCATTAATGTCTTGATCACAGAGATATAGTGATCTCTGAAGTGCAGGAATTCTTGAAGTTGGGAAGTGTTTTAACTGTGTAGATTGAAAATGGATTTTATTTAACCATTATGCCTTCTGACCGTCAAGCAGGAGGGTTTTGGCAGTGGATGTTGAGTGTTATCAATTGTTTTCACTTAACAGTGATAGAGCTGTAATTTCTTGAAAACACAGTTCAGACTTTACTGCTAGGAGTGGTGGTAATACATACATAGTTTCTTCTGAGCTGGAAAGAATTTCACTGGTAAAACATACCTAATAAGTGAGCGTTTAGGTAATGCTGCAGTGTAGCAATTGCAATATTGTCAATTTAGCAAGTTTCTGAGATATTCCCTTTAACTTTTCATTATTGTCTTCTGTTTTCATGGTATTTTTGTAATCTTTTTGATAACAGCTGCAAATGCTGCACAGATCCTGAAGCCAAGAAGACTGCAGTCTACTTGTACACTGATTTTATGAGTTGTCAGCAGAAAGAGCAAAACTACACAACATGTACCTAAGTGAGACTAGCAGAGGTAATAATGGCAAATAATCAGGGGACTGCAGGCCAATATATAGTGTCAGAATGGAAAACACATGGTTCCAGCTTGAGAGGTAGGTGACTGTTGGAAGTTCAAAGGTTAGAAAATGTGTGTTTGGGAAGTCCACCAGGATTTAGCCATCATTGGAGCTGCTCTAACAGCCTATGATCAGCCAGGTTCTTCTAAAACTTCTTTTGATTTGTTTTTGTGGTTTTAGTAGTTTTTCTCTAGAGTGTTTTAAGTTAAACTCATGCTCTGATTGTTGTCCCCTAATATGCTTTTTTGAATATCAGTAGTCTTAATTGATGGTGATATTGTTTCAGAAACTCTGGTGTTATTGAAAGGCAAGAGGCAATACCACTTTTTTCCCAGAAAGGCAGTTTTGAGTGTGTTACTTTTCATGTGTATTTTAAGTGCTGTGTTCAGCATGGATGTGGCATGGATGTGGCACTGACTTAAGATGTTCACATCCAAGATACTTCCTTGTTTTGCATGACCTAAACAAATCATAGGGCTGCACAGGACTTTGAGCCCTCATCGAGCTTTCTGGCCTGTGATAGGATCGACTGTTGCCTATTCCTCACGTATGTTTATTGAATTGCTTGATGCAATGTTTTATTCTCCTTACCTTTGAAAGCTACTATGAAATTTGAATCTTTCTTCATGCAGGTTAAGCTCATAATTTTTTTTCCTGTCTATTATGCCACAGAAAACAAATTGTTCTCTTTCCTTCTGCATCAGCCTTTAAAACATGAAATATTGCTATCACACTTAAAAAAAAAAAAAAATCTGTTTTACCTAACCTGAAGAAACATAGTTTATTCATCCTTTTATCATAGGTTTTGTTTTCTAGACTTCTAATCTTCTAGTTACTCTACTTTGGAGATTCTCCACTTTGTCATGTTTCCTTTTTTTTTTTTTGAAGCATGATTTCCCTCTGTAAGATGTTTTCTGAGTCCTGAACAGAGCAATAGGGTTACCTTACAAACCAAGCCAGTCGTGTTTGTCTACATCTGTCACACTGTAATGTTTGCCTTATTTACAAAAACACAGCACTGTTCCCTCGCCATCAGTATATGATGTACAAAAAACTCAAGCGTACCTTTCTAGAGAAGAAACCACTTATTTCCCATCTTGTTTTGTGCATCTCATGATTCCTGTTTTAATGTAGTGCTTTGTACTGGTCCTTACTTTTGCACTCTTTTTTTTTTTTCTCATGCGCTACCTCCAGTTTGCCAAGATCATTTAGAATTCTTATCCTGTAGACTTCAGCCATTTATTTCAGATTTATTTCTGTCTGACTGGCAGAGTAGTCTAGTCTTTTCTCTGTTCTTCTAGCACATATGTCATCTACAAATGAATAACATTTAGTAAAATGAATGCTCTAGTCCATTACCCATCAGTGAGGAAAATAACTGTATAGAACTGGATCCAGGACAGACACTATGGAGCCTCATTCAATATCAGCTTCCATTGTTATAGTGAACTCTGATAGTTCTTCCCAGAGATTGGTTTTCTGAATTCATCTAAACTATACTTTTCTAGCTGATATATGACATGTCACCCCAGACAACACTGAAAGCTTTCTGAAGTTGGGTAACAGACTTTACCAGAAAGTAGGGAATATTCACTGTTATCAGATTTTATAAATGGTCACTGATTCTTCCTCTGTCAGGTCTAAAGCTTTTCCCACCTCCTAGAGAAAATTCATAGCCTTTAGAAGCCATACTTAATGTGTCCTGTATTATTAGCTTTAATGGTGTTTAACTTCCTCTGGAATATGATTGTTGTGCCATATCAAACAAAGAAAAAACTTAAACAGTATTTAATGTTGCAAGTATTTAATGAATACTTCATTTGGAAACTCACATTATTCCTAGCTCAGGGCAGAGCCTGGCAGCAGTTCAAAATATTCAGAAGGAAAAAAAAAAAAAAAAGAAAGAAAAAAAGAGCTTTACATCTACAAAGTACGAGAGAACAGGTTTGTTTGTCCAGCAGGAAAGTGCTTAACTGTTCCACTTGGGTTTAGAGACTGTGAAGGGAAATATGTTTTTGTAACCTCATTTAACTCAGGTGTACTTATTGTTCTAAACTACCTCCATAAGTTTCACTCCCACAAACTTTCAGACTTTCTGTAGGTTAAGTTGTCCTTTGCAGTCACTTTAGAAAAAGTGGAAATCCAACTAGACAGTACTGTGTAAGATGACTAAAATGATAAATTTACTGGAAGTGCATGAAGTGATCTTTGACATAATTTATTTCCAAAAGGACGCTATTAACAAACTCTATTGAAGTATGTGTACTAGTTCAGAATTACTGTAAAAGAACTAGGATGGCAATTGACTGCTGGTATAATTTAATAACAGATGTAGCAGATATCTCATTGTCTGAATTATTTGAGTAAGATTGTGTATATCTCTCAAAGATTTGATTGAATTTAGTTACAAATTGTTGAAATAGTTGGACTTCCTGTGTTATAAATAACATTGTTATTCTGCACTCCAAAATGTGTCTAGAGATATGTGAGACAACAGGTTAAGTTATCTTTGTTGACCCTTTTGTTTATAAAAGGGATGAATCTTCTGTAGGGCATGGATGATGTTAGGGTCTAAGTGGGCAAACCAAGGAACACAGATATATATCAGTAGATGAAAGAAGAGCATGACTAGATTTTACATTGCATCAGAAAGCAGTACATAGACAAAAAAAAAGGGGCTTTTTGTCAAATAATGATGTAAAAGGTTAGTATAATAACAAACCAGGAGTTGAGTGTACTACAGTTTCAGTTTCACAGAGGTCAGTGCAGGACCTCACTGTGGTTAGAAATGCCCATGTCCACTAAATGCCCTATTCAGTGAGAACCCCCTATAACCCCCTCCCTCCCCTAGTAAAACAGAAATATCAGCACTTCCCTTAGAGGGACACTGCAAGGACAAATGTGTTACAGGTCCTTGCAAACTTCATGATACCAGGAACCATTCAGGTGCCAAAGATCCAAATATAAAATAAGACTAGCTAAGCTTAATCAATAGATCCCATCATGATCCAAATCAGGGAATAAAAAGTTATATTATTTTCTTGTTGCTTAAAATTGATTGGATTTTAAGTGAACAAGAGGAATTTGCAATATTTTTAACTTTTTTGGCCTCTTTATATTAGTTGTGGGAGTTTTCTGTACCAGAATTCCACCCATTCCCATTTTAGCTCAAATAAACTGAGCATCTAAAAATACAAAAGACTTCATTTAAAGTCTATGGGAATAAGATGGCCATGACTTGCCTACAACTCTCTCTGAAAATACTTTTTGTCTCTGGAGGGATCATATTGGGATGGTTGTGAGTAATAAATTGTGGGAGTTTTTCCTTTAACACAGCTGTTGGTTTAATCATGTGCCAAGGATTTAAAACAATTGTGATTTATCAGATAGGGAAACAGAAACTAGATGTCAAACTCCTGGCCAACTTCTGTAGAGATTGGGATCTGGATTGTCATATTTTTTTATTTGTCATGAGGAAAAAATATACTTCCTGTTTTGTTACCTTGTCTAAAATTAAAAAAGATGGGAATGGAATTGGGGTAGAAGTGGACTTTTCACATAGTATCATAATCCTGAAATAATAGATGAAACACCAATTGAAATTTTAGGATGAAGGCAAATAATAAAAAAAATTAAATTATCTACTGGAGTAGAAAATATGTTTTTTAATTTATATATCTAGAAATATAAGTAGTGTTTCACTTTTTATACATCACTCTTTCTGAATGTATATGTTCATGCATTATTAAACTGGTGAGATGGCAGTGCGTTTGGTATCCTCATGCAATGCCCATTCTCATTCTTTCATAATTTTTCTTGTTAGCTGAAATAGTATACAGAAAGGTGAAAGGAATGGTTCGTATCATAATAATTTGGCTTGAATTCACTGCTTGTATGAATAGTGCTATATAGATGTGAAGGAAAGAAGATTCCACTAGAAGGTGAACACTTAGTGTGGGAGCTACATGATGCAGATGAAGGACATAATACAGAGTATATAGATTTTAACCTTTCCCCTTCTCATTCTTCAGTGGCTCTGTGGTCTTTCTTTCTGAGGTATGTGTAGAAGGAGGTCTTCCTCACTGGATGCAGTCTTCTAGGCCCTTTTCCTTACTGTCATATGTAGTAATGTCTTGCTAGCTCCAAACCAGAAAATGATTAATATTCTCAGCAGTGCTGTGTAGTTGCTAAGAGAACACAAGTTCCAAATCCAGAGACCTTGTCTGAGGGTAATTAAACTGTGAATTAGAGTGTCTGTGCTTACAAAGGAATTAGATGTAACCTTCTGTTCTTTTGTGCAACCTGTTAGGAAAGAATGAGATTTAAAAATCAATCAGTGCAGCTTTATTGGGGCACTTTGACTTAAAATTGGTATTTTTATTTTACATTCAACATTTGTTCATACTGGGTTAGCATAAGCAATTTTGTTGTTATTTGTTTGGTTTCTTTTTACCATCTATGAAAACTTTCCATTTGCTGTTGAGGCTAATCTTTTCAAGGTTTTCCTTTTCATCTGCAGTCTTCCCACTTGTCACTAGCTTGGATAAAGTCTACACTCTAGCCTTCTGTTCACCTATGTGTATGAAATTCTGCAAATTTTACTGTCAGAATAAGATCATAGAAGGACCTGGTGCTTCCACAGGTAATGGCTAGCCTGGCAGATGCCTTATACAGCTAGATAAAGGATAGTTTAGGAAATTTGTGTGACAAGAGGGTTGAAAAAAAAAATAATGAAAGGAAAAACACATAGTAGTAAAAGGAAAATAATTTTTATTGTTTGAAATGTATGATGAGTCGATTCAACTACATCAGTTTGGGTGTCATACAAAATTCACCTGACAAAAATGTTCCTTTATTGGCTTTGTAGAATTGTCATCAAGCATTCTTAAGCTGACATGCCATCATGTTGGCTTATTTAGTTCATTTTTGGTGCAACTTTTGTACTACTTAAACGAATCATTCAGGCTAATCTTGATGGTTGTTAGAATATAACATGGCAACTGTTTACAATTTAAGAAAAAAATATTTCTATGTTATGTTAATTGTCATTGATACATTAATATGACTCCATTTTCATCCTTGCTGGTTAAGGACAAAGTGAACTCAAATCTGAAGCTTCAATTCAGGGGAACACTCAAGCATGTACTTTAACCATATGTACTGTGCTGGGACTACTTGCTAGAAGTACACAGATACTTAAATGTTCTGCTGAATGTAGTAACACTTCACTTTAAAGAAACATGGAGTGTTTTGCTGACTGAAGCCCTCCTAGATAAATCATCCACCCACTTCCATTCATGCAATGCACTGTTGTGGCATGCACCACAGCTATCTTGAGAACACTTTGACGGACAATGATGAGTCTCTCTGAACATAAATGTTAGCTGCATGACTCATGGTGATGAAAGACTGCACGCGTAGTAAGAAAAAGCTCTGATTATGACAGGCTGGTTTAGAATAAGCCCAAAATCATATTAATTTCAGCCATTATCTTCTTATTGACCCTTTGCTCACCCATCTACCCTGTCTCCATTGTTGGTTGTTATCGTGCAGGTTGTCACATCTAAAACTAGTGCTTTGAGAAAAGAATCAGATCTTTGCACTCTGTTCTGGAAAGACCTTAACGTATGATAAAGTGCTATAAAAATACTTAATGTTCTTTTACTATTTTAAAATGTACATGAGATATCATAAGAAAAACAACCCTTCCTCAAGCTCCTTCAATAGCTCCCTTCAAGTCTTCCTTTGTAGTTCATGACTTAGCAAGTCATAGATATGGGGCGAGATCAAAACTAGGGGCTCTACCCTATTAAACTCACTGTCTTTAATTTTGTGCAGGTTATCTGGATAATTTATTTAAATCCAGTAAGACCACAGATTCTACATGGTATGTGCTATCAACTATCCAAATGGCCTAATTAGCCTCTCTTCTAGCATATATTACTCTTTGTATACCATGAAAATAAAGGGCAGGGCAGGTGGGCACCCATTGATCTGTGCCACTTTCATGTTGATGATTCCCACCGGTGAGAAATCCCTTCTATAAGTCAGATTGTTAAGTATCAGCTTTGCCAAGAGGTTAACTTTAAGGATAAAATAATGGGTAGAAGAGGTGAAAGACAAATCACTTTACAGCAGAGTTAGTGTGTTATACTACTTCACTTCAGAATAGAATTTGTCTTTGTATTGTTACCTGTTCCTTAATTGTTTTCTTCTACCTTTTTCCATTCCATGCCACCCCAAGCTAGACTTCCCGAGTCTCTGTCTGTGCCTTTCAAAGGAAACTTCCTTCCTCACTTCCCATGGATGAATACTTGAAATCAGATGGTATTGTAGAGAAGCAGGAAAGGTTCCTGCCTTCCTTCTACCCTTTGTTTCTTTCTTCTTCCCTGATTAATTTGATAATAATTTCTATACTGTAATTGTTAAATATTTTCTTCTGGTTGCTTATGTGTTTTCCATTCCCCTGAAAACATGTTGGTTAAACTAAAAAAAAAAAAAGAGAAATATTAAATGTGTTATCTTCTTCCTAGATTTACAGCAAATTTGAAGTCTAAACAATGACATTACTATGGCACTCATAATGTGAAGAAGTATGCTCCTCACACACAGATCTTTCTTTTTTTACAATCCCAATTTTACAGGTTTTATTCTGTGAAGTCTGTCAAGGACTTTGAAAGAAGAGTGAATTGTCTAAGGTGCAGATCATGTGCATGAAAAGAGACTAATTATGTTAACCTTTAAAGGGTATATTTAAGATAAAACTTTTTGATGTAAAAATATCATAATATGAATCATGTTATTTTCAGTCAGGACTGTAGCTCTATCAAAACCAGGATTATTTTATGTACTATTCTACAAAGCAGATGCCTATTCCCAAATGCTTGCAGTTTGCATAAGGAAATCTAGGTTCAGAGCAAAAGAAAAGGTTATCACCCAGATAAGTACTATGAAAAAGGATTACTGCCCTGCTGATATGGATTTGACTTGATTTTTGACTTCTGCATATTGCTACCTTTTTTTATTTTTTTTTGAGATTAGAACCTTATTAGCATCAGTCAGTCCAGCAAAGGTGGTAAGCATGTGCAGTCTGTATCCTACCAGAGGAACTGAAAATTAAAATAGTCTTTCATGCTGACGTTGAGGTAGTGTTTCTGTTCTACATCTTTACCTCAATCCTGGAGCAAAATCTAAAGATTCAGATTTTTCCAGTATCATACCATTCTGTCAAGTAGAGCTAAAAAATAATAATTCTATCTATTTGAGAGAGTGTATAGTCAGCTGTCACCATATTAACAAGTTTACAGTTTGGCTGCTTATTTTGATTGGATCCTAGTTATGTAGCATTAAAGAGCAGATGTTCCTGGTGTAATGTGATAGTAATTTTTACTCTATTTTCTAATTTCTAGTCAAGGATAGATGATTTGATGAGACCAAGGCCTCTGTAAAACCTCCACCCTACTTTACCTCAAGCTGATCCCTTGACCTGAGCAAAAGAACAAACAGTTCTGCAGTAAATTTCTTTTTCGTTGTGTGCTGTACCTTAGTTGTGTTTAGATTAATACAGAGCACCAATAAGATAATTTTGGATCGTCTTTTTTTTTGTGCTTGCAAAACTTTGTCTACGGTTGGAAAATAACTTTATGGCAGATTTAAGCACACATTTTTAAAGAAAAAACTGGAGTAGAGGTTTGTTGGCAGTAACAAATTATGGTATGCTGAAGGTGTTTGTAACAAGAATTGAGATGCATGGGGTAAAAAATGAGGAATTGGAGCTCTGAAGGAAAAGGTACCAGTACCAAACTTGGTTGCAGCATATGATACATATGATAATTTATTAATTTGTCATGACAAAAAGTTTTTGCATATATCAGTAGACATGCAAGTGGAAATAGATACTTATTTATCCCTGAGACACAGTTAATTAATGTTTGTTGCTTCTATTTTATGTTGTTGTTTGTTTCTTAAGTGCCCCAGATTGTGAAATCAAAAAATGTTCTGTGCATAAACTTTTTTAATTCTATAAACCTCTAACTGTTTTGTACAGTTAGAGATTTAACATCAACATAGGCACATGGGCCAAATGCCATGGTATTTCTCAGGCCAAGAGCAAGGAAGTCAAAGGACTTGTTCATATTAATCTATCCACTTTTCTGTCTGCTTTAATTTTTCATTACTTTAATGACTTTATAGAAGTTCTAATTTGTGTTTTTGGTAGTACTTTTAAAGAACCTTTGAATAAATGTATTGTGAATAGATGTTAGTTTCACTACCCGTATTAATACTTCTGTGATACATCATGATGATAACACTACCTCCTTCCCAGAATGTTAGATGCTCTACTAAATACTCAATGAAAAATAAGAGAGCATTACAGGCAGTTTTGTTATGTCTGTGTATGACTCTGTCTTTCCCTCTGGTTTTACAGGGCATAATGACTACATGTGTCCTGCTACCAACCAGTGCACCATCGACAAGAACAGAAGAAAGAGTTGCCAGGCTTGCCGACTAAGAAAATGCTATGAAGTGGGAATGATGAAAGGTGGTATGTACACAGCAATCAACAAATCCTCAGCACTGGTGTCTGCCTTCCTCCCCTTTAACTTAATTGGACAGTTGATATGGTTCCTAAAGGAAGAAGCAACTAAATTTATTGAGCTGAAGTGCATGAAATCAAAGAGCAATTAAGTAAAAATAAATATCTCCCAAATACCCTGATATTATTCTTGCCCAAATTTGCATCAGATTTAATAGAAACATTGACTTCAATGGAGTTAGGATTCTTCTGTTAGTATTTTTAAGATATTATTTTTTGATCTCTCGTGATAGACTCCAGATCACGATGAATGAAACTTAACCCAAGATTTTGTAGCAGTTTGCAGTTCAGTGTGAAAAGCACTGATTGTCTCAGATCAGTCCATATTAATTAAAATAAACTTCTGAATAAGCAGTACTTGTTCTGTAAATTCTGGAATTGAAAGTCAATTTCTCTATTCCAGTACTGTACACATATTTTATATGTGAATTAATTTCACCCAACAATATTAAAGGGCTCATTCTTTTAAAAAAAACTGAGATAAATATTTTTTTCTTGAAACATACTTACGTAATAATTATGTCAAAGAAGAATTGGACACTGTATGCCACTGGAATACCAATAAATTACTTTAATTATACACCCAGTGTTTAAATTTTGGAGATAAAATTAGAAAAATATGACAATACCGAACAATTGCTATGGTCTATTCTTTGATGGAAGAATTCGTTTGTAATGTAATTTTGGATCACTCATGATACTTGCTTTTCTCCAGTATGTTACAGTACCTGATGTTTGTCAAAAACAGACAGACATTAGCTATTTTGAATCCTTTTGAAAAAGAAAATTCCTAAGAATTAAGAGTACTTTAAGAACAAGAAATCATAAAGTTTCATGTTGGCTCTAAAGCGGAAGAAAACCTTGTTTTAGCATACTGAAAATTTCAGATTGCTTTTTATTAAGGAAGAGTAATCACTAACATTGAAACCTATTTTTGTAGAAAAATTTGGCAAACTAGGAAGTTCTTGGAAGAGAAAGGATTAGAACCCATGTTTTGTTTGTGAAAGGAGCTACATGTTAAATTACAGATTGGTTTTCCCTTTCTCTGGCACACCTAATGCTTACTTATTGCACAAATAATTTGGGGCAAGAGAGAGGAGTAGCTCATCATGTTTATCCTTCACACAACAAAGGATTGTTTGTAAATCCAGTCTGTGTGGTCAAGGCAGCTCAAGTCTGGGACTCTTGGGAAAAAGACAAAAGGGGAAAGAGTAAATGAAAACTAGTCAGTTGTTGCTTCCCTTTGAGGTTGAATCTGCATTTTTCTCAACTCGAGGATTAGGCAAAACTTGAAATGGATTTTGTTCATCTCAGTTTTGGGATGCAAACAGGGGGAATGTGTTAAATCTTTTGTTTCTAACACTTTAGACAGCAGCTGATTTTTTTAATAAGATTTAGTTTATGGATCTGGAGTGGTTTTGTTTCTGTCTTAAAATCTTGGTGTATATGGCTAGAACTCTCTTAAGTAAAATATATATAATTATATAAATATATCATATATATATATATATAGATATACCATAGCTGTGAGATATATATATATCTATATATGTAGGTATATAGAGATATATATATACACACATGTGCATCTCTCTATCTCACAACTATGGTCCAAAGAAATTCAAGTTTCAGATAAGGCAAACTAAGATCAGAAAATCTCATACATAAATTTGCCATGCAGCTTTAGCTTTGACCATTGTACATGTGCCAGATCATAGTTAAGATATATCATTATGTTTTATGTTGATGATATTACATCTTTCTTTTGGCACATTTTCATCCATTTAATCTCATATGTGTTTAATTAATGATCAGCTGTACCAGTTTGATGCTTTTCATATCTCTTCTCTAAGATACATGTTGTAATAGATTTTTCCACTGTTCCATACAAAATTGTTTTAATCACATGAAAATTGCACAGAATTTTCAACTGGCATTCTGTAGATTAAAGAAGTCCCAAAAAAAGACTGCAATTCTGTCCAAATTTTATTTCTAATACAGATATTATGGAATTTTTATTTTATACAGTGACCCTCACTTGAGTAAAGTCCTGTGGATTTCATCCTTTCCTTTTGCAATGCTGTAAGATTTCCTCAGTCACTACAGCAACCAGTAATTCAAAAATAGTCGATGTTGTGTTTTGGTGCTTGATTTGTTTGTGTTTTTATTGCTTACTTTTGTGTTTTGATTTGTTGTTGTCGTTTTGTTTTGTTTTAAACTAAGCTCACAATTCACAAACAAGGAGATCAGGTGCATGAATTCTGCCTGTTCCTATAGAACCCTTAATGAAGTACTGAAATCCTTCACTGGTTCATAGGCAGGAGTTTAAGAACATTTATTTTATGAAGTCTGGGATGAATTTCTTGAAATGTCTCAGTTGGATTTTACAAGTCTGGCACACCTGCACATGAAGTATTCAAGTAAGGTAAAGTTAATGTAGGATAAAGTAAAGCATTCAAGACTCTGCTGGAATCATTATTTGTTCTGTATTATCCACAAGACTGAGGGAGAAATAAATTATTTTCTTTAGGTAGCACTCGACAATTGTCATATTTCTCTCAGATGAAGATAAAGGTTAAGTAAATATTCTCAGTGTGCCAGCTGGTTGGCTTTTAAAGAGTTAACTTTTAAATGTGGTGGGTTTTTTGTTGTTGTTGCTGTTGTTTGTTTTCACTAAGGAAATCTCTTAAGCTTTTCTGTTTTCATACATCTCTCACAACAACACTTTTCTTCAACATACTTGAATCACATAGTGCTGCAGTTAACTCAATCTCCACAGTTTTTCTCTAATAATTCGTAGTTCTCTTGATTGAATCTTTTATTTTAAATAATCTCCTTTTGTTCATATTGAAGGATTTGTCTTGTTTAAAGACATTAACTCTACCATACATTTGAAAAATACTCAGTTGTGTCACATCTCACTTGTATATCTCTGTGACTTACTTATGATTATATACTTTTAGAAATAGTGGGCAACAGCTGAGGTTTCTTCATAAGTTGTCAAAGCTGCTAACTTGTGACTTTTATCTATCATTTAACTTCTGAGCAATAGCAGATATTAATTGTTGAGTTTCAGTAAATATGGGGAAAGCTAGATAAAATCTTGATTAAATGTCTGTGGTTGATTTTAAAAATAGGTTATAAGCTGTGGTTGCTGATGTTTTCTCATAGAAGGTCACTTAATGCAGCAGAAAGTTCATATACTTTATTTTTAAGAGAGTGGACACAACTGAAATATGTTTTTGGGTCTTCATTCAGAAAAAATGCAGGCTTCAAGTGACTCTTGAGCTATGCTGTAGGAACATTTATTTATGAGTTTCTGTGGAAATTTTATCAGCTTTTTCAACCCACTGTCCTTTCATCTTTTAAAAGTTTCTTTCAGTACTGAAGAATTATTTTTCTTCTCTCGTCGTACTTTTGTGTTTCCTTCTGTATCTTACTGTGCTGCTTCGAGAGACAATTAGACTGCCAGAGTCTCTGCTGATGTAGTCAGTATCTGAGGCAGAATTTATAGCTGTTGTATTTTCTCCAAATGCTTCATTCTGTCTTTCTGAATAAGCTAGAGAAAACTTAAAATAATATGTTATTATTTAGCCTGAGCATGCCTGTTTGTATGTGAGGATAAAGCAGTCACGTAGAACAAACTTATCATGCCCCTCTTTCTTCTGGTTGGGTAGCAGAGAAGGCAGAGAGTGGCATTGTTTTGTTTGTTTGTTTGTTTGTTGGGGTTTTGTGTGTGGTTGTTTGTGTGTTTTTGTTGTTGTTGGTTGGTTGGTTGATTGGTTGGTTGGTTGTGGTTTTTTTTAATCTACTGATGATGTCTTGAAGATTGTTTCTCTTCTGGCTTGGAGAAGTATATTCCAACTTACTCTATCATGCAGTGCTGTTCCCAGCTTCCAAATGGAGTTTTTACAGCCATCATAATCTTAAAGCTCCAACCATATGTACAGACCTGGTGATCTCTGCTCTAATACAGATCTAGTTTTCCGTTCCTTCCTTACTTGAATGGCTTTCTGATAATTTGGCTCCGAAGGACCTCATTTGCTTAAATCACAACCACCTTATTTTTATTGTTATTTATTAATTATTTTATAGTGTAGCAAATGAACTGGGAAATTCTAGTTATTAGCATGATACATTCGTCCCCTCCTTTCATGTGTGACAAGTCAGATTTAAGATCAAGTACTGTGTGGTATCAGAGCAACAGAGTGCTAGTGGAGTCAGTGGCTATGGTAAAAATTTGTCATAATGTTAAATGCTAGATCCTTAATGAAAAATCTTTTTTTTTTTTGCCTGGTAGCCCAATTTCAGTCACCCTGAGACCTGCATAATACAGTCAATTGTCAAATGCTGATGGCTTCCCAGCTTCAAGTCATATCAAATATGGCAATCAAGGATTTGAGTGTTCATATGTTAGATCGAGATGGTGATCCTGTATACAACCAGGCATATTTACTGTCTTTGAACAGCCTGAAATTTCACGTTATAGAGAGATCCTGAGTGTTGTTTCTTGTGGTAAGGAAATTACAACATTAGAATGCATTTCAAACCTACATCCTTCGGTGTTGCCCTCAGAATTTATCTGGGAACCCTTTAGAGATTACTGTGGTACAGCCCAGGGAATAGAAGTCTGTGTTTTCCATAACAGTCTGCTATAACCACATGCCAGATGCTTATAGAAATGTTCATTAACTTCTAGAGACTGGAGTCTAGAGACTGGAGGCTTTCTGTTTTTCTCTTACATTCTCTTGAAGTAGTTACTCACCTGTTAACCACATGGGAACTCAGTCTGGTTCAGTGTAACAGTGTTACTGAAGTTTAAGAAAATTTTTCAGGGAAAAGAAAAAACAGTGGGCAAATTTGCCGTCCTCTAAGAGAAGAACCTTGCTGATTTTTTGTCTTTAAATGGAGAGAGCTATGCTTCCCTGCTGAATGCTCTATTTGTTCATGCTAAAAGGCTAGAGGGTTATTAAAATCATTCTCAAAAGCAGAGGTAAATTGATGTCTGATGCAACCACTGGAAGGGCTCCAGAGTTTCTAGTTTTTCATGTAATTATCTTTTAATGAAATATTATATAAAAATAGAAATTAGTGAATGAAGGAAAATGGATTAACAATGTGAAGCTATATTTATTTTTCTGAGGACAACCTTTATGATATTTATTAGACATACTGTTCTGTACTCAGCCAAATAACTGTGTAGGTGGGGCTTGATAAATGTATGAGGAAATGTACATTTTTAAGATGTAATTGATGGGCTGAAAGCATGTATTCAAGCAGCATTTGAAGCAAACTTTTGTGAGTTTAGTACAGCCTCCTGGAAAACAAGATAGAATTTAAGTCAAACTTTTTAGTGAAATGTTTCTTTTTCCCCTTTCTACATGTGCAAAGTGGATTGTTGCCATTGAATTGCCCTAAAATATAATATTCTGCTGTTCTGCCCCAAAAATAAGAAAGAGAGACAACTGTTGTAAACACTTCTGCCAAAAAATACTGTTTCTTCCTATTCTGCTTCACAGAATGATCTGGGCTAGAAGGAACTCCAGGAGGACTCTTGTTGGATCAGCTGCTCAGTGCAGGTTCAACACTGAATTTAAACAAGATTGTCTGAGACCTTTTACAGTCAGGTAGAAATGGGACAAGATGTCTTATGCTTATTTATGTGCTATAGCTAGTTATATTTAAAAAATACAGTACTGTAGGGTTTTTTTTGTTTGGTTGTGTGGTGGGTTTTTTTTTGTGTGTGTGTGGGTTTTTTTTTTTTTTTTTTTTTTTACTTTTGAACATTTGTTTGAGATTATAAAGCTAATTACATCTGTGTATTTGTTTACATTTGCTTTTTGGCCTTTACATTCTTGATTAGAAATTCTTGGGAATAGATACAGCAATGAGACAGTCCCCATTTAAATTGCTGATTAATTTTAAATGAAGTCTAGGATTCTTGCCGTGTCTCCACCCTGTCTGCCACTGATTCATACAGATACCTCAGGATATCACTGTGCATTCACTGGTTTTGGGCAAGCATGTGTAGGTCAGAAGAGCTGGTGTGATCTCCTTGCTGAACTTGAGAAATTCTTAAAGTACTGGCGTTTCAGGTTCTTCACTTGGTTAGGCATTTACAGTTCAAATAGCTTCCGTACACTAATTTGTCTAGTTTCCAAAATGTAGCAGTTACAATTTTTTTGCTGTCTTTGAGAATTATACTAATGGTCTCCTACTCCTAGAACTATTTGGCTTTTCCAGATCATGATGATGTATGATTCCTATAAACAATTTATTGTGACCCCTGAAATGTCTGTGGCTTCACTGTAAATATTGCCTAGAAATGGGGCTGTTGCCATACTTACTGTAGCCAAAACCTAGTATGATTTGTGCAGGAGTGTCAGCACTTGAAAGGGATTCAGTTGAATGATGGATTAATAGAGTTTCTCTTGCTTTTCTTCTACATGTCCTCTGATACTCTTTAAAATGTGTGCTATGAATGCCAAAGATTGAATGCCAAAATACAGATTAGGGTGAATCATCTCTTGCACCTTCATCTGTAATTAGTAGATCATTGGTTCTCAAACTGTGAGTTATGAATAGTCATTAGAGACCTCAAATTACATTTGCCTGCTTGTCAACAGGGTTTTTTTCACTAGGTCTTTAAAAGCTTTGCATGGAAGACCAGTTTTATGATCCGCATGGTAGCTGTTCGGAATACGGAGGCACTGTGATAAGTAATGTGACTTGTTTACTGGAAAACCAGTGGCAGAACCAGGAGTTGAACCAGGATATCTGAATGCAAGTCCTTGGCCCTGCATCCCCCTGCTGCAGCTTCTCTATCCCTCTCTCTCTCTCTCTTTTACTAGAAGGTAGTCTTGATTATGGAGGAGAAAAAAGCTGCAGTATGGAAAAGAATGAGAGATTTTTTTGGAAAAAAAACCACCCAGATAAATGGTCATACAGTGGTCATCAACCACTCAGTAGTAAAAAGAATTGCAACATCCAGGTGCACAGACCAAACTGAAATTTGTTGTTTATTTATAGTACTGAGTGTCTAGATATCCTTGTCAGAAACCAGGCTATTAAACGCTGTCAGTTGAGGCAGACCTGTTCAAATTGTGATTAATTTTTCTAGAAGATCTCAGACAATGTTTCTCATTTAAAGTAATTGTCAATCCACCTGGGTTTTCAGCACAATTTACATTTCTGTTTGATTTTCTGAAAGAGAAATGGATATGGTATAAAGAGGCTGATTGTCTGAATCATATTCAAAAGTAGTAATTTATTAAGCTTATAAAATTTGAATTTGGAAAATGATGTTACCTTCCTGTGATCAAATAATGTATTTATGTGGAGAGAACCAAGCAGAAAAGCTCCCAAAATCGCAAAGTTCTCAAAATCGCCTTGTAAAGACCCTCATGCCAAGATGCACTGCAATATTAGGACCTACATTGCAGTCATAGCTTCAGCAATCTCCATCTGCTCTAAGTCTATCAAAAATGTGGTTATATTTCTGGCCTCCACTGATGCACAGCAGCTACAGTGACCTTATGTTTTAGAGAAAGCTGAAGTACTTTATTTTATTTCCAATGTAGTATTAAAAAATATTGAATTCAGGGAGGTGTGCATAATGAGGTCTATCTGCAAAGCGAAATTACTGTAAGAGGTTATTAGGAGACAGCTGCCTTGCTTGCATTCACCTTTTAGACTTCAAAGCCAGTTGTACTTAGATGACATTCAGGTTCATGCCCATAAGGGGAACTGTTGGCTTGTCACACTGTTTTCCTTCTGCAGTCTCTTTTGCCAAGAGCAGCCATGATACCAAAGTGAGTTTGGAGTGAGTCCCAGAGCTCTTCTTCAGCAGTTTAGTAAATCCTTCCTGTATTAGGATATTTGAGACAGGCTTTTAGGTTTCTAACCCCTTCGACTCCCACTTCAACTTCAGAAAGGTTCTCCTACTGCCCACAAAGAGAGGGTGTCTGGCATAGAAAAGTCTGGTTTCTTCCTTTGTGAGCACTGCTGTAAAGGCTTCATGTAGCTTGTCTGCCATGACCTGTTCTCTGCATGCTCCTTGAATACTCTGGTAATCAACTGGACTATAGACTTCCTGGCTTTCTGAAGGATATCTTCTTATTTATAATCTACTTTACTTACCACATATGTTTAGTCTTTATTCTCAAGCAGGGTTTGTTTTACAAAACACCAGATATTCCTTCTCTCTGTCAATTCTCAACTTAATTTTGATCAGGTAGATCAACCTTAAAGAGTAACAAAATTGTTCAGAGGAGGTGTTTCCAAGCACTTTTGAAGTACTTCTTTGACAAACTGACAAAACTATAGGCTGCTAATGCTGCAATGCTGAGCATGTGTATAGAAGTGTCAAGTGTCTCTTGTCATCTGAAGTCTGCTGACAAGGAGCAGTTTTGAGGATAAAATACTGTCTTATCCCTCTGTATGGACCTTGAATTCTGAAGTCAAATGTGCTGCCACTTCTGGTTGTGCAGCATGTGCTTCCTGCACCTGGCTTGGAGAGACCACTGTGATTTTGCATGTTTCCTGACAGAGAGTTAAAAAAAGAAATTGCTGCAGAAGTTAATTTATCTTTATGGTCTGGCATGATGGTCGCAATGATAACAAACTTCTAGATTTCTTGAAAGCAGGCGGTAATTTTGAATTATCTTAGTTTCATTTTGCTGTAGTTTATTTTAAGACAAACAGCAGGACGAAGCCAGTTTTACTGAACAGGATATTCAGCGAAGAATACAACAGCTGCAACATCCTTATCACTTATCACAAGACAAGAGATATTACTCCTGCCTAAATTCATAATCTGTGTAATTAAATTCTCCCTATGTACATTTTTCTAGAAAATAAAATAGTTATGTCTTCTCCCAAACTAGAACAGTGTTGTCAGGCGACATGTGTGTCACACAATGACAGCTACAATTAAATTGATGGAGAATCTGTTTCAGTCATGATGTATATTGATAAAGTATATTAATGATTGATTATTTAGAAAATACATAAATTACCGGTGTGACCTATATTGAACCACTTTATGGTATAATCTTATTAGTATATTTTACCCTCCAGAAAATTGCAAAACTTTGTTTCTTTTGCCACTGTTAAATACGTATATCATAATACTAGTAATTGATTTTGCAGATCATTTGCAATGTGAAGTGCAGAGATGCATTTGAAACAGAAAATTAAGGAATGTCCAAAGTGTTTTTGGTTGTGGACATTGCTCAGGGCTAATGTCTCACCTCTTCTGAGGTGATTCAGGAGATCACAGATCAAGGAGAATTTGTGTTTGTGAGGCTGGGCTCCACAGGTGAAGTGCCTGGAGCCTTCCCAATGATGGATGACCACTGATACAGATAGTCAAAAAATGATTCACTGAAAGTCTGTATATTAAACTACAAAGGACTAGATCTCTGTAGATTTCTGGGGTAGGTTTAATTCCAAAAGTTTTGGGGAATGTGGGTTTGTTTGTTTGTTTTCTTCTGCATTTGCAGGTCAACAGTATAAGGTTCACCTGAGAATTTTAACTGCTAAAGAAAAGTACTGTTTGTAGAAAATAAATAACATTACTGTAGCTTTTGCTTGCAGCTATTGGAAAGATGTTCAGGACTCCAGCACAATTGAAATGGAGCATGAAGAGATGGGCTAATAAATTGGCTGCAGGTGAATGGACTTTAAACTGACAGGCAGATGCAGGTTTTTTATTAATGCCCACCCCTCGTTTGAACAAGCGGTGTGAATGTTGTGCGTATAGGGGAAAGAGAACATGAAAGTTCTTTTTTTTTAAAATTGTGTTAATGAAAATAGTACAATAATTTTTCCAGATAGCAGGTGGGTGTTCCAAACAAGACAAAGAGCAATAGTTGTGTTTAGGATTTCCCGAATAGTGAACAATAAGAAGGACATAAAAATATCTTGGCTGTTTCAGTTTAATCAAATGACCAGGGTTTTTCAGTCTTAGTGCCAAGAAAAGTTTGTTGGATTTTATCAAATCTGTTCCCATTTATTGCAAACAATAAGCATTCTTTACTCAACAAGTATTCCTACAACATTTCTAACAATAAATTGAATAATATTATATAAAGCAGTTCATAGGAACTATAGTTAAGTAGAATACAATTTCAGATACATATATCTTTGAGTCTAAATCACATAATTCGATGGTTCACACAAAGGAAAGCAAATTTCATTCTATTTGTTCTTCTCTTCTTCCTGTAAATATTCTTGAATATTTTACATAATACTGAAGATATAAAGGTGGAGTTTTGCTCCTAGCAGTAAATAGGAAGAAGCTGGCTGTTGGATGCCTGAGATTTAATATTCATCCAATGTATTCCTAATTTAAGATATATATTTTTTAATAATATGGAAAATTTATTTTCTGTTTTATTTTAATCACATGTTGGAAAACACCGTTGAAGTGTTTTGTTTTGTTAACATGGATTCCACAGTCCATTTGTAAGTTTATTGCTGATCAAGTTCTACTGACTGGAGTATATAATTAGTCAGAAGTTTTGAAACCTGCCTCTGTATCTAAAAGGCTGACTGAATTTATACAGGAAGCTTTGTAAAACTGCCTTTGAAAATCTTGGCTCTTGTAGGTTTAAAACTCAAGTGGAAATTGTTTTAGAGCTTTGCAGTATACATAGTACTTCCATTTTTGGTAGAATATTGTTTTTCATAACATTTGGCAATTCAGGTTCCTGTATTGGCTGAACTGTGGAATCAAAATTAATGCATTAATACATTTTTAAAAATCCCTACAGGATCATTGTACTTCTGGCATTGAAATTATAACATGATAATCGAGTTGTCTTTTTTGGATTTAGTGACTGTGCATCACTATTATCTCTTTTTAACAGAGATAAGGTTTGATTAAGCTGAAGGAGATTTGGAGGCACTTGCATTTTTCAGAGAGATACTCACTCCTATTTGGTCCAAGAAAATGAATAATAAAATCACTGTGTTGCTTGTCCATCTAGGGGTTAGGTGAAGAGTTAGTAGTCATTTCTATAAATCTCTGACGAGTATGATGCTTATACAGATTCAAAGACCTTTCTGTCTGTGATGATAAAGGCTGCTGATGTGATGCAGAAGGAATGCATACTTTTACTAACTTTTTTCAGATCTGACTTCTACAAAATCCAGTGTAGGCTTACTATGTTTGAAATAAAAATGTAAAAATAGATTTGTGTGGGACATTTCCTCCAAACGGGTTATGTTCCACTTTGCTCAACGCACCACTTTTTTTCAAGGTAATGAAAATCCAGTGCGAACCTTGCAGACAAATTAAAAATTAAACTGTTGTTCTTATTTAGAATATAGTTAATTTGTAAGCAGCTAAATGTGCTTACGAGTTGACACCTTATCTGTGTTATGTCAAATTCTCATCACATCCTTGTTTTACTTAACAAGGCTGGCCTGGAATAAGTAAAAAGCAAAATCAAAAAAATCCTCTCTGATCTTTCATTAATCCATGCCATGGAGGCTTAAGCCAAAATTGCTCTGTTCGTGTTTATTAACCCTTAATGGCATCTTTTCTCCAGCAAATTTGGCCTACAGCTTTCTAACATGCACCAGCTTCTAATCTATTCACACTTACAGATTTGTTTCTGCATGGTGTGAAAGAGAACTCCTTGTCTGTCCTGACCCTTGTGTGGGGTAGTTTCAGTTGATACCATCTTGTATGAGAAGAGAAGTGTCAGTGTTCGTACCTTATTCATCTTCTTCCTACTCCTGATTTTGTAATTGTATCTGAGTTACCATACAGACCCACTCAAATTAGTTATTTCTTGCACCAAACTTGTCTTTACTTGTCTTTCTCTTATCCCTTTTTCTTTCATATATATATGTATAGATGTATTTAATGTGAAGAACAGAACTACGGACAGTGTTCATTGTAGCGTGCCTTATGAGTTAATAAAATCTGTGATTTATGAACATGCTCTGTCCTCCCTTCCTCTCCTGGTAATTTCTAGCCTTCTATTTACTTTCTAAACTAACTTATCTGATATCTTTGTAGTATTATTCTAACCCCAAGATCGTGTTTCTGAGTTATGTCAGTTCTGAGTCCATCTGTTTATGAGTACAATGAACAGTTCAGGCCCCAAGCATACTTGTAACTCTTCAAAAGAAAAATGCTAGATGAGCAGCTGTAGAATTTGGGATATGAGAAAGTTTACAAATGTTTTAGTATGTATGAACCATGTGGTTTTGTTCACATGATTATGTCTGCAGGTTGCACAGGCAATTTTAATTCAAAAACATTACATTTATATAAAGCATACAACAAAAATACCTGTTGCAGATAGAGCACGGTTTCTATTGACTATGCCAATGAAGTAAGCTACCAATGAGAATAATAAGATGAGGTTTTGCCAAAATAAGCAAGTCTTGCATTCTTTCTTAGTAGCAAGAATTTTCCCCTTTACTCCTAAACAGAAGCAGTTTAGTGTTAGGAAAAATGGGTATTGCTGAATGAAAAATAGGGGCAACAATCCACTGGAGACTTTGGCTTACAACTAGTTTAACACATGGGAAAATGTAGAGGGGTTAAGTAGTAGAAGGGATGAAAGATCTATTGAATTCACTTTATCTGGGAAGATTAATAGAATAGAATCAGGAAGCCTACTAGATTTTGAATGAATTATACTCAAAGTGGTTAATCTTCAAGTACTAATTCAGTGAAAATATCACCGTATTAAAGGAAAGAGGCAAACAGATCTAGAGATCCCCTCTGTTCCTTTGAGACTGGGAAAGGACACCTGCTGATATGATCTAACATTTATATGAAGGAATATTGTATGCAAGATGAAGATGCTGCTAGCAAAGACTGGAAATCTAAAGGTTTAAATTTTTGTGGTGTGAAAAAAGCTGCACAAAGATTTTGTTTTCCACTCCTCCACACATCAGAAAGACATGTATTCATCACTTGCAAGTGCCAGTTGTTCTCAAAACTGTTTTTCTTTAGTTTTTTAAAAATTGCTCTTTCTTCTCTGTTATTTGGATGGTTTCCCTCCTTCTCTACAAATACTGCTGCTTCTTTTGATTTTCAAAGTGGGACTAGTGCTTTTTTCCATATTGCATGAGAACTCCGGAATAACTCGAATCATAAGCTTCCTTGTCCTTGTAGCTCAATTCCCTGTCTGCTTTCCCTATTACTTGCTTGTCCGTCACCCCTATTTGATGATTGATTTAAGTATTTAACTCAGCCTCAGAATGCATGTGCCTCCTCCACTTGGAGCCAGACTTAATCTTCCCTTTATGGTTGCAGCCCACATGGGCTTTATCATTATATTTTTCTTGTAACCTTTCCACAAAGGGAGATTTTGTTCCACTGTAAGGTCTTCTGTTGTTGTTCTAATTGGTATGGCTGACTTGATAATATCCCAAGGCTTAGGGTCATACAGTGCTAAGAACATTGCAGAAATGTAATGACAAAGATTATTTCTGTTGCAGTTATTACAGCCTTTTGACAGTAGGTCTCCCACATTAGATTCTGAGGTTGCAATTACCTTTCCTTCTCTTACTTCTGTTTATCTACTTATATGGCATTCTTTATTGCTGTATAAGCTCATCTTGTAATGGGAGCTTTTTTAGATGGTTTTTATGTAATTGTGAAGATCACAGACTCAGTAATAGAATGATATTAATTAATGGGTGAACTTGAACAAAACTTTCTTGGATAGTTTTTGAGAGCTACTTCTGTCACCCATCTGACCCAACCAGATCATTAAGTTATTATTGATCATTCATTGCATAGTTGTCTGCTGGAGTTTGGGACATACATTGAAGTTTGTACTGTAAAGAAATATTCATTTATTCCCAATTACTGACTTGGTTTTGTGGGGCTAAGCAGCTATACAGTGTCACTAGTTTAAAGTCCTGTGTAAGCCCAACTGATCTGAATTTTAGGAAGGAGTGCACTATTCCTGACACTACACTTTAAAAAATAGTTTTTCTCTCCAACTACTCATGTAAGATTTCATATATAGAGGAAGAAGTCTTCAGAAAATAAATGCTACCTTGGTCTATCAACAGCAGCTGCTGATTGGCTGAAGCCATGTGCATGCAATACATATGTTCAAGGAAAGGAGTTCATTATATTCTTGTGTGTCTCTAGGAATCCGGAAAGACCGCAGAGGTGGGCGAATGATGAAACAAAAACGCCAAAGAGAGGAGCAGGATTCCAGGAATGGGGAGGCTTCTTCTACGGAGCTGCGAGCTCCCACCATTTGGACAAGTCCACTGGTGGTCAAACATAACAAGAAGAACAGTCCAGCCCTGTCCCTGACAGCAGAACAGATGGTCAGTGCCTTGCTGGAAGCTGAGCCACCCATAGTTTATTCTGAATATGACCCAAATAGACCATTCAACGAAGCTTCTATGATGACCCTGTTGACCAACCTTGCAGACAGAGAATTAGTCCACATGATCAACTGGGCAAAGAGAGTTCCAGGTAAGGACAAAAAGCCCCAGTGGACTATAAAAGCCTCAACATGACATGCCAACAGAAAAAATATATCCTGTTTTTCACACTATGTTAATGCAAATTTTTCACTTAAGTTCAAATACCCAAAAAAACCCACAGATTTTATGTTATGTTGGTTGATAAAAATACTATATTGCAATGTAAGTGACTTTTGAAGAAATATTTATTCTGTCTTTATAAACAGTTTTTTGATTGCAAATCCTTTTTCTTTCAGATAAGAACCAGCAAAATTAAAGGTTAAAACATATTACTAAAACCCAAATGTAATATATTTGATCAAATTATGTTAATTATTTAGATCCTTTTTCAAAAAAGGGTTACTCTCATGTCTGCAATGTAAACTATAAATCCAGAATCACTACTGAGCTGATAAATGTTAATGTTATTTGTTAAATTGCCAGTTTACCTTTTTGACTATGAATTACAGATCTTCCATGAGTCTTGGGTCTGAAAACAGAGCCAGGATAGCGATCTTTTTATGATTTTTTTTTTTTTTTCCTACTGGAACTAGATGTTTTTATCTTTACCATTTTGGTGCATCATGGTTGCTGAACTATGACTCCTCTTTTCTGGAAGGGAATTACAGAATTATGGGAGGGATGTAATATTTTTTATTGAATGTGTATTACACATTCATTCATGTGGTTTAATTAATTTATATCAATCAAAAGAGTAATTTTGTAATTGATCACCTTTTAAAATTTCAGTCTACAAGATTACCTTTTATAAGTAAATATTTAAATGTTTATTAGAAATCTATTGCACATGTTCTACTTTTAGCTTTGTAAAATGCCAGCATACATGGAATTTCATACTTTAAAATTCACTGGGATTCTGATCTCCAAAATTTTTACTGTAGCCAATTATTTCACTAAAATTATGTGGCTGCTTTATGAAGGGGTGTTAGAGAACACTACCACAGCTCTCACTCACGTGGTGCATTACTCCCAGGTTATGCCATTTTTCTGGTTTCCTTCATTTAAATTTGGCAAGGATCTTCCTGGCGAATCAATAACCCACAAAATCTGAGTCTTTTCCAGTCCTCATGGGTTTCTTTTTACCACCTTTCACATGTCACTTTGTGGGCTCCAGCTATGATCAATAAGAACCTGTGTGTGTTTCATTTCTCATCGTATCTTATAAGAAATCACCTGAGAATTTGATTCTTGACAAAGTCACAGTGGCTAAGACCTGATCCACAGTCTGTTCAAGTCAAGGGTGCGTTGTCTTAAGTGTGCTTTGGATCATGTCTTTACAAAATGCTTTTGAAAAATAAACATGTCTATAGTGTTAAAGCTACTCAGTATCTAAACAGATGAATTCAAATTACTTTTCTACTGATTTTAGAGATATAGGTGGTCTAAGTATATTAAAATCCATTAATTTGCATTCAACGTGAGTGTACCGAATTCTAAATTCATTATGTTGTCCAACTGGAAACATTTGTATTCTATGACATTTGATTTTGATAATTAATGTAATTAATGAAAATGTGTTCAGATACAAAGCAATGCTGTTAGGGAACTCAGATTTGGTTTTTATTCAGAAATCTCTCTAAAACTGCTTGTCACAAGACGATGACATCTGGTTAAGAGCGAAAAACTTTGTGGTTTACCCAATACATCTTTTATTTTCTAGCAAAGCTTCTGAAATGGGAAAATCAAATGGATAAAGTTATCAATTATTTGTGTATATCCAATGTATTTTACACTTAAATGAATGTGCCTATTAGTTGCCAGAGTAGCTCCTAAGAAGAAACTAAGCCAAATGAAATGATTCTGTGTTTATAAAGTAATTGGTACTCTAACAAGTGAGGTTTGATATAAAAGTGGTAAACTTGGTTAAAAAAACCCCAACAAAATCCCTTCTCTGTCATAGTTTGATCTATTAGGCACTGTACCAAAAATCATACCAAAAGGAAGTCCTAAAGCAGGAGAGATAGAGTATGAGTAGTTTGAGGATTCTGAAAGTGCTGTACACCTAACTGGCTCTTGGTGTTGTGTCTTGGAGGACTGTATGTATGATCAAAATCAGAAATTAAAGTATTGAGGCACAATCGTTTACCTGCCTCTAAAATGGGCCTCTCTACAGGGCTTTGAGACTAGGAATTTTGGAGCCAGGTGCTTAAATCTTTTTTTTGGATCTCTCATTTGATGCCTAGAAAAGACTGAGTGTCCTTAGTTGCTGATACTAAATCTTAGAGGTACTGATCACCTTTCAAAGACAGGGCCTTTGCTTGAACTGTTTGCCTGTTTCCTTCTGCTGGAATGTTCTGGCAATTAATGTATTTTAAGAGAAATGTGTCTGGCAATGTGTCATATTTTCACCTCCATGGTATGCTGCCTTTGAATACTCTGTTATTACTAGAAATTATGCAATACTGCCTAATTAGAGAAGATTTTTGTATACTTTATGCATAAACAGAGGAAGTGAATAACTTTTTTCTACTAGGTGAAGTATTTTGTACAACCGCATTGTGGGATTCCACTCAGTTATTTTCTCAGCTAATACACTAAGGTTTCAAGCTTCAAAAGCAAGGGTAAAAACATCTTTTTTTTCTACAAATCGAATGTGCTTTTTAACGGTAAAAAAGAAAAAAAAAGCAGTTGCAAGAAGCAGACTCTCCTATGCACACCTCTCAAGCCGTGGAAGCATTGCACAAGTTCATTTAGCTAAATACAGGCTCTTACCTGATGGTAAGGAAAGAGCAAAGTCAATAGGAGTGGCTGGGTTCAAAGCATGTTTGTTGAGGAAGGAAAAAAATTATATGGACCAAGCAGAAATGCAATGGAGATGCAGCTTACAAAAAAATATAAAGACTTTCAGGCACATGATTGGGATTTATTTTGCTATGCAGGCTTTAAAGAAGGAAGAGTGTGTCAAAGCAACTAGTAAAAACATTGCTTTGGTCAGCTAGTCTTTCTGGTGAAGCTAGAAGATGAACTGAATATAAATGAATCTATTCTAAAAAAAGAAAAAAAAAAAGATGGACTGCATAGTGTAATGTAGGCTGAAATCTGCTATAAAACCATGCTGAGCACAATCTGCAAAATAAAGTGAGCATCTTTGCAAACACGCCCTAACTGGCAAGGTGAGAACCGGCCCAAATCTTTGTTGCAACTTGTTCAGCATCAGTTCAAACTTGCTTAAATTGACTCTGCAATCTTAGTGGTGCTAAAAAAAAAGCTGAGGAAAAGAGAACTTGTGGCAGCTTCTTGTGAATAACCTTAAAAATTATCTTTGATATTTAAGTATAACATGATTGTTAACTGAGGTCATAACAAAGTTCTCCCATGACAATGCAGTTCATGATATGCCAAGAGCATAAAAGCTTGTTTTAATATTCCTTTGAAACCTTGGCCACTGATGCAAGTGTCTTTGCCAGATTACATGAACAAAATTCTTGTACAGTGTCCTATGGCATGTGCAAAAAATTCAGGATGCCCCACAGGACCTGCTCTTTATGTGGCCTCATGGGGATTTTGGCTTAAGTCCTCCCAGATGGCCTCTGTAACACCAGCAGCTGCGCATAAGGTGGGTGCAAATAGATTGTGATGGGCTAGACTTTACATACACATGTAAATGGAGCCTTTTTACCATTTAATTGGGACAAATCACTAAAAATCACATCTATACAAACTATTAGCATAGATGAAAAAATGTTCTGCTCATTTCAGAATCATGTTTTCCTGAAAGATACGGCTTTCTATTTTCTTCTTAGTTTACAGAATATCTTGGGGATATAATACCACTATCAGCCTCATAGAATGAGTTTTTTAGTTTAGTGAATTTTCATCATGGTCTTTCATGCAATGAGAAAAACTATAACTTCACTTTTCCATAGAAATGCTGATATGCCAAAGGAATTAACTTATTGTATTTCTTTATTCTCTTACTACATATATCATTTAATAAATATATTTGGAGTATACTCTCCAAAGGAAGCTGTTATTTCCAATGCAATGGTCAATAGTTTGGTTTTTTTTTTTTGTGGAGAAGCTCTCGAGATGGTAAGAGACATTATAAGCTTATACATTGAGCTCATGGTAAAGAGTGTAGCTTTAAGGAAATCTTGTTGGGTGACATCTTTGGCACTGCTGCTACAATCTTGTATAACTATTTACTACAGGTACAGTAGCTGTACAACTTAATAGCCCTAAAATGGTACGCTGGGCATACAAGCTTTGAAGTTTTGATGTGATTCACGGTGCTGTACTTATTTTATGGCTTCATGAACCGAGGAGATAAACATTTTGGCACTGATTTTTTTATTTCAAAGCCACAGAAGTTGCTCTTTTCTTAAGATATTGTTTTCCTATTTGACCTTCTAAACTGCTCTATTTGTTAAATTAGGAACAGTGTGTAAAGAAGCCAACAATAGCCACAATTTTATATTGCACTCCAGTGACACCAAACCTTGGGAAAAAAAAAGTCAGCTTGCAGTGGAAGGAAAGAAATCTTATACAAGAGTGGTGTGTGTTAATAAGCCTAGATGTCTTTAGGTACAGGGCAGTTTACAGAGCTTCTAAGTGCAGTGATCTTCTTGGCAGTGATTTACACTTCGCTTAAAAAAAAGAATGGCTTGCTATTCATGTCATAATTTTGAATAAATCTTCCAAAATATCTGTTTTGTATTGTCTTCTCCTTTGACTAATGGGCTTGCTGTGGAGATTTGTAAAATGTTATTAAAAAACCCACCAGTGTGTTTATCTGTTTAATCTGTTGAAGTGATACTTCAACTGCTCCCCTGACTTCATGGGGGAAAACAGAGGAAGCAAATAGATCTGTAAGCAAAAGAGAAATCATAACAAGCCATCTGGATCTTAATTCATAGCTGCTTTTTGTGAATTTAATTTCTGTGAAGTTTCAATTCGCTACCATGAATGTGAGAGTTAAGAATCAATCCTTATAGTGGAATAAGGTAATCACTTACCATTTGAATTTGAACATCAGACTGAGAGGTATCATACAATAGCATAATTATGCAAGGCAGCAGGGTTAAAATTGTTGAATATGAAAGAAAATATTTCCATTTTTGTTTTCTTGGACCCTTCCAAGTGGAAGGGTCTGGTTGTTGCTTGTTCCCTCTACCACAGGGAGAACCTTGGGATGTTGTCTACTCACTACCCCTGTCTCATTTCATCTTCCAAGCCACAGCCTTCATGCCGCAGCCCTTCCCCATGAGTTTCCTGGCAGTGGAGATCACAATAATATATTCAAACTGGGGAACTTCATTTGCATAAATTTACAGTCAAGGGAAACAGAGAAAAGGAAAGGTAGTTAGAGAACCACTTTGAATCTTTCTTTAGAGGACCTTTGAATGAGCTCCTTGAGACTTTTCTAATACATAACTTGCAACATTTCATAGGGTTTTTTTTACTTATTTGTGCTAGCTATTTTTACAAACTCCTAAAGCTAATTCTGTAGTTTTCCAGACTTTATTTCTCTGTCCAGAAGAAGAGATTCTGAAGAATCAATCGGGTGTTGATGCCTTTATGAGAGTGCTTGTATTTCTTTTAGAAACATCCTGTGTCCACAATTAAAAGCTTTGCTTCACATGTGAGGTGATATTTTATTTACAAAAGCCTGATAAATGCCAGTAATTCTTTCTAATATTACAAAAGTCCAATGTTAGAATAATTCATAGAAAGTGCTATGTTGTCCTCTCATTCACAGATGTTACTTTGTGTAGAGGGGTGACTGCTAAAAGCTATTGAATCAAGCACATTATCCGACTTTCTAGCCTACTTGAATTTAGGAAAGCTGTAATAAGATACAAGTTTATAAATAAATATAGAATGAAAGTGACTATCTTTTACTTATGTTGCATAACTGCAGTTGTTCTTTGTGCACAGGACCAAAAAATGGCGGAAGCTTTTCTTTGAAGTAGAAGAGTTTCGGTTAAGATGGAGGTGAATATGAGTAACATACTGTGAACATTCTTTTTTTTTTTTCAGATAAAATGTGTTATGTATATTTAGAAAAAAAGAATATTCTTAATAATATTTTCCCAATAAATCCATTGCAATATGAACCCCAGTGTTTCTTTTTAAATGCTATAATATTTATTTTCCCAGAGATAGCTTAGTTCCCTTCTTTGTTTGTCAAGGTGAATAGTTTGAAAAATGATTAATACAGGTATCCAAATCCACTCATTTATTAGTTCAGTGCAATAATTATGTTCTACTCTAGGTGGTTTGGTTTTTTTTTGAACAACCTTCTTTAGGGTGGCGAACCTCAAGTATATATATCTCTACCTAAATATCCCTGAAAAGAATATGTGCTGAAGTTTAAATTTAAATCTGAAGGCAAACCTAACCTGTAAATCTCTGTTGCTACAAGTATGCATATATCCAAACACATTAACATTATGGAACTACTCCACGTATGTAAAGTTCCTTACGTACACAGTGATTTTAAAATCTAGACTCAAAGTGCTGTTACAAGGCTGACTCTGTTCAGAACTTTGCAGAGTAGGAACTATTTTAATTCCAGAGTTTTGAATTTTGGGGCTTCCCAATAACCTGTCTCAAAGAATAAATATCTTCAGTAACCAAAATTGACTTACTGTAAGTAATCGTATTTACCTGTTTTTTATATAGTGTCAGATAAGAAATAACACCCAACAGGTAAGAAGGAGCTAACAGTCTTTAAACAAGAGCTACTTACATATTGGAGTTCATTGGGTGTTCAGTAACACAGAAGTTCATTTGATAATAAATGTTTGAAGATGAAATTCTATTGGTCTTGGCAAATAAAGAGGTAAAAATGAGCATCCATAGTAATAATTTTAATATTTTTAGCCAAAACTTAAGGAAATTAAATTCTTAAACTGTAATATTTTATTTTTAAAAGCAACGATCGTTTTATAAAAACATTTCCTGCTATTTTTCTTTGGTTGATAAGTAATTTACACTCTTGGATGAACATAGCTGTCTTAAAGTCCTCAGCTATGCTGAACCCTGAAGCTTTCCAAGAAACACTCGTTAATTTCCACTCTAAGTACACAGTAAGTAATGATCCCTCCTGATTTATTTATTTCTTAAAATAATTTACAAAAAGAATATGTGATTGTTGGAAAGCACTGATGCGATATGCATGTGCATGCGTACATATCCATTGTTCCCTCTTCACATAATTCACATAAATTGGCCCTTTTTACTTGATGTTTAATAACTTCAACCTAATTCTTTTAGTTTCTCTTCAGTACTGCATCTCTCAGCACAATCAGCTGTAATTCCAGTTTAGAGGTTATTTTAGTGTCATCTGTATTAGTTTTCTGTTCAAGTGGGTCATTCACTAAAATCTCACATTAGATATATATGAGGTTTTAAGATACATAGAAATAATTAGGAAAGATTTATTGCAGGCTTCTTCTGGATAGGCTCGTAGCCTGTCTGTATTGCTGCAGTGGTGCATTATATGACACATCTGTTGTGCAGCTCATTTATTTTCTTTGATTATCTCTCCAGGAAATGAACTGTGTATCTAAAGAGTGTCTTGTTTTGTCTGTGTGTTAGTTATGGACTGCTGTGAATTTAAGCTAGTGAGAGCAAGTTAAAGCACATCCCACAGTGGAGTGGGGAATGAGAATCTGTGATTGCCTTACAAAATATTGCCTTCTCTCTTCCTTATGGAAAGTTCTGTTGCTTCTGAGAAACACAGTAGTCCATCACAGTCCTCATCAGGGAGATGAAGATGAATTATTTATCACTGCAGCTAGAGGCTGAATCTAGACCTAAAGCTTCTTAAGCCTCTTGGACTCCTGGAAACAGGAGGGATGAATCAAGACACTGACTTTGGCTCAGTGTCCTGCTCCCTTTCCCCACCCAAGAGGGGCACTGCTTAGCATGTTGGGTAGTGCACAATGATTCTCTTGGGTATCTGGTATTCCTTGTCAGCAGGCTGACCTCAGAAAAAGAAGGTACATGTTGGTAGAAATGTCAGTGATTTTTGTCTTTGCAGCTTGAGATTTTTGTTTTGGAGTTTTTTCAGTTAATCCAGTAGGAAGCCGTGAGGCACAGGAACAAGATTAATATATAGACAAAAGGAAAAGTGCTGTTCAAAATCTTGCTTCAACTCTAGACAAAATGTGTTGTGTTCTCTCTTAAATGGCATTCTGGAGTGTTTGAGGAGATGATCTATAAAATTAAAATTCAAGAAATCTCATTTTAATTGATTCAAAAAGATAAGGAATGTGGCATACTAAGTTAATTAGAAATTTCCAGAGAATATTAAATTTTATCAATAGCCTAATAATGAAGCATCTTCTCCAACAGCTGCTGTCCCGCTGAAAATATGGCTGCAAATAGATAAGTGGCTACATGGGCTGCTAGCAAGAGAGCCAAGTGTTTACTAAGACATTGAACAGTCTTTAACAGGGTATATCAATTGTATTAGAAATAGTTGACCAGAATAAAGCTAAAATCATAATATTGCCATATTAATATAAACAAATATACTATTGCATGTCTGACCTATTTCAGAAATCTCCTTTGATTGCTATGAAGGTAGCATTTCTTTTGAGCTTCACACACATTCGTAGCACCTACTTTGTGAGATTGTTGTTTCACAAGTATTCCAGCTGCAACACCAGCTAGAGCAGTTCCTGCCCTTCTACTCCCTTGAGTTCGGGTGGCTGTGCAAGTAGTGGGATTGAGCTGGGTTAAAAATAAACCTTTTTTCATGTGTGTTTTGGGTTGCCTATAACTTGTGAGAGCTCTCCAGTCCAGTTTAGCGCAGTGTAGTTGTGCCAGTTCAAATGCAACAGTGAAAGTATACTGGGGATGAACAGGCAGATACTAATATAAAAGTGATAGGAAGAAATACCCATGGATCTGTATCATCAATAGTAACATACATCTCTAACTCAAGTCTTTTCCTAGTCTAATTTCTCTTTATTTCTAGTTCAAGAGAGAGAGTTGTTGTCCAACGTGTTCTGTATGAAAGGCAAGAATCTTCTAGTTACTTGTACCATTTACAGCCTTTATTCTACTTGCTGAAGTAGATGTTGTGGAGCTTCTACTTTGCATGTTTCTGCTTGATCTGTAACATTTTCCATAACACTATGCCAGAGCTGTGAGGGGTTGAATAGTTGAAGAGGAAGCGCAGTAATTTCCCCCTCACTTCCTGCTCTGATAGGTTAGACAAACCGTAGAATAGTTATATAAAGATGCGTCACACTTCACAGAGATTCATAGTTCCTAAGTTTGCTTCCACCCCTGGGGTACAAGAAACTTTACCTCCTAGGAGGCAAAGACCGGCTGTTCATTTATTATAGAATCATAGAATAGTTTGGGTCAGAAGGGACCTTCAGAGGTCATCTAGTCCAACCCCCTTGCAATGAGCACAGACATCTTCAACTACATCAGGTTGCCCAGAGCCCTGGCCAGCCTGGCCTCCAATCTTTGATACCGCTGAGTATGTCTTAGGAATAATTAATTATGTCTAAGTCTGAAATAATGTAGTATATTTAAATGCTTATTTTTTTCAAATAATTTATGTTTCTTAGCTCTCTCTCTTCTCTGTTTTTGTACCTTTGCTCCATTCTATGCCTTTTTTTTTGACCCATTTTAATCAAGTGTTGGAGAGACATCCTGACATTTGAATGAGACACCACCGGGCAATATAAATACATTTCCCTTCCTGTCTTATTTCATCAGACAGTTAAGTGAGAGTGCTCTTTCTTTAAAATCCAAATTAGACTTTTTTTTTTTTACTTTTCTTATAGATTTTTCTTTTCATGTTTGTTTTATCAGTAGTAGAACTTCTGCAAGTTTTTGGTAGAACTCCATCATTGGAGTCTGGCAAACTCAGATCTGGTCTTCTTCATCTGACAGTGAATAATTGTTACCAGCTTTCCTAGAAGATATTTTATTTACAAGTAATGCCATGGAATAACTTTTAAGTGCTAATTTCAAGTAGGTGGGAGACATATTATCTTCTCAGAAACTGCCCTGAAATAATTCAATAATGGGATGTCAGAAGTAGTTTCGTATGATGCCGATGAGCTGATTTCCCCCTTCTTAACAACCTGCCAGCCTGACACTGTGTCTCGTCTCTTCTGTGTCTCTAAGTGAATTGAGAATAGCTGATGATTATAGGGGTAGGACTATATTTAAGTGTGTTTGTAGATGCTTATGAACATATACAAGCTGTAGAAACATATAATGAGATCTCAAGAACCTTCTAGATATCATCATATGCAGGCAACATCATTTGGGTAGCAATCAGATGATATTTCCTGCCTCAGGGTTCCTACACCAAACACAGTTCTGCCTCTGAGGACAGGAACTTTCCACCAGGAAGAGCCTTCTGTATATGAACCAAATTGCGCCTTGAGGGTCAGTATGGTGATGCTATTCATAAAATGATCTCCAAGCCTATATGTGAACTGTGTGAAGCAGCTGCATTTCCTGATCCAAGCTACAGGTTTTATTTTCATCCATGAGGAATCTGTCAAACTCACATTCCATATGCAGGTGAAAAAAAAAAAAAGAAATCCAGTTTTCTCTGCAAATGAGAAAGATCACAACTACCCCTTTCTTAACAGTTTGAAAAAAAAAAAAAAAAACTTCTGGGGGAAACTTTTTGAATTTTAAGTTAGACATTTTTCTTCTAATCTTTAATTTCTGCTATTGTACTTATTAGAAGATACTACTGTGATTTTTTTAATGTAATGGAATTTCATGCAACTTTCCAGTCCTGATACGGGATGACAAATAGGGTTTATATCCAGTTAGTTTGGATGAGCTTGTACACTGTTCCAAAGCTTTTCCAGATGTCTCCATCAGAGTTGTGCGAATAATTAATTTCTTTGTTCCCTGGCAGATCAAACATTAAAAAAGAATCATTTTCACTTAATGCAAAATGACATTTTTTGGCCTTTTTGTTAGATAGTAACTATTTCAGGTGAAATGAAATATTTTATTCAATATGAAAGAATACTGTTCATTAAGATTTTGAATAATTTAGTCATCTGTTTAAAAAGAAAATAAGACAATTTTGGAAAAAGGTGTCCTAGATTTTGTATAGATTTATATACCTTCCACAATGCTGAGTAGGAATAGGTGCCTGGTGGGGTGCTGAAAACTGAGATGAGGTAACTGAGGCGGACACTCTGTGTTCCCTTATAGAAACCGGTCCGATTTTATTTGTTTATTTTTATTTTGTGAAGTCTGATATGTTCTCCGGAGTGTTTTATACTCATCAGCCTGTCACCTGCCAACGTAAAATGTTTGGTCACAGTGCTTCCAACCAGCTCTAGCTACAGAATATGTCTCAGGAGGCAGTATAGGAGCTTGAGTACAAGGTGGTGGTTCTCTAAGCGCAACACCCATGTTTTGTGTAGACACCTAAGCCCTGTCCATGCAACAATTTCCTGAGGTTGCCTGAGGCTTTAAAGATGCTGAAATGTGCTTTGGATTTGTTATCAATTGAAGGAGAATGTGCAAGCAAATGGACTTAAGTAAATGATATGTCTTCTGGAAACATGCTGCTTGCTAACTTACTATAATAGATTTCCCTGGACAAGAAAATTAATACAAATGACCAGCTGCATTCCAGTGTCTTGCTTTCCCTGTAATGTATTCCTTTGCTCTGTCATATGATGACACTCCCACACAGCTGCTAAAATGCTCTTGTTGTTGTAGTGGTTAAAGGAAATTGCTGTAATTAATTTTGCTGTTTTTCTTCTCTTTGATGTGTCATTACAGTTTCTTGGATAATTTTTCAGAGATTGGGTTCTGTTCAAAACTAGTCATGTAGGGTTGAAAAGAATAGGTGGGAAAATAAACATTTGAGCCTTATTTATGTATGCTTGTATTTCTGTTTTGATGTAGGTACAAGACAATGTAATGAACATGAAAGAATATGTATACATAGTTTCTGTTACTCACATACAAGTGCAGTAGACAAAAATAAGGCTTCTCCAAAAGTGAACAATCTGAAGATATAAAATGGATGCAGGTGCCTTAGTCAAGCTGGTTTTATTTCCTAATTGACCATAAAGAATGACCAGACCATGAACTCTGAGGTTATGCTTAATTTCTTGGGTACAGCACATTATGTTCTGAGCAATTTCTATTTGTAGTATTGAAGCAGTTTTAAGCTTCAAGTTCACTGCAGACTTGACAGTTTCTCACTCTTTTCACTGGGTTGCAAAATACTTCTCTTTTCTGCTAGTTCCAGATGCTGCCACAGTGAATGTTAATCATTTCAGTGGTTAGTACAGTAGATCCTGGGATGGAATAGACTGTGGAGCAGAAACCTCAGTGCTGTGTTCACTGGATTGTATGAATGAAGGAGGGGAGAGGGTAGCCCTCCCAGTTTCATCACATGAAAGTCATTGTAGTAAAAAAAGTTGTTAAATTCAAAACTGATAATTCTCAAGCTTCCAGGCATGAATGGAGATATAAACTGAAATGGTGAAAATGTAATTCTTAAAAGAAATTATTAGAAATAATCAGACGTATAAAACCAGGATTTTAGAGATGTTCAGAAAAAATAAGGTTAAAAACATTTAATTTCAGCTTCTAATTCTGTTAATAAATAAATAATATTAATTTACAAGAATGGCTGAAGCTATTAATTGTGTTACTTTGTAAAAGTAAATTTGGCTCTTTACCAAAATGTTCTTTATTGTGTTATGACAACCTTCAGATCTTTCATATAGCTCTTATAAATAATGGAGCAAAAAGGATTAAAAAATGCAACAAAGGACGTATTTTTATACCCTAATGTTTGTGGAAAAAATGAGGGGCAGAGGTGTGAGCTGCCTATGGTACAGTAGGTCTCCAGGCTCACTTTGAGTTTTTTTCACTTGCCACCCCTGTTGTGTCACCCATATGGTGATTAGACCATGTGACGTATCTGCATTGCCTTTGTTCACCCTGAGGTTTTTCAGAGCCCTCATCCTCCAGCAGGGCCTGTCTCCCAGAGCCCCAGGGAACACGAGGCAAGCGGTGCTGCCCCAGCCAGTGCTGAGCCAGAGCCGGCAGAGCCCCACGCCAAACACCATCCTGCTGCTCTTGCTCTTGCTAATACTCTGGAAGTACTGTCCCATCCAAAGCACCTTTGCTGATGCAAGTGCTTATGAAATTAGTAAAAGAGTGTAATCAAAGCATGTAGGTGCGCTCTGTGAAAGAGAACTGGGAAGTCTCATAGGTTGATCTTTGCCTTTAAAATTCTCCCCTGATAACTGTGTACTGAAGAGACCATATGAAACCTCACAAGGGCATGCTGGGGTCATTTGGAAACCTGTGAAAGAGTCTACTTCAGTCTTCTTCCTTTTTCCACTTCCAGTGATTATATGTTTGCTTAAAAAATTGATTAGCGATTGTTTAAAGAGACCTTTTGCCTCAAATGATTTTTCTCAACAACCACAAAACCATCACTTACATTTGACTCAGATTGTGATTGGAGCACAGCCTTGTACTTTAGTAAGGAGGTCAAGCAAATGCCAAAAACCTCATGCTCTCTTGGATGCAGCTGAATGTACAAAAATATCCAAGTCATGCTGGACATGACCTCAAGTCTCGGGGCAGGTTTACACAAAGCATAAACCATCCGAGGCAGTTGGTGCTCCCTGGCTGCCAGTCGCTCAACTTTTACACTCCTCCTTCTTGCTGGGTTATTTCTTCAGTTGGCTGAGCAGTTGAGACAGCAGAACAGACCAGAAGAGCAGCAGTTCTGGTGGGGCAGGGAGGGGGAGCAGTGGGAGGGGGAAGAATGAGGTAGAGGACAGCTTGTATTTATGAGCATGTCTTTTGAGTTCATAAAAGTCAAGCAAGAATGCATAGCCAGCCCCACAATTGATTTTAGCTGGATTACTTTTGATGGAAAACATTTTGCATAGCAGTGACCTCCTACAAAAATGACAAATTTGAAAAAAAACCCTCAAACCTCTTGCAACTGGCCTGAGTATAGATATAACTTTAGAGTCACGTAATTAACTGCTGCAGACACGATAAAGAAAAGATGTATGACTTCATACTGCATATTTTAGTCAGCAGCTAATAAATTTTCTGTAGTATCCTTCTTCACCTGTGCAGGGAAAGATTCAGAGGACATTCTTCTAAAGAAAAGCCTTCACATGCAGCTGATGGCCTGTTCCTGCACCTGAAATCACTGGGAACAACTACTTTTGTCCTGTTCTCAATATGCAGACACCCTGTGTGTTTTATTTGTGAGCCTGAGCTCCTTCAGTAATAGCACAACTCTCAGTGATAAAAGAACTATAAAGTAGCATCTTAAAGTGTAGCCAGAGTCTCAGATGTCTTGATCACAGTCCTGGCATGACTGGTAATTAACATGCTTTAAATTACTGGTATACACTGTTGCAGAAATGTGTTGTGTGATAATAAACATTGCTTTTTGTTGATCATTTGAAACGCTTGGTTTTTTTGTACAGAAAATACATATATGTCTCCCTTATTGCTTCATTAAAACTGTATGCTAAACTTTCACTAGCAAACTGTCAGGCAGCCTTCACTACCAATAATCTTATCACAGTATCACAGTATGTTTGGGATTGGAAGGGACCTCAAAAGATCATCTAGTCCAATCCCCCTGCTGGAGCAGGAACGCCTAGGTGAGGTCGCACAGGAATGTGTCCAGGCGGGCTTTGAATGTAATTGTTATTATTATTAACAGTAATTGTTGTTATTATCATTTTGTTCTTTTTCTAATAACTTTTAAACCTGGTTGTTTGGAGGGGGGAGAAAGTTTAGGCCTAGGATTTTTTTATATAGTCAGTTACCTTGCCTAGATTAGTGAGTGTTTTATAACCAATTAAGAACCAATGCTTGTTTAGTTCACTGCATGCAGATTTTCTGTCCACACTCTATAAACAACTTCCTCTCCAACTCTTACTTCGTAAAGTTTTGCTTCCTTTTTCTCTTTGAAACATGTTTAGTTGCTTTTGTTTTGATTTTACCTTTTTACTGATTTGCAAGAAACAGAGTTTGCACTTGAGTTCAAGGAGGCTTCTCCATCCCAAAGATTTTGTGGCTGAAAGGATTAGAGGGTGTGCTGAGAGCCTGCCACACCTCCAGCCTAATCCTGCCGCCTCCTGGATGAGGCACTTAACCTCTCAGTGTTCTATCTATAAAATAGATTTAATAATACTTAATGGCTTTACTGCTCTTTGAAAATGTAAAGTGTTATGTGAGTGCTGATTACTTTTATTATGTTCCCTGATGGAAGGCCTCAACATTATTTGTGTTAACTGGTGCTGCTAATGCACTTTCTAGAATAATCTTTGGTTAACAAAGTGAAACAGTTGCAAAGTAAAAACTGTTTTAGTCAAGGCAGGCACATGAAGGAAGGTCAGGACATGAAAGCACTTAGCTTTATGGGGTATGTCTATGCTGTGTTTCAGCCATGGGCTTGAGCTACAATGCAACCCCATTTGTCTTCTCTACAAAGTAGACCCGTGTCAGGGAGAGCACAGTGAGGAAGAAACCTGAAGTTTTGGGCACACAGCCTGACCATCCACCAGCATGGGACAGATTTTCCCAGGCAATCAAATCCTACAGAATAATTTGCTCAGGCTGCTCTTCAGTGAGAACTCGCCATTCTCAGATCCCACAGGAGTACTCCAAAGCTTGGGGTTGGCTCCCGGGCTGGGTGTTCCCATAGAGCTGCTGGGCTAGCATATGGTCCTCCTCCCCAGGAGCAGTGCCGGACAAACTGGTGCTATGGATTTCTGACATTACTCTCTGGCAAGACAGCAGTATTTCATAAAAATGTGGCAAGGATTTGTCAAGAGAAGAGAATGTATGTCTGACCAGTGGCGACTATCTGTCACTACCCCTAAAGTGTTTCCATGGCTCTAAATCCAGACTGTGCTTGGTGCAAAATGTTGACTTTGAGTAGGTCAAATTTCACTTGGCTAACTTCTTAATAAGCTTGCTTTGGCATAGGAAATTTTAAATAAGACAGTATTTATTAGATCTGATGTATGCAGGGTACATTTGGTTGTAGTTTAAACTGGTGTGTACCTGAAAAAGAAAGGAGAGACTCCTGTCCCACTGGCTCTTTGGACAAGGAGTGGCTTCAGGAACTTTTTAGTCTCCTCATCCTTAGAAGATATTGACTGGACAGACCTGTAAAAGTGTGCACTTATTGTGCAAGAAGAAAACATTGAATGCAGTCCTGATGACTTTACACATTCTTAGAAGATGGTTGAAACACTTCTCATTTACCTGAGATAGGCATTTTACAGTTGTCGTGATGCAGCTCTTAGGTGGAAGAAGAAAAGACCAGCTCCTAGAAATGGGATCTGAAATAGAAGTGACAAATGGGACATCCCTGCAGCATCTTGCTCCAGGGACAGCATCAGGTATGGAGGTTGACTGGGGCAGCACACCTGCCAAGCCATAATACAGATCTCTTAAGGTGAGTTCAGGGAGGATGGAAAACCCCTGTGGAGGAGAAGCTTACTTGATCTTGCCTTTCAGTACAAATACAGACTGTAAAAAGGGGCCTCATGATCCTTGTGACTTTCTGGGTTTTGCCCAAGATTCCAAACATCCTTAATTCATATTTATGCTTGTAAATCATAATTGGTATTTTTCAGAAAGAGGTTTAGAATGATTACAGCTGAAAAGGGAAAATGTGAAGTAAAATTTTTAAAAGGAATTAATCTCATCTCTTTTAATTTCTGACAGACTGTTTAGGCTTAGCGGAGACAGTGTATAAGTTTGGATTGGTATTCTGCTCTATTATGCAGGCAGTGAAAGCAGAGAATTCTAAAAGAGCAGATAAAACATTTAGAGGCTCTTACAATTGTGGCACTTACTCCCTGTTTGCCTTTCATACGTTCCTTCCTGTAACTCAGAAAATTGTAGTTAATTTTCTTCTGACCCCATTTACAGAAACAAAAGTAACGTCCTTTTATAAAAATTGAAACAATGAGACAACATTTTGGGGTTCTTTAGCAAAATATTTGGATTGAAAATGTTGGATTTTGGAGCTTTTTGATCTTCAGTCCTCCAAGTAGGTCTCGATTTAAAACACTGGAATTGTGTAAACAATTAAGTCAGTGTGTCCATGTCATCCTTTAAGTGCTCTCAGGAGGAAGAACTAAATCAAAATTTCTTATAATTTTGATCTGAAAATCTGTGGAAAGAAATAGGAGTAGATAGCATTATAGAAATAGCCATGTGGATACTGAGGCACATGGAAAACAGTGTTTGTGATTCTCTGATTCCCTTGTCCTCAGATGCTGTCTTGCCATGCTGTTGTGTACAGACAAGGCTGTAGTTGAGGTGCAACTTTTAGCCACTTCTTAGCTTTTAGCTGCCTCTTAACTAAGAGGCTTCAGGGCTCAGTGTTAGGAGTTGAAGAGGCTGAGTGATCCATGTAAGTTCAGACCAAAATGTTATTTTATGTGCTAGATAGATGCGTAGACGTGGTCTTACATCTCACCTTTCTGCTTGGAGAGGTTGGGCGCTGAGCAGGTGGCACTACAGCAAGCACAGATTTCGCATCTAGATCAAACTGTGGTGACTGAGCTACTGGTCCTCCAATGTGCCTTGGGTTAAGAGAAATAGATGCTGTTTTTCCTCCTCCTGGCTGTTTCTTGAGGGCAGAACTTGCTGTAGAAATTATTTTTCTGTTTGCCTGTTTCATCTACTTAGATATTTTTGTATGTATAAACCTCTCTTAATTTGGTTGCTCTATTGAATGGTTACTAGCTATTAGGTTGCAGTACTCACCACTACTTTCCTGCTGTCTTTGCCAAACTAATTAGTGTTTTGTTCCAAATGTGGCCTATTACATGACGGTTGCATAGCTGAGATACTGAGATTTGTATGTAACAGCCTTTTTCTGTGATTTTTTGCCACCTTTCAAAACACTGCATTAAGAAAGAAAAAAAAAATAGTGGTTCATCTGTGTAAATTTAAGGCACACGATGTAGGAATGTTCCGATTTCCCACAACGTTTTTGTACAGTATAGCATCCGATATGTATTGCTACACGAGACATTATAAAAATTTCTTTTGCTATGACGTTAAAGACTTCCCAGAGAAGCAGTCAGTACATTTAAGAAAGAGATAACCTTTGGAGTTCGATAGTTAGGCCTGTGTTGTTCAGCATATTCGTAAGTTAACTGGAAGAAAAGGTGTGAGTAGCAGTGATAAAAATTATGAATGATATTAAATTGACCAAGGAAATGAAGACAAGGGCGGGCAGAAAAAATGTGCAGTCCTAGCCTCACTGTCTCTGGAAGAATAGAATTTAAATGGAAAATGCTTTGAGAAGGATGAGTTCAAAGGTGAACAGGATAACATCCATGGGAGGAATGACTGAATATACTAAAACTGTTTGGAAAAGAGGAGATTAGCAGTGAGATGATGACCTAGAGAATAATGGTATCTGCTAATAAAATAATTAGATACATCAAATGAAAGTAAGAGGGGCTTTTTTTAGAACAATAGGAGAGTATTGTTTTCCTAGTGCTAACTTAGAGTGTGAAAGTTCTTTGCAGAGAGTACTATTTCCAGAGTATATCTATAAAAAAATCTGATATGTATTAAATGCCTACGTGGGTTCAAAAAGCATCTGGACAAACTTGGAGGAAAAATCTTAAGAGACATAAAGCACAAAAAGACTGTCTTTGGTCTGGAAGTCCCTAAGCCATATACCGCTGGAGCCTGAGAAAGCTTTCTGTAGAAGCATATGTTTGTCCTGTTGTATGTTTTGCCATAAACATCTGGTATCAATTGTTATTGTAAATGGGATACTTTGCTAAATGGACCTTTGTTGTTGCTTTTAAAACTATTTACTGCTTATGCTTTACATTCCTTCGAAGCACCTGGAGACAGAGTCATTCTTTATGGCACAATGTTGTTTATTATCCTGCAAAAATTGGCTGAAATTTATATTTCAGGCACACGTGGTAATTAAGATGTATGGTATAAACATATAGGTAGAATTACAGTGGGATCAGGTGAAAAAAAGAAGATTGCTTAATCACTTGTGGTAAGAGAAACAGTCTGGACTCTGTGTATCTGTGTCTTCACAATATTAGTAGAAACTGCCAAATGATCATAATGAATCCCTAAATGATAGTAAGTACCCAGCGGAGGACTTACTGTTTCAAGATTAGATCTCTAATGACACTGGATATAGGTCCCTACAATGTTAATTGCTAGGGAAATTGTTTCTGTTGAAATAGAAAGCTACTCATTAGGTCAAAAATCAGAGGCAAATGAAGAATTTATTTGTTTCAAAATATTTGATTGGTAAAATTTGACACATATATATATGTTGGTGGTGGTTATTTCAGAGGGCTGCAGGGTTCAAAATGTATGTTACAGCAACAGTAAATGAAAACCACCTGAGTTTTACATTGTTCCTCACTGCATCCAATCAATCTTGTTCATAAACCAATTTTTGTTGTTTTCAGGGGTATATGTTTTACCTAATAATGCTTACAGCAGTCCTTGTGTTATTTCATGGCAACCCTTCCCTTTGGGCAATTGCCCAAATTCCCAGTTTACAGGGAGATTTACTCATACCTGTTGTAGATGGTTGCTGCCTTCTTTTTATTAGGATGGTAGAGTCACACAATTTTGGATTCCCAAGCCTAGTGTCATCTCTAGAGAGTCATGCTTGCCAAAACAGGGCTTTATAAAGCATTTCCTCCGTGGACCAACTGCTGCCTCAGGGTGTTGTCTTGTCTGGAAGAGAGAAATTCGTATCATGCAATCACTGATGCAGCACATTCTTAGAGAGGATAATCAGTTTAGTTTGAACGTTATTGTTTTGTGTTCTGCACAAGATAAATTTATTTGCCACCTACTCTTAGCTGAGTCCTCAGAAGACCTTTCTGGCTTTTCAGAAGTTCAGATTTCCATATTTATACAAGAGTTTGTGGAACAATTATTGTATTCTGTGTTGGATATCACTCAAAAATATTGTTAATTTATCTGTATATGAAAAAGGGATGGTTCAGCCATGGCTTTTATTCTGTGTCTTTCTCCTGCCAAGCCACAGCCATGATATATGAATGGCTTTATGGCAGTCTCGGTCTTGTGAGTTTTGGCCACACAAGGTTTTTGGTACGTCTCAGAAGGTCATGCAATTGGTCAGTCTGGTGTATGGAGTCAAATGTAGGTTATATCCATTAGTTGCAATTAATTAATTTATCAAAAGTGAAATGGATGTCTTCCTTTTTCCGTAAAAAACAGTAACCAAAAATTTAGAATTCTAAAATACATTTTCTTTCAAAACTTACCAACATTAAAAGAACACTGATATTTGAGAATGCAGTGCACATCTACATGCAATTTCAGTGACATTAATTTGCAGCATGCTCTGAGTGATAAAGGGACTAATGATTTATTAATGATTTGATTTAACCTTCTGTAACATTATTCTGAATTAGCTTACTTGAACAAGAGTATGTCTTAAAAATAATAATTAAATCTTGATTAAAGTTTCTAATGACAGCAAATTCATGGAAGCTGAATATGTTGCTTAGATAATAACTACTGTGGTCCATTATTTCCAGTCTGACTAGGAGCAGGTTTAGCTTCCAGCATGGGCTTCTGTATGTTATGCCATTACCTAGGTAATGCTGTTCTCTTTTTCTTCATATACTTCCCATTGGAGTCCTTTAACCCCTTTAGCCTGTTTAATTTCACAAAGAATAACTAAATTCCTTTTATCCCTCAGTAGAGGGCATGATTTTCAGTGCTTTATTAATTTAGATGTTTTTCTATCGTTCTGTCCAATCTCTCATCCCACTTGACAAATGGTTACCAGATTCAGGTAAGACAGAGTTAATTTAACTTCTTTACTTTCTTATAGTTTTCCTGGCTTTTTATAAAGTTCATTGTTTTTATTAGATGTAGCTTCCCGCTGGAAGCTCAAATGGGCCTGATTTTTCTTCATCATTTCCAAGTCCTCATTGTAGCTGCTACTGTTTTTTATCTTGTATATATGCTTAAAGCTCTTGGTGTTAAACTTTCATCTGTATTCTTTTATGATGAAGCTAGTGAGTGATTTGGATTGCTTATATTATCAACCTGCTTTTTCCATTTTTTTCCCACATGCCATCATGCCATCTGAATCATGATTTCTGTTTTTTCCATATCATGGTTAATAAAGTTGTCTGGGATAAAAAATAAAATGTATGGCATTCCTTTAGAAACACTTCAGTTCTGTTCATTATCCTTTTGCCATTACATACTGAGATGTGTCATTTAAAATACTTTAATTCAGTTAATCTGTTACATGTTTAAATGGAGTCAAATATTTCGCAGAAATCTCTTTCATCAAAACTATTATTTTTTATCAACTAAACTTGCAATGTCACCTAAAAAGCCGCCAAGGTAAATTGATAAGGTTTTTTATGAATTACAGTTGATGTTACAGACTTTTAAACCTGCATTAATCAAGATTTGTGTTAGCTGTTTTGTTATAAAACCCAAAGTAGATGTCAGGCTGACAGATCATTTAAAGCTTTTAACTATAGACTCTACAATCAGTTTTCCTTTTCATCCTAGTTTTTTCAAACTTCCTTAGCTTCACTGAAATCAGAGTTACTATTCCAGACAGCAATAAAATTGTTGGCCAATCCTTTTAGGACTTTTGAAGTACCTGAACATGAACACTTCGCATTAAAAAGATGTTAGCATTGTTGAGCAGTATATTTCTGTTCTCAGAACAGGCTGATAAATATCCCCCCTCTACAATAATAGTGAGGTAATTTATTAGCTTTCTTTTTTACTTTCTCTTTTTATTTTTTCTGCAGACTACTTAACCTCAGTGCCATCTGAAATTTCCTATATGGGGATGGGGAAAATATAGCTAAAAAAAAGAAAGGACTTAAAAGAGGTTTAAGAATAAGTGTAGAAAAAATAAAGACCAAGACAGTGTGGAAGGAAATAAAGCATTTTGGCAGACAGAATATTGCAGAATGAGCAGAGTTTTACAGGGAAGTGAATTGCCACAGTCACAACAAGCTCAGTTTTTCTGCCACAATCTGCTGCAGAATAGTGTGCAGCCACATGAAATGACGGCAATATAACTGACTTTTAATGCACTGATTGCAAACTTCAGACACCACATGGGGACTTGCGTCTCTGCGTTGCTGTGGTACTCTTCGAGCACAGAGAAAAACACTATATTATTATTATTATGTGCTGTCAGACTAAGGCAATACTTAATGGGAAACATGGTGCTCGTTGTTTGTTCTCCACATACAAGCACAGCAGTTTCAACCAGTTTCACTCTTGAGATTCAGCTCTATTGTTTCAGGCTGTTTGGTGACTCAGGGAAATGCCATTCCATCAATCTGTGAAATTTGAAAGTCATTTTACATTTGGTAATAAAGGAAAAACACAGGAAAAGACAACTTTGCCCCCCAATTCCCCCCCAGTTGTTATCAGCTTTTGTAAAAATAGCAGGTACTGCAACTTTCTGAATTTGCTCCTAATGACTGATAGATGAGTTTTATTTCAGATGTGCCAAACCTGTTCCCTTTTTTTGAATGATTCTTTATGAGTTATGATTAACTCTCTCAGATGATTTCATTAAAAATAATCATATCAACAACTGTTTTGCAGAACATCACAATATTTTCTAAGTTATTGTGAAAGATACTTTGTTCCTCTTTGTTATTTGAAAATTATATTTCATAACACAACATTCGTCTTTATAAATATGTACTTTTTTTTTGCCTTTTTCTTAAGATAGTAGTGGAGATTATATCAGGTATATTCCTTGAAACTGACCCAATATATAGCTCTAGTGAGGACACAATAGAGAGGCAAAGTCACTGCCATTTACTGGGCTGGTAAGGTAGTTTACCCTGAAATTTGTATTCTGAAGACTAATATGGATCGATTACTACAGCAAAAAAAAAAATTATGGCAAAGCTCAACAGAGTGTTTCACTCTTAATACTGAGTAAAAGATAAATAAGATGTGTGTTAAGGGAACTTCTACGTATTTCACTTTTGCAAGTTCATGCTAATTTTAGATAATAACTTATGCTAGGATCTAATAAATTGCAATCTTACCTTCACTTATTTCTTTGGATTGAAAGTAACATTCATGAAAAGTAAGAGTACCAAACAGAGAATAATACAATATGTTCCATGAAATAAACATGAGAATGACCACTGTCATTATGTTTTCATGTCTACCTTCATTGTTATTCTTTCTTATTCATATTTTAGTATTGTTATAAAAATTTTGCATTTATTGTTTCTAGCATTATTTAAATACAGAGTAAGAGAGGCCACCTCCTTCCTCCAAGTACTATACTCTAATAGAAATACAAGCAAGTGGTTCATCAGTGAATTCTGATTGTGCAGTGATCAGTACTTGCTTGCTAACGTATTTGAAATGCTGTATTGTGCCCCCTTCACAGAGGTATGGCACTTGCAGTATGGTGAATTGTTCACAAGTCTGTAAAACAGCATTCCACCAGGAAAAGTGGTCTGGTATTTACCGGTTAGAGCTAACATTTCATTTCATAAGAGGCATTTTTCCATTTTCCCTCCATCTCAACCCAGGCAGCATGGGGCTGGAGCAGGTGGCTACGGCCTGTGCCCCATTCCCCTACCACCAGCAACAGCCCTGGGGATGGAGATGCTCACCTGGCACTTGCCTTGATCTTGGGGCAGGGTACAGCCAGGGTCTAGAAAGTGCTGACTGTTGTGTGTGCTGGAGCCATGGTGGACCCAATAATAGACAAAACTCAGCCTGAAATGTAAAGATGACAAATGTATGTTTTATTGCTTTCCCTTTTTGGTTATCCAACTCCAATGCACTTTTCAACTTGATTCTCTGAATGATGTTGCACTTACAAAACTGGTGGTTTTACTGTCTCCTATTTATTCTTTCAGGATTTGTGGATTTAACACTCCATGATCAGGTCCATCTACTGGAATGTGCCTGGTTAGAGATACTGATGATTGGCTTAGTTTGGCGCTCCATGGAACACCCAGGAAAACTTTTATTTGCACCCAACCTATTATTGGACAGGTCAGTCTGCATGTTACTGTGAATTATTTAAGTTAATGTATTTCTATTGCAATCAGATTAATCAGACCAACTTGTAGTCATCTCACTGATACTACAATTTGAGACTACATCGTAAGTTAAGCAGGGTTATATGAATAGTAGGTGGGACTGGAAAAGGAACTCTAAAAAAAACTAGAAAATGCTCCGGAATGTGGTTGGTGCTGGCCATTTATTTGACAAATAATGCATCTGAAAGTCATCTCCTGCTGGAAGTCCTTTCTTTCAAAGGCAGCAGAAAATTTCTCTTGTAATCTGTATCGTTTGTTGCAAAACTAAATTAAATTAAAATGAAATCCTACCCCTAATCACTTTAATTCAGATAATTATTTCTCCTTACCTAAAATCTTCCTAGTTAGTCTTAGAATTGGTGTATCCAAGAAGCTAGCCAAAATTTTAGAAAATCCTGATACAGTCTCAGTTGCAATCTTATTTATTTGCAGAGACCAAATTAAAGGTTTGGGGATTTTGTTTGTTTGATTCTCCTGAAAACTGGGGTCAAACGTGTAAAACACATACCTGCTTGCTGCCTTAAGCCTTTTTTAGCCAGTCTTCCTAATATGCTGTAGGTGTTTCTAAGTGAGAGAGAAAAATATTCATCTGCCAGACAAGGATATCCTGGATTTTAACTGGCAGTCTTCACAAATAAAGCAGATAAAGCAGGAAGACCGATAGATTTTTGACATATATTCCAGTTATCTCAATGCAAACTTAAGTTTTCTTTTTTCTTCCCTCCCCCCCCCGCCCCAAGTCATGAAAAATTTCAGCCTTGAGAAAGAGTGTTAAAAGAGAATAACTAGTGAGGAGTTGTTTTGGCAAATGATCATGGCAAATCTAGAAGTTAGGAGAGTCATCCTGGCTACTGGTAGTCCTTTTTAGTTGAAGACTGCTACCTGTATGTATAGCAGAGCTGGCAGGAAAGAGCTTACGTGTGCATGTAGGTCATATCAGTGCAGAGTTTGGCATCTTGATGTAAACTGAAGGTGGAGGAAGAGCTGGGATGAGGAGACAGAGTGTGTGGGGAGGCAGCCAAGTAAGAGGTGGGCATGGTTCTGGTCTCATCACACTGCTGCAGGGGAAGTGAGCTACAGCAGAGGGATGGCGACAAAAAGTCAAGGGCAATACCTTCAGCTACTGCAACCATTAGCTGGGTGAATGAATCAAAGCACTTATTAGCAGAAAAAACATCTTGTTCTGTTAACTGTGGGGTACTGAGTTTTCATGTTTGTCTTTGTGGAGTTTTAATCCTTTGATTTTTTTCTTCCTCCACTCTGTTTGAAGGAAAATAAGGTTTATTTTTTGTATTTTGGTAACATAAAAATGCTAATGCCTAACAGTATGAAACATAATTTCATATGAATGGAGAAGTATTTATTGCTTTAGGGAAAACCCTGTTCCACATGTGTAAGTGCATGATCTGTGAGCTGTGGAACTAAATATATATAAAACACATTCTCATTTTGTGTGCAGAAAATATCTACTTGCCAAAATGTAGGTATCATCTTCTCAGACTAGGCGAAATACCAAGAAAACACAACAGATTTAAACTGATTTCTTAGTGCACATAAGTAAAATTCAGTACTGTAGGAAAGTATAGCATATTATTGGAAACTACTGTAAATTGCAATATAGCTTCCAAAGACCAACCTATCTGTTCCACATTTCATAATACAAGTTGTGAGAAAAAGCTAAAAACTGAAGAGCAGAGCCAGAGTACCATTTTTCCTTCTCTTAGCTAAGAAAAACAGCTAGGAAAACATTTGAAACTTTGGTCTTCCTCAACTGAAAATCCCCATGCTCTGAATAAAATGGAGTCTAAGCAGCTGATTCACACAGCTGAAGCCAGCTCTGCTGGATTAAAGAAAACAATTGTTTGCAACTGGAACGACATGTTACCTTAGGGCTTAAAAATCAATTAACTTCATAATCACAATAGGGCCTTTGTTTCCTGACTTTCAAACAAGACTCTTTCTAAAAACATAGATCTATTACATCTTCTCATGTTGAAATAATAAGAAACATGTTTCTAAGGTGTCATATACTTCTCTCACTCTACTTGGTAGGGGTATTTGCTGAAACTAAAATAATAAATTACTTGGCTCTGGGGAGCACTGATATGCTAATTAGTTAACTAACTGTTGATTTACTAGTTAATTAGTGGTAACAATAGTGTGATGTGTTAATCTGATTTTGAGAATATTATAGGGCAAAAGCATTTGTCAGATTTGAGAGGGCAGGACAGAGACTGATTTAAAGCCTTTTTAAGTCAATAGAGTCCTTCTGCTGCATCAAGTATTTGGGGGTAAATTGCACAAGAGTGCAAAAATTGTTTGATACATTATTGTTGTTGATCCAAACAATGAAATAATCTGATTTAATAGCTAAAATAATGGAAAAGATGGGTGCTGTAATACAGTTTTCTCTCATCTGTTCTCTCCTTATTCTTCAGCATGTTCTTTAGAGGATGCTCCTTTTCAGTGTTTTAATCCACACTGTTCTGTCCTGAATTCCAGTCACACTTTCCCTTTTACCTGATCCGTGGGGTTAACATTTGCGATATTAATTTATCTACCGTCTATAATCCAGAGTCACCAACTACAGATGGTAAAACTCGGATCTGTCTCTAACCTCTGTTTTTCCAGAGTTAGTACAAATTCAGGATTGTTAACATGGAGCTTTACCGTATTTTGCATATGCCTCTAGCTCTCTCTGATCATTCTGTGGCAGACATCTTCTCTGATTTGCACATCACTTTAATTTTTCACATTCAGGTTTATCCTGTCTGTAACAGATTCTTTATGTCTAGAATCTCTGAGGCAGTTGTTTGTATACATTTGTATGTAAAGCTCAGGTCACATCAGGGTTTATTATGCAACTTTTTAACCTTTTGGCTAGCTGAGTGCAGTCTTGTCTTGTTCGTATCTATTTAAAATGCCATAAAAATCACATTCCAACTTCACCCTTTTTTGGGGCAAATCTGATTTTTCTTTTCCCAGCTCAATACTCCTGCTTGGGTCATATTAAACATAAGCATGTCTTGTGTCTGAAGGTCTTTCAGAGTCTGTCTTTTCTCATTCACAGAGAGTCTACTTGTCATATTTTCAAATAAGTAAGTCTGTGATTTTTCTATATAACAATTCACACTTGGAAGACCCATTGAAAATACCTGTAAAGCAGCCGTTCTAATAATTTTAAGATCTTTCTTAAAATTTTGCTTTACCTATAAAAAAAAATTAAATAAAAATTAACCTGCCAGTATGTGTAGACTACTGCCTTCCATATGGATGAATATCTTCACATTATCCCTTTGTATTCCCACTCTGCCTTGTAATTAGATAGGGTATCTGTGGGGTAATGCAACCTTTCTTATTCTGTTAATGCTCTTTCTAAACACTTGAGTCTTGGTTCAAAATGAGGACTTTTAGCAGTCTGCCAGTTACATATTACAACTACATTTTTACAGTGCTCAACTGATGCTCTTAAAAAAGCTCAAATGACAATAATTATAGATTAGAAAAATAAGCCCAATCAGGAAATACAATGGCACACTCACAGTGCTTGCAATTAATGTACAGTACCTGATAAAATCAAAGCAAGCCCTGGATATCTGCATATCCTTTATAGTTTGTGGGTTTGTTTGGTTGGTTGGTTTGTTTTTTGTTTGTTTTGGCTTGTTTTGTTTTTGTTTTGGTTTTGTTTTGTTTCATTGGGGGGGGGGGGTGTGTTTGGTTTTGGTTTTATTATTGGTTTCGTGGTTTTTTGGTGTGTGTGGGTTGGTGGGTTTTGTTTGCTTGTTTGTTTTTAGATTAGTATAAGGCAAACGTAGAAGCAAAAGCTTAGGTTTCTAATGGGGCAAAACAGATGTTTCCTGTCTGGAGAGTTCCCAAGAAACTAGACTTTAAAAATGTCATTAGACCAGGGCTGAAATTTGTCAGGCTTGACAATAGACTGTTTATAATTTTGAAGAAATTGTAATGTTTCTTCAGGAATGATAAAATCATATTTTATTATTTCTTTAAAGGATTTGTTGCTTTCAAAAGGCATACTGGTCAGAGGTTACTTAAAGTTTTGAAACAAAATTGTAAGGGAACTCATGGTAAAAATAGCTGAACTGCTGACTGAGGGGGATGACTTCTCACCTGAAACATCCTTAGTATCAGCAAAATGGGAAATGCAGTGGTGCATTTTAAAAATGTGGGTGGAACTTCTGCCCAGTAAGCCTGGTGAGCATTGTAAGGAAAGTGATGAGATTCTGCCTAGATAAGAGAGTTGGCTGAAGTGTGAATAAACATGACATAGTGGTAAAGAGTCACCATGCATTTTGTAAGGGTAAGTCATGTGTCATGAATACACTGGAGCTCTTTGAAAAGTTAACAAGCAAGTGGATGAGGGAGATCTTGTTTGATTTCCAAAAAGTATTGCAGCAGATCCAAATTTTATGTAGACAAATGTGAACTGATGCATATAGAAGAAGAGTAATCCTAATCTTCATAAACTTCGTTCTGAGTTGATTCTTCTACCTTGCTGTTAACAGTAGTCAGTTCTTTGCTTACCATCAATTTAAAAGTAAGTAGACTGCAACTTCTCCCCCTGCCCAGGAATCATTGCAACAGGAAAAAGAAATAGTACAGAGCGTTGTTATTCCACTGTTTAAATCTGTGCTGCATCTGTGCTTAGAAAATTGCGCCCTTCTGATTTTCCTTATCTTAACAAGAATATTGAAAAAACAGGAAAGTTACCCAGAGGAGTCACATAGGCAATCAAAGAGAGGCATGAGCTTTGGTAAAAAGTATAACTAAGTAGTCTGACTTCTTTGCCTGTGATGCTCAATAGAAGGGAAACAAAACAGACATTACAGGAATTTCATAAAGTCATGAGCATATTGGGAAGATGTGTGGTAATCCACAAGTTATTACCTCTTCCAGTCTAGCACTAGAGGTAATCAAGCTGAAATCAGCAGATTCAAATGCCTATATGCTTAGCCCAGAGCTAATATACAGTTGATGCGAGCCAGTATGCCTGTTCTCATTTTACATTCTCATGTTATTTTCTTATCATAATTGTAAAAAGTGTCTAGCAGAAAAAAAATCAGTCTAGGGACTTACAAAATTTCAGTTAAATGTAGGCAGTGTTTCCATGTTCCTACCAGGTTATTTCCTTCTTTGGAGAAATCTAGTCTGCTGTTCAGTTCTTTTTTATTTGGAAAGTCTTGTTCACTTCCTCTTCTTGACAGAGCTTTTTCATTCTCTTAGAAGAAACTGAAGAATTTTCCCTTTGCTGGCTTTCATATTGAGCAATGGCAGGAGGCTGTGGATGTCCTTAAACAGCAGCTAGCATGAATAGCATAAAGATGTACAGCATTCACTGTATGACTGAACAGCTGAATAATTTACTGCTTTCATAGCTTTGGTCTGAAAGTTTCTCATCACATCTGAAAATAAACTTTTACGTTTTCTGTGCACATAGTGCTTTCCAGTGTTTTGATAGACAGAAGATTGGGTACAATTAAAGAACATCAGGATGAAATCAGAGTGTGTTTTGCTAGTCCCTCACCTTGTAAAATGTTCCAAGTGCCTGAGGACATCACACTTGTCCGTCACTTGAGTAAATGCACAACAGTTTTTGGCACTGTGTAACTGTGGATGCATTAATTACCATTGAATTATTAGAAAAAGTGGAAGCAAAGTGGCCACAGATGCTTGATGCAGAATGCTTCATTAGTGACCTGCTGCTCTTATTTATGTCAAACGGAAGAAGCCCATGCGCAACATGTATATCCAAATTTGCACTTCAAAATTAATTTGAAAAACAATTGTGCATTCAATTTTAACCTCATCTTTCACAGCATTATATTCTGTGCTGAAAATTCAGCTCAAACAGTCATCCTGTCATCAGGCTACTTACCTGAGAGAGCTGAATGATCAACTTGTAGAGAGTTAAGGAATCTCTTGAAATAATTAATTTTCTCTTTCATCTTTCACTTTATTGTTGGATTTTGAGGTGTACTACTTTATTGTAGTCCCCAGCCTATGGAAAAATATTCCAGGAGACACAATTATACACCTTAAAACAATGCAAAAGTAGTAATTCACATTTATTGTAAATCAGTCTTTACTGTGCCTTGGAGCAAAATTCAAAGACTACCCAGGAGGACCCTTGCAGAGTTTGGGGAGATGCTGCGTGATGCTTAAAGGGCTGAATTATTCTTCTTCAAAGATAAAAGTAAAACAAAAAAAAAAAAAAGAAAAACCCCTCTCATGGTGATCTTCCCAGTTTTCAACTGTTAGAAAAAGAGGTTTCCTGGGTGGGTTTGTAGGCACAGAACAGAAGTTTTCAGACAGAATGAAATCATTTCTGGATTCAAGATAGCCCCTACACAAAGTCTGAGACTGCTTCTTCTTCTAGTCACTCTGACCTTGGAAGCTCAGGCTCCAGTTCTAGGTCACGTTGAATTGTGAAGATGATCTTTCCAAAATTTAACTTTCTTTGCATTTCTGATACAAAGAGAATTTTGATGTGTTTTTGGCTTTAAGGTGATTCAGACTGAATGTAAATTGAACTGAAAAAGGCCTTCCTGTCAACCAGTATAACATTTTTCAACCAATTATTGTAACTTTATTATTCCCAAAAGGAGAGCCTTCATAATAATTTTCTAATCTAAATGTCATCAAATGCTATGAAAAAAAAATCTTAGAATTATTATAGCAGCATTTTAGAGATTTTTCCTATCTGACTTATTTGTGGATCCATTCCACATTGTCTTTTACCAAGAAAAAAATACCTATAAGGTACCAAGTAGTTAATTGTCTACATGTTTCAAACCTGATTCACCATTGCTGAAATGTATAGTGTACTCTTACTTTATCTATCTAGGTAGATGATCCTCTGTTGATCTAGTCAGGAAAGACACTTAGTCATGGCTACATTACTCTGAGGACAAGGGTCAAGGGCATGGCAGGCCTGGTGGTCAATCCACTTGGGTGGCTGAGGAGAAATGTCTTGAGGAAGAGTGGACTGATTCCAAAGGTTAACCACTGGTTGCATAGCTGGTGTCAACAACAAAGATTCAGCTTTTATGCTCATGGGGTCATGGCCAGGAAGAGATGGGGTCCACCTCATCAAGTGGGGCAAAAGCGTAATTTCCACAGGCTGGCCAGCCTGGTGAAGGAGCTTCAAACCAGGAACGACAGGGAAGTGAGATGATGACGCACAGTCAAGTGAGAAAGGTGGTAGACTGAGCTGGCAAGAAAAGAATTCAGGGTGATGTGGACAGGAAAGATGTTGTAATCAACAAAATGGAGTAGTAGGAGACCTCCCCTAATTATGTGTATGCACACAAATACCTAAGTGCCTACAGGATGGCATGAGGAGGGATGCTCCATAGGTTTTCTGGGAAATCAGCACAACTGGGCACTCTCTGAGACACCAGTGTTCCCCCACGGCACAGAAGGCAAATAGGCTCCTAGGCTGCATTAGGAGAAGCGTTACCAGTAGCTGGAGATACATGATCCTTCCTCACTGCTCAGCTCTGCTCAGACAAATCTGAAGCGCTGTGTCCAGTTCTGAGCTTCCCAGTACAAGACAGACATGTACATACTGAAGGAGTCCCATGAAGGGCCACAAAGATAATTAATGGACTGGAACATCTCTCATAGAAGGAGAGACTGAGAAGACTGGGATCTGATCAATGTGTATAAATATGTGAACGCGGGTGGAAGTAAAGAAGACAGGGCAAGATTATTCTTAGTCACAGGACAACAGGTTGTGGAGTCTCCATCCTTGGAGATACTGAAAACCCATCAAGATAGATATAATCCTGAGCAACCTCCTGTAGGTGGCCCTGCTCTGTGCAGGGCCATTGAACTAGGTGATCTCCAGATATCCTTCCCAATTTCAGCAATTCTGGTATTCTGTGACTGACTGTAGGTGAAAACCACTTAAAATTTTTTTGTTTGTTTCTTTTTTAATTTATAAATGTACCACTCCATATTTGTTGCAAATACATGTCAATGATGACTTTTAAATCTTGGACTTTAAAAATTTTGAATACATTTTGGCCAGAAATTGATCCAAATCTCTGCTCTGATAAGCTTATACATACATATATATATATATATATATATATATATATAAAAGGCTCTTACTAGTACACTCCAGGAGAAGCAGGATGTAATACCTCCCATCAGCTGTAGTCTATAAAGTTCTTCAAGGTGTGTCATTTGAAAGCCAATGTTCAGGGCTGAGAAAAAGATGTTGCTGCCTCCAAACTACTTTGCTATCACCTTTAGTAATAAAGGCTCATGAGCAAGTCAATTTAAAAACAAACAAACAAACAAACAAAAACCCCACCAAAACAAAACAAAATCACACAGAAAACAATACAACAGAACCACTACAGAACAACCCTTCTATCTTTAATTTTTCTCTTTCTGAATCTCTCATCTTCATGCCCACCTACCACTTACTGGTTGATTTGTGTGATGGAACAAGCCTGTTATGATGAAAACAGTCATTTTTTAAAGCAAAATGCTCCTTAATCTCATGAGTACTGACACAGAACATGTATTTCTCTTCATCGGCAGGCCTTGCATTTGATGCTGCAGTGTTGTTTACTCATGGTGGTCTCCACTTTTCTCTTTGCCTCCTGTTCTTTGGAGATTTCAGTTTTGTTGTAGAGCAGGTGTGTCAAACTCATTTTCATCCGGGGCCACATCAGCCATTGCACTTGCCTTCAAAGGGCCGAATGTAATTTTAGAACTGGATAAATGCAAGTACTCCTACATTTATCCAGTCCTAAAATTACATTTGGTCCTTTGGAGGCAATTGTGAGGCTGGTGGCCCCCAGTGAAAATGAGTTTGACACACCTCTTCTAGAACTTTGGGGTTTTGTTTGTTTGTTTGTTTGTTTTCCAGATTTTTTCTTTTTTCCCCCCACTTTTTCCCTAACCTTTTGCACAATCTCCAGATTACTGGCTGAATACAGGACAGCATGAAGTAAAAATTCATTTTCCTCATCTTTCGATTACTGATAAAGCATAGCATGGTAGAAAAAGGGGAGTCCTCGATTAGTTAAGTAGCCCTCCAATGCCAATCTGGCAGTATTTAAAGCATCTCAATGGATGTTCTTGATTTGGTCTTAAAAGCTTGAAGATGGACCTTTCCTGACATCTTGCTTCCTTAAGCTGTTTTATTGCATCACTTTACAGTACAAAGTGTTTATCAGTATCTTTTAATAGAGCTAATGGAGATAGAACACATTAATGTATATAAAAATTGTCTCTTACCCTAAAGACATGCACCACCTACGCATTAATCCCGCAATAATATTCTAATGGATAGAATGTTAAAAAATGTTAAAATAGTTTGGCAATTCTTTAGTGCTTCAGAAGTAGCACAAGATATCATGGTCCTGCTTTGTCTTTTATCTATTCCCAGTCTTCATTAATTCCTCTTATTTGGCTTTATTTCAACATCTCTTATTTGGTGTGTGAACTAGCCACCTCTCTTGGTTCAGAGTTAGCTCAAGGAGCAATCAAAAGAGACATCAGACAAGACTAATAAGCCTCAGATGATGGTGGGCTGGTAATTTTGCAGTATTGGAAGAGGTAGTCACTGCTTGTTTAAGCCTCAGGCTCAATCCTAATTTTTGCTTTGTTGCTATAGATGAGAGACATTTGTGCTGGATGAGAACTGCTGTGTGTGTGCAACCTCTTTTTTGCAGTCTGTTTTGGGGACGTGATAATGCCAACAGGAGTAACTCAAAGGATGGGTTATATGAGAAGGTATAAACCTAATCACCCAGCTCAGTGGAGGAAAAGAGAGGCTTGCTCTTAGGGGTCCCTTCTGCTTCTGCCTCTTTTCCTCCCTTAAAATTATATTTGGAACTGATGTTTCAGTTTTATTTCTTGTTTGGCAAGTGTCTGTTTCAAAAAAGAGCAAAAAAAATTAAAATGATTCCATGTTGAATTATGCTGATTCCAGTCCAGTACTTCTCAAATTGCCCAGCTGTAAGTGATTCTTAGACTATGATTCATGCATTGACACTAATGGCACGTATTTTTGAGTAACTAGCCAAAAAATTGTATTTGTTTAAACAACAATAAATAAGTACTGCAACAGTGTTGTAGATCAACTGAAAAAAAAAATAAAATAGGGAACTACACCACCCCAAAAAGGAAGGGGAAAAAAAAAGGAAAGTAAAATTAATACTTGAAGGTGACTTTCTGAAAAATATACATGTTCTCACATTAAGTTTCCTCCATCTGAATTTATGTCCTTGCCTCTGGATAGATAGATTTTCTTTCTTGCCTATGCCATGACTGAATAAGTTAATGAATTAGAAATAAATCCTAACCAAATATAACAGAAATCTGAGAATGAGATGAAGGAGGAGAAGAATTGAGAATGAATAGACTGTAATGATTAGAAAGGATTGTACTCCTTCAAAACGTTTCTCCAAAATACAATCCAAGCTTAAACTGATAAAGAGATTTTGAAGTATGAGAAAGTTGGATTACCTTTTAAATTTTATTTTTTTTCTTCTCTATTTTATATTCTGTGTCAGATTTATGCAGAAACTGAAGCCAAAGGGCTGCAATATGGTGATGGAGATTTTTTTACCACTGCATTAGTACATCAAAACTTATTTGTATGATTTAAGGATTGCTTTTAGACTTTATTCAGGTGCTGGCTGCATGCTTGGATTCTTGGTTAAAAAGCTCAACATCAATAATAAACCCTTGCTTCTAATGGTACCCTCTGAAACAAAACTCTCTCGGGAACTTCTCCAACAATTTACTTTAGAAACAAAAATTGTGGTTTCAGATCATTTTGTCCAACCTGCTTCTTGAAGCAAGACCATTGTCAGCACCAGTTTAGGCCAGCAATGACTTCGTCTAGCTTTCTTAAAAGTCTCTAAGGATGGAAAACACACAGCCTTTCTGGGTACGTGTTTCATGGCTGCACCACCCTCCTACAACCCAGCCCAAAACTTCCACGTTGCATCTTAGAGCAATTAGTTGCCTTTTGACATAACATCCACTGCTTTTGGGAACACCTTGGATACACTATTTGTAATGCCTCTTCAAGTAGCTGTAGACTGCAGTTTTATCTGTCACGCCCCTACATATTTCCTCCTCACCAGACTGAACAGATCCAATCATTCAACCTCTCCTTGTAGGCCACACGCTTCTTGCCTCTGATCATCCAACAAGAGACATCCAACATCCTTCTTGAGCTGAGAGTCCTGAAACTGGATGCAGGTGCAGCTTCAGGAAGATCAAGTAGCAGAGGGGGAAATAATCGCTCTTGATCTTCTGGCCACATTCTTCCTAACATAATCAGCATGCAATTGGCCTTATCTACAAAGAGAGCATGCTATTGTCTTGTATTTTACTAGGTTTCCATTTTCCAGGAAGGCTGCTACTCAGCAAAGCGTTTTTCCAAACTGCATGGGTGCAGGATTTTGTACTTCTCCTTGTTAAACTTTGTGAGGTTTCTCTTGGTTAATTCCTCTGTGGTCCCTTTAGCACTGAGGTTGTGCTACATAGTATATCAGCCTCCCTCCAGCCCCAATTTAGTATCATTCACATATTTAAAGATGAGCATTTTGTCATCATCCAGATGTTGACAAATGTGTTCAACAGCATTAGCTCCAGAGTCAACCTCTGAAGTATTTATTACCTACCAGAAACTAGGTGTTGAGCCACTGTTGCTACCCTTTGTGTCTGTTTCCAAGACTTAAGTAAAATCTAGGTTCTAATACCTACCTACAGGGCTCAAGGAGTAAAAGAGGACTGAGACATGAATCTCTTGAGAAATTCTGTGATTCTTGAGGAATCTTGTCACATACAAGTCCATGGGATGGGCTTCATCCAAGAGTGTTGAATGATGTCATCGCAAGGCTGTTTTTCTGTCATCTTTGAAAGGTTGTGTAGACCAGGAGAGGTTTCTAGTTACTTTTTCTCCAAAACAGGGAAGAAAGTCTGGGGAACTACAGGTTGCCCAGTCAGCATGACTTCAATCACAAGGAAAATCATAGAGCAAGTTCTCTTGAAAGTTGTTTACGTGAACAAGAAGGAGAAGATGGTGATAGTAAATTAGCATAGTTTTAGAGTATATTGTTCTTGACAAACCTGATTGCCTTCTGTGGTATAAACACTGTTTTTTTGTTAATGGTCCACACTCTATCTTGATGCTAATTACAGTTGGAGTTCCTCAGGGGTCTATCCTGGGATGTGTCCTATTAAATGTCTTTGTCAATGACCTGGAGAAGGAGATGGAGTGCACGGTCTTCAAATTTGCAGATGACATTGAAGTAGGGAGTGCAGTTGATAATGCTCAAGGACAGAGCTGCCCTACAGACTTAGACAAGCCAGAGGAATGGGCTGACAGGAACCTCATGGAATTCAGACAGGAGAAATGCATCTATGTTGGACCTCATCCATTGCCACTATTCAAGCTGGGGATCAGCTCTGCTGGGAAAGACCTGGGGTGCTGGTGAATAGAGGTTCACTGAGAGAGCTGAGAGGTGGATTTGTTGAACCTGGAGATGAATTTTGAACATACCAAACATAAATTCTACAAGGAGGTTATCAAGGTTCTTTATTATAAATATTCCCAATGGGAGACTGAGAAACAAGACCGATAAATTAAATCAGAAGAGATTCTGACTGTATATAGGGGAGGAAAAAAAAAAACCAAAACCAAAACCAACAAAAATCAGAAAAACCCTGATTAACACAATTAAGCTGAGAGAGGCTGTGCAATCTCCATCCTTGGAGGTTTTCAAGATCAGACTGGATAAGACCTTGAGTGAGCTGGTCTAAGCTCACAGCTGACCATGCTTTGAGCAGGAGGTTGGACTAAAGACATCCTGTGTTGCCTTCATGCTGCGATTCCGTAGACTCACTAAAGTTAATGCACATAGTACTTTTATGCAGTAACTTAAGACCTTTAATTCACATGCTTTGACTTTTCTTAACATTTCCCAACAGCCAAGTGTTAAGGATTCTTGCGAGAATATACCCTGACACTTTGCAGTAAACAAGCTTTTGTTTTCAATAAACTTAGAGTACACAAAGACAACAGTATGATGATGGGATAAGCAAAATTTTCAAATCTACTGCTTAATTTGTCCTTCAGAAATGTTATCTAGGCCTTCTTAGTAGGTCTTCCTATCAACTGGACATATAGCTGTGAAGATGTGATAATATCAACAGCTTATGTTAGAAAGTTAGAAGACAAATCAGGAGAACTGAAGATTCCTGTTCCAGATAGTTTTTATTCGTTAACAAATAAAATCAGTGTTGTAGTCTAGATAATAAATAAAACATTTGATTAGAAGCCTGCATTTCAAACATACTAAGCTCCTACAGTTCCCAGTGATTTCAGTGGAGCTGTATCTGCTGCCTAACTAAAGCAGAAATCTAAATTGTTGCTTGCACATGCGAATACCTAAAGCAAGGTATATAGCTTCATCTAAAGTACTTAACTCTATGTAAAGAGAAACCCTTCATTTTCTTATGGTGTAGCCTGGTATTTCACCCACAGCAGATAGCAAAGTGAATGAGATTAGAAAGTATTTAGACATTACAACGTTTTTATTTATCGCCTACCGTATGATTTCAGTTCGTGGGAAAAAGACACACATGGAGACTTAGGCACATGGACTAAGTGTTGCAGGACTAGAGATTTTAGTTCATAGGTTATACCTGTCAGCAAGATGTACTTGATTAGAATATTGATCATGTAATCTAGAATCCATGGAAAAAATTTTGTAAAATATACCTGGGAATAATTATTATTTGCTATTGAAAGCTCTTTTCCATCTTCTGAGTTGCCGCAAAGCATTTTAAAACGTCTCGTTTTGCAAATAACTTACTATTACTTCTTTAAATTGTGGCCTTGGCTATGCAAATTTTACAATTTGTTCATATTGTAATATTTTGAATTGTTTTGAATATTGGCTAACACTTGTTTGATGGGTTTTAGGAAGCCGTTAAATGTCTTAGCCAGACATGAAGATTTTTTGTTTGTTTGTTTTAATGTGAGTCATTTGCTGTGTGATCCACTGAAACTTTTCCTTTCTGTGTAATCCTAAAATTCTAAATTTGTAAACTGGCTTTTGTTAGGGGCATTATTTAGGTTACTGCAAAGGTATTGAAGACTTTGAGTCCTCTGAAACTATGCTTAACTCTATATATGCAGAGTTAATCTTTCTCTAGTTATAGGTAAAAAATATTCATTTTATCAGAGGCAGTGCAACTTGTTCCACTGTAAAAATTCACATTTGTTTTAGTTCCATGGGACTTAAATTTTAACACACAAAACAGACTTCGGGGCAACAGTAGTTCGTATTCTCATGCCTGGTTTTGAATTCCTCATTTTTGTTCATCTTTTTATTTGGCAGTGGTACCATTAGATAATACTTGGCCTTTGTTTATTTTATTGATGTCCAGAGGATGTCTTTCAGCTTTATTCTGCCTAAGCAGGATTCAACAGGGCAGCAAGATGGTCATTGCTGAAGAGCTCTCTGCATCCAGTACTGAACAGTATAACCGATCATTGAAATAATTGAAAATTCCCCATCTGAGTTCAGATCCAGCCTTCAGGCAAAAGAGACAGAACTGTGAATTTCAGTAAAGCCGTGTTCAGATATACCAGGCTGAGATTAGTGCTTTAGTTCATCACATTGGTCAGGGCATTGTAAATGAAAGTGCAAAAGGCATCACACACTTTATGTGGAACACAGCATTGAGTCTGCCTGCCCACTAATCTTAAGATTTAGGTTTTTGTCCACAACCTTTTACACTGCACTTCTTACCAAAGACCAGGGGAAGGTAATATTTGAAATATCAGTGGTGCAGGTCATACCTGAAAAACTGCTATAGTTTAAAAAATAATTTTATCAGTGAATTTTTTAAGAGCCAGAAAAGTCCGTAACAGTTCCATTGCCAAGTGTTGGCAGCTTGTACTAGGTGCTTGCCAGTCAAAGGAAATTACAGTTCTGAGCTGAGTATTAGTGAAATGCATGGAGAGAATTAGGCACTTCACAGGAGTGCTCAGCATGCCATGGCCTGGTAGCCCACAGGGACCCAAGGTGAGAAGGAGCAACCCATCCTCACTATTAAACATGCCTTTCTACTATTTTCAGTCCCAAGACTGGTTCAACTCTTCCTCACAGAAAAGTCAGAGAACATGTGCTGTTGTAACAGTGGCTGGAAAACTTGCTAAGGATCCCACGTTTTCAAATATTACTGTATGTTTACTAGCACCCTACTGGCTATTTTAAGGGAGTGTCTTTCACTGTTTTCTTGGTACTGTCCTGCTTTGTTTAGATATCTCTGAAACCAGATGAAATAGCTTCTGTCACATGCCACACTCATTGGCTCATAGGCACTGCTCTTGGCTGAGGGAGAAGTAGGTTTAAGTTCAAGCACCAAATTAAACTAAATAGGGATTTGATCTTGAAAGGAGGTGCACAAGTGCTCACAGATATCCCTTTGCTGTCTTTGTCTCAGTTTTATGTTTAGACATGATTGAGAAGTGCAAAGAAATTCTCAGACTGTAGTCCATAAGGAAGGTGACTATCTGTGGGTATGACGTGGGCTTAGGCATTAGCTACAGGTCTCAACAGCACAGCTGTGTGAGGACGGACGCAGGTGTGTCCATGCCAGTAGTTGGCACTGTTTTTGTTACCATAAAATTAGTAGATATTCAATCTGTGTTTGCATTAGAAACTGTAGTGGAATAACCATCTGATCATTTGAAATTTCTTTTGCATTTTCTATAGCAATGATCTTCAAAATTTTGTTCATAAAAGCTGTATCTAAAAAATGAGTATATTTTTAATCAGCAGACCTGATCAATCATTCCAACTTACATGTTAAAATTTTCCTCAGGAAGTCCCAATAAAAGTAAAAGTAGGTAGTTTTTTGGTAAAAGGTAGCAATGTAAATGATCTAAAATTCCATGACCAGAAAATCTGCAGGCAAAATTTTCATAAAAAGTAAGCAAAATCTGCATTAATTCTTGAAAATTAGTGATGAAAATTAGTGAGTGAGAATACCTACTATTGTGAACAGAGGGAGGTGGTTAATTGCCATTTTCAATGAACATGTGAAGATTTTTCAGTAGCTTAAGACATTAGCTTTGTTTAATGCTTTAAGGTAAAAAAGAGATCTGGTTTGTTCAGTGAAGTGATAGTCTTAAACAGACTCAGTGATACAGACAAGATTTTGGCTTTATTCTTTGAGGAGGCATTATGCTGATATAAGTAGGAGAAGTGTGTTGGAACATTACAGATTGCAAGGCCAGGTAGAAACAAGTACTAAACATTATGGAGGGACAAAGGCAAAGAACTGGGGCTATTTCAGTAAAGAGGGAAAAAAAGAGGAAACAAAGTAACACAAGCACAATTAAAAAAAAAAAAAGGTAGTTTTAAACAAATGTTCTTCAATGTAAAGGTTTGATTATGGTGATCTCGTATGTTCCACCACAGTAATACCTCTTGGTGATGAGTTAACGAAATTGGAATTTTGGGGATTTAATTATTTATTAATTTTCTGTGGGATACGGAGAGCTATGCTTTTGTAATCACACATACAGCAAATGAGCATAGAGTAGCAAGTCATGTGATAGCTAGTGAGATGATGAAATCAAATTGGAGGGGAATGATCCAGGGGGATGAAAAGCTCATGGTGCCACCCGGTTTAAGCTGTGGATATCTCCCCCTTGCTGGTATTCCCACAGGAATCAAGGGAAATGTGTAGAAGGCATGGTGGAAATCTTTGACATGCTACTGGCTACTGCTGCTCGGTTTCGCATGATGAACCTTCAAGGGGAGGAATTTGTGTGCCTTAAGTCCATCATCCTGCTCAATTCTGGTAAGTGGTGCGTGTTGTTGTCACTTGGGTAACTGTGGTTGCTTCTGCACGTGGTTGAATGCTGCTTGTTGTTGCTAATGACATTTCCATTTTGAGACAGCAGCAATTGAAATGGGGTTGTCAACATAGACACAGGCAGAGCCACCAGACAGGGACGGAAGTTGGAAAACCTGTTCAGTGGGATAGATGGCACCCAGCAAATTAATGCAGTAAATAGCAGGCACGCTGCATACAGCTGATGTGAAGGGCAATCAGAGCAGTTTTGACCTAGGTGCTGGAAGGCATTAAAGCTCTGATTACATGACACTGAAGTATCTGGAGCCACACGTAGGGCATCCAAAAGCAATGCTCAGTTGTAAATCTACACCTTCCTTTTTTTGATGATGGCAAAATAAAGTGAAAAATGGCAAAAATGTAGCTGAGTTTATCCTAGTTTAGTTTATATTAAAGTACAGGCATCTAATATTGATGTCATCACCTTCTGCTTCCTTTACAGTTGATGAAGTATTTTTTAGCTGTAAATCTCAAAAGTAGATAACTAGATAACAAGTGTAGATATAGGTATAAATATGTAAGGTTAGCTGACTTGAATGCTGCATGAGATAATCGAAATAAGCAAATTCAAGTTGAGGCATGTGACAGAAAATTTGTGTTGCACACCAGAGGTTCCTTTTCTATTTGAAATTAGAAAAAAGTCCAGACACTTTATTTTGAAATACAGAAATGAGGCCCATGGTGTTCTCACAGAAATGATAGAGGCCTAAAATAACAATGTATGTACCGAAGTCAAAATTTTAGACTCAATTCTCTGTGAAGTTGTTACTTAATGACTGAAGATGTCAGAGTTTCCCAGCCCTGAGGTTTTACCCACTTGGTGTCCCCTTTTCCTGTTGGGTTTGAACTTGCAGGTAGTGCCAACATCTAGAAAATAGCATATGTGGTAGGCTGTATGTCCTTTTTATCCAGTAGTCTAACAGATCACGTGCCCAGGTTGCATGAAACAAGTTAAGGCTGACTTGAAACACAGCAGACTTTGCTCTATCGATCAGGCATTTCTTCCTTTATGGAAACTTGGACCTGGTCTGCTAGAAAGAAAAAAAATATTCAAGCAAAACTATAAGTTTACACAACCAAATATATAATATTTCCTTTATGGTCTATGAGAAATTAATGTGGTTTAGATTTTTTGTGATTGTCACCAGTTACCAAAAAGTGACATCTAAGGCAAGCACCTGGTGTATTAGGAATCAAGGGTTATTGTGTTTATCTTGGATAGCTGTGTGGCAAACTGCAATTGCTGTTTCACTGTTTAGCTAATGTTCAAGTATAATTATCCTCTTAAGTAAATCTAGAATATATAACTGATTTATAGAAATAATGAACTAGAATTAGAAAAAAAATAGATTCACAAGTTCGAATAAAACAAGTTAGATGTTCATGTCTTGAACATGAAGACTTCAAGCCAAGATGTTGAGAGTTTTTGTCGCACTGCTGAATTTAATATGGATCCAGAAAACTACATTTATTATTGAGACAAAGCTCTGCCAGACATCACAAGGTATCTTTCATAAACATATCTCACTCCTGTTAATGGGATTTTTTGTTTCAAGACTCCTCTAAGGAAAAATTGTGAAAAATAAAAATATAGCAAGTGAAGTCGATAATCAGAGGCAGATTTCCCTCTGCATGTAAGAGAGATGGGACCACTGGGTGAGGCCAGGAGATACGAGAATTTCATTCCTTAAGGTTCATATTCAGCAGGTTTGAATCAGTGGTGCTCTGCATGGTAGGAGATCAGAGTTCATCTGATGAGTGATCTGATTCTGGGTGTGGAATTTTTTTCTTACATTAAATGAAAATCTATAGCTGCTCAGAAGGCTGGGATTTTTACAAGAGCCTTGATGCTGATAGATCAGAGGGCATGGTTCAGGTTGAGCTGTTACAGGTTCATGATGAGATAAATTTCTATGATTGTTATGAAGCATGTCATGTATTGCTCTGGCTTGAATACTGCACTTATTGCCGTATATCTGAGTACACTGTAAATTGAATGTGTATGTATATATGGCTGCAGAATGTGTGTCTGTATTGCTTGTAATTGCCTTTATGCATAAAGGAAATTAATTTTACATTTCAGTTTTTGCATTCCTATAACCAACTAATTTTATAACTGTCCAAAGACTTAAGTACTAGGCAGTGGGAATGTGGGCATGGGTTCCTGACAGTCAGATCCTTTAGATGCCCAAATTAGGACGCTAGACTGTGTTATAGAGAAAACCAAGTAGCATATTTTTGGGTATATGTAATAGCTATGTAAGTGTTGTTTGGCACAGATAGAAAAGCATCTCAGAAGATGTTTTAGACTTCACAGAATAGAGCCAGCCTCCTTAGGTAAGGAGTTGGACAGATGTGAAATATTATGTGCTGTGAAGTACACATTGTACATCACGCATGAGGAAAGGCTGAGAGAGCTGGGTTTTGCTCATCCTGAAACACGAAAGGCTAAGTGAGGGTTTAAATGCAGTTCTCAGACAGCTGAAGAATAGGTTATGGAGAAGCCAGGGCCAGACTCTTCTCAGAGATGCAAGAGGAAAGACAAGCTGCAATGGAGACAAACCACAGCAAGGGAGATGCTGACTAGATGAACAGGATAAAAAATCTTCCCAGTGAGATATTAAGTACTGGAACAGGTTGGCCAGAAAGATGGTAGGGTCCCCGTCCCTGGAGATACTCAAAACACAGCTGGACAGTGCTCTGGGCAGCTTCACCAAACCCTGAAGTTACTGCTATTTGAACAGGAGGTTGAACTAGATGACTTCCAAGCCTCCCTTAACCTGAATTTTTTTGATCTATGCAAACATGTGCAAATCTTCTACTAAAGAAACTGCAGAAAAACACACAATGAATTTTTTGCTCTTATGCTATCTATAGCACATATGCCTATGATTAAACTAGCTGATCTCAAAAGGATTTAAACAAGTGGATTAATTAAACAAATTGGGCTAATTATGCCACATTTCATATTTAAAAGCAGTCTGCATTTGCATTCTAAAGCTTTGTGTGGATTTAATTCACTGAGTGTACACAAACATTTCTTTATTAAATCCTTGGACATCTGTTGGTCCCTTCTCCTGAGGTAGTGCTGTTTATTGCTGTTGTTGGACATTTATTTTCTCTTTCTTTTGGTAACATCTTTCAAGGTTGTTTAGTATCTTTACACTCCTTTTCTATGTGGTCTTGGGCAAAATGAAAGCAAATTTTTTTAGTTTCACTCAGTGCATGTGGAAAAGATGGAAGGTTTTGTTTATAAAGCAAAATATACATTTACACTACTTCCAAATTTTTCCTGAGATATCAAGGCGACAGAATGTCTGTAACAACAAGGACAGCATTGTCTCTAGCTAAATAACAAACCAGAAGTTGCCCCTTGAAAACTACAGCACTAAATCTTCTGACTAAAAAGCAAAACTGTATTTTCAAAAAACACAATCTGCTGAATACTAAAGGGCTTTTTCTTAACACTGGAAGATAAGTATTAGAAACATGAAAGGGTAACATGATGCCAGATGCTTTAGGTGTGTCTGAAAACAGGAGTGGTGTTATGTGGCACACAACAGCCTTTCATTTCGGAGACAAAGATGTAGGTCACATCTGCCTTAGCAGCTGATTTACCTAATTAGTTAGCCGGTTAGTCCACAGAGATGGAAAGATTTAGCTGATTTTGTACATTCTGAAGACCTCCTGATACCTCATTCCATGTGACTGTTATTATTTTCTACTGATTTTTCCAGCTCCTGTTAAATTGTGCTTTTTATTTATTTCTGTATTTTGAGGGCTGGAGGATTGCACAAGTGCATGGTACAGAGCTGCATTTGCTCATTGCTCAGCCTGGCTGATACAGGTGCAGAGCAGTGGGGCTTGGTGGAAGGGGAAGAGCAGCCCTGGGTATCGTTTGCGAGCCTGAACTCTAAATGTAAAGATATTTTAAACTGGGGTTTGTTGTGACAGGAAAGGTGTAGAGGGCGTTCCCATCTACATCAATATGCAAAAATATATCACTCTATATATATCATTGACATATATAAAGCTGTATCACTATGTGCCAACAGCTGGCACAGTAGCACTGCAGTCCCCAAGGGACCTTCTTCAGTGAGTAGCTGCATGCTGTGGCCACAGACTGGGAGGGTTTACTGCTTTGTAGGGTTGTACTTTCTCTGTTCTTGCTCCTGTTATGTTTTACAAGGCTGGCCTACAGAGAGGGCTGGAAAACAACCTGGTAGTTATTCCATTTAGGTTTACTTTCAGCTTCAGAGCTTGGAAAGGCCTTTGAGACTGTTAAATTTCATTTTGCTAGGACAATTTTCTGCACTCTTGTTCCAAAACTCTGCTTGTTTGTGTATGTGTGTGATAGATAACTGGCATTTCTTTTAGGGAAATTTCTGGTCAATGGCCTGGGGCAGGAGCAATCACCAGAGGGACAGAAAGGAAAACCAACCATCATTTTTCTTGGCAGTTATTGACTCGCAATCCCCTGAAATCTCTACATTTTTGGGGGAGTGCTTTTTTTTGATTTATACTTTTTAATAGCTTCTGGACTAGACCTAGGTGAGAAACAGTTCCTCCTAACAGATTTTTTTTCCTTTTGCTAGTTTTAAAGCTATGAAGCTAAAGATTATTGCTACAAGGGCACAATGGCATCCTCTGGCTGAGGCAAACTGCTTCAGAGGCACTATGGATTTATGAGACTAACATTTCTTTCCAATGGACTGTCTTTTGTCAGTAATATTTAAGAATCTTACCCCTACAGATGCCTGTTAAACTATAAAGCCTGGTATTGTCAGTAGGCATATATGAGGGTTGTTACGACTCATTCATCTGAGAAAAGCCCCAGGAGCTGTTTCTCTTTGCGGAATTCATTTCAGTAAAATTAATAGTAATCATAAAAATCATAGTAAGAAGAAAGGCCATTGTACCATCTATCTATATCAAATTTGAAGCAATATTGGCTATCAAAATTAAGAGCTCTGACTGCTAGTTTATGGAAGTTGTGCCATGTTTGAGTTTTTATTTTATTTTATTTTATTTTATTTTATTTTATTTTATTTTATTTTATTTTATTTTATTTTAGCACTCTCTTTCACAGAGACACATCAATGTTCACAAACACAAATTTAGATTTCATTTTAGTACAGAAGACCCAAAGTCATAAAACCTACTTACAGATTCCAGTAGTCCTAGGTGTCAGGTCCTTGAAGTACCAAGATGATGTGAGGAGGTAATGTATGCCAAGGAGATGACAAAAAAAGATCTCAATTTCCCTGACGGCTCAGATGCATGGCAAAATATTCTTATCTTAAGATCCAATGGTATAACCCCCAGGCTAAAAACAATACAAAAAAGTTAGTTTGAATATGTCTGTTTGTGTACATATGCATGTTAGCATGTGTCTTTTTTCTTAATATCACAAACTGCATTGCATATTGTGCTATATATGATGTTTTAAAGAAAAGCAAAGTGAAAATAGTTCCAGAAACCATTTTTTCCAAGGACAAAATCCAAATTTCTTCTTGGATCTGTGAGCTGATGCAGAAGAGCAAAAGCACAGGATTTGTCAAGTACTTTATAGAAACAGGGCAATGAACATACCATGACCAAGCCAGTTTGATTGTATTACCGTATATTCATCTTAAGCTTTTGCTGCCTAAGGAATGGATTTTAGTAATATGAGCTGTTTAGAGTTATGGGCTCAGTCCAAAAAATTAAAAAACTGGTGCTGAATGCAAGAGCTGTTTTCTGACAGCACAGTGCTGTTGAAACCTGGTTTACATGGCTGTGTGCTGTTGTCCAGAACAAATTCAAGATTAAAAAGTGCAAAATAGTTTAGTATTTCCCATTTAGAAAGCTGATGTGCTTCACGCACCCAAGAATTGCTGCTGGTGAAAGCTCTTACGCTTGGGCTAGGGTGCTTCATAGGAGATGTAGACAGACTATTGCAGGACAAGTTTGAAGGTGTTTTGATCTATGGAAAAACTTCCTTCTTGTCCAAATCTCCAGGCTGCTCACTTTCAGCAGTAGGCAATGCAAGATGGCTAAATTCACATAGGTTGCTTTGGACATTGTTTTTAAAAGAGACTCTGTTTTGTATGTGAAGGAGTACACCTTTTGAGGCTCTTACTTGGTTGGGAGGGTTTTGCTGAGGCAAGCATACATAAAAAAAACCACCTGGTTTTGTTTACATGTTTTGTGGTAACATATTATTCAGTTCTAGAATGACTAGCAAATCACCAGAAATCAAACATTAAACAGCAGAGAAAATGGAAAAACTGCTCAAGTTCTGGGCTAGTTAGTAAGTATTGCAGAGCTCTCAAAGGGCAACAGCATCTCCTCTAGGTTTCAGAGCTGAGTGATCGACAGAAGAGTGCAGCTCACAGTTAAGTCTAGCTGCAGGCTACCGCTGTCCCCTGCCACCTAGCCCAGACTGTGGATGGACCTGGGCAGGGAAGAGGCACCGTCTTCATCCTACTGCTTTGCCTGCAATGACTAATCCAAGCTCTAGGGTCATTTAAACCAGTGACCTGGCTGATGAGCAGGAGAGTTTGCACACAGTCAGGTCCTGTGGTTTAACACAGCTGAAGAAGCCAGACACAAGGTGTACCTTGGGCAAGTCTGACTCCATCAAAGTAATTTTTGTCTGTGGTATGTTTGTTTTCTTTCCCCTTCCTACTCCAGGTGTGTACACTTTTCTTTCCAGCACCTTAAAATCCCTGGAAGAGAGAGACTATATTCACCGTGTTCTGGACAAAATCACAGACACTCTCATACACTTGATGGCTAAGTCAGGTCTTTCTCTGCAGCAGCAACACAGACGACTGGCTCAGCTCCTCCTCATCCTCTCTCACATCAGACACATGAGGTGAGAACACTGGTCCCATGTAAGGGCGGTTTCACAAATGCAAACACACACTTCTCCTTCACAGGTAGGAGTACAAACTGTGTGTAGAGCTGTTACAAAGGAAACATATGTATGGTCGCTTTCCATAAAGATGTATTGAACATGTGGAAAACAGTACAGTGGATTATGGTGTGAAAGGAGTAAATGTTTTCCCTGTTGTTTCTTCTAGTTTTCTGTTCTTTATTGTTTTGATAGTGCCTTAAGCACTTATCTTCTTTTAATGTTATGTGAATCTTTTATTCTGTTTGAAAGGCACTGAGTAGAATACTAACATAGCAGTAGCCTAGTTCTGCAAAGTTTAGTCTCTGATAAGATTTAATAAAACTATCACTTTTATGTAGCCACTTTTCACAAGCGCCTTGATTGCAAATCACTTTAGAAAAGAGATTAGAGTAATTATGTGTATCTTATGGGTGAAGATAAATGCAGATGCACTGAATCCCAATTTAGAGGACTGTGCCCTTTGCTAATTAGAGGTGACATGTCTGAAGCACTCTTTTAGTAGTTGTAGCAAATGCTTCTCCCAAATGGAATTACCTCTTAAGGTAGCTGCTCAGTGGCTGGAGTATTAACAACACAGCAAGTCTACACAAAGATACAGTATAGATTTCATTTTTATGAAAGGATATATTGTTGCAGAGATTTAAATTTTAATTATTTCAGTTAATAAAATTAAAATTAGAGTAAAACCCACATCATAGCTACTAAAGCTGAAACATGCAGTTTTTACCTCTTGGACTGCTAAAGATCTTCAGGAAAAAATCAAGGGGCCTGTGCATGTGTGTTTTTTACTGCTGTCTTTTTGTGGAGTTTCTTTGTCCTCATGTTAATCATCCTTCTTTTTTTTTCTTTTTTTTTTCCCCTTAAGACGAATTTATACAATTAAGGAAGTTCCAGATACGATATCAATTCATGTTCCCATGTTTTGTGAATTACAAGTGAGCAGTTGCTAACAAATTGGCTGAGGTGGTTTTCTAGAAGAAAAATCTGATATTTTAGGTTTTACCATAGGAAAGCCAAGATTAATCCCATCCATTTAGTCACAGTGACTAAATTAGGACTCCATATAGTCTAGGCTACCTTTTAGGCAAAGGAGAAAAAAAGAGCCACCTTTAGAAGGGAACTTGCTTATAGGCAGTCTGAAATGCTCTTTGAAGATGCCTTATTCTGCCAACTGTAGCAGGAGCATACAGCAACTGCACTGTTAAGTTAGTTATTTTATACAAAATGGAATTTATCTGAACCTTAGAGATATTATTAGCTAATAGCTTTTTTCCCCTGTAGCGTATTTGGAAAGTAACCGTTGTTTCATTACAACTCACAGCAACAAAGGAATGGAGCACCTGTACAATATGAAGTGCAAAAATGTAGTTCCACTCTATGATCTCTTGCTGGAGATGCTGGACGCTCACCGACTGCACGCCCCAGCAGCCAGGAGTGCTGCACCCATGGAAGAGGAGAACCGGAGCCAACTGACAACTGCATCAGCTTCATCTCATTCCTTGCAGTCCTTTTATATAAATAGCAAAGAAGAGGAGAATATGCAGAATACAATATAAACAAAAGTCAACATATACAATGGTATGAGAAACCCAGCAGCGTACTACTTAGCTCATGCTTCATTTCTTCTATAGTGCCACCTGTGTAAACACTCCAATGACAAAAGTCACCTGCAATTTCCATTTGAGTGTTTGTAAAGTGCTTGCCTGAATTGATTACTTATCCTAAACAGAAGACATTTCATTGCTATGGACAGCCAGCAAGGATTGTCAAGCTAACTTGATTTAAATTTTGCAGTGTTTTTAATTTAATTTTGCATGTAAATTGGGTAAGTCCTAATCTAAACTGAATGTTTATTTTGCTATCTATTAATAGGCCATACCACCCATGTGTATTGACTTCTTCATGAGTGGTAGTCTGTGCTGATATCTGCCCCAAATTCTGAGCTTGCTTAATCCTTTACTTGCTTGAAACTTTGAAGCAGTTTCCAACCAAAAGAGATTCTGGATGACTTTTTTGGGGGTTAAATGGAAAGTTTGTTGGCATCCTAGTGTGCCATAGTGAAACTGAACTGCTAGTGACTGCCTTGGGAGTTTAGGTAGATTCCTACCTCTCTTCTTCCTACAGTAGAAAGGAACCTCTGTCTGTAAACAATACTGGTTTACCTTGCTGGCTTACATCAGCAGACAACTCCCTCTCATGACCAAACTTTCAGGCCTCCTTACCATATCCTCTAGCCAAATGGCATTGTGTGTATCTTGTCTGATCCTACAAAATTAAATTGTTCTATTGCCTGGCAGCGTGTAAATCAAGGGCAACACAACAAACAGTGACAACATAGACAATTACTCTTAAATGAGACCAGATGATTACAAAAATCATCAGGTCTTAAAGAACAAAAAAGAAAAAAAAAAAGAAAAAAAGTCTTCACACATGCATATGATCCAGCACTCTTTTATTGAAAAACCTCCCCCTGTCCTTTGCTTGTGCTACAAGCCAGGGGGTGAGGATGCCAGTGCAAGACTGGCACAGCAGGGTGGGATGGGCCTGTCCCACTTGGTAGAGCGTGGCCTGGCCTTGCATGGGAGGGCTGGCAGCACAGCCAGAGCAGGAGGCTTTGCAGTGCCTTGGCTTGCTTTGGCTCTCATTGGGACATGCTCAGAAACCCCTGTTAAGAGCCAGCTCACCTGTGTCACCAGAACTGGCCAATGAGCTTCAGATATGGTGAAGACTCTGGGACTGCACATCCAGGAAGATAAATCTGGCTTTCTCCATGCATGTGTATAACTGTTTTTCATAAGCATTAGTCAGATTCTTCAGACCAACTGTAAATATACAAAAGGTCCACTGACATCAAGAGTTTCAGCATGACACGAAGGAGAGAGAGAGTGAAGAAATACATACTATGTGCTGTTCGAAGTAGGAGTTGGTGCTGCTGTTCAACTACTTCTATGCTAGAAAATTAAATGTGTCAGGGAACGTTGCTGGGTACTGGACTGCGACTATTACATATGCCGGGGATATTTTATTAGTCTAATGATAAACTTTGCCTGTGCTATCTGCACTTCTGGTTTCCAGGTGCAGTTTTGGTGTTAGCACAGACCAGGGACTGTTCCAATAGCTGGTTGGAAGCGACCACCCTGCCAGCAAGGACATTTCATAGTACGTGCGTAGGCTCCTCCATAGCAGCTGGGCACAATGCCAGAGAAGGGTTCAGGGATGCTTCTTTTACTGCTATAGTTGAAACCTTTATGTTAGATTATGTTGATTGGAATATCCTGTAGTAACTAAATATAGGAAATAGTGCAACTAATGCTGTACAGGAGTGCCTATGTCTGATTATGCTCCCTGTTACACACAGTCTGTGTGCAGTGGGATTGGGTTACATAGCAATTGTCAAGGCAGCAAGGCATAGGACGAGTTTGTGGTCCAAGTCAAGGATTCAATTATTTAGTGAATGTTCATAATGATGTCTATAACAGTTTCATGTAGATATCCAAGGATATGCACAGATTAAAAGTCTGAAGCTAGATGCTACCTGCCTTTGAGAAGATTCCTCAAAAACTGTGCAAGCCTAAGCATGTGAAGCAGTCACTGTAAGTTAATAGGCCTTTTATTGATGCATATTATAGTGTATTGTTTTTTCTAAATGTGCCAAAAATTTGTCTTTTTGTGTATTCAGTAAGAGTGTGTGTGTGTGTGTGTGTCTGTGGGGGTGTGTGTGTGCGTGTGTGTGTGTGTGTGTGCTCAAACTTGGTACCTAAGGGCTTTTGGAAAGCTCCTAAATGCCTTGGAAAAAAACGCACATTTTGTTTTGTTTTATAGCTGGTTTTCAAATTTATTAGAAAAATCATGAATGCCCTGAAATGAGTGCAGGCTAAGATCTGAACAGAGTACAGGAATCCCTGTAGTAATACTTGTGTGCTTACACCATCCTTATTCACTTGTAGCCTAGTGTGTGTTAGAGCTGCTTTTTAAATACTGTACATGCAACTTGGTGTTCTCTGTGATGGAACACACAGATCAAGCTCATAAGCTGCAAGGCAAATTGGTTTCAATGCATTCCTCCCTTCCTACATCCCAGAAGAGTTCATTACATTGATTCAAGTGTAAATTTGGCCAGAAGGAAAAAGAAGTCGTTCATAGAGAGCAATTCCCAAGAGTCTCATGTTATTTACATAGGGCAAGCACCACTGCACTCTACAGATTTTGCCAGTGAAGCTGGATAAGCATGAGTTGAAGTGGTGTGCAGCAAACAGAAGGTATCATAATGTGTCTTGGAACATAAGGAATAATCAGTCAGCTCACAGTCTTAATTATGAATGTTTTCCTAGGCTCAGTCCTTGAAAGGAAGTAATTTAGATTCAACCAGTCCTCCCATGTTTGTGGTGACAACAGTGAAAGGAATCCAGGAAAGAAAAACAGTGATTCCCAGTAATACATTAATGTACCTTGGGGCAGTTTCAGGATCTGTGGCATTAACTTGTCCATTATATTATAACTGAAGTAGCACCTTATTGAGTATAGTAATCTTCCCATAGTTATCTGTAAAGATGATTGTCCACATATCAGACAGCTGAATGTAGCTATTCAATTGATTAAACAAAGTCTATGATATAAAAATGGCAACTTTTTAATATGTAATTATGAATTATGCTCTCGTGTATGCAAACAATTGTGCCTGACATTTGGTAACTGTTATTTCACAGGATGCTATATGTGTGTGTGTATATATATATACATATATACTTTATATTTGCAGCTGACAAACCAGTACTACCTGAATATCTGGTGCTGGATATGAAACAAAAATATATAGCATGTAAAAAAAAAAAAAAAAAGAAATAAAACTATTTAAGGCAGCTAATTATGCTTTTACCAAAACATTCATAGTGATGTCTCTGGACAGCTAATGAAAGAATTATTTTATAAGGTTTATACATGGATTTTTTTAAAAAAGAGAAAAAAAAAAAACAAACCACACAACAAAAAAACCAAAAGATCCCCTAGAAATATAGGCAATGGAATACCAGCACAAGCCAAACAAAACAGACCAGATGAACTTGCTTTGCCTGAGAATATGGTCATTACTGAATTATTACAAAAAGGAGGCAGGAAGGGGAAGTATGATGCATAGCACTTAGTGGTGCCTGAGTTTCCACCAATATGTGAAAGCTACTTTGGTTTGTAGTGGTTCGAGCCATGTTGTGATGTTGCAGACTTTGTCTCAGGTAAATCTCCCCATTGGGGCAGTAGGATTTGTACTGGTGTAAAATAATTTAATGAGAGTTTCTTGGTGTGTGTTTGTTGTAAATTTACTATTATGTTTCAGTGACATCTCTTGATGATTTTTCTCCTTCTGTACACTGAAGAGTTTAATAATTTAAAAATACAATTTAAAAAAAAGAGTTAACTGAGTTCCTAAGGTTATTGCAAGGACTGTCATCACATCATCGGACTTTAAATTGAAAAAAGAAAAGAAAAAACCTAGATCATACCTCCATCCTCCAACTTTCTTTGTATTGAAGCCTCCATCCATTCCAGCTGATGCTGATTGATTCCTTAAGAGTTGTGCCATATATTAAAAACCAAGCAAACTACCAGCAAAGTAAAAATTCTGCCTCACTGGGCCTTAGTCTTATCACAGGCTTTGGTAGGAACATAGCAAGCCTCTCTTGTGTATATAATATCCTGCTTTAAAATTAAGATGCAACCCAACCTGAAGCTAATGGGATTTTGTATATAAGGTATTATCAGCTGAGTTTATGTGAAGTGCATTTCTTACTTTGAATAAAGAGATGGCTATTTTCAATGCTATCTACAGCCGTAATATAGCTTTACAGACAAAAATGCAACCGATATAAAAGAAGGATCACGTTAATGATGGTATTGCAATAGAAACTAGTCTTTGCTGTCACCTGCAATTATAGCTTAATCTCAAATTTATCTGAGAATTTTAAATTAATATTTCCTTTATATTAGTGTCCTACCCTTTCTACTCCCAATTCTCTTTCATCTTTCAAATGTAGATAGCTTTATATCCTGAAAGTTGTTTTCAAAGTGATTGTTGCCCATAATGGTATTCAGTTTTGCACTGTGTTTAAAAAAAAAATCTAAAAAAAATCTTTTGCATTCAGATGTGCCTAAAGAAACAAACTAACAAATATATATGCTGCCATCTTAGTGTGCTCTGTACTCTTGTGTGCCTATAATTAGAAGTCTGTTTCTTCAGAAAGTGCCCATTGGAAAATGAAGGGATAGACTGCTGGTCACAAGACTTGCATTAACAAGCCACTTTGTGTATCACCTTATTGTATATACTATAAAACAGATGCTTTTGTGTGCACTATGTAGCCTGTCAATTGAAAGTCTTTTATTTGGTATAGGCTCAGCTGCAATAGTGTATTTGTTGAAGTATTCTGTTCTTTCAATGATGCATATAAAACTATTGATGTCTTTGTTTTGGTGTTGTTTTTTGTTTTTTTTTTTTTTCCTCCCTTGTTTTGCACCTAAAAAAAGTTCTTAAAAAGTCTAAATGAAAAATCTGGTAGGCTACCTGATTGGTGCAAGATTTTTATCAATGTATTTGATGTTGAAAATAAAGAATTAACCAGAACACTTTGTTTCATTTGTTATCTTTTGTGTAGTTTTAAAAATACGCTTCTCTGCTTCTTGTTTTGCAGCAACGAGCAAAATAGTACCCTGTTTTTTTACAGAAAAGGAATGTGTCTGTTTCCATACATCTAAGAAACAAATTTCTTAATTAGCTTCTTCATCTTTCCCAAAGAACATCAGAGAGTGTGTGTTAAGCCTAGTCTCTAGTATTCCTAATGACACCAGGGAAGTCACTAAGTACCTTGTACTTTATATGCTGCAATGTCCTTAGTATTTTATATGCTTTATATTCCTTATTTTAGCTTGTGAAACAGATTATGGTGGAAGAGACAGATCGTGTGAATTTAATCTTCTGTAGTTGCCTGACACTTACCATGATTTAGCTAATATCAAGTAAAATAGGACTTTTTTCCTAAGTGAAAGCTGGTCCTCAGGGAAAAAGGAAGTTGTCTTGACTAGGAAGGGAATGAACAGAAATGAAAGATACTTTTGTTGACAGAAATGAGTTTGAACTTAACTCTATCTGGTTAAGTACTCCCAAAATTATATTTGGTCTTTGCAAGGAATCAAACCAGCAATATATATATATATATATATACACACACATATATATATGTGTCTGTGCGTTCAATACTTGTAGCTATATATCAATAATACATAGAGAGTATATAGTCTGTATGTTGATTTTTTTCATCTATTTTCAGTACTGCGCTGGTTCTGAGTGGGACTATTGGCTCATAGGTTCTCTTTTCCTACATGAATATATATGTAAAAGCTCTTTGTTTTTAGGCAGTGTTTCACTGTACATAACTTATCAGGAAAAGAATGGTAAGATTATTACCTTAATTCTAACTATCATCTCAATTATTAAGACAAGAAATGCATTATACTTTGTCCATTTGAAAACTCACCCAATAGCTTGTGAAACATGAAAGCAAATAGCCTATTTAGACTCCAAAAGAAAGTTGGGGATTTGTAAGTGCCAACGAGAACTGAGCAATGGTTTCAAATCACAGACTGTATTGCAAGGTGTTTTCATGACAAAGAACTTGACTTCAGCCATGAAGGGTGGGCCAGAATAATACAATTGTTTTCAATGCTGACTGAAAAGCTGACAGCATTCAAAGGCAGAACATACCTGCGAAATCAAATGCCTGACACTCCTAAATTAAAAATCAAACAGCTGTACAATACCTGAGATTAGGCAGTGTTTTGCCCATCTCTTCTCAGAGCACATCATAATCATGCAGTATCACAGTGAGTCTGAGCTGGGAAGTCACCTCTGGAGATTGTCTAGACCAATTCCTGGCTCAGAGCTGGGTCACCTGCAGAATATGGCTCCAGTCAAGTTTTGAATAGCCTCAAAAGGAGACTCTGCTGGGCCACCTGTTCCAGTGTTTGACCAACCTCACATTAAAAAATGTTTTCCTGTGCTCAGGTGGAATTTCATGTGGTTTAATTTTTGCCCATTGCCTCCCGCCCTGTCAGTGGGTATGACTGAAAAGAGTCTGGCTCTCCCTTCTTCATCCCTTCTCATCACGTGTCTTCTATGGTGGGAGAAGGTGGATGAGACGCCACCTTGCTCAGACCCTGAGAGGAACAACGCAGCAGGAAAAGGGCCTCTGCAGCCAGGCACTGGGCACATTTCCACAGCCAGGAGCCTGCTGGGACTACAGCTTCATTCCCCATTTCTTACATCTGTTGGCTGAAGTAATTTGAGAAATTACACAGCAACGATGTAGCTTTCTGTTTTGCTGCAGAGCTCTTGCAGCTGAAACTCCTGGCTTACCTTTAGTGGGCCCATTTCTCTCACTTCCCTTAGTACAGCCACAAGGCCTTGCGGAGCAGCTGCCGGCTCCCTTGAGGAGCCCATAGACATGCACACAGCCATATGCCTTGGGCTCCTCTCCACAACCCGTGCTTTGTCTCTTTCCTCACATTTTAGTGATTCATGTTTTGTTCCAGCATATTTTATTCTATTTAATGAATTAGAAAGGCATGCTATAGCTAAGGCATCATAAAAGAACATACCTGACGGCTTTTACTTTTCTGTTAATTAAGGCAATCCTCTAGTTATGCAATGACAACAGCTTCTTCATGGGCTACAACTTAGTGTTTTCAATCAGTGGGACACCATCCCTCTTTGAAAAACTTTTGGCCATGTTTATTCTTCAAAATTAAATGATGGACTTTTTTTTTTTTTTTTTCTCCATTCGGCTACTGCCACATGAAAAGCCCCATGAAGCAGCTGTTTCTTACATCTCCTTCCTCTGCATTACACTGTTTGTCTCCACCATCCAGGCAGTGAAAAGGAGAGGAAAATCCAAACGTAAAATAACACCTATCAGTGTGCTTGCAGAGAAAGAATGCTCATGGAAGGACACTACATACATGGTCTTTCTTATGCCCAGCCAGGCTCCAATTACTACCATTCACTAAGGCATTCTGCAGACACAGAGGCTCAAGTGTAAAAATATTCACAAAGTCTTCAGCAAAATTGACCATCAAAATAATAACATTTGGCACTCATCTCAGCAGGATAAAGGCTAACTAGCTCTCACATCCCTGTAAGATCTCTGTGTCACAGTATTTAGGTGTCAGTCTGCTAATGCCTTCACTTTTGCAAGCATACAGGTGATACACAATTCTCCTGCTGTTCTCCATTCGTGCACGTTTGTGCACCACTCCAGTATGTTACCATTTTAAACAGCTAAAAAATACACCCATGAGGAAAGATTTTGCTTTCAGGATTTTTTTTTAGCCAGATTTTGCAACACATGCTTGGGACTGTAACATATTTAGCTCCTCTACACACAAAGACTGTGTTTTCTTTTCCAGGACAGAAAGATTTGATTCTTATCAGATTTATTTCTTGTTTTCCAGGCTCCTCTTGAGAAACTATGTCATCCGTAGAAAGGTGAAATAAGTATGTATGTTGTTTCTTAGGGGTAAGCAAAAAAGGCTACCCACTTTCCAGTGAGAATCACAGTAGGGCACATACAAGCTTAAAAGTTTGAGGAATTTGTATGAAAGTAGAAAAGTTTGAGTTTCAGTCTGCCATTGCAGGATTATTTGCTTATGTTAAATCTGAGAACAAGAAAAGAAACTTTGGCTCCAAAATGTTTCCTTTGTATCTATCTATCTCTACCAAACTGATACAGCATCATGCTTTATTCCCAAATTTTTTTCCCCCCTTGGCCCATGGTCTGCACACCTGGCTGTACAATGCTTCAAGTTAGCAGAGGACTCAAAATTGCAACCATGTGTTTTAACCTGCAGCTCAATGGTCAGGAGAGCCTCTCAGATAATGTTTGAATTATTTATAGAGAGAATACCACATACATGAATGCTCCAGTTCTTGACTAGGCTTGTGAGTGTGTACATTAAAAAGTAGACTCTAGTACCTTTCCTTCCAGCTGTTTCTTAAAACTCCTTTCTAGAAACAATCGAATGAAAACAACCCACAATTACAACAAGAATAATTGCAATCTCCCGGGAATTAAAATGTGCCTGAAAATGCAAAGAGCATGACATGAGTAACGTTTGTGCGAACTACGTTCATACCTGCATCATTCCTGGTACAGAAGAGCTTGGTGGCTCACCTCTTCTCCCCCAAGGCCACCTCTGGCACAAGAAATGGACAACACTTTCCTAAAGCCTCCTCTCTCTTCCAAAAACTAAATGTTTAATGCAGACCTCAGTGTGGTCAAATCCATTTGCTACATCTCAGGTTTTAAAACATATTTTTACTGAACCAAGCAATTTTGAATAGTTCATTTTCTGAATGATATATTAAGCAGCACCAAACAGTACAAGTCAAAGCTTTTTAGTTCTTGTCTGCTTTTAGAGCAATCATTTAATATAATTCAGATTTCTATCATTTAACCAGGTCTTAGACTATGACAGTGCTTAAGCTTGCAGTTATTAATTTCCTTTTATCTTCTTTCACATATTTTTATCTACTGCTTTCACAAAATTAATTCTCTAAATAATCCCTATTTATTTACTTATTGTGGAATATTATTAGACTATTTCAATGTTCTTAATATTGTTAGAACAAGCAAAACTTCTCCCAAATAGTGCTTTCACATCTATGTCACTCTAGGTCTAATTATGACCAAATAGTACAAAAACAATAGAATTCAGTTTGCTACAGTGCATTTCACAACATTGCTGCCAAGGTTAAAACAGCCAGCCAGTACCTAGACTAGTTCACTTGTGCAGCAAACCCTGAGTATGAGACACACATTTTTCCCCCAAAGCAAAAGAAAAATGACACCCTCCCTTCAACTTTGTCCCTCCTCAATTTAGGCATCCACTGGCTTAGTTGAATTCTGCATCTGACTGCTGCAGGAGATGAACAATCTTATAGCCAGACCCCACAGCTTGAACACAAACCTTGCTGTGACATTTCCTGCTCTTTTCCTTTCCATGATCCATTGCTTTAAGCACCAAATAAAATACCAGAAGTGCAAGTCAGTGAGAAGATCAATGCTCTTTTTTTCTGCTTTCCTACCTTCTTTTCTGTGTTCAGTCTTACTGGTATTTTTTGTCTCTTGCTTAAGAATCTGCATTTCTTCTCCTTGGCTCTTCTCTTATTTCCCAGAATCCTCCCACATTTGCTAAATCCTGATAGCATCTGTAGTTTGGAGACTGTGAGCAACCAGTTTCTGTTATGCCTTTGAACATACACACAGATACACTCAGATGCACATGATGAGCATGTTGAGAGATGCTATCAGTTGTAAACAGATTTCTCAACCACAAATAGCACAAGACTCTGAGGGCCAGGGTTGACTGTTTGTAAAACAATCCCAGCGGCTTTGTCCTTGTTCAATTACCAGTTGTAGGAGAAAGTTCTAAGGCAGGAGAAAGCAAGACTGTAGGTGTTCGCAGCAGATCTGTTGTAGAATGAAGCTGTTATCACTGCTGGAACAGGGTGGGGGGAGGCAATGGGTATCATCCTGCTCACAGTTGTGAGAAATAAGGGCACACTATTACTGTCAACTTCAGATCATTTGTACTCCTAACAATAACAGACATCTCTAAATATTGCTTTTCGGTCTGCCTTCAGATTTTGTAAAGCATGGTCCACAAACAAAACACAAGAACCTCCACAAACAGATGCAGTAAGTTCAGGGCAAATGGTACTCATTACTTTGCACTATTATAATTATAAACATTATGAGATAGGTCCTTGATATTCCTACACAGTCTGGAGTCACTGAGCAACCAGTTTCTGCTATGCCTTTAAACACTCGCTAGTTATGAGGTGAATACAGGCCATAAGCAGTGTTCAGAGTTGCAAGATCCGTCAGGCTGCAGGCATGATTACACTTCTACAGCAGGTACTGCATCTATCTACAGTAGAAAATGTGGAAAAATATAATGAAGTAAAAACTGGAGTTCCCTAAAATGCTGAGTCTACTTTCTCTATATTTCAACATGTGCCTTCAACACAGACCCAGAGTTCTGCATCTCCTGTACTGCTTTTCCTCATGCCTTGGAGCTAAGGCTTAAGGCACATCATTACCAGAAATCAGTCCCTTCTATTTGCAGAGCTCAAGTAGGTGAGGTGCTTCAGAAAGAGAGGAGATGACAAGTTGCAGGCCTAGCACAGAGACAGGGCACCGCAGACTCTAACATGTGCATTTCTTAAAGAGCTTGTCCACACCCAAGTCCACTGCAACAGCATTCCAACATGACAGAGGCAAGGCAGAGAGAACAGCTTGACCTTATCAGGATGAGAAAGATGCCCAGGCTGCAAAGCTGGCTAGTGCCACCAGCTGCAATGCTTGACAGCTTTCTGGGTGTGGTTTTCCCCCTCTGCAGTTGCCTCATTTTGCCCTAGTTCATGCTGTGACAATCAATGTATATGTTGGTGCACTGGGGTTTGCACCTCAGGCTGGACCTTTAAGTCACTGGTGCTCTTGGGATGGAGCTTGGTTTAACAGGATCCTGTGAAGTGCCTGGCCATTTGTTTCCATTTTGACTGCTTTGTGCCATTTTCTAGGATCAAGATCCAGTTCTGCAAAATCACATTTGAAGTCATAATGGAATTGGTTCAGGGCCAGGAAATTGCTTTTGTAGGCGCTTACTGCTCAAACCACTTTGCCTGGTCTGATGTTGATTTTGTCTGGAGTTGAAAGTCCTGAAAATAAGAAGTCCGAAATGGCACTCAAGGGATCCTCTAATCTGCTGGCACAAGCTGCCTGCAATTCCCTTGAGACATCAGTGTATAGACTGATATTCCTGTCCTTGAAGGTATAGGAGATTTAGGATTTACAAGCAGGCATTTCTTCTGTCTGTGACATTTTCTTAATGTGTGTCTATCACTGCCTGTGACTTATTCACATGTATTGCAGAGAGTTTACTGGGAGGATTGCTCTGTGTGAGCAGATGTCTCAGGGTCAAAAGAAAGTTCTCTGTATCTAACTTCTCTTTCAAATTAACAGGCAATACATTGAAACTATAGTCAGCTCTATGGCTAGAGCTCAGAGCTGGAGGCTATGAACAGAAGCAACTTTGCTTTGAAACACCTGAAAGGAGGCAAAATATAGCACGTATATAAGGGCAGACCCTTTGGTTCATCAGCAAGGCAGAGGTGAGACAGTGCACGGATACCCAGAAGGTAATCATCAGCCAAAAAAGCACTGCATGTGAAAGGACTACTGACACTTGATGATGTGACCTTCCAAATTCTTTACATCCTTTAATTATCATCACTTCTTTTCCCCCTTAGCCCTAAGTTTATTTGAGAAATTAATTATGAAAAGTTCCTATGATCTCAGATCAGTTTTCCCCTGCCTATTTAACCAGCTTAACCTCCACGCCTCAGGCAGTTCATCACTTTCGCACACTCCCTAGATGGAACATTTCAAGAGGTGAGCAAAAATAAAAGCGAATGACCATTATGAACAAGCTAGAAATATTTACGCCCCTGCCCCCCCACTTAGTGACTACTCCCAAAACTCCCCTGGGAGCTTGAGTGAGGCCTGCAAATTTTGCTTCCCTTCTGCAGAAGACAGGTCTTCCCTAGGCATCAGGGAAGTGGGGAAGGCTTTCAAACAAGGGAAACAGGAGCCACAGAGTAGCAAATAGCTGGCAACATTCAAACATCCGGTTTCAATGCAATGCATGCCAGGTGCTACCACATATACTTTTGATAAAGCACTTCATTAATTGCATCTGACATCATTGAAACTCCTTGCACTGCCTTCTCCCTCCTAACCAACTCCTTTCAAACCCCAATGCTTCTCCCTCAGTTTTTAAACATCATTAAAAATGAACACAGGTCTCACCTTTGACTTTTTCCTTGGTTCTCTCAACAGGCTGCTCTTCCATAGGTTGATACAGGCTATCTACTACTGTTTAGTTTATGTCTGCTTTCATGAGATCACCAACAGTTTGCTGGAAAATAGGGGACAAAATCAGGCTGAGATCCTTATTTCTCACTAAATCAGTCTTTTTACTCTGTTTACAAAGTTTTATTTTAAAAGAAAACAAAAATATCTTTCAACAGAAAATTAACCACCAAAACCAGGGACTGGCTGATGAAAGGATGTCTAAAGCATGCAGACATCTGAACTACCAGGTCTGAGCAAACTACTAAACTACACTGATTACCACTGACTAAATTATGTCACCAATGAGAATGATATCAGAAAAGAGAGGAGGTGTCAATTTTATGGAATCTTTCAGGCTTGTTGCAAGTAACAGCTCATACCTCTACCCCAAAAGTGTGTTCTTGTCTTTATCTTCTCAGAGTAAGTGATTATGGATACTAATCTCATCCAGTGTAACTTCTGAATACCAATGAAGGAATCTAAGCCTTGAAAAGAATACATACTTATGTCAGTCCCAGTCTGGGTCTCAGACACTGAAGATTACTTTGTTGGCATACAAAAGCCTTTTCCAGGAAAAGGTAAATGTTGCACTTACCTGAAAAGAAAGCTTTATTTTGGCTCCTCTAAATGCTGGAGTTCAGCTTGTGGTGCTCTTACCTCTGACAATGCTTTCTTCACACCAGCTCAAATGATGACACCCCAAAAAAGTAATCATACATAACAGCAATTAATGTACTGATATTTTCTTCTGGCTTTTTAAATAATATTTCTGTTACACAGGCCAATATATTCTAAGTTGAAATATTTAACTCATAGAAAAAAAACACATTGTGTGTCATGGCTTAAAAAACCCCATACTTATTAAAGAGCAGTAACTCAGAGACATGCTCTGTACTTTTTCAAAATTGACAAGAATCCTGTTTTGGTCAAGTTCTAACTCACAAGCTGGGCAAAGTGTCTATCCCTGTTCAGACTGCAAGTTTTCTGCAATGTTTTTTGAAAATAATGAGTTTTCAATTTGTTCTGTTTTTCTGCTATTTATGCTTATGTTTTGGGCATAAACATCTATCTTGGTATTAAGCTGCTATGGAGGGTATTAAGAAGTTTCCAGTACACCCACAGGAAAAAAGCTACTTCAGTGTGGCCTGGTACAACCTCCATTACCAAAGGTTGTACATGAGTACATATAAAAACACACATGGAAATAACATATGAGTGAGAATGAAATTCATGAAGCAGCTTGAGAAAAAAAACAAACAAACCTGAAATGACCAATCATTAATTCAAAATAAAGACAGCTTTCATTATTAGCACAACCTCTCATGTGATACTTTCCCATCTATTTTACCATTTGTCGTGTTTTCCAGATCTTCTCATTCAAACACATACCTAATACCATTCATTTGTTACAGCATTTTTTAATTCTTTTTAGAAGTGCAGCATATGTATGTCTTCTAATCTTTTTATACCATACATTTTTTTGTTCTAAACTTAGAGGTTTCCATAGTTGTCATTAAAATGCACATAGACAAAATATTTTATGGTATCTTTAATAAATGCAAATAAATCAATACAAACAAAACTTTACTTAGCAAACTGTACATACATAAATATGTTCTTCATTTTTCAACTTGACATTCAATATTTTTCCTCATGAAACCTTTTATGATCTTATTTATTACATCCATTTTTTTAAACCTTGAAAAAGTGCTTCTCAGATTTACACCTTGTGCATCCAAAGCAAAAGTTAGAACACCATGCCCGAAACAGAAACCACAGGGAATAATACATTGCCATACAAGATCCTTTAAAATTGTATGTTACAAAAGCTCTAAAATTTCTTCAGCATTGGTTATTTTGTATATTGTAGATACTGAGAGGGTATTTAACAAAGACTGGCTAACAGCTCATTTAGAGCAGCACACAAGAAAGGATCTACAGTATCAAGTCCTTGGCTATGCATAGTACAGGGCAATGACCTGGAGATAAAGTGGCTAAAAGATCCAGAATGCTGGACAAAAGGACATTTCCCTCACACACGTCACATCCTCCTTAGTACCCAGGATGCGAGTATCGAAGCGATGCTACTCAGGTAATATGTTGTGCAGTTTGATACTGATGTACTGATGCGTTACTAGCTGAGTGCCAGCAGAGAATGATATGGACACAGCGGTGGCTACAGCAGGTAGGTAAAGCTGCCACATTGAATGCTGTCACTCTTTAAAACCGCCCTGCCTCTCAGTTAGCACTCTACCACGGTCACCCGCTGTCTCACAGGTCTCCTTCATAATGGAGGTGGACCATTTGTGTATTTTAGCATGGGGTGGAAAGAGCGGGCAAAGTTGTTGGCCATAGTACAGCTGTAGTCCTCCTCGGTCATCGGCACCAAGCAAGCCAGCCCGATCAGGAGCAGCAAGAGGAGCTGAAGTGCCAGAGCAACTCTGAGGACTCTGAGGAAGAAGGATGGGCGCTGCCACGCTGGCCCGGCCTCAGAAGGGGAGGAACCTGAGCCACCTCTTGTGGACCTGAGGAAAGAGGATGGACAGGTGAATACACTAAAACATTACTGCAGCAGAGGCTGCCCTTGGGCATTCAGACTTCCCTGAAGGCTGGGCTACAATACATACAGACTTTGACTGACAACTGAAGAGAGATTTTTCACTGAACATGCTATTTACCCTACACTCTTAAAAGGCCTCGTGTTTCTAGGCTGGGTAGGAAAACACCAAACAATCACAATAGAATGGGCTTTGTGACCCCACAGACCCTTCATCAATTATGAGGTAGACTCTCCACTTAAAGCACTGTGCTCTAGAGAAGGGAAGAATAAAAGATGGGACATACCTGTCACATGTGCTCAATGCACACCATCTAACAAGGAAGCCTCCTCATTTAAAATGCCAGTTGCATTTGGTCTGCAGAAGTTTCTACATTCATTTCTGTGTATAGCATCCGCAAGGGTATAACACATTAAGATTCAGTTACATCAATATTCAGTTAATTAATACACCAATATGCAGGCAATGGGGACTCCTTTTCTACAAAGTACATTGTATTTTGAGTATTGCACTGAATCAGCAGCTAAAATCTATTTGCTCAACTGACTTTACACTATCACTATTCAAGCATTTTCTCCCTTGTGTCTACGGAGCTGACTTGAAAAGGTACATGTCTATAGGAGAGGCAAGACCCAACACAAACATTTTTAAAGGGACACTTCAAATTAAGTACAAAAATCCAATCTACTTTTTAATAAAGAATAAAGACATAGAGTTCACATTTCACTTTTGATTGAAACTGTCAGAACTCTAATATATGAATGACGGGTTTTGAGATAACTGGATGATCGAAAAGAGTGATTATGCAAGTTAAAAATCTGAAGGTCTCCATGTGCTAATAAAATGGCATGGGAAAGTATTGTATTTTAGCACTAGCCAAAAGTGGAAGATCTTAGAGCCTTCAAATAATTTGCTTCAAGAACTCTTCCTTAAGACATTAGTTCATTAATTTTGTTTTAGACATGTTATAAAACAACCGTGTGGCTGCTATGACTATGAAGCCCCAGAAAATCTATGGTTTGCTAGGTTTTAAGAGAGAAAAATGTTTGTAGGGATGTATTTAGTCTCAACTTGAAGGTGTGGGAGATCAGGTCTGTTGGCTGAGGTCAAATACTCCTCAGTAAAGCAAGTAGGGGGCGATGGTTCCTTAGTGTCTCCTTGCCTCCCCCTTGTTCTTTTGATCCTGTCTCACAGTTAATCTGAATCTGTGTGAGAAACAATGCAAAAACTAAAGTATCACCTTGAAGGGCCCCCTTCCCACATGTTCATAAAAGAACTATTCCTATGCTTAGATTATTTTTACTGTCTTCTTCATATATGTGTATCATCCCACTACAAAGACTTCAAGAAAACCAGACAGATTTGGTAAAGTTCAGATGTCCAATAGATATATAAACACTCATGTATGCTAAATGATTAACTTGACCTAAATATCCCAGGAAGGAGTAATGACCAAAACATCAGGTCGCATGTTGTTTGAATCCATGTTATTGTAGCCCGGATGGAAAGCTGCTTATCGCACAATGTAAGATCATGTATTATAAAGAACATATTGAAAGGATATGGCACATTTAACAGCATAAGAGCATTCCATATTAAAGTTCAATTAGATCAGGACTTCTACTGTCCAAGAATGCCAAGACAGAAAGTTAATGGACTGAGGTAGGAACAAAGGGAACAAGTAGTGCTTAATTACCTTCCAAGCATTTGATTGCACAGTCTGCCTATTTGCAAGGCTCTCATTGTGCAAATGTCGTTAATCCCAATCAAAAAAGGCCACATTTCTGGACTTCGTAACTGCTGTTTGATAATAAGCAAAGTCAGAATTTTCTTCATTGACTCAGAGTCACTCTGGGGCAATACTGGCTGTCAAAAGGGGAATTTCCAGAAAGTGGAGTCAAAAGAGAGAAGGCAAAGTTAGCATCTAATTCTTCTTTTCTTTTCCTAAGGCTGTAGTAGCAAAATCCAGCATTTTTTTTGCTTTGTGTTTTAACAAAAGAAAAAAAAAAAAGTGGTATGTGTAAGCTGCACGATTGATCTCAAAGAGGAACATAACATTTCTTTCAAAAACTAAAACACTTCACGGCAAAGTTTTACAAGATGCTTTTTTCTGCAGTGAAGTAAGGTGTTGAGGAATAGTTTCTAAGACTGTATGGAAACAATGAAACAAGCAAATAATAAAACATCTTCAGAGGAGGAGCTCTGAAAAGTTCAAGTGCTGTACTGCCTGTGTTTATTGCGGGTACACCTCTGCAATCTACATAATTGGTTGGAAAATGGAATGGCTCTGCTCAAAGTGTTTAATGGATTTGGTAAGGAGAGGTGGTTAAAAATACACATTGTTAATAAAAAAGGCTCACTATTCATAAGGGCCAGAACCCCTATTTACTCCAGCAGGAGAAGGGAAAGCTGAAGTACTGTAGGCTACTTTGGAGAAAAATGCAATCTTTTTTCTTGAGCTTGCATCTTTAGTTGTCTCTCTTCTGACTGCTCTACCATTTGTCTCACTGGCCCCTGTCTGAGGGGGGAAGCAGGTCAGGTCATCTGCTGCTTGCTCTATACACAATTCCTACTAACTAGAAAAAAAAGGGGAAGGCACAGCTGTAGACCCAGCCAGCAGTAAGTTTCTTCATGTCAAGAAATCTCATAAATTAACTAACTTAAGAAGTGCAACCAATAGTTACCCTTACTTTAGAAGCCCGTAATGTCAGTGAAATTGGAACTCTTTCCTAAGCATTTCAAGAGAGAAGCAGCTAATTTTCCAGGATATAGACTGGACGGGCAAAGTGCACTTTAATTTCAGTTCAGACAAGTACCTTCTTTTAAAGATGACCTTTTTTTTTTTTTTCCAAGGAAAATATGGTTGAAGTAATTATCTGCATTGCAGTAAACATCTGAAAGATTACAACAGAAGAATTTATCATTCAAGCGAAGCTGATAGGAATAAATAAAATTAGTTTAATGGGGAAGTGACTAATGGAATGTAGACAACAGGCTTACATTGAAAGAGGCACTGCTGGGCTAGTAGGATGTTATTACTGGAGTTAATCAAGGATGAGTCTTGATTTAATATCTTTCTGAAAAGACTGTGGCACAAAACCTAAGAACAGCAAATTTCATCTGTATGATGACAGAAGTTGGAAGTCTTTACAAATACAAAATAAGACTGGCTTCTTGCGCAGAAAAGAAGTAGCTGAATCGAATAAATTTAAGAAGTAGCTCAAGGAATTTAAGGTTATATACGTAAAGCAGCAATAAAAACTTCTGCTAAAAATTTGGAAGTTCACACTCTGAAGATACGGAAAAGAACCCACAGCTGTTTGGCACAGAATAACCACAAACCAATAATGTGGCTTGTGAAAAGTTGTGACAAGGGACAAAATAAATTTTAAATATACTTGAGTTCAAGATATGCAGAAGAAAAAAAGGGTTGTTTTAATGATGTGCTATAAAGCACTCGTCAGAGTTCCCCTAGAGAATTTTTTATCGTTTTGGTTAACATACTTCTGAAAGATAAATTCAAGCATAAACAAGCTTAAATGAGTAAAAAAACCCCAAACCAAACAAAAAAACCCCTTTGATATCAACCTTTTAATACACTTTTTGTTCCCATTGATTCTAATTTTTTAAGATGGAGGTTGCTAGAGTTATGAAGGAGAAGGCATGATGCTCTGCCCACAAGAGCAGGCAATGACTCCTCTTAGTGGTCTGAGAGACTCTCTAGGAGAGATCTTGTTAAGATGTGTTCTGACTTTGATTCTCTCCCTGGCTCACAGCATCCAAACCTCAGGTTTGGCTTACCCTGTAAAGAAGATGAACATATTCATTTCAAAGGTAGTTACATATGAAGTTTAAGTAACAAATTCTTAACTGGGAGTGCAGGAGATAACTGGGAGAACTATAGAAAGTCCAAACTTTGTGTTTGAGTTACTGTGTGGCAACTGACTGCCTTTTTGTGGCCAAAGGTGTAGAGAGTGCTGTGGCCTGGTCTGCTCCAGGAACAGCGAGCCACCTTTAAAGATCCACTAGTAATTTGGGGCAGCCTGGGGAGAGCAGGAAATGGAGGCTGGCATTGTGGCACCAAGACTTGAATAGAGCTGCTCAAGGGAGACAATGTAAACAACCCTGAGCAAATTGAGCCACTATTTTAATCTTTTTAACATTTTAATCACTTCAAAGAAACCCACAGGCACAGATCCAGGTCTGCATTTATGACAGCTCTATTAAACTGATTAAGAAAGAGGAGTTGTTTATTGGATTTGCCTTTCCCACTTCGCATACAATAACTAATACCTCTTGAATGAGCCTCTAGTTAAATCCACAATGTAACATCCAGTTTAGGCTTGTACCTTGCTTAGCATCACACACCATGCTTGTCCTTTTGCTGTGATAATGGGAAAGTCAAGGTGCTATCACACCTGTTATACACAAAACACAGCTCTTCTAATTTTTAAATGAACTTTCCTTCACATCCTCCTATGTCACAAGCCTTTTAAAATTGCCTTTAGTTCTTCTGTATACTAAACTCTAACAGAGTTTGCTGATCCAGTGCAAGATCAAACACAAAGTACTCTGATCAGAGGCATGTCAAAATATTAAAGAACACAGTGACAGCTTGTACCACTTTATCAGTTAAAACCACATTATACATCAACCACAACCTGTCTGGCTTGTGTATTTGATTAAGTTTCCTATTCAGCAGTGACTCATTCGTATTCCATGCTTGTCTGAATGACAAATTGAACATTGTGCTGTACTGCTACAAGATGTGTTAATAAACAGTGCTGGAAAGACTTGATCTGAAAGGAGCCGCACCAATGCCACTGCGAGAACAGAGGCTGATCTCACAGCTGTAAAGCCCTGCGAGCTGCTATTTGAGCTGGTTGCTCGCACCTCCAACCTTTTCAAAAGGTTGGCAGAAGTGGTTTGAATATACATGAGAGTGGAGAAGCCCACACAATATGTCTCTTGAATACAACGTTGCTAGTACAAGCACACTGATCTGCTGAAGACATTCGCGCTCGCTGTTAGTGGCTGCAGAGTAAAGCCCCACTCCTCCCTTGTCCCACTCCCTGTAAGAAACAAAATGCCAAGCTGCATAGCAGCGCTGGAGTTGGAAAAATGAATTCTCCGTCTCCATCAGAAAGAAAGACGGAGTGTACATGTCATCTATTTTCTATGTGGTTTCCTTACGTTTCAAAGAAAAACAAATAAATCCCTAGAAATAAGTTAGCTTCTTAAGTGCTAGTGGAAACTGAGAAAGATACTCTACCTGTTCTATGTGGTATGTTATGCACTTCGCAACTATGTCACTTTACTCACAGTCACTACACATGCAGAGCAAACTTTTTAAAGAGGTGTTTTGTCAATATCTACATGGTAAGTAGTTTTACTCTTTATTCCATTTATATTTGAGAAAGATCTTGCTGAATAAAGCCTTGATTTTGCTTGTGTAAAGAAAAGCCTCAAGATATTTTTTATATGCTTGGTTATTGCTCAATCACTGTATTAAATCTAGTATTGCCTTATTTCCAACATCAAATCTTTCACTTTAACGGGAGTTATTTTAAAAATGATATTTTTTTTAACTATAGAGAATAAAAGAGGTTTAGGAGTTAAAAATATGAACACATACATTTTTGTCATATTTTCTGAGCATTATAGGTGTTGCAATGCAGAAGATGCTGAAATAGCAAAAGACTTCCTCTTTATACATATTGGTTTGCTCATTTACTTTTTTTTTTTCTTTTAACTTCATAACTCTAGAGGCTAGTGAACTGATCCGTGAAAGAGTGAAGGCACACACATCACGCTGACAACAACGAAGAATGCAGAAGCACTGTTAGCTGCAGAGATGACAGGCTGCTGGAGACGGGGTGGAAAGCAAAAAGCTGCAGCTGCAAGCCTGCGCTCTACTGGTCAGACAGAGATGGGGCAGAGCTGCTCCCAGAGCGACACATGGATGCAAGCACTTGGCAAGTGTCATGGCAATGTTAGCATGTTATATTGCAGTTGTCTGAGGAAGGGAGAGAAAGTGACCCCAAGTCTAAAAATCCTAAAATTCTGACTTTTAAATTTGAGTCTTAAGTACTGAAAACCCACAAACTGAACAAAACATTTCAGAAAAAAAAAATAGAAAGAAAAAAAAAAAAGAAAAAAAAAAAAAGGAAAGAAAAGGATGTTAGTATGTCTTATCCAGATCTGTGGGTTTTGTGAATTCTATAATATGGTAATGGCCTATTACCTGCCTTAGTTTAATATCTAGATGTAAAGAGGATGATAAAAAGTGTTTGCCATGAACCTACTGGCATTTCTTTTAAATCAAGTCAAAATTGAATAATCATTAAATATCATGAGTGTAAACATGCCTTCACCTTGATCAGGTGTATGAAACATAAATATTGATTACACGGCATTCCTGGGAGGCAAAAGCTGCAGATGTTCACGGATTAGCCAGTATTTCTATTTAACAAAGAATTTGAAGTAACGAGAGCCCCTTTTGCCAAACTATTAACAAAAGGGAAGTTTTCACTTGTTTAAGTCCTGGTCACCAGCCAGAGTTGGTATGGACAGGGAGGAATCACGGCCAATTTCCATCATCCTCTTGGGGTTCTAGAACAGAGTGGAGAAACCAGGAGAATAAGGTACCTGCTATGTGGACTGCTGACAGAGGGTCCAGGCTGTGAGAGACTACATTTGCCCCGTGGCTGTTTGCAATGAACAGGGGGTAAAGAAAGAAGAATGTTCAGTCCAGGCAAATAAAGACAAGCTACTGATGAAACTAAATTAAAAGTGCAGCAAAGGAAACATAAAAAAATAATCAAATGAAGTGACCAATACCCACGAACCAAGGAAACTGGCTTTTCTTTGTGCCTCATTGAATATGCAAATCATTGGAACATATACAGTGAACTCAAAAATAACAGTTTAGTCATTATATTTATGAACTGTATGTAGCCCTGGGTTTAAAAAAAAATCACTAGAAATTTAGCTCAAATAATTTGTAATATGATATCTATTGAGTTGAATATGGGCAAATAGAGATATTTCAACATGCAAATGCAGCAAAATTAATCTTCTCAAGGAAAAAAGGTCTAAGGGCCTCCTTTGACAAGTCTGGCCTCTTTACCAGTTTCCCCCACAATTTTGAAGGCCAAATAACTGTAGGTGCATTCCTGCACTCACAACTATTTGCTGGAACATGTAATGAAATTAGATTATTACAATTCTGATATTTTTGCTATTAGTATTTATTTATTTAGCATCAGTACATTTGGCACGGAAATTCTAAACATCATCACTTCAGTCTCCAAACTTGTGGGCAAAAACCAGAAGTATGAAAACCATACCCTAAGGAATCATACAGCTTAGCTATACATTATGGACAAAACTGAAAAAAAAAATAGTCACATACATAAACACTAACAAATTAATGTTTAAACACTAACAAATGCTTATTAAAATATTAAGATCAAACCTTATAATTCTACATACTCTTTAGACAAAGATTTTATGATAAAATACTTCTCCATTTCCTCTAAAGCTCAGGCATCTTTCAGTTACATCTGTGATATCAGAGCTTTTATTAGTTATTTAAGTTTAAATTATAAAGATAAAAGCATTGACCTTTGGAATAAAATGTTAAGATATATATTCTTTCTCCTTCTGAAAAGCCAGTATTCCTTTACATTCTCATACTAGCATCTAAAAGGAAACTAGTGAATGTAAAAAACAAAAAACAAAAAACAAACAAAAAAAAACCAAACCACAATTTCAAGAGCCATAAAATTTATCAAGACAGAACTCAGAGGCTTTACAAAAAGCGCAAATGGTGTAACAAAATAAAACAAAATCAACCTGATTGTTTTAAGAACTAAGGAAAAAAGCAAAGTAATCAACCAATAGAATTGCAGAAAAAGACAAAATAATTGTAGTTCCATTTTGGGCTCAGAGTATGGAAGTGTTAATTACTAGGCATGTATTGCTATATTTCTTGAATTTTGTGCCAGCGATGTAAATAGACAGAGCTGCCATCATAGCCATTGCTTAGGTCCTGTGCAACTACCTCTTTTGAAAAATGTTTTATGCCCTTCAGCTCTACTTAGCCATTCATCCAAAGTCTCAATAAGACCACCTGCAACCTTCATCAGGAATGACAAAAGCCCCTTATTGAGATTCTTGATGAAGCAGCTCTGAAGAGAAGGCCAAACAGAAATGCAGGACTGATTATACCAGACAAGACCAGACTTTGGGGTGCTGCCATCACTAGAGCAAAATACAAGAGACACGACATGCCATACCATGGTAAACCAACCACACTGACAGCCCTGGTTTTAGATAGTGTCTACACTTCTGATTTCATGCAGGATGGGATATGCAGCAGGGTTGGGGAAAGCAGCTGTGTTTCGTTCTTGGTTTATGCCATTTCCTTTCCTATCAAGTGAGAAGGGGGACCTTCCAGCTGGCTAGAGCTACTGTAGACATCTACAGCTCCCACCCAAGAGGTGGCTGAAAATATATGGCAAGAAATTACCGTTCTCTGTCTGCTTGGAGTGCTTCTTCCAGAAACAGGACTCACTGAGCCCGATGTGTCTAATTCATCAGCAGAGGACCATGAGGACAATTCCTAAAGTTCATAAGGAATGGAGCTTAGAAATACAGCGGCTAGCTGTTCAGGTAAGCAAATAAAAAAAAAACAAAACCAACCCCAAGGGACATTCCAGCAATGTTATTTCCAAAGCAAATACAACACAGCAGTTACATTTTGTTACTGAATTTCGTAAAACTAATGTATTATGTATTTTCTCTGTTAGCCCTGAAGGTGAAGAAAAGCAAACAGGTAGTTAAAACTTAATTGCTTTAGGTGACACATTTTCCACCAAAGTCAAGACAGGGAAAAAAGCAGTTGCTCTTCATTGGCCTTTAGTTACAAGAACAGGCTGGCACCACAAAGACTTTACTTAAACAGGCAGAAATTCACTAGAAGGAGGGAAGAGACGAGTTCTCATGGCTTATGGACTTTGGTAAGTCGAGACTTTAAAAAAGTTAACTAAAGGGAAACACTGAAATCTTTACTTTCTACCTGCCAGTGTTGGTAAAAATCTATGCATAACTCCCTCTCAAATAACTTGAGACAATTTGAAAAGATTTGGAGTGCAGCTCAAAGCTCAGAAGGCACTATGAGAGATTTGTTAGCCTATTACAAAATCTACTTTACACCTTTTTTTTTTTCTCTCTTTGACAGAGTGAGCATTATCTTCCTTTCCAGTAACAACTGACACAATAATTTTCAGTACTACAACTAGAATAATTATCTCATATACTTTGCCAGCTGACTGATTCAGTAATGGCAGGTTAAACAAACCAAGATGTTCAATACTTATTGCTACACTGAATAGAAAAAAATTACTGGCTTAAAAAAGTCACCATATAACAAAAGAGATGTTTACATTATGAAATGTAAGATTACTTTATAATATTCAAGATTACATGTGTAGCATCTTGATAAATATTGCAAACAATGGAAACAGTCCAGCCAACAGCACTGATCAGGGAAAACAGTAAAAATGGTGGGAAACAAACAGCAAGGACTTACCAGTTGACTACTTGAAATGTCTAGAATTTTTTCTAGGTCTTTAATATGATGTGTGACCTCTTTCAAGAGGGTCTTCAGTCTGTTTCCAATGACATGCACCTTTTCTTTGGCTTCAAGACAGTCCTTGCCTTCAGCATTGACCAGCAACTGGCAGGACATATCTTGCAGTGACGCCACCTTCAACTGAGACTCCAGCAGTTCACGTCTGATTTGCTGTTGCCAAAACAAGCACCAGATTTTTTTAGTGGAAGTTTAAAAAAAAAAAAAAGGAAAAAAAGCTAGAACTCACCAAACTGGACATTTGAAATTAATAGAATGGAAATAGAAGAGAGGCAATGCAAATTTCTACTCGCACAGGAAGATAGCAGCCTACCAGTTGCCTGAGATTTTAAATCATGAGTTATTCTACTAATGAAAGTGAGAAGTCTTTCCTACCAAAGTAAAGCTAGTTAATAACACTGGTCCCACACCTGTGTGTTAACAAGCATTGTATGATGCCAACCCTCAAGAGAAAGACAAATCTGATTAGGTGTTTCCCTGATTACGTGTTTCGGGAGAGAAAGTGGTGATTATAGCCCTACCATTAGAAGTCTGTGATGATCTTGCAAAATTTCTGAGTCCAGGTTTGGATTGATAGGTACAATCTCATTTTTCCTTCTGTCAATATTCTCTAACCAAAGCAGCAAACCGTGGCTCATTTCATGGAAGTCCTGCAAGCAATGAACGATGATTTTAATAGTGTAATAAAAAATTTCAGTCAAATTCAGGTTTTTATTTTATCCTATGATATATTCTACTGGTTAAATAACAAAACTTACAAAGAAGTGTAGAACAGTAGATTAGAATACTACTCCAGAGATGACAAAGTTAGAAAATCATAGTGCAGGCATATCTTTTAGAAAACATATGCTGAAGCTGTATTTTGGCTTGGATGGGCAAGTTTCAGACTGCATAATAAGCACATCAAATAATTATATCGTTTACATTTTTGATACGTGGGATGCTGACAATGTAACACAAGTGCATCACAGACCTGGCACTGCATTAATGCATCCTGCAATGAGCTGCGCCACTCTTCAATCATACTGCAAACATGGTCCCAGCGCACATTCATCTGAGACAGGTGCTCCTGAAGCTTCTTGCTCTCTTCACTGTCAGACTGAGTGAACTCTGAACTGCACAGATTGATGGATAAGATGATCGCTTTGCGGTTATCAATTGCTTTCTGCATCTCCTTGATGATAAATGAAAATGGGATGGGGAAAGAAAGGATGGAAATTGGTAAAACATGTGACTTTCAGAAGAACCAAGTAGAGAAGCACCACAAGAATGCAACGATTTGCCATCAGTGACTGCAGAACATTACCTTACTGTAACAGCTTCTTTGACATTTCTGTGCTCACTCTGACTCTGCAGTCTTTAACATGTACTAAAATTTCACTAAGAGCATAAACTGGAACAAGCCAATTAAACATGTAAAGTCTTAAAGTCCTGAAGGCATTGTTGAATTTTAAAGATCTGGCTCATGTTTCACATATTTTAAAGACAGAGCAGGCCCCAAAAATTTAGAGAGATGTAAGATAATTGTACTTTAGTCAACAATAAAACTTTTACCCTCACTTCTCAGTTCTGCTGATAAACATAAAGCTCAACATGTTTTCAAGTGGAAACTGCTGTCAACAGGCTTTTACTGAGGGAAAAGAAAACATACAAAGTATAAACAACTTACTCCAATTTATAGAAGCAGGACATGTATAAAAACTCTGATTTGTTTACACTGGAAGCCACAAAAGAACTAAAGAAACCCCACTTCTTTTGGTTTGGAGGGCACTAATGGGCTTTCCAAGAGTGGGTGAGATAAGGATTCTGATGAAATGCCCCCTTTTCCACCTACTTTATGGCATTTACTTAAAAGCCTCATGTCACAGTGACCTTTGTAGTACTTATGGCAGCTATATCTGGATTCCAGTGAAGGTGAGCATTAATATGCTTTAGATGGATCGGTGCTGGAAACAGTCCTTACTATCTGTCCACCCCATTCTTAGCTTGAAGCATTTTGACATTGGCTCCCATATTTTTGTGCCCAAGATTATAAGATGCCAGTAACTGAATGTGAAGTTGTGGACCATCAAATTTGCAAATTTTGTAGCTGTAAAATATCCAGGAGAAATCACAAAGGCAGCATTCAGATCCTGATGGATCTGAGATGACAGAAGAAGAAACAAGAATGTTGCAAAGTGACACCAAATTTTTCCTATGTTGTACTGGTGAGAGCAGTGGGTACACTACAACCCATTTGGGCAATCTCTCCTTCCTCCACACAAAGTAGCATGTCCCAGTGAGGTATTTCCTTTAAAGTAGCTATTTTGTTACCAATTCGACTAGGAGAGATTGAATTTGGCTTTTTTTGTTTGTTTGTTTGTTTGTTTTGCTTTTGTTTCGTTTTTTAAACCTTTCATCACCTTGGCCAACATCAGGAATTATCTCTACCTTCTGGAATGACAGAATTACCACAGAATTCCTATTTCAAAAATTCATTTGGATTATATAGTGAATGTCAGTGGCACATTTTTCTGCCAAAAGGTGATTCATAAAATCACCTTCCCAGTTACTTCAGTATTCAGTAGTAACCCACTATGTGCAGAACGCAGCAAACCAGCTGCAACTATTGGCAATCTCTTCAACATATCTGTTGCACTCAGGAGTGTTTAAAAGGTAATTAATGGAAAAGAGAAATACAACTCACTTTCAGTTTTTTAATTCTGAGCTCAATAGTTTGTATGTCAGTGCTGAGATCAAGGTGGTGGAGCTTTTCCAGTTCCTCTTCAGTTTCTCCCAACCAAACCCAAACGTTATTAAGGTCGGAGTTAAACTGCTGCCATTGCTGAAGTTTCTGTTTCATCCTCAGCTCCTTGCTTAGAGCTTGAGCCTGGATTAATTCCCATCGCTCAATTACACCTGGAATGATAAACATTAAATTCAATAAAAGCAAAAAACCGCTAGCCACACACGATTGCACCAGCTGAATCACATGCAGGACAAAAAATGTTCCATAAAACCCAAAAAATCTTAATCCACAAAACACCACACTGAAAACTAAGTTAGACTGAAGAATATGTTGCAGAGAGAGAATAAAGAATGTGCATGGTTCCAGGCAGCACACAATTTTTCCACTTTCTAATGTCAGCCTTCTATGAACAGATACGTGTTCATAGTTGATACATGCAGGTCTCTAGAACAGGTTATACTGGTATAAAGACATCATCAGCATAAATGCAAACTAGACAAGGAAACTGAACATGTCTAACTAGCCATATATTCATCACTATTTTTATTGGTATTTGTACCTATCACAACTTGCTACACACACCTCACTACATTTGCATAAACTATTGCTGATGCATTGGGTAAATACCTGCACTAAAAAGAAATAAATTAGGGGCTATTTCTTGTAGTTAGTTATCTTGAAATGCTATGTCAGAAGAACAAGTTGCATCATTCCATCAACTTAAAATTAAAAACAAACAAACAAACAAAACCAAATAAAACCAAACCAAACAAAACCAATTAATCAAACAAAAAGCAACAACAAAAACCCTTCAAAAGAAACAGACTGCATGAGTAGCATATCTTGCCAAGAATGGAGACATTGCCTTTATAGTCTCTGGAACAAATCCACAATTTTACAATGCAATACATCCTGTTCTACAGATGATGCCTAAAATTAGTCAGGTGAATACTTGCACCGGGTGAATATAGATTTCTGCATGGTAGGACAGATAATATTAGAAGCAACAGATGAAATAAATGCTGACTTATGTGCTTCACACTGCAATATAAGGAATCTTCTTTCATCAGGAAATATTCAGAGAAAATACACTGCATCTACACAGACTATGTGAAAGGCTTAGGGTTATGTCCCATGATAAGGCATTCTAAAAATGCACTTGTATGCCTAATCTCTTTATAGGGTATATACAAGAAATACTTACAATTCCTTATTAATTCCTGTTAACAGGTGTTAAACAGACATGGTCGTAGACACAGTCAAGTAAATATTTTTGTCAGTAAATAATATCAAGTGTTTATTCAGAAAACCTGCATGTTTTCTACTTTTCATAATTGCTTTCCATCAAAGAACTAAATGTTACTTACCAGCTGTTTGTGTTTCAGTACTGTTCAGGTTAATAAGTCCAGACAATTTTTCTTCTTCCTCCTTCAGTTTATATTCAAGCCTTCTTACTGAGTCTATGCTTCCACTGCACTCGCTTAGTAGCTTCATCTATGTTAACAAACAAATAATCCCATTTCAATATGCATTGTACAAGATTAATGGCATGGAAAACGTAGATTACAATCCAACTACCAAAATTTTCCAAAAGTTGGTCTAAGTGTGAAGATAAAAATCTATTACTTTAACAATCTGTCCTGATACTATCGAAGAAATTTACACGGAGGCACTAAAAGTTTAAAGCATACGTTCAGACTAAATGGAAATAATTCAGTGCCACTGTGTCAAACTGTCTTGGATGTTCTAAATGTTCAGACACTATGGCAAAGACAGTAAAAGATGTGATAAAGAAAATAAACATAACTGTGGAAATATTACTATGCATCCAAGCAGCTAATATTTCAATTCTGTCAGTAATACAATTATTTCAATGATTTAGATTTTTCTTCCAGAAAACCTCTCTGAGAAAGCTTTTTAATCACGGATTCCATATATGCAGCCTTGCTTACATGATGCATGATTACAATTCATCAGCAAGATGAATACAGTGCATGAAGCTATAAAACCTGCTTTTAAAAGCAGAGGAATTTTAAACAAGGATGTCGTCATTAGATGGATGAAAACACATATGAGAAAGTACTTTTGGCATCTGCAAAAATGTAATAGGAAGATAAATTCCTTGGAGTCATGTTCCTGTAATCTTAATCTATTGTAAACACATTAATAACATAAACAATAGCATGTGGTTAAATGTAGCAACCATATGAGTAAGTCTGAGAAGCAGTAATATCTAATTGCTTTGTTGAAAGAGCTGTATGTCTTTCAATAGCAAATCTAAACTTGGAGCACTTATTTGACTTATTCTCCAATATACACGCACATATCCTTTGTAACTGGAATCCAGCTCTGGTCCTGTAGGTGTTTTGCTGCGGATGATGTTTTCTGTTTGCTGTATTTGGAAACGACTGGTGTCTAAGGCCTTGTCCAGCTGTCGGATATGTGCTTCCAGGGCACCAGGTTCTCCTGTGCCAAAGACAAAAAAGTGACTGTCATCTAAGTTTTCCCATTTTTTTTTAATCTTTTGCCCAGGCAGAATAAATATCAGGAATACTATCTAGATTAGACGGTAAAGGAGAAACGTGACTGCAGCAGGATGAATGGTGCAGTGTCCAGTTGAATTGATAACCAGTTACATTAGAGGGTGTTAGTGACCTTCAGAGGATAGATGACTATATCAATGAACATGCTTGCCATAAGCATACTATCAAAGAGTCCACAGTTTAAAAAGTAGACTTATAAACTATTCTGAAGTTACTTTTTTCCTCAGAAAATTCTTCACCTTTCTGAAGGGGAAAGTTCTTAGCAAAGTGTCCTCTAACCTCACTGATTTTGGAGAACATCTTGCTCCCCTTCACAAACACTCTCAAATAAAAATTTGTACCTCAAAGTCCTGGTAGAAAATACAGGTTAAAATTTCTCCTTGTTCCTCTTGGTATTACTTCTCTCCACTAAAAAACAGTGGAATTTCAATCTCCATGAAAGGATCCTATTTGTATACAATCTTGAAGATTAAAAGCTGTATACAACTGCTAAGCGATACTGTTATAACAATATTCTCAAGGTCTATAGATGACTGGATGTCTTGAAGGCCCACAGCAAGTAGTCCACATCTGATTTGGGAAACCACACTAAGCAGCAAAATTTATGGTATTTTTCCATTAGGTGTTTGACAAAAATAATGATTAACATATCTGCAAGATGGTATTATTAATCTAAGCCGTTTGGAACTCATACCAATGTTTCTGAAGCAGGACTAACTTGTATTTTCCTTGTAGAGGTCAGTTGAATTCTGTGACATGAATTAGCTCCAGCCAATTCTAATCTGAAAGCAGGCTTCAGCCTAGAGGACCACATGAGATCCCTCTTATCCATATTCTATCTCTGTGCCTGATTTCCATCTGTTCACAAAGAAAGTTTGAATTTATTCATAAAGACACAATTAAAAACACGCATAAAGAAGGAGAGTCTTCTGTCCACCTAATTACAGAAAACGTAGCCTCTTGGATGGTTAATCTTTTTAAAAAAAAACCTCCAAAGTTCTCAATATTGTTTTTTCCTCACCATTTTGAAAGTAAATGTTCACAGGCCAGAAAACTACAAACATTTTTTGTATGTACTGCTATCATTTATACTCTTAATCAATCATAATATTATTTTACTAATTTGAGGAAAAAATAAAAATGGACAGTGAACCTGAGGTCTGTGCCACAGATGCTGAGATTTGGGATGTTCGGTATTTCAAATTTGCAATGAAGTCATGATTTCAAAAGAGGAAAACTGTGAAATCACGAGAGAAGTTACTTGTGAGTGCATCTAATCCCTCCAAAATGGTCATCTAATAAATGAAACAGCAGGTTTAATCTTGTGTAAAAATGCATGTGAAAAAGAAAAAAGAAAAAAAATCTTCCAATATAAAAGACTAAGATAAAGACATTGGACTACAGTACCTCATATTGGCATTGTTATCACATGAAACAACACTTACCTAGAAGTTTGTATCTAAGTAATAATCCAAGCTGTCACTGCGTTAAAGCAGTAAGTGCCAAACTGAACAATTAGGTTTTGCTCTATATCTTTTCCTTCTGTCTTAGTCTTTGTAGAAACCATTATTCTCTTAGAGACAAAACAAAATATTAAGTCCTGTTCAGGGACTTCAGAGAATAAAGACCGGAGTAACCTACTCTCAGTTTAGGCCAGTTAGCTGAGGTTGGAGGGCCAATACTTCAAACATCATTGTTCATCCATGCACCTAATAATACCTTTAAGTACAGTAGTAAAGCAGGATACTTCTACATTAACATGCCAGTGCTGTCATGTAAGAAATATTTATCTTGTAAGTTGCGAAAAGTAAAGCAGATGCTAAGAGAAGGAAAAGAAGTTATGCTTGTGCACCGTAGTATTTGCATCTGGTTATGCTTAGTCTTTTTTGATGCCTACCAGAGATATTTTTGAGAGCGTTTTCTGTGAGTGTTACATAGGCCTCAAGAGTTTCAGAGATCTCTACATCTGAAAAAATAAAAGCACAGTCTAAATTGACAGCTCAGTAATGGCTGTTGCCTTACAGCAGGAGTCCTTTTCAGGGGATGGAATATATAAAAGGTTCCAAGAGCAAACATCCTTTCTGGAGAAGGAAGAATGATGAAGACTGAAACACAGGGAGCCTGCTACAATGACACTTGGTTATCCAGGCAAACCTGACTATTTTCAGAGCAATGACCTGGAAAGCAAAAGACAGTCACAAGATCAGAGTATAATTTACCAGCATGTCTTGCCCCACAACGGGGCTGCATTTGGGCACTTTCACTTGTTAAGATTTATTACACAAGGTACACACATCAGAAAGGATCTCCAGCTTCACTGGAGAGCAAGACCCAAGATCTCACCTCAGGCTAAACACTGAGATGCTGGAGTCTTGCCTGGGGAAGGACTGAGTTAGGATGCACTTAAGCTATTTGATGATTTTGTCTGTGGATCTCTCCCACAGCATTTCTTCAATCAGTTTGTTCTGCACTTCTTGCGATATCCAGTATAGTTTCTTCTAGTCAGAAAAGATGCATTGCTGTTACAGATGACATATCCCATCTGGCAGGCCACAAGTATAGAGAAACAGCCAATTCCCTGTCATATCAGATATGTGTTTATGATTTTCCAAGGTTGTAGTCATCCAGGAATCTCTATCACTGTGTCCAAGGCCAGAAGGCCACTGGGGTCACTTAGGGCAAGCTATTTCAAATCTTCAGGGGCTATTTAAAATACTTTTCCATAAGCATCCTGGGCAAGCAACCACACATGTAACATTTGCTTCTTTTTACTAGGAAAGAACATAGAATTTGCCACCATACCTGATATGCCAGCTGCTCCTCTCAGGTAGAAGTCCTTCTCTTGTCCTCCATCTTCTTCCTCAGAGTGCAGTGCCCGTGACACGGCTGTCTCCAGGTCTCTGCTAAGGTCATAGTCATGATCCCACTCCAGGGGAATGGAGTCCACGCTGGCAGGGGTATCTCGCCCTGATCGCTCACTTCTCACCGGCTGGGAAAGAGGCAGCGAAAGGTTGGAAGAGGGGTGCGGGGAGAGAACGCTGTCCGCAGATTTGTCATGCCAGTGTATATCAGAGAGATCTGCTGATTCATCCAGATCCACCTCTCTGTCAGAGAGGTCATGTTCGTCATCTGTCAGCTAGAAGCATAATGCAAACAGAACTGATCAATGAAGTGTTCAGAGGCACTGCATGGTCAGCCTGGGTCAGTGAAATAAAGTAACATTGGGCAACAGTCACACTGATGGGGTATCCATCCTGCATTCTTTTGCACTTCCCCTTCATTATTTTAAGGTGAACTAAAAAGCAAAGCAACAAAAAAGTTCATAAGGCCAGTTCAGTTTAGTTACTTAAGGCACCACAGAATCTCACATGACGCAAATGTCTACAGACATTGCAATGCAGATATCAAGTTAAAGAAAACCGGAATCGAGTCACAGGAAGCGTAAGTGACCTTCATCATGACCAATGCTTTCAATATATTCTTTCATATTTTGAAAACCCTCGGTTTTGTTCCTCTCCTTCAGTAGGACTTGAGCTACCAAAAATAATTTTGCTCTTACTTACTGAACTGTGTTCAAACCTGGAGACAAATTTCTGTCTCTTCTGACTGGGAGAATAACTTTACCATTGCTTTTTAAACAAAACAGAACTCAGTAAGCTGTCAGTGAAACTATTTGACAGACCACGGAGACGTTCTTATTACCAGTACCACACTACTAACCCCATTAATAAAGTTCTATAGATCTCCAATTTGTATGTATTTTCGTATGATTTACAAAAACTCTAGATCTGGTGAGTATGCTCTTTGAAAAATATGTAATTAGCATACAATGAAGGGAGGCAGATGGTCAGAGTTGTGACAAGATGAAACCACAGCATTTTTGGAATGTTACAGAAGTTTCATGTTAGTTCATTTCAACATCTTTCTCTCTCCTCATTCTCACACTTGTAGAATGGCAACAAACCAAACAAATACACATATATGCAAATATACATACAGGAAGGTGGATGAGTTTCTTGTGATAGCGTTCCACACGTCCAAAGACCTCTTGACAGTAACGACACAGCTCATCTAGTTCTTCTTCAATGACAGCTGCATCCATGGGCTCACTTTTCTCAATAAGTTGCTCACCCTGCACAATTACCTGCTCAATTTTGTTGTTGTTCAGAGAGATTTCTTGCTGGAAAGCCTGAATAAAAGAAACACCCTTGCTTTACCAATGAAATCAACATTACAACCACCTAAGTTATTAAGAATGCAAGTCTTACAGTTTTTCAGCAAGAATGGTGTGGGTAACAAACAGGGATTGTTCCAAATATTCTGGCATGAGCAAAAATGAGCAATTTAGCATTCCACAGTCTTTCTAGCCAAAAACTGTGATACTTCATGGTTTACCATCTCATTGTTATGTTTGGAAAGAAAGTTCTTCTCTAAACAAGCCATGCCCATGACCAAATGTCTAGAATGAATAGAGATGCTAAAGCTAAAAAACTTGAATTTTAGATAAGATAACATTTGGTATTTTTCTCTCCAGATGATTTTTCTGATGTAGAAATGGTTGGGAAATGCAGTTATTATTACGTATCAGCAGTAATGGAGACTTGACATTAATAATTTTTATTGATATTTCCTCTTTTGATTAGGGAATGGCGACCATCAACCTTGCTTTTGTGAAAATTTTTCACAGAGCAAAGATCTTCCACTCTAGCAGAAAAGTACATATTTAAACCTGACATAGCCCGTAACTTCTGAGGCTGAAGTCTGAGCCTGCAAGTAAGGGACTGTATCATTTTTGCATAATGTTTCTTAAATTGTTTTCCCACAGTTAATGTGTTTATCCTTTCTCATCCCTCCTCCTGTTACCATTCAATCATTCTTTACCTTAAGTTGCTTTATCTTTGCTTGGACATCACACTCTGAAAAATGCTCAATGTTGGTCAGCTGCAGGTCCATCTCTGTTAGCCATACCAGGATGCTATCACGTGCTGTCTCAAACTCCTCACGCTGGCCAATAAAATGCTGGGGAGTGGAAAATGGAGTGTTGTGAAATGACAAAACAACCCCAAAAAGCCTAGCAACAGTGGGTCTCTGAAGAAATGGCTTCCATGCCCTTCAAACCTAGCCTAAACTCAGTACACCTTCTTTCATTTCCTACATGCATTCTAAGGTTTCCTTTTCATAACATCATCCATAGCTGCAATTAGCTGACCTACGAAACTTATCTTCTACAAAGGCAGTAGTGTTTGAGGTCACCAAGCATTTCCACACAGATGTCATGCTTTGGTTGCCCCAGACAAAGTGAACTGAAAAGTTCCACTCCTCTTCCAAAGGCAGAATTCCCTTCAAAACCACTGTGCAAATGCATTAAACTGGAAGCTTCTGGAGTATCCCTTGTTCATAAGTATAGTAGTGAAACCAAAGGGCTTAGAAATGGAAAAATACTTTTAGCCGGCGCAGGATGGAGGTAACCCGCTTTTGTAAGTTGTCCCATCTCTGGTTCCCCTCATGAACCATCTGCTTGAGGCTGCAGTCAGAGTCAGTGCGGTTCTCGCGGGCCAGGCGACGATATTGTTTATTGATCAGTTCCAGCTGAGTCAGACTTTCATGAACTTGTCTCTGGAAGGCCTAAAGCAATAAGAACAAATGACACCATCAGACTTTTAATTACTGAAATCAGTATAGATATCAAAGTCTCTCCCTTTATTTCGATCCTACATGCTGACCTGTGTTAGCTGATAGATTTTGCTACAGATGCAGACATCTCCTGAGGGCTATCATATTGAGATGCTGCCTCCTGATTAAAATGAGCCAAAAAAAGGAAAAAGTTTACAAAAATGACATAGGTCAATGAATGAGAATTTGCAGCATAAATGTCCATTACAAGAGCAAAATCGGCACAAGAAAAATAGACGCCCCCTTTCTACTCAATGGTATGCCTTTGTATTTGAGAACAGAAACACAAACAATGAATATGAATCAATTTTTTTTAAAATGAACAGAAATCCAAGATTCCTGTGGCTTCACTGGATGTCCTTACATATCCTGAATTTGCTGCAGTGCAAACACGGAAGACATTTGACCAATTGTTTATTCTGAGTTTTACCAAAAATAGTGAAAAATGGTACTGAAAGAATCATCTCTTTTATCTTCAGCACACTGGCACACAAGTTCTGTCTTACAGTTTTAATGGAAAGAAAATTTCATGGACATCCACACCAACTTATGCCTGGGCATGTGCCTGCACCATGTAGGTTCAGTGCTTCCTCTACTGTTACAAAAGCCTCAGTCACTCAGCTGGAGAGCAGAAACAGCCCATGAGTTTCATGTTGTGACTAGCAATCACAAAGCAAGTTGGAAAAAGCACCTTGTAAGGAACTGACTGAATTAAGCCCTTCAAAAATAATAATTTACCTATTTATTTAATTTTTACTCATTTTTATGTTGTCACAGAAAAGCAATCAGGCAAAGGAAGACATAAAAACACAGACGACACCAACTCTATTTCGAATACAAGCAGGTTTTGGCTCCCACTGTAGTTCTACAAACTTGCTCTCTGGTATTCCTCACAATGCAAATAAACAGTCAAACTCTCCCAAAACTAGACACCACTCTAAGGACTAGACAAGTGTGATAGGCAATATACTTCTGTACAAAAATTTTCGTTAAAATTAGCTAACACATAAGACTTTACACAAAGGATACACACTCTTCATATTGTACCAGTCAAAGCTAGAAATGAAGTAAGCACAGTTCTGCTGTAATACCAGAAACAAAAGTAAAGAAGCTGGTTTGAAAAAAGAAAAAAGATCAAATCTGTAGAGTTCTCTCAGTATAACTATTCCCTTCATTAAATGGCCATCAAATTGGGGGGGGACAACCACCAAAGAACAAACGGGCTTGCAACTGGAAAGCAGTGCTCAGCAGAGCTGAATTCACTTAAAGTTGCACATGCACGCAGTTCTCATATCAGAGGCACAAATCTGACTCTGTTTACTAGGATCATGAAATCTACAGTGTGCAGTTGTTGTTTCACCTGTTACCAAGCCTTGGCCAGCAGAAGAACAGCTGTGTATTTGTCTTCCATTTTTTCAGCTTAGCAACACAAGACTTCACCTGTTGTGTTCCTTCCTGTAATCTCTTTTCATTTCTCCATAAAATACTGGAGAGGAAGGAGTTTCATTTCTACAGTGAAGTCAGTGAGACACATCTCTGACCCATGTGCTCAGGTGTGGCGATTAGAAACGACGCATACCAAGACGCAGACAGAAATTCACGCAGAGGCAGAGATCTTGTTCAGGAAGGAGCGCAGAGCCTGTCCAAGCCGAGAGCTGATCCAGGCCTAGGCTGCCTTCTTTATTCACCATTGACAATTTATAGGATTTACAGGTATAGGCCTGGACTAAGATGCTTACAAAAGGTGTTTTTCCACTAATTGTTATTAAAACCACACTGAACTCATGTGATGTTTGTCTCACTTGTTTTTCCACTCATTCACAGACCAGGCCCAAGGACATTTACACATCCCATGCACTTGGGGGGGTTATCCGGCCCGAGATACCATTCTCACGAGTCTGGGCTATAACTTTTTACAATTACGAGAAACGTACTTCAAAGTAATCTGTCCAAGGCCCTTTATATATTATTATGTTAGTATTATGTCTTTGACCATCCAGATGGTCATGTTAGTATTGATCTTCCTTTATCATCCAGGTGGCTGGAACCACACATCTTGCTTTCCCACACTTTACTTTCCAACATTCAGGGGCGCTTTTTTTTTTCTTGTTTGTTTGTTTGTGGTTTTTGATTGTTTGTTTGCTTGTTTGTTTTAAATTCAACTGTGCATATGGAGGGGAAAATAAAATTAGAAAAAAATTGTCTACTTAAAGTCTATTTAAAGACCAGTGCTTCAGTTAGTATGTATACATGGCCAACTTTACATTGACTTCACAGTGATGCTGCTGAATTGTACTGAATTTGAAAATCACAACTTTTGTCATTTGCATTCCTGTTTTTTGGTTGTTGTAGAAACTATGTGCTCAGAAAAAAAAAAGGAAGATAAAAAGAGAAAGAATGAAATCACAGCGAAAACAGTCTTCTGAAGATGCTGCTAAACTGTTCTCTTCACAGCTAGTTCTTGCTGACACTGTAGACACTAAAAATTCCACAAGTCTGCAGGAGACGGAAGGTCACTATAAAGGCTGAGGTTCAATGAAACAGATTTTGGGCATAGTCAGATAATTTGTAGAAATCAGACAGCAAAGATATTTTTGGTACTGTTCCTCATACAGAGACTCATTTAGGAGATTTAGATCCTGATCACTGAAGAAAGGGACAATGGGAAGGAGGTCTGAGACAGAGTACTTGTGTCCAGAAATCAAACGCTTTTATACTATGGCAACTTACCATCATGAAGAAGTGTGACAGTGTTTAACAACAAAACCTGGCCAGTACATTCAGAAATGTCAATGTCAACCATAAAACTTGAGTCAGCACTTCATAGCTTATGTCTCTGAATTAATTGTTACACCAAAAAGTATAAACTGGTTTTAGACTTTGTTTAAAATTTCCATTTTATCTTCACAGCAAACACTTCATAGCGCTTGTTTACAGAATTGCCTAAAGAATTTGTTCTTTCTTCAGAATTATTTTTCTCTCTCATTTTGATATAGTCCTTGCAAATATGAAACTGAGCAGAGATGTGCATCTGAGACTAGCTACACAATGTGTCTGTGTGCTTTATGCATGGGTATACATATGAGACAAGGCATTGCATTGTAGTAGACACAACGGAGTTGTGTAGCAAGCTGTTAAGCATTGACTGAAGTGACAGTTTATCAGTTTTTAGGCATGCATTTACCTATAGGTCATGGGGGGACACTTGCACGAACATGAATTTCAGGTATAAGGATCGAAAATGGGGATATCGTATGAAACAGGAAAGTAGTTCAGAGAACTCATTTCAGAGAGTCACAGAAAGAAAAGTAGGGATAAAAACAAAGCAAAAGCTAAAACATGAAGCATGCACTTGAAGAGGTGCTTGCTGAAGGGAGATTTACGGATGCTCTGGACCATCTCCTGACTGGACATACAAACAAGGTGAAGAAATAAAAGAGGTGAGAAATCTGACTTTCGTGAACAAACAGCAAGTGAGAATGGATTGATTTATTAGCATTTTCAGTTGCCACCCTCCACTGTTTTTTTGTCCTAGAAACCTGTCAGTGAGGGCAGCTGTAACATCATCAAATCCACTATTTTAATACAGTGTCTCTGCTGAGTGACTTGTGCAAGGGAAGGAAGAACACCAGCTGGCTGCTGTAATGTGATCAGTAGATATTAAGTTCCAACTATTATAAATCACCTCAAATTTCTTCAGTTCTTCCTTAGCAACTGTGTAAAGCACACCAGAGGAGCTCGGGAAGGCAGCTGTCCTCTCTGAGTTTTTTAGCCAGTCTTCAAATCTAGAGTAGTCATCCAAAAACTTTTGCCACAGCCGCCAAGTCTCTTCAATTCTGCAATAGATAATAGAAAATTATGCTCCAACTGAAGGTCAGCTGACCTACAGAACTTTGACTCACCATCTACAACAGCAAACAAGCACCACACCAGACGATAACTGGCTCTTAATCTAACTCAGACAGCCAGGCTGATAAACAGACCACAAAGAAGGCTGGCTCATTCCAGACTGAACTAGAATAAGATGATGGCATTTTTTTAAACACATCTAATTTTGGAATGAGTATAGAAAGAAAGTATAAGCATGCAACAGCCGTACAAATCTGAGTGCATGCTAAATAATTTCTGAAATGCAGTCTAGTGTAGGTATCTACGCCAGTATTTTAGAGATTTGATATTCCACACTGCCTTCAACCGCAGAACTTTTTCTTACAGAATGCTAAAGATGTTGCAGCATATATTTTAAAGTTCTCAGAAATTATTCTGGATTGCAAAGACACATAACTTTTTTTGTTTCTTTTTTGCATTCACCAACAAGTGGTAAAATGCTCCTCTCAGTCTAAACTGTAAGCACTGATTTTTTTTTTACAAAAAAATTAAATTTATTCCAATGTCTAAAAAAAAAACCTATTTGACTTCAAATGAATATGTAAAAATAGTGGCTGACTCTTGATCCCAAAATCAAATTGGCTTAATACTGAGACTGTAAAATATCAAGAACTTCAACACCACTAGATTCAAAATAATGAGATATTTTTTGGGACAGGTTGTGTTGCAGGAGAACTTTGTTTTTATATAAAGAATACATCTTTCCCAGATCTTAGATATGCAGGTCTGAAAAGGACTCAATCCATGAAAAATTTATCCTTTGTTCATGACATGTTGTTTAACCTGAATTTTGACATCTGCAAAGTTGCTTTTTTAATATAACTGTTTCTAGTACACTGAAGATCCTAAATACTGATAGGTCTGTTAACTAATCTACTAATATACTTATCTGCAAATCTACTAATAGCATAATGTGTGCATTGCAAGAAGGTAAAATAGAGTTCAATGCATTGTTCCATATTAACTTAAAACAGTTCTGAATTAATTTGCTAGACATAAAGATCTGAAGAACCAGTATATTTTCGAGATGGATTGTGTCAAAGATAGAATTTATACGCTGTATTTATATATACATACACCATACAAGAATTACCATGGCAATAGTATAAAACTACTTAAGATAGCAAACTGTGCATTTAGAGCAGCACAACCTATAAGTAACAGGTTGGGTTTTTTTTTTTTTTGCATAAAATAATTAAGAACATCCCACAAAACCAAAAATCATATTAAGTTCAATTCAGCATTTCGAAAAGTAATAAACTTTACCTAGAATTCTTTATATGACTGTGTAAACATCACACTCATAGCTTAAAAATACACAGAAAACATCTTCATAAATACAGGAGTTCAAACAGCTAAACATATATTATGACTGGTCAGCACAGAATATAGCATCAGCCCAATCTAGCCTATATCGTTCTGACTATCAAAATCACTCATGCTATCCTAGATGGGAATAGAAAACAAGGAGTCTTTTGGATCAGAGGCATGAATTGTACAGATGGTCTAAGCATGTGCAGTAAACCAGGCTGTACAGGTGCTATGGCCCACACAGGCTCAGCAAAGCGAAGGTGGGCAGGTGAGGAAATTCTAGCTGAGTGTTCAGTCCTGAAATTCTTCAAATTAAAAAAAAATTAAAAAATCAGACATAAGAGAAACTGGTGAGGAATGTTAGGTGCATGAAAATTCTAACACTTGGAATAACATTCCACACATTCCATAACTAGTTTCCCCATCAGTCTCAGCAGTCCTAGGGTAAACTTGAGTGTTACAACTGTCTCTTTTAGGTCATGTTTTCTGAATCTCTTGGAGTCACTTCTATCATCTAAGCTTTCTCTAGTTTCTATATCATCATTTCTATGAAGCATGGGAAATAAGACTTCATTCCATCAACCCAACATTTTTTATTCTTTTCATCCTATAGCATAACAACTACTGCAATTTATGCAGTGCATGATCTTTCTCTGATCATTCCACCCTTTTCTGCCATATAGCATATACATTCCATCCTGTATTTATGCCTAAGGAAGGAAATACGAATTTGTAGGCATTTTAGACTTACTTAAGTCGCCTTTCCATTGACATTGCACAAATGTTCCTCCACCTTCTATCCAGGTTGCGTGTAGCCTGCTGGATAGAGTCACACTCTGCTTCTGTGGCACAGGCATCACAGTCGTGAAGAAGCACCTCACACAGATTGAGAACAGATGCCACTCCAGTGCTATGTTTCTCTATGTCCTTCTGAAGTTCCTGTAGGTGAAGAAATTAATTCTTACGAGAAATTGCAAAACACATATAAACAAAAATGCATTTCTCTTCTACTTTTTCAAACCAAAATTTAATAAGCTTGCAAACAAGAAAAAAGCATCCAACGAATACCTATTAAGAGACTGCATCTGCGCAAGAGGTGTTGCAATGTTATCAATGAGGCCAGGAGAACCTGGCAACATGCACAGCTCTCCCAGGGACTACAAACACCAGACCATCACCTGGGACAAACTGCCAGAGCTCTGCATGCTCAGCTGAGCATCTTCACATACATTTAATCATCATTGCCAACAAATGGTGGAATTATGCCCAGCCCTTTCCCATTATCACAAAGAATGTAAAGCAGAAGTTAGTAAGGGAAGTGTGACAAGAAAATATGTTCTTATTTACAGCAAGGGTTTGGTGGAGGTGCCCTTCATGAACCTACTCTTCTCCAGGTGAATTAGCTGCAAAGTTGCATGTTTGACAAGGAGATCAGCAACAAGCACATGTTGAACAGTGCATTTCTAGTAGGAGATTTTTCTTCCTTCAACTTTCCAATTCTATAGCATTTTCATTGGAAATGCAAAAAGGAAATTCAGGACAGCTAAAGAAAATACACGTTTTCTTAGTACTTGTTATATGTGATCAATATTATTTCTCCTTTCAGTTTCTTGGTTGCAATGTCTTGTTCTACACTGATTATAATGTTTTATCTTGAAATGATATTTCAGCTTCAGTTTTGAATTACAGGTTCAAGTTCAGACAAGTCACAAAAGTAATTGGCTATTTCTGTAGAATCAGTGCAAGGAAAAGAAACTCTGCTTGACTTCAGCTTGCATTTGCAAGGAATCATCATAACATTAGATGGGATAGACAGTAACAGAGCCAAGACAACATAATTCCAGTAGTGATAATGAAGTACTAATGTGACTATACCAAAAAGTGATGCATTACATCTAGAATACTATGTTCACTTCTGATTCAGATAAAGAAAAGAACTACTAGGACAATTAGAGAAGTGGAATTTCATTTAGGAGAACGTGAACTTGGCAGCTTGAGGATGAGTAGAGATAAACTGCTCTTTATAATTTTGCTAGTGAAGTAAACTATAACATGCAAAGGGAAATATAGTGCCAACATGATGTTCTGAAAAAGCCTTCCAGGAGGAAATGAGATCTAAACATAGAATCAAAAAAACTCAGCAAAATTAAAACGGAGCAAGGTCAACTTGTATCAACCATCTGATTTGGTTGTTTGTGATAACTGGGGTTGGACTCAATGACTCAAGTAATCTATTTCCTCTTCTCAGCTATGAAAAAGAAGGTTATTTTGTGAACATCTACATGAGATCATCAATTGGTAAATGCCGTTTTCTTCCCCAGTTCTGGCCCTTTTGTTTTCATGTGCCTGGAAAATACTCTTTCACTCCAATGTCCAAGTGTTTGTTATTTTCTCTATCCATTCTGAAATGTTATATAAGGGCAGATAATATAAATAGATGCAGTACTCTATGAAAATACTGCAGACAGCTATGAGACTTGAGGTTAAGCAAGTTCAGGTAACACAATCTTTTCTCTGCTGCTGTGGAGTAGAGCAGTAGTGAGAACTGCCAGCTGGAGGTCCTGAGGATTCCCAAGGATTAAACTTTTTTATTTACCTACATCTTTCTACAAGCAATGTCTACACTGTTTGTTTGTTTGTTTGCTTTGTTTTCCATAGCTTTATATTTCTTCCCAGATTTTAAAATTTTCTATATTTATTAGAGAACATTTAGCCTTTTGGTTAGTTCACAAAGGAACATCACTTTTACGCACTGCTGTCACACACATACAACTTTTTTTTCCTTCATCAACCCAAAAAACATATTTGAAGTGGTAGGAGATTGAGAAGATAAACAAACAAGTAATCCTTGAAATGCAGTTTATGACCCAAGGAAAATATTGCAGTGAGGTTACCCTACCTTCCCCAGGATATCCAGAGCTTAAAAGGTATCTTTAATTTCACTACAGAGACCAGCAACCCACAAAGCTGATTCTTGGTTTAAACAGATGCCAAGAAGCAGATAATGGAGTTACAGAAATGGGATTTGGCCCTCCTCTTTCACAGCATAATATTTCTAATGTAATTTTGTATATGAACAACTGGCAGCAGTATAAGCAAGGAAGATAACAGGACCTCTGAAAAGAACATATGATCACTAATGGAAGAAGAAAGAGGGATGAAATACTTGAGGAGATGGCCAATGTAGTAGCCTTGTGAGATGTGGTCGGTAGTGATATAGCCTCTGACTAATAAAAATACTTGTTGCCATACATTGAAGGTGGGTGGGCTTTTTAAAATTATTGCTATTACCATGCCTTGCAGTGTTATCAAATCATCATCAAGTTTCCAAACATGGCATCCTCCCAGGATGAGATTCACCTCTATTTCTCCCCTTCGGAGTTCAAATGAAACCACTGACACTTTTACAGAATATCACTGCACCCTGTAATGGCATGGGGATCACTAGAAGGAAAAAGCAGAAGGCAGAGGTACACCAGTCTCTATGTCCAGAATAACTCCCATAAGGACTGGTTGCACCAAACTGTGGGATGTCTGCATAGGGATTCTAGTAAAATATCTCAAGTATCTACTTTGTTGATAGCAATGTTTACCCCTGTCCAGCACTTTATTGTCTCAGAAACACTACTCATTAGTAATGCTTGTGTGTTATAAATTATTATTCCTATGTAAATCACATGTAGATTATTAATAAGAAATTCTGCACAGCCATGTAGCAAACCAGTTGGAGAGCTGGCAAAAACTGAGGGGGTTCTTGGCTCTCATTCCCACACTCAGTTTAAAAAAGCAAAATGCCAGTTTTTGTACTTCATAAATCAATTATCCTGAAAACATTCTGCCACTCCTCTTCCCACACATTTCTTTCTCATCTGGAGAAAGAACTCAGGAGATCATCTAACCCATCTCCAGCAAGGCACCAAAAAGGTACGTTTGCAAATAAATAACCAACAGGAATGCAACAGAACAAGAGTCCCCCCCAGCAATGTGCTTCTAGGTAAAACAGCACTGGACAGTATAATGGAACTGGAAAGAGAGAGTACATATAGTAAATCTTCTTAGGAATAATATTAGTTTTAGTGACAAAATCTGGTTGGCTTAACATTTTCCTGCCCATTTCCAGTGTTGATTATTTTGTTCTACCACTGCTATAAAACAATATTCACTTCACATGTATAGTTCATGCATTTTTGCATGCAAAGTGGTTCTCAAACAAGCTGCAAAATAAAACCAAGTTAGAAAGGTTGCTAAAAATTTTCAAGCATGTGCAATATTTGCAAGGTCTAATAGGTGTCAGTTTTGCCTCTGGGAACAGAAAATTCAAACAAACAAAAATCACAAACCCCAAAGGAAAAACAATTGCAATAACTCGCTCAGGTTACATCTTTTAGTGCCTTACCTTTCTTGGAAATGTCAATCAGCTCCTGGTGGATTCGATGTCAAAGCCAGCAGAAGGCTCTATAAGTGACACAGTAAGTACCACTTGCCTTGATATTTAAACACTTCTTTGCCTCATGCCCTCTCAGCATTGAACTGGGTATGGGCAGCCCAAGGACACTCTACTTTGGTTCTCCCCATGTCATCGTGCACCTGATAAGTGTGTTGTATTTTACCTGCTGTTCATTTAGTTTCCTTTGTATCTCCTCAGAGTCACAAGTTTCATAGACGATAGGTCTGGACAGCTCTGACTCAATATGGGCAAGCCAAGATCTCAGGCTACTCATGTTTTTATCCAGCTGCTGCACAGCAACCAGGGTCTCCTTCAACTTTTTTACCCTGCAAAGAAAAAGCAACAGCAGCATAAGTATACTGTGAAGGAGAATTTCTACAGCACATGCTTCAGGAGGTTTTCGGAGGAACTTAACTTAGATAGCACGTTCTGTTCTGAAGTCTTCCTATATTATGTAACAGAAATATATTATATGTGCAAATAGTCCTGCATTCAAAGGTTCTGGTTAAAAAAAATGAAGAGCTTACTAATGCCAGACAACATTTGCAAAGCTTTTGTATCTTTATCAGTCCACTTATATGTTTGTTAATGAAGGAAAATTGGATTTTTTTTTTTTCTTCACATGAACTTGCACATACCAACCCCCTGAACCAGTCTAAGTAATTTAGTTGTGTGTTTGGCCAACAGATGACAAAACTTCTTAGGCTACAAATAACATATCCACTTAATAAGTATTGGTTGCGGAGTGCTCTGAGTGAGCAGGCCTTTTTCATCCTAGTGATTTCTAAACATTGAACCACTGTTATGGTAAGAATCAGAGAATGGTTTGGGTTGCAAGGGACCTTTAACGGTCATCCAAGTCCAACTCCATGAGCAGGCACATCTTCAATTAGATCAGGTTGCTTAGAGCCCAATCTAGCCTTGCTTTCAATGTTTTCAAGGGTGGGGCATCTACCACCTCTCTGGGCATCCTGTTCCAGTGTGAAGACTTGTCCTTAAATAACTAAGTTTTAGAGAGAGAAATCCAGCTGAAAACTTAGTGAGAATTCCTGAATCGCAAAGGCTGCTTTAAGCTGGTTTTGGTCTTACTGGACTACTTCAGATTTAAACAGAGGAAACTGGAATGCATGGCAATTTTTACGTAGTATTTTTCTTGAGAGCCTGATCCTGCAACAGTAGTAGACAGGAAAAAATAAGTAGTGGGATTTTTTTGTTGTTTTTTTTTTAATTCAAATGAATATTAAGCTTCAAAGATGAGGAAAATTTCACTGTCTTGATATTTTTTCCTTCAGTCTGTTTCAACTGAAAAAATATCTACCAGTATTTCCCTCCTTCCTAGCCCAATGTTACATAACATACATTAGTGGATTTGGAAAATATTTCTAAGATTTTTTTTTTCTGTTTATGTAGTACCACAAACAATTTTGAATACCATTCCCTTTTATGCTTCTATTGCTCTCCCACATAAGTGTTTCAATATCAGAAAGCTTTAGGAGAAGAGTGCAGCTGAGAATAGACTGACTAAATCATCCTGAAAAAAACAAGACTGCCAGATTCAAACAAACAAACAAAATACCACCTGACTATCCTATAATTCCAACAGAGCAATTCACATTTTTTTCCATAATACTAACGAGCAAATTTATGAAGTGTTTCCATGTTTAACGCATTAGTTGCAGCTGACTATTAAATCTGAGTGTCCTTTTCTTACCAAAGACAAACACAGAAATCTTAACTTCCACTTTAAAAAGTTAAAATTTAAATATTTTAAATTTTTGTCTCTTTCTAGCCCTTTGTTTAGATCACAGATGGTCAAACTGTGGCTCTTTAGCACCAAACACACTTAAGAACAGTTCCAATGTACATTCTTTGCCAGAGTTGTACAACAAGCAGCTTCAGGATTGTGATCTGAAAAAAAATCTGGTTACTGCAAAACCTCTGGACATGCTGAAAATCTGGCTATGAAGGGACTGAAGTCAACACAATCATGCTGAAAGACTGCCCCAGTATCCATCATGAAGTTATCCAAAACCTCAGCTATACGTTTAGCCTTGAAGAGATACTAGGCGAACATCCAATGTCCAGGGGCACTATATCGTTGTCACCTATGGTTGTATCTACAGTGCTTTGAGGGTTTGGACCAAGTGAAACTTGCTCACAGAGTGATCAAGGAAGTTAGTTATCTCTCTTCTGGAACTTACAGCTTTTCAGTCTTGGACATTAATTAAGAAGAGTGAAATCCTGTCTATTTCCTGCTTAGATGTTGAAAGCTGGATGCTGCTGATCCTTTACTGGCACAGCGGGGTGGGAAGGGAACGAGTTACATCAGCCCTATGTACAAGCAATGTCACTCTATCATTCGCAAGTCCAAGCTGCGGACTAGGCTTTTCTTGTTTGCAGTTGCATAGTACCCTCACTTCTGTGCTGGATTTTATTTACATTTTACCTGCAACACCCGATAAAGGGCCTCTCATTTAGCAAGTGCCCTCTTTGCCTCAGGCAGACTGTGTGAGAAGACATCCCTGCCAGAGTAAAAAACAACCCTGGGCCAAACAGAGCTATTTTCCGTCACATGACCTAAGTTACTCAAGACAGGGGAAAAAAAAAAAAAGTGACATTAAAAGCACACTCCAATCAAACCCAAAACTTACTGCTAAACCTGCCTTCCTGCAAAGCTGTTACAATTCACTGCACTTAAATTCCAAAAGTTAAGAAAAAAAAAAAGAAAAACAAAGGACAATTCCCTTCCTGTCCCCCACTACATTTACTGTTAATAACTGTTCTCTTTTTGTACTGAGTCTAATATAATAGGTTTCTTGCCCTTGGTGCAAACAGAAACAAATAAACAAGTGATTCTTGGAGTCTGCTGCGCTTACTTTTTTTGACTGAACTGCAATACAGCGTTGTGCCTCTAGTTACTCTGAAAACTTATCTGTGAACAAATAGTAGATGTAATCCACCATGCCTAAGCGTTTCCCCTCTGAATTTCAGCAAGCAAGATGTCTAAGCTCTTCTTCTCACCAAATATTGTGCCTGTGTACAAATAATTACATAATGTTTGTGCAACAAAAACATCTTTCCCTTAAAAATGTAATCCTATTTATCAATGCTAATGGCAGGTCCTTGAACTTAATGAAACTAAAAGCTTCGTTTAGAGACAAAGGTCGAAATAAAAACCATTCAAGTATGTAGGATACCTAGCCAACTGTAATTTTGATCTTTTGAGATTTCATTTACATGGCTATGTTTAAATAGTTAATTATTCCAATAATTATCTCATGCTTCTGTTGTAGGAGTATGGATGTTACTGCAAGAGACTTGAGAGAACTCCGCTACTTGATAATGAAGATTCCACATTCAAAACAAAGACTTGGATCCATGAGGCAGCTGTTTTAAAAGCTGGTTTTTTACACAGCACACTCATATAAGTATTGCTACATTTCACAAATACTTAAGACTCTCAGAACGAAAAATACTGCAAAATTCAATTGTTTGTTTTCATGGTTTATGGACAAAAACTCATCTGAAAGTTTGAATAGGC